>NC_089255.1:28520900-29195927 GCF_963930625.1 Muntiacus reevesi | reverse complement strand
TAAAAAAGAAGAGGAGAGGGTAGGAGAAATAGCTGGAGACCAGAAGAAAGTTTTTATTTTTCATGTTTTTTGGTTGTCAGACTTCCTGAGGTGCATATTCAGTTCAGTTCAGTCGCTCAGTCATGTCTGACTCTTTGCGACCCCATGAACCACAGCACGCCAGGCCTTCCTGTCCATCACCAACCCCCGGAGTTTACCCAAACTCATGTCCATCGAGTTGGTGATTCCATCCAGCCATCTCATCCTCTGTCATCCCCTTCTCCTCCTGCCCCCAATCCCTCCCAGCATCAGGGTCTTTTCAAATGAGTCAACTCTTCGCATGAGGTGGCCAAAGTATTGAAGTTTCAGCTTCAGCATTAGTCCTTCCAATGAACACCCAGGACTGATCTCCTTTAGGATGGACTGGTTGGATCTCCTTGCAGTCCAAGGGACTCTCAAGAGTCTTCTCCAACACTACAGTTCAAAAGCATCAATTCTTCGGCGCTCAGCTTTCTTCACAGTCCAACTCTCACATCCATACATGACCACTGGAAAAACCATAGCCTTGACTAGATGGACCTTTGTTGGCAAAGTAATGTCTCTGCTTTTTAATATGCTATCTAGGTCGGTCATAACTTTCCTTCCAAGGAGTAAGCGTCTTTTAATTTCATGGCTGCAATCACCATCTGCAGTGATTTTGGAGCCCAAAAATTTAAAGTCTGACACTGTTTTCCACTGTTTCCCCATCTATTTCCCATGAAATGATGGGACCAGATGTCATGATCTTAGTTTTCTGAATGTTGAGCTTTAAGCCAACTTTTTCACTCTCCTCTTTCACTTTAATCAAGAAGCTTTTTAGTTCCTCTGCACTTTCTGCCATAACAGTGGTATCATCTGCATATCTGAGGTTATTGATATTTCTCCTGGCAATCTTGATTCCAGCTTGTGCTTCCTCCAGCCCAACATTTCTCATGATGTACTCTTCATATAAGTTAAATAAGGAAGGTGACAATACACAGCCTTTATATACTCCTTTTCCTATTTGGAACCAGTCTATTATTCCATGTCCAGTTCTAACTGTTGCTTCCTGGCCTGCATATAGGTTTCTCAAGAGGCAGGTCAGGTGGTCTCGTATTCCCATCTGTTTCAGAATTTTCCACAGTTTATTGTGATCCACACAGTCAAAGGCTTTGGCATAGTCAATAAGGCAGAAATAGATGTTTTTCTGGAACTCTCTTGTTTTTTTGGTGATCCAGCGAATGTTGGCAATTTGATCTCTGGTTCCTTTGCCTTTTTTAAAACCAGCTTGAACATCTGGAAGTTCACGGTTCACATATTGGTGAAGCCTGGTTTGGAGAATCTTGAGCATTACTTTACTAGCATGTGAGACGAGTGCAATTGTGTGGTAGTTTGAGCATTCTTTGGGATTGCCTTTCTTAGGGATTGGAATGAAAACTGACCTTTTCCAGTCCTGTGGCCACTGCTGAGTTTTCCAAATTTACTGGCATATTGAGTGCAGCACTTTCACAGCATCGTCTTTCAGGATTTGAAATAGCTCAACTGGAATTCCATCACCTCCACTAGCTTTTAGTGCATATTAGGAACCAGTAAAGAAGAAAAAGTTGGCAATGGAAGAGAAGGGGGAAATGGATAAATTGAAAAATTGGATGGGTTCAAAATAATGAGTAAAGACAGCACAGTTGACCAAAGGAGAGTCCTTTCTTCTTCAAGAAGAGAAAAAATATATATATATATATATACATCTTTATATGTAAGTGGTATCATTCCTATTTGTAGCAAGTCTCTTAATTCTCAGCGAAGATAGAAAGTGGATCAACATTTTTCTCCATTATTAAAACAACAGAAATACAAATCCTTCTATCTAAATTTCTACTCCTCTTAGAACTCCAATGAGATCTTTTGTAAAAGTCGCCTTTGGTTTGCATGATCCAAAAACAAAAAGTTTCTCCTAGGCATTACTCTTTAGGATTTCCCAGCAAAAGAGGGATCCTGAGTTCACTAATGGTGAGGTTACTAAGCAACCACGGCAGTATCTAACAATGGCCCTTCAAGGCTTCTAAACCAGCTAAGTAACAGTGTGTACAGTATATTCATTAAAGGACAGGGGATGGTATTACTCCTAGATCCTGTGCAGAAAACTAATGAAATTGATGAGTAGATATATCTTGAAATGAAATCTAAAGTTAACACTTCTATCACCTACCAGGTTAGAACTCTCTGGTAAGAGCACAAAACTCTGGTTACCACAGTTCAATTGATTGAACAAGAAGGCCATGAGACTGGGGTGGCTTTACTTCCATTGTGGCCCATGTAAGCAAAGCACAATCTCAGCCTATAAATGCCTCCAGGTTACAAAATTGAAGCCTGAGGACAACCAATCACAAACAGCCAACTTGCTTAAACTATACCTGATCAACAATTTCCTTGCTTTGTTCCACCCTTTCTCTAAAAGTCTTTCCCTGAGCTCCTGTTTGGAGAAAGAAATGGCAACCCATTCCAGTATTCTTACCTGGAAAATCCCGTGGACAGAGGAGTGTGGCAGGCTACTGTCCATGGGCTCGCAAAGAGTTGGACATGACTGAGCTACTTCACTTGAGCTCTTGTTGGTGGAGCACTCATCCTCATTTCTGGTTTGGCACTATTTCAGATATATTTTTGCTCAGATATGCCTCAGTTTATCTGTTAACACCACTCAATGAAAACTATGGGCTGAATGAATGAGGGAAAAATTTGGTGAATACTATCTGGATTTGATTTTGCAATTTGCACCTATTCATGCAAATGGTCTTCTCTTCCCTCTAAGGGCTATCTCACTGCAAAATATACTCTGGTCTGCCTCCTCGGTGAGATGTTCCCTCCCAAGGTAATGGCTTCTACAGCACTGCTGTGTCTCTAATGCTTAGCTTAGGAATCACTCAATATGTATGTCAGGCTTCTGGCAATGATCCCTGCTATCTATTCCCTCTAGAAAGCGCTTCAAACATTCTAATCTATAGTTGCCTTCCTTCAAGATGTGGAGAAAGAGATTTTGGAATATTAACTACCATCTACCTAGAAGAAAATAACTGGCTTTTCAAGGGGGTGTGTGTGTATGTGTGTGTTGCACACAATTCTGGTACCTTTTGAACAGGCATCAGATTGTGTTACTACATTTGCTCTTCATATGAATAAAGACTGTAGGTCTGAGATACAATCTGTGAGAGTCAAATTTCCACCCATAAGACAGAGATACCTTGAAAAATGCATTTCACTGAAATTGTATTCTAAATGAATATTCACAAGTAGACATGCATGCCGGGAGCATTATGGGAGATCCCACCCGTGACAAGGTCATGAGGAGAAAACCTGAAACGCAAGGCTGTTCAGGCTACAAGGGACCCTCCAGGTTGACCCTGGCCTCTACCCCACCCTGTATCCTACCCCTCTTGCTGTTGTCGTTGTTCGTCCTGTTGCGGATCTTTGCATTGCCTGCCGAGAGCTCTCCTGCTCCTCTTTCACTAAATAAAGACCAACGTAGAACCCTAATTAATAAATCTCCTGGACGCTGGGTCCCTATGAAGGGGCCAGGGATGAAGGAAATGTTTCAAGTAAAAACCCTTTTGCTGGCACTCTGGTTTCTTTGGCAAATGCGTACTAATGTACCTGACTGCTCACAACACCTTAATCATAAACAGCATAAAAAACCTGGTCACAAAAGGCCCTAATGGTCACAGAACCCTTGGAGGGATGAGGAGGCCCTATTAGAGAACACAAAAATATTATTCTAAAAGTGGTTATAGTTAAAGATTTATAAGAGTTTAGGATTGTTAATTTTAACCAGCTAAACAGAGGCTGCCTCACTTGAGCTGCAGAGTCTTTGTGTGTTAAACTTTTTAGATACATTTAGCTGAGAACTTTTGCAAAAAGACTGACCTTTGTGTTGACAGGATTGTATTTCTACTATGTTGCAACCTGCTGTACCACGAGACTGCAACTTTTCTGTTTTCTGCTAAGCTCAAGGCAAAATAGAACAATAAAGAATAGGCTACGAAAACCAGCTTTGCCTTCACCTAGGTCATAAAATGTTAATAGGCCCCAAGGCCAGAAGATAATGTACAAAGATCCACTATGAAAGAAGACTCTCATAAACAAAGAAGTATGCAGAAAACACCCTGGTTTCGTGAAGGACAAACTGACGTAATATTAAACTAAACTTTGTATGCTTATCTTTCACCTCCCCTTAGAAATGTACTACTTAGGGTATAAAGGCTAAAAATAAAAGGTAAAAAATAAAACGGTGCCAGACCCTGCTGCACACTCCAGTCTGATCTCCCCCTCCCCCTCCCCCCTCTCCCTCTCTCTCTCCCTCTCCCTCTCTCTCTTTCCCTCTCTCTCTCCCTCCCTCCCTCCCTCCCCCCCCCCCCCCCCACTCTCTCTCTCTCTCTCTCTCTCTCTCTCTCTCTCTCTCAACTTGGAAAATAGAACTTCACACTTGGCAAACTTGGCCATGAAAATGCACTAAGGTATTTCAGTCTTCTCATCAACCAAAACTTTTGATCAAAAGTGAATGCCTTACCAGAAAAACAAACAGCCCAATCAAAAATGGATAGAAGACCTAAACAGACATTTCTCCAAAGAAGACATACAGATGGCTAATAAACACATGGAAAGATGCTCAACATTATTCATTATTAGAAAAATGCAAATTGAAAGTATCATGAGGTATCACCTCACATCATTCAGAATGTCCATCATCAAAAAAAAAAAATTCACAAACAACAAATGCTGGAGAGGGTATGGAGAATAGGGAACCCTCCTGCATTGTTAGTGGGAATGTAAATTGATACAGCCACTATAGAGAACAGTAGAGAGATTCCTTTAAAAACTGAGAATAAAACTACCATGTGACCCACCAATCCCATTATGGGGCATATACTTTGAGGAAGCCATACTCAAAGAATACTCATGTACCCCCAATGTTCATGGCAGCACTGTTTACAATAGCTAGGACATGGAAGTAACCTAGATGTCCATCTACAGTGAATGGATAAGGATGCGGTACATGTATACGATGGAATATTACTCAGTCATGAAAAGGAACACATTTGAGTCAGTTCTAATGAGGTGGATGAACCTAGAGCCTGTTATACACAGTGAATTAGGTCAGAAAGAGGGGGAAAATCATATATTAACACATATATACGGACTCTAGAACGATGGTACTGATGGATCTATGTGCAGGGCAGCAGTGGAGACACAGACGTGCAGACACAGTGAGGGAAGGAAAGGGTGGAAGGAACTGAGGAAGCAGTATTGAAACATATACATTACTACATGTAAAACAAGTAGTGGGATTTGTTGTATGACATAGGAAGCTCAAACCCGGGGCTCTGTGACGACCTAGAGAAGTGAGGTAGAGTGGGAGGTGGGAGGGAGGTTCAAGAGGAAGGGGACATATGTATATGTATGGATGATTCATATTGATGTATGACATTAACTAACATAATATTATAAAGCAATTATCCTCCAATTAAAAATAAATTTTAAAAAGTAAATGCCTTTGTTGCCTACAGATTTGTTTGTTTACCTCTGTCAGGGACTAAGCTGTTCATAAAATCTAATGGGTTCACGTGGCTCCATGTTGGCTAATTGAAAAAAAAAAAGTATGGATTTGAGGACTTTTCTGCCCTGTTTAAGCACAAAAATTACCCTAAACTGAAAGATGTTTTGTGTTCCTTTACTCCCCTCTGCTGGTAAGTTTTAATATAGTGCTTAACTATTGAAGAGTTGATAGAAAATGTTTGCTGTGTTCTTAAAACCATAAGAGAAAATAATGTTGAAAATCATGAGGAAAAAATTTGAAATTCTTTCAGTTTGATTTATTAAACATTATTTTCTAGAATAAATCATTGGCCTCAGTTCAGTCACTCAATTGTGTTCAACTCTTTGTGACCACATGGACTGCAGCATGCCAGGCTTCCCTGTCCATCACCAACTTCCGGGGGTTGCTCAAATTTATGTCCATCGAGGTGTTGATGCTAGCCAACAATCTCATCCTCTGTTATCCCCTTCTCCTCCTGTCTTCAATCTTTCCCAGCACCAGGGTCTTTTTCAATGAGTCAGTTCTCCTCATCAAGTGGCCAAGTATTGGAGTTTCAGCTTCAACATGAGTCCTTCCAATGAATATTCAGGATTGATTTCCCTTAGGATTGACTGGTTTGATCTCCTTGCAATCCAAGGGACTCTCAAGAGTCTTTTTCAACACCACAATTCAAAAACATCAATTCTTCAGCACTCATTGGCCTATATAATTTGTTTCTAGAGTCCACATATGGTTTTCCCCCATACTTACATTTAAAACATGGTCAAGAGAATGGAGGACTTCCCAGGTGGCTCAGTGGTAAAGAATCTGCCAGCTAGTGCAGAAACCACAGGAGAAATGAGCTCAATTCCTGGGTTAGGAAGATCCCCTGGAGTAGGAAACGGCAACCACTCAGTGTTCTTGCCTGGAAAATCCCATGGTCAGAGGAACTAGGATCCAGGATCCATGGGATCACAGCTGGGCATGACTGAGCAACTGTGCACGCATGAACCCAATAGAATAGAACCACATGGAATAATAGAATAAGGGCATTTAGCCATAAGACTGAGTGCATTTACAAACTGAAATAGTAGCATACCTTGCTCGTATAAGCCACTTAGTTTACAGAACTTCCTCACGTTGGTCTCATTTATTTCTCACAACAGTAGCATTTGATAGATATGCACATTCTAAAATATAGAACTTATTCTTCCTAAAAAGCAAAAAGGATCACTGGGCTGGCTACAGGTAAAATTCTGAAATAAACTGAAGTACTGGGCACCTCCAACTATTCCTTTTTTTTGTTTTTTTTTTTTTGCAATTTTCTCTAAAAAGTCCTCTTTCTCTTCCTCAGGTGATGCATGATCTAATATTATCAAGGTCTTCCTTTAGGAAATAAAGTATGTCTCTCAGCATAATTTGAGTTTTAAAAGAAAGTCAGAATGAAAGCTGAAGTGATCAGCCACTAACAGGAAACTACAGAGGATAGGAAGGTTTTAGTTGCTACTCAAATCAAGATATGTGATGGCTTTTGAATCAAAACCAAAATATATAAGCAGCTCATGCCACTCAATACCAGAAAAACAACCAAATCAAAAAATGGGCAGAAGATCTAAACAGACATTTCCCCAAAGAAGACATACAAATGGCTAATAAATACATGAGAAGATGCTCAACTTTGCTCATTACTAGAGAAATGAAAGTCAGAACTACCATAAGATAGCAGAATGACCATCATCAAAAAGACTACAAACAATAAATGCAGGAGAGGGTATGGAGAAAAGGGAATGATCTTGCACTGTTGATGGGAATGTAAATTGATACAGCCACTATGGAAGACAGTATGGTGATTCCTTTAAAAACTAGGAATAAAACCACCATACAACCCAGAAATCCCACTCCTAGGCATATACCCTGAGGAAACCAGGATTGAAAAAGACACATTGTTCTTTGCAGCACTATTTACAATAGCTAGAACATGGAAGCAACCTAGATGTCCATCGACAGATGAATGGATAAAGAAGTTGTGGTGCATATACACAATGGAATATTACTCAGCCATAAAAAGGAACACACTTGAGTCAGTTCTGATGAGGTGGATGAACCTAGAACCTATTATACAGACTGAAGTGAGTCAGAAAGAGAAAGATAAATATCATATTCTAATGCATGTATATGGAATCTAGAAAAATGGTATTGAAAAATTTATTTATAGGGCAGCAATGGAGAAACAGACATAGAGAACGGACTTATGGACATGGGGAGAGGGGAGGAGAGGGTGAGATGTATGGAAAGAGTGACATGGAAACTTACATTACCACATGTAAAATAGATAGCCAATGGGAATTTGCTGTATGGCCCAGGAAACTCAAACAGGGGCTCTGTATCACCCTGGAGGGGTGGGATGGGGAGGGAGGTTCAGGAGGGAGCGGATATGTTTATACTTATGGCTGATTCATGTTGCGGTTTGACAGAAAACAGCAAAATTCTGTAAATCAATTATCCTTCAATAAAAAAGAAATACATTTAAAAAACAAAACAAAATCTGTGAACAATAAAGACTGGAGAGGATGTGAAGAAATGGGACCTCTCCTGCACTGTTGGTGGGAATGTAAATGGAAACAGACACTATGGAGAACAGTATGGAGATTCCTTGAGACACCAGCAATAAAGCCACCATGTGTAAGCTGCTCAGTCATGTCTGACTCTTTGCAATCCCATGGACTGCAACCTGCCAGGCTCCTCTGTCCGTGGAATTTCCCAGGCAAGAATCCTGGAGTGGGTTGCCATTTCCTTTTCCAGGGGATCTTCCTGACCCGGGGATTGAACTCCGGTCTCCTGCATTGCAGGCGGACACTTTACCATCTGAGCCACCAGGGAAGCCATATGACCCAGCAATTCCACTTCTGGGCATATATCCTGAGAATACCACAATTCAAAAAAAAACACGCAGCCCAGTGTTCATTGCAACACTATTTACAATAGCCAGGACATGGAGGCAACCTAATTGTCCTTCGACAGAAGAATGGATAAAGAAGTTGTGGTTCATATATACAATGGAATATTGTTAAGTCACTAGGTCGTGTCTGACTCTTTGCAACCTCATGAGCTGCAGTATGTCAGGTTACCCTGTCCTTTACTATCTCCCTGAGTTTGCTCAAATTCATGTCCATTGATTCGGTGATGCTATCTAACCATGTCATTCTCTGCCACCCTCTTTTCCTTTTGCCTTTAATCTTTCCCAGCATCAGGTCTTTTCCAATGAATCATCTCTTTGCTTCAGGTGGCCAAAGTATTGGAGCTTCAGCTTCAGCATTGGTCCTTCCAATGAATATTCAGGGTTAGGTATAGTGAGGTGGATGAACTGAGAGCCTGTTGTACACAGTGAGGTAAGTCAGAAAGAGAAGAACAAATATTGTATACAACACAAGTGTGTGTGTCCTTAGCTGCTCAGTCATGTCCGACTCTGTGACCCCATGGAATGTAGCCTGCTAGGCTCCTCTGTCCTTGAGGATTCTCCAGGCAAGATCACTGGAGTGGGTTGCCATGCCCTCCTCCAGGGGATCTTCCTAATCCAGGGATTGAATCCAGGTTTCCCACACTTCAGGTGAATTCTTTACCATCTGAGCCACCAGGGAATGGAATTTAGAAAAATAGTACAGATAAACCTGTGTGCATGGAAGGAATGGAGATACAGATGTAGAGAACAGACCAATGGACTCAGCAGGGGAAGGAGAGAGTGGGACGAATTGAAAAAGTAGCATCTACATACATATATATACTATCACGTGTAAAACAGATAGCTAGTGGGAAACTGCTGCATAAGACAGGGAGCCCAGTCATGTGCTCTGTGAGGACCTAGAGGGATGGATGGGAGAGAGCAGGGAGGCTCAAGAGGGAGGGAATATATAGATAATTATGGATGATTTGCATTGTTGTATGGCAGAAACCAATACAACATTGTCAAGCAATTATTCTCCAGTTAGAAACAAAATTTCTTTAAAAGTACCAAAAAAAAGGCTGTTCTCAAGTTCACTGGCATTCCCTACAGAAAAGGTGCTGCAGTCCAGTTGTGTATCTATCAGACCGAGAGTGTATTCTGGAGCCAGGCAGATAGACTGGAACCTTAGCTCTGCCATCTAACAGTTTAGGACCTTGCACAGTTTTCTTAACCTTTCTAAGCCTCATTTCTCTCATTTGTAAAACAGGAATAGTACCTATTTCTGAGGGCTGCTATGAGGATTAATATCTGACATGTTGCATACAATAAATACTAGTTCCTTCTGCCTCTTCCCTTGGTGAAACTTCTCAGATGGCAGAGTAAGTTTTGCCAAAGGTTAGACAGGAACACCATTGATCATTTCAGTTATAAGGTTGTGAAGGTCAGTAAGCTCTTTCCGAGGAATTTTTCTTAAGAAATATTTCCTAGAAATATTTACCAACCAGGCCCCACAACTGCTTCACCCAGAATTTCTGTAGGTATCAAGGATCCTCTTCTGAATGTGAGAGATCCATGGAGCTTCATCTTTGCTTCTGTACACTCTTTCTGGGCTGCAAGGCTACTATCTACATTGAACAACTGCTTTTACTTGTTACAATATTGCTTCCATTTTAAGTTTTTGGTTTTTTGGCCATGAGGCACATGGGATTTTAGCTCCCTGACCAGGGGTCGAACCCACACTCCCTGCATACCACTTCTGCTTGGAGCAGTGCAGAGGGACAGATCCATGTAGGGCTGACCCTGCTGCATGGATAGTGGATGAACAGGTCATGAATTTAGGCTGGTCAGCATCATAGACCCAGGAGGTCAGGTGCCCAGTATCCTTGAGAAACCACTAGCACTCCTTTAACCATCATCCTCGTCTCAAATGTGTGAAGATGTCTCACCCGCTGGTCCTGTGATCTATCACCCACTCTTGTCTCACCTTTCGCCTTCAGGGAAAGTTCCAAAGCCATAAGAGCTCCCCATCACATTGAGTTTCACAGGGACAGAATCCTGTGGACACCGAAGGTGGTTCAATGAATTTAAGACTGCTGGCAGGGCTTAAGAGAATACACTCATTTTAATTCTGGCCATAAAAATGTTCATTCTTCTCATCTCCAATAAATTTTGATCAAAAGTCAAGGCATTTGGATTTTAATGCCTCATATATTCTGTGGATTGTAGTAATGTACTTTACTGCTATGACCTTTTCAATTTTCTGGAGTTTGCTTGACTCAGCCTGAAGTTCTTCTCTGTTTACAGTATTACTGACCTTTCTGCACGAGGCACACAGAAGACAGATCAACACACTAGACTCTGCGAGGGACACTGGCCATGGGGAGGTCTCACACCAGCTGTCAGTCCGACAGTGAAGCGGGGGTACTGTCCTTTCCCCCTGTGTTGAGCATTTGGGAGTGAACACCTTTGCTCTAAGGAGTAGGGAGAAAGGATCACATTCAAAAGATCCTGGAGAAGAAGTCTACACACAGTACGGCACACAGGATAAAACGTCTCCTATGGTTTGGCATTTCCTCCAGCTGTCAGGATTCCCCAACGGCTGAGACTTCTGAGTTTGTACCAGCTACAATACCTGTAATACTTATTAACAGTTAACATTTATTGAGGTCTTCAGAGCACTGGGCAAGATACTAATAATTTCACGAGTCATGTAAGTCTTATAAGAGGTGGATACTCTAATAATTTTTACTATAGGTGAAGAATCTGGGGCTCAGACAAGTTAGGTAACTTTTCCATAATTACATGGTAGAGCTGGAATTCAACCTCTGGTCACCTGAATTCACTGTCTCCGAAGGTAATTCTCAATGGGCTTACATGAACAGGGTGACCACTCCTCAAACACCAACCACCAAGCACTTGGAAATAATGAGAGAAAAAATAATTTACCAGTCAAATACAGGAAGAGCAGCCACTCCCTCCTCTTATTGGAAAGTCCCAGTGCGCAATGGTGTATTAAAAGCCCTAGAGTCCCTATGGTAAAGAAACTGGTACATTTGTTTGACAGGAGACCTTTTTAACACTCTAAACAACTAGAGATCTGGAGTCTGTGCCCACAGACGTGTTGGCCTATAGGACCCCTGCCTTCCTCTCCTCCCAAATCCAGAGTCTTGCATTTTTCATCCTCCCGATGTTCTGTTGCTTTTGTTTGTCTGATTATCCTATTCTGTAAGAGTGGGAGGGAAAGCTTTTCTTGCTAATAGGAATCCCTTATTTAATAATTCAAAAAGCATTCATTGAGATCTTTAGTCAAAGTTCAGGGCTACATTTTATGGGATGTGAACATGAACCTGGCCCCTGCCCTCTCAAGGGAATTTAGACCTGGAGGAGGAAAGTGATGTGTGCAACTAGCTGCTCCTACCAAGGACTCTAGTGTTGCCTGTCTGAACCCTCAGGGAAGGTTTTGTGGGAGAAATCACCTGAAGGAAGATGAGTGTCATCTTCCTTCAGATCAATTACAGCTCCATTTAATTTTCAAAATGGCAATGACTATACTTTTTAATGATTGTCAGATAACATATGTATTAATTTCCTAGGGCTATCTTAAAGAAGTAGCACAAACTGGGTATCTTCAAACAACAGAAATTTATTTCCCACAATTCTGCAAACTAGAAGCCAAGGTTGGTGGGGCAATGCTCCCTCTGAAAACTAGGGGAGAACCTTTCCTTACCTCTTCCTAGCTTCTGGTTGGGGCCACCAACCTGGTGTTTCTGGGCATGCACATTCAGCACTTCAATTGCTTTCTCCATCATCACACAGCATTCTTACCTCACATAACTGTACCTCTCCTCCTCTTATTATAATAGTTGTATTGGATTAAGGGGCCACCCTACTTTGGTATGACCTTATTTTAACAAATAATGTCACATTTCGAGATGCTGGGGGTTAAGACATCAACATATCTTTTGGAGGGACACAATTCAACCCTCAACAATATACCCATTATAAATATTCAAGTGTACCCATTATATCCATTATAAATATTTAAATATTATCAATTCTGTAAAAAGTGGTAATAGCAGAAAAGCACAAAGATGAATGTAAAAGTCACTTGGCTATGTTACCACTTGGATGTAACTACTGTTAACATCATTCCATTTTTCTTTGCATATACACATATACACAACAATCATACAATTCATATAATTTTGTGACTTGCTTTTTCTCAAATTATATCTTGAACACCCTCCAAATCAATAAATTCATATCACTCGTGTGTGTATGTGTGTGTTAGTCACTCAGTCGTGTCTGACTCTTTGCGACCCCATGGACTGTAGCCCACCAGGCTCCTTTTTCTGTGGGATTCTCCAGGCAAGAATACTGGAGTAGGTTGCCATTTCCTTCTCCATGTAATGGCACTCAATAACTTATTAAGCCTGTATTGTGGTTGAAGGCACTATTAAACTGTCCACCTTGTAGTTTTGTGAAAGAAAAAATCTTAAGCTTTTCTGTACTTATAGTTTTATTTAATCATTTTGGCTTATCTATTACTGTCTTTTTCCATTCCATTTTTCCTACCTCCCTCACACCACTGTAAAAAAAACCAGCTTGAATTTCTTGCTCTAGAACAGAAGAGAAATTTGCAAGTGTCTCTTCCACTCACAAGTCTTGGAAGGCTATTATTCTGTTTGACACCTTTTGTCTGTCATTTCAGAGTTATCACAAGTCCTCGACTATTTTTTTGGATATCAGAACACCACATAAGGCAACCTCAAAAGGCAAGAGAAACCCTGTGACCTGAGACTAAAAGACCTAAAACTGAGTAGTCAGATAACATTTACTCTCTATTCTATTTGCATGATATAAAATACAACAAAACATTTTGTTGGGTTTTCCCACCTAATAACTCACAGTAAGAAATATTTATGAGTTCAGACCATTGTTCTTTGAGCCTAGTCCAGAGTTTCTTAAACTTCAGTGTACAGATAACGCTTCTGGAAATCTTATAAAAAGGCAGATTCTGATTCAGTAGATCTGGAGTGAGGCCTGAGTTACTTCTTTTCTAACTTTTCCATGGTGATAGCAGTGGTGCTGATTCATGGACCGCATTTTGATAGCAAGGCTCTAGCTGAGAGCGCCGATTAGGGAAAGCATCAACCCTATGCCTTAGGGCTGCCTGAGTAACAGGCACTGAGAAGGTTTGTGAGCAGGAGGCTTACTGGGGCAAACTCTTGGAACAGCAAGAGCAAACGAGTCTGGAAAGCAGGACTGGACAGATGGAAAGGCTGAGTTGTGATATAGTTGCCACATAGGTCTCAGCTCATCCTATAAGACTTTCTAGGGTTGGGAGGCCCTTCAGGTGTCCTGAACTGAGGTAAGGGACAGGTCTATGTCCCCCCACATGGACCAGACATGGCACACAGACTGCCCCAGGGAGGAGGCATCATCTGGGGTGAGGCAGTTCCCTTCTGTGAGAGCAATTCTCCACCCTCAGACGGACTTGGCTGTGAGCCGTCTGTAGCCAATACTCCTGTAAGCAAAAAAGAGCAAGCACCTCAGCCTTGGAGGGTGATGTAGGTGAAGCATCGCTGTGCCATTATTCTGGTGAGAACTCCAGTGACCTGAAAAAATCACTATATTATTTTCTGTTTTTCAAGCTAAATTTTAGACATCTCCCCAAATGTTTTGGTTTTATTAATCAGTGAAATCATGTCTGTGCAATGTGCCAGGCCTTGAAGACAATGATTTCAATGTCAATCACTTCGGCTTTACAGAGAATATCTCTGGATCTGATTTGGAAAGCTACTCAAGTCACCTTCTCCCAAGCAGGGGTGCAAGAAGAAAATGTAGGGAAGAACTTTGGGAGATATTTAATTAGTTTCACAGAAAAGAGAGCTAAGTGGGATAGCTAAAGAAAAAGATGTGTGCTGCCTAGTGGCGCTAACTAGAAGCAAAGTCTAGGGAATTCCCTTGCCGTCTAGTGGTTAGGACTCTAGGGACCTGGGGTTCAATCCATGATTGGGGAATTAAGATCCCCACAAACTGCGGGACACACACAAAATTAAAAACAAATAGATAAAAATAAAGGCAAAGCCTAACGGTCCAGTCAAGGTACTCTATGGGGCATTCAGTAGCAGTGTCTTGCTACTCCTAGAGGTAGGTGTGGGACTTTGCTGAAGTGAGATAAAATGTCTAGGGATGAGTAGCCATATGGAAAAAGATAAAGCTTGATCCATCCTTTACTCTCCAATGGATAAACTCCAAATGGATCAGAGATATAAATTTCTAAAAAATGAAGCCATACTGATATATTTTCAAAAAGAATAAATAAATTATTTTATAATGGGAGTGGGAAAAACATTCCTACCTATCATTCAGAGTCTCATTAAGGGAAGAGGTTGATTATTTTAACTACAGTTTAAACAGACAACAGATAAGCAAAGCAAATAGTCCAATAAAGGTTAGTTTTATCAGTGTAACCCAGGACTTCCCTGGTGGCCTAGTGGTTAAAGATTCACCTGCTGATGCAGGGGACATGGGTTCGATCCCTGGTTGGGGAAGATCCCACATACTGCAGAGCCCCTGCACCACAACTATGGGTATGCCCTAGAACCATTCTCTGTAACAAGAAAAGCCACCTCAATAAAGGTCTGGGTGAATAAGCTATAGTACATTCATAATAACCAAAGAGAAGATGTATATCCAGCTTATTTAAAACACATACATTTCCAGTGGGACACTAATATGGAGGGAAAAAACACACACGCAAATTTAAACTTCATTCAGCTGTCTTATGTTATCAATACTGCTATTCTTATTCTGTTAATATATATGTATCATTTATACATATATATTTATGTATTTATAAATATGAATAAAGCAAGTAAATAATTGTGTCAATACATTAAGAACTAGTATTTTCATCTTAAGAGAAAGGACAAAACATAAAATCAAAGAGCTCAGCTTTAAAGAAAAAGCATTAAGATACTGTTAGAAAAATTAATATTCAAGAGATACAGTGGGTCCTAAAACTCAAAACAAAGGGAAGTTTAGGTAAAGGAGGAGGCTAAAAACCATGTAAGTAATTTTTTATAGTTATGTCTGAAGCAAAAAAAGAGGAGAAATACATTTAGTATAGCCTCTGATGTACTGGTCCTGTTAAAATTGATGGCTTTTTCTGTAGTGCTTTTGTCTCCTGAATGCTAGTCCCAGTCCACCATCCCACCTTCACTTTTTATTTAATTTCTGCTGATTCTTCAGATCAGTTCGTTGTTACATCACTCCTCCCCCATCAAGGATCTTTCATAGTACCCTGTCATAGAATATTCCTTTCCTTAGGGCATGTCTCCTAGTTAATAGTTATGTCCCCGTTCATATAATTACTTGGTTGATAGTCTCCCCTGCTCCCTCCCTTGGAGGGCCAGAATCGTGTCTGGTTTCACTCATCCTGTATCAAACTGCTCGTGTATGCTCAGTCGCTTCAGTCCTGACTCTGTGACCCCATGGACTGCATGGGCTCTTCTTTCCATGGGATTCTCCAGGCGAGAATACTGCAGGGGGCTGCCATGTCTGTTTCCATTTCAGGACATCCTCTTTAGATGGGAAAGGGTAGACTATCTAAGCACCTGAACTCCAAAAGGAACAAAACGCTTCTAAGAAAACTGTTCCGCATTTAAACCCTTTCAAGTCGGGGCAAATGACGCATTTGGCCTTTGGCAATAAGCACACAAATGGATAAGGCAGATAAAGTTTTGTTTGTGTGTGTGTGGTTGTTTTTTTGTTGTTGTTGTTTTTGTGGGGTTTTTTTTTTTTTGCTACTCTTGCCAAGTTTACATGGGACGGAGGCATGGGTGGTAGTAAGCGTATGCTGTATTGACTGTAGTATTTGAGTCCAAATCTCCAACCCTAAGAATATTTAATCCCTGATGGGACTGCTGACGTTAGAGAATGGGAAAGCAGCCCGGGGGCGAGGGCTGGGTATGTGCAGTCTTGTCTGTCAACAAGATAAACCACGCTCTCTGCACCGTGAAGGCCGGGAACCAGTCTCCTTCGTGGTCTAAGTCCAGACCTCATCGAATGAAGCTTTTGCAGCGGCCGCCTCCCCTAGACTTTCCTCCCGCACTCCACTCTCTCTTGACAGGTCTTCTTTGTTGTGTTTTAACTACCTAAACGCAAAGATCTGGGCGTCGTCATCAGCCCCCTAAGTATGGACCAGTTCCCCAAAGCCGAAGTTTCCACCAAACAGTCCGGCTTAGGGTTACTAAAATCAGCGTTGACGAATCCCGACCAAATGGGCTCCCTTACGGTGCCGTAGAACCGGTTTCTTCCTAAAAGGGCCTTCAGCCTCCGCCGAGATCTTAAGAAAAAAAAAAAAAAGAGAATGAGGTGTCTACTACATTTCCCCAAATGTATTATCTCAGGTTCAGGCCAGGTGTTTTAAAATACACAACAGACAGTATTTCTCTATAAATTATGGCTAAGAAGGAGCAAGTGGAACCCATTTTTCTCGCCGTGTTTCTCAGTTTTGCCCTCCGCACCCTCCGTGCCCCACCCCGCGGGGGGTAACCCGGTGACGCCCGGACAGGCAGCTCCTGGCCACCCTCCGGGGGCCTGATTTTGAAAAGAGGAGCGGACCAATCAGAGTGCGGAGCGCTGTTTGGCGCTGCCATTTGAGCCTGGGCTGAAAGCGAGGGTGGGCCGGCCGCGGCGCCTTGGGTGTCTGCAGAGGCGGTGGGGGCGGAGGAATGAGGAGGGTCGCTCGACTTCAGTAAGCGCACCGGGATGTGTTGGCCGGGGCAGCCGGCAGGCTGATGGGGGAGGGAAGGAGCAGCCTGTGAAACGGGGCGACGGCGGCCACCAGCCCGGGCGGGGACCGGGACTGGGAGAGGCCCCTGAGCAGCCGGCTGGTCCGGGGGCTGGGCTAGGGTGGGGGGCGTGGGGTCGCAGGGATAGACGCTCAGCTGAGCCTGCGGGGGTAACGAGGGCGAGAAGAAAGGTGGGCTTTACTGGTCGGAGAGAGACAGGACAAAGGGAGGTTTGGAAGAGAGTGGCTGGAAGTAGTGAGAAGCTGGTAACAGGCGCGCTGCAAGGATCTGAAAGAAGGGAAATCTATGTAAGTAGCTGAAACGATTAAGTGACAAGAAAGAAGGCCAGTGAAAGTGAAGGAAAGGTGAGAGGTGGCACAGGGCTAAGAGAAGGGTCGGTGAAAGTGTATAGAGGATCGAGGAAAAAGCCGTGGAAGTGGCTGGGGTCCGGGGCCGGAAGAGTACCAGACGTGGCCAGAAGGCAGGGGAGCTGAGCGCAAAACTGAGAGTGTTTGGAAACTGGAAGACTTGGTGGCGAAAGAGGATCAGGACTCAGATCGCACCTCGGAGAGTGAGCGACATGTCCGGGATGTGGGATCAGAGGTTGGTGCGTTTGGCGGTTGTGCAGCAGCTTCGGGCTACTTATGGAATTAAGGTCAAGGGTGGCCGGGCGCAGAGCGATCGCAGGAGACAGGAAACAGCAACCACGGAAATAGTGGTAAGTTCTGGGGAAAGAGGTTTGGATTTTAAAAGGGGGCGGGGGGCGCATTCTGTACCATCGCTTTACCAGGTCATGCCAAAATGTTCTTTCTGTATGGATCCAAAAGAATATGTTTAAGTGTATCAACCGCAGCAACATTGACATTTTGAACTAGATAATTCTTTGAGGGGCCTAGGGGTTAACTGTCGTGTACATCATAGGATCTTTAGCAGCATTGGCTTCTACACACGAGAGGCCAATAGCGTGTCCCAATTGTGACAATTAAAAATGTCTCCAGAAATTGCCAACTTAGTATTTTGAACAAGTCGCACGTGGGGAGGGAGACACACTTTCACCACTGTTGAGTAGTATTTGGAGAGGGACAAAGGATACCAGTACATTTTCTAAATGAATCAGTAAATGAGGAGATATAATAATATTAGGAATAGGCTTTAAATGAGTAAATTGAGAAACCACAGTGGAATAGTTCAGAAGCAGTTGATTTTTGGGTGGTTGAGGTAAGGGGATTTTGAATGAGATTTTAATATTTGTACAGAATCCTCAAGAATTTCATTGTGAAAAATAAGTTGCATATAAGGATTTTGTTTTATATTTATATATAAATATAAATATATATCTTATATATATACACACCTAATTACATGGTACTTTCTTTTAAGATCTCAAATAAGTTTGTAAGTGTGTGAAAGAATTTGTGTGCATATTTCTTTTTCTTACCTCTAAGGAAAGCTGACACTTTGCTTTTAGAGTCAAATAGACTTTGATTTGTGTTTGATTCCTGCTCTCCTCCTATTTGGGGTGTGATCTTGGGCTGCTTGTCCTAAGGCTCGGTTTCCTACTCTATAAAATTGGAATGGTATCTCTCCTTGAGTTGTTTGGGGGAGTTAAAAAATAAGATTTGTAGATAAGACTAGCACACAGTGCCTGTCACATGCCACTTATTTATTCATCCAGTTGTTATGATAATCAGAGGTCTACATTCTAATTAGTAGTCATGCTAGAAACCCTAATAAAGTAGAGAAATACAGAAGATCATTGTGTTATGAGATCTAACATGTTAGGAAATTATTTAAATACTAAATTTCTTTAGCTCTTTGGTGTTTATTTTCTAAGAGTTTTGAGCTCTTTATGAAAAGTGCTAGGAATCTTTTTAAAGATGATATTTTAAGTGGTGTTCTAATAAAATTTTAAAAGCATGTTATTTGTTTTATGAGATTAAATTATAGCACTTATTTGTGAAGTCAGTTATTGTGTGTAATGAACAAAAACCACCAACTCTGAATTCTATGTATGTATGACATTTATAAATTTCAGCTTCGGCATATGATTTATTTTTGCATTTTGTTTGATTGTGTAGTATCAAGAAAATTCTGATTTACCCAAGTAAGGGGTTGCCTATAACTAACATAATTTTTTTTTTCCTTAAAATTTTTTTTGGCTGCACCTTGTAGCGTGTGGGAAATTAGTCCCCAATCGGGGCCTTTTCCAATGAGTCAGCTCTTCCAAATCAGATGGCCTAAGTATTGGAGCTTCAGCTTCAGCATCAGTCCTTCCAATGAATATTTAGGGTTGCTTTCCTTTGTGATTGACTGGTTTGATCTCCTTGCAGTCCAAGGGACTCTCAGGGGTCCTCTGTAGCACCACAACTTGAAAACATCAATTATTTGGCACTCTGCCTTCTTTGTGGATCAACTCTCACATCCATACATGAATACTGGAAGAACCATAGCTTGACTAGACAGACCTTTGCTGGCAAAGTGGTGTTGCTGCTTTTTAATATGTTGTCTGGGTTTGTCATAGCTTTCCTACCAAGGAGCAAGTGTCTTAATTTCATGGCTGCAATAATCATCTGCAGTGATTTTGTAGCCCAAGAAAATAAAATGTCACTGCTTCCCCTTTCCCCTTCCTATTTGTGATAAAGTGATGGGACCGGATGCCATGATCTTTCGGTTTTTAAAAGTTGAATTTCAGGCCAGCTTTTTCACTCCTCTTTTCACACCCATCAAGAGACTCTTTTGCCATCAGAGTGGTTGTTGTTACTGTTTAGTTGCCCACCCCTCTTCCATCTACTTCATCGGCTCCCTTTTTCCTCTATTCCTTAAGTGTGGATTTTCCCCAGAGTTCAGATCTCTGTTCCTCTTTTCTGCTCTGCTCCCTTTGTTGTTGTTCTGTCGCTAAGTCATGTCCAGCTCTTTTTGACTCCATGGACTGCAGCACTCCAGTCCTCCCTGTCCTTGACTACCTCCTGGAATTTCATGTCCATTGAATCCATAATGCTGTTCCACCATCTCATTCTCTGTCACCCCCTTCTCCTCCTGCCCTCAGTCTTTCCCAGTATCAGGGTCTTTTCCAGTGAGTCGGCTCTTCATATCAGGTGTCTAAAGTATTGGAGCTTTAGCGTTAAGAGTAGTATCATCTGCATATCTGAGGTTGTTGATATTTCTCCCGGCAATCTTGATTCCAGCTTGTGATTGATTCATCCAACCTGGGATTTTGTACTCTGCATAGAAGTTAAATAAGCAGATGACAACATACTGCCTTGTCATACTCGTTTCCCAATTTTGAACCAGTTAGTTTTTCCATGTACGGTTCTAACAATTGCTTCTTGGCCTGATACAGGTTTATCAGGAGACGGGTAAGGTGGTATGGTACTCCCAGCTCTTTAAGAATTTTCCATTTTGTTGTGATCCACACAGTCAAAGGCTTTAGCATAGTCATTGAAGCGGAAGTAGATGTTTTTCTGGAACTCCGTTGCTCTTTTCTATATTCATCAATTAAATTGAACCAGATGCTTGAAAAAGGACTAGTAAGATTTTGTCAGATCATTAATGTGAATGGTTTTGCCATGTAATGCAGCTTGCAGGATCTTAGTTCCCTCCACCAGGGATGCAACCCTGACTCAAAGCAGTGAGTCCTAACCACTGGACTGCCAGGAAATTCCCTGAATGATTTATTATTGTTAATAAAAGTTAAATGTTAATAATATGCTTTAAAAATGTTAAGTGCTTCAAGAGCATTCAGGGAGAGCAGATGTATCTAAAATAAATTAACATATATGCGATTAGGTATGCCCACTTAATCTAATTTTATATAAGCAGACATGTACTGGCTTGAATTAAAAATAAATTCAAGTTCAAGATATTGCTACAGGCTTCTTAAACAGTGACTCATTTTTAAAGTTTGGATTTATGCCCAAAGATAGTGGTAGATTCTTTATTCAGAGGTATGCATACTCAATCAACATGTGGATATACTCTTGGGATCTTCAAATGAATTAAAGTTTGAATGTAATACATTCTATTGTGACTTAAAAATGGTTTTCAAAGTGTGAAATAAAATTTAAATTGTTTACAAAATCCTTTCCTTCGATATCCAGAGCAGTTTGCTTAGTCCTCTCCGGTAATGTGGAAAGGGTTCCCAGGTGGCGCAGTGTAAGGACTCTGCCTGCCAATGCAGGAGACCCCAGAGATGTGGGGGTTCAATCCATGGGTCGGATCAGTCGATTTGGCCTTCTGTTCAAGTTAGGAAATGTTTATAAGGTGACCAATAGAAAGTTTAAGGTCAGTGTTTATATGTAGTTACTGAAGGAGCTTGCAGTATTTTCCAGAAATGTTAGTATCTTGGGCCAAATTCTGTGTAAGAATTTCCTGACTGAACACTAAATGGATTGATTTTCCATTGTGGGACTGGAAACAGGGAATTTGCTTCCTTGCTTAAGCGCTAAGTGACTGTTTTTATACTCCCAGCACCTAGTATCTTAGTATACAGTAGTTACTTTTTAACAAATCTTGATGTAATTGTTTTCTATGTCTTGACTAATAGTTTATTTCTGCTATCTTGTTTTATTTTTTGAAATTTTTAATTTACTTAATATTTAAAAAAGCTTATATTGAGCCTAATATTTGTGTTAGAGTAACTGAATTTGTCATTCTAGGGTAAAATATTTGGAGTACCATTAAATGCATTGCCCCAGTCCGTTGTACCAGAATATGGACATATTCCAAGGTGAGCAAAGTTTGAAATGACAGTAAATATTTCAAACTACTATTTGAATGTATGAAAATAAACAGTTAATTGATGCACACAATTAGTTGGAACTAGCAAATGATTTTATTTCTCAACATTTACTCAGATTAAAAGTTGTTTTTTTTTAATTTTGCATATTTTAACTTTTTAATTTGTATTCATTTTCAGGATTGAATTTTAAGGTTCAGTAATGAATAAGTGTTAGAAACAAGAATTTTTGGTTCTCTATCAGTCTTTTCACTGCTGTTCTGATTATACTCAGTGATATACTAAGCTATAAATTCTGTTATAATTTTTATTACTTTTTGTTTTAGACATGTTGGATAAAAGAATATTTAAGCTTTTGGGGTATTTGTGAATATAAATTATGTAACCCTTGAACTTTTTTATGTCACTATTTGTAAATAACCTTTTGGACTAACTGCATCAGAAATTACTAGGGACGTTTACGTCTTAAGAAAATAGTTTAAAAGTGCGTAATATAAACAAACTACCTTAGCTCTTACTAATTCATTTCTCCTCTGTCCAAAATAGGGTTTATTCTGGCTACTATTGTCCAATAACCTAAGTTTTTAACTGATGCCTTCTCCAAAAGCTTTTGAACACCTTTTTGCCTTAGGACAATTTTCCCTCACTCACACTGTAGATTCACAGTCTTCATGAGGTAACCACTTAGTATTTTGCCTTTTAGATGGCCTAGAAAGGCTTTTTTATGATGATATTTAACATTTAGAATTGCAGTCATAACCCTAGTGTGTGTGTGCACGCTTAGTCACTTCAGACGTGTCCGACTTTGTGATCCCATGGACTGTATCCCGCCAGACTCCTCTGCCCATGGGATTATACCGGCAGGAATACTGGAGTAGGTGGCCATGCCCTCCTCTAGGCATCTTCCCAACCCAGGGATCAAACCCACCTCTCTTATGTTTCCTGCATTGGCAGGCGGGATCCTTACCACTAGTGCTACCTCCGAAGCCCCCTGTCCCTAGTAATAATGTTTGTTTGTAATTTGTTGTAATTTGTTTGCCTGCTGTTTTTTTTTTTTTTTTTTTTTTTTTATTAGTTGGAGGCTAATTACTTTACAATATTGTAGTGGTTTTTGCCATACATTGACATGAATCAGCCATGGATTTACATATGTTCCCCATCCCCATCCCTCCTCCCTCTCCATCCCATCCCTCTGGGTCTTCCCAGTGCACCAGCCCTGAGCACTTGTCTCAGGCATCCAATCTGGGCTGGTGATCTGTTTCACCCTTGATAGTATACTTGTTTCAATGCTATTCTCTCTGAACATCCCACCCTTGCCTTCTCCCACAGAGTCCAAAAGTCTGTTTTGTATATCTGTGTCTCTTTTTCTGTTTTGCATATAGGGTTATCATTACCATCTTTTAAAATTCCATATATATTGCCTGCTTTTTTAAAAAGAAAACTTTTCTGTCAGTAACTCTCTGCAACATTCAGCCACTCTGCATCAATAGAATGCCTTCATTTTCTTGTAGCTGACATCCATTCAAATTTGTGTTACCAGCTGTTAACTAAGCATATAAAGCCAATATTGATTGTTAAAAATTTTTCAGTATAAAGAAATTGAGCACACACCTCTAAAAACATGAGAAGGGTTGTAAGGACTGGGATCAATTTATCCGACTTTCTGAGAGGTAATATTGATGAGGGGGAAGAAAACCTTCCCTTATTTTTGGGCAAATGTGCAGATGCTAGGTTTTTTAAGCTATGTGTGTTGTGCAAGATCACCTGTGGAAAGTGAAGAGGTAAAGAAAAGAAGACTTTGGAGCCCTGGGTGATCTTAGGATGGAGAAGTCTGGCAGAAAAAGAAGAACCAGAAAAGAAGTTTGAGAAGGAGCAGTCAGGCAGACAGCAGGAATAAGTGTAGTGAAAAACAGCATTTTCAAGATCATCAGGAGTGGTCAAGTATCAAGCAAGATAAAGACAGTGACTTGACTCTGTATTTGGCAAGGCAGAGGCCATTAGTGACTTTGATGGAGTAATGGGGATGAGTTTGATTGCAGAGGATTTGTGCATCTTGCCACCTGAAAAGAGTTCTGTCTTTCAGTTTTCTTGTTGATGCTTGCACGTCTTTAGAAGAGCATGTTCATACAGAAGGGCTTTTTAGGAAATCAGGATCTGTTATTCGTCTAAAAGCACTAAAGGTAAGCATATTCTTGAACTATATTTGTACCCCTCTTTGATTTGGTTTTTAGGATCAAAATATTTAGAATATATTTAAATATTTAGAATATATTTAAATATTAGAATATTTAGAATTTGACAGAAATTGAGTTTGCAAATAGCTTTTTTTCATGACAGAAGAACCTTTTTCCAAAGTGTGTATCGTTTATATAATCCTTTTTTTAAAAAATTGAGGTATAATTGACAAATATATTTAAGGCATACAACCTGATGTTTCGATATACCTATATGTTGTGAAATGGTTTTCACAATCAAGCTATTTATATAATGCTTTAAAAATTTTCAGAGTACTTTCAAACTCATGGTCCTTGTCCCTGTGTACTATAGGAAATGAAAGTTCACTTAAAATTTTGTTTTTAGCCTTCTAAAAAGTAGTGATATATACTAAAACAAGAGTTAAGAGAAATTCATTAAAGAAAGCTCTTTAGAGTGTAAAGAAGGATACTTTATTTGCATTAAACCCTCAAGCCCCAGAGTGCTCAAAATGATTATATTTATTTTAGAATAAACTCGATCATGGTGAAAGATGCCTGTCTTCTGCACCTCCTTGTGATACCGCGGGACTTCTAAAGCAGTTTTTTAGAGAATTGCCAGAGCCCATTCTTCCAACTGATTTGCATGAAGCACTTTTTAAAGCTCAACAATTAAAAACAGAGGAGAAGAATAAAGCTACATTGTTGCTCTCCTGTCTTATGGCTGACCACACAATTGATATATTAAGATACTTCTTTAAGTTTCTCAGGAAAGTTTCTCTTAGGTAAGTAGTAAATAAAAGTTTTTGGGAGATGACAGTTTAATTTCTCAACTAGCTAGATTTACCCTTATGATAATAGATTTCATTTGGAATAGAAATTTTTCTTAAAAATATTATATTTTTCCTTACTATAAGAAGTTTATCCTGTACAATGAAAAATATGTAATATTTCCTTGCTGTCTTGGGGCTGCCATTGTGAATGCGTTAATGGCTTATTAGTGTTATAGGATTCTGATATAGAATCATTAAATGGCTTCTAATGATTACTATGTTTTTAAAATGTTTGTGGTTTGCTTTTCAATTTGTCCCTTCTCCTGGCTGTCATTGAGCCTGTTTGTTCTAGACATACTTACTGCCTTCAGTAACTTTGAATTTTCTGTATGTGAAAATCAAAAAAATGTGTTCAATTTGTGTGGGGAAAAAAAGTGTGGACTCTAGGGGTAGCAGTGTTTTCATGACATATATTTAAGCACATGGAGGCTGTGTATTTCTGATTCTGTCTTATTTAAAGTCAGTCATATAGATGGGTAGGTGAGGGGTAACTGTATCTTGGTTTGTGTTGGACTGGTAAAGTGAGAGGTCTTCAGAATGTGCTCAGTGTTACTTTAACTCTGTATTTTTATCTCTGACTCCATCTTATAAAACTTTTTTCATTTAAGGTCCAGTGAGAATAAGATGGATAGCAGCAATCTTGCTGTAATATTTGCACCAAATCTTCTTCAGACAAGTGAAGGACATGAAAAGATGTCTGCTAACACAGAAAAAAAGCTACGATTACAGGCTGCAGTAGTACAAACTTTTATTGATTATGCATCAGATATCGGTAAGATGTAGTTGCATTCTTAAGTAACGGAATTTGTTTAAATGAGGGAGAGCCCAGCTTTTTCTAAGTGAGCCACCAAGACAACTGTTAGGAAGTGGTTATGTGCTATTTAAACATTTTGAGGGGTGGGTAGAGGAAAAATCTTGATTGTGAGCATTTTTGTTTAGGGCATGTTCCAGATTTTATCCTAGAAAAGATACCAGCGATGTTGGGTATTGATGGTCTCTGTGCTATTCCATCACTAGAAGGCTTTGAAGAAGGCGATTATGAAACTCCTGGTGACTATAAGAGAAAGCGAAGACAAAGTGTAGGAGGTAAATGGTCATGGCAGTCCCATATGTGGAGGCACGGCAATTTGCTTTTGCCTGAAATGTGTTTCAACATAAAAAAACATAAGCTATTAACTATCCCATTGCTTTTTTGAATCTTTTGGCTTGTATGGCATTCCCACCTTCTGTTTCTTCTTGCCTTCCTTGTAGATTTTCCTTGTACCCTTTTTGTTCTGTAACAAAATACTTATGATCCATCCCATATCAAGGTATTTATCCAAAGAATATGAAAACACTAGTTTGAGAAGACATATGCACCCTTATGTTCATCACAGAATTATTTTCAATAACCAAGATAAGGAAATAACCTAAGTATCCATCAATGGATGATTAATAAAGATGTAGTATGTACATATATAATGAATACTACTATCTTAATTTTTTTTTGAGGAGTCTCTGTAATGTTTTCCATAGTGGCTGCACCAATTTACATTCCCACCAACAGCATATGGGGGCTCCCTTTTCTCCACATCCTCTCCAACACTTGTTATTTCTCGCCTTTTTGATCACAACCATTTTAACAGTTGTAAGGTAGTGTCTCGTGGTTTTGATTTGCATTTCCCTAATAGTTAATGATTTTGGACATCTTTTCATGTGCCTGGTGTGTGTCTTTAGAGAAATGTCTATTCAGTTCCTCTGCCTATTTTTTGACTGGGTTGTTTGTTTTTTGGTGGTTCTTGTTGAATTATATCAGTTCTTTATATATTTTGGATATTAACCACTTATCAGATATGTGATTTGCAGATATCTTCTATTTAGTAGGTTGTCCTTTCATAAAACTGATGTCACATAGGCTACTGCCTATGTTTTCCTCTAGGAGTTTTATGGTTTCAGATCTTACATTCAGACCTTTAATCCATTTTGATAAGATTTTTGTCTGTAATGTCAGACGGAGGTTTAATTTCCTTCTTTTGCATGTGGTTTTCCCAACACCATTTTTGAGAAGACTCTTCTCTCTCCATTTTATATTCCTTTGTCATAAGTTAATTTTCCATATATGTATATATGGGTTTATTTCCGGACTCTTTCTGGCTTCACTGCTGGCTCAGTGGTAAAGCATCTGCCTGCTAATGTAGGAGGTGTAGGTTTGAAGCCTGGATCAGGAAGATTCCCCAGAGAAGGAAATGGCAACCCACTCCAGTATTCTGGTCTGGGAAATACCGTGGACAGAGGACCCTGGTGGGCTACAGTCCATGAGGTTGCAAAGAGTCGGACACGGCATAGCAACTGAGCACGTACACGCACCTCCATTTACCCACGTTCTTTTGGCTGCCGTTTCCTTGGAGTATCACCTTCCATCCCTTCACTTTGAGCCTGTATCTATCTTTAGAGCCGGGGTAAGTCTCCTGGAGGCAGTGTATAGTTGGATTTTGTTTTTTAATCCATTCAGCCACTCTGTATCTTGATCAGTGAATTCAGTCCATGTACATTGTGACTCAGACGGTAAAGAATCTGCCTGCAATGCGGAAGACCTGGGTTTGGTCCCTGGGTTGGGAAGATCCCCTGGAGAAAGGAATAGCTACCCATCCCAGTAGTCTTGGGCTTCCCTGGTGACTCAGATGGTAAAGAATCTGCCTACAGTGCAGAAGACCTGGGTTTGGTCCCTGGGTCAGGAAGATCCCCTGGAGAAGGGAATGGCAACCCACTCCAGTGTTCTGGCCCGGAGAATCCCAGGGACAGGGGAGCCTGGCGGGCTGCGGTCCATGGGGTAGCAAAGCCGGACTTGACTGAGTGACTGGCACTTTCACTTTCACATTTAGGATGATTATTAACAGGTAAAAACTTAGTACTGCCTAAACTAAAACTGTTTCCTGGTTGTTCTATTTGTCCATTGTTTCTTTTTCTTTGTGTTTCTGTCTTCCATTTTGTTCTGTGGTGTTTTTCTGTTTTCTCTTTCATGTTTTGTGTCTCTGCTCTAGATTTATGTTTTGTGGTTACTGTGAAGTTGGTATCAATTGTCTTGTAGATGAAATAGTCCTTTTTCTGCCAATAGCATCTTATTACCTTCGCTTGCTTATATGAGTGGCATCCTTTTCCTCTTCCTCTTTTGTGTTTTTGTTGTCTCAAATTATGTCTTTATGTTTGTGTTCACTACCAAATTGAAGTAGCTACAGTTTTACTGCTTTTTTCCCTTTAACCTTTAATATAGAATTGTTTGACAACTTATTCTGATACAGAGTTGCAATTTTCTGATTCTGTTTATCCTCTTACTCAAAGCTTTGTTTACTTTTGCGTTTTGTTTCTGGTAGAAGAGTTCCTTTCAACATTTTTGTAAGGCAGGTGTAGCACTGATGAACTCCCTCAGCTTCTGTTTGTCTGGGAAACTATTTCTCCTGCTAATCTGAATAATATAGCTGACAGTTTTTATCTTTCAATATTTGGAGTATGTCATGTCATTCCAATCTGTCCTGGCTTGTTGTCCTGGCTTGTCCTTAGTCATCAAAATTAGAATTCTACGTGTTCTTACCTGCTCTTTTCTCATTCCCATATCCTACTGTCTACCAAGTCTTATCACTCTGATCTCGTAAATACCTTTATTACTGTCTCTGTATCCATAGGACCTACCTCAGTTCAGAGCCTCATCTCTTGCCTGGCTAATTCCCATTCTTCCTTCAGGTCTCACCTGAAATACCACTTCCTCAAGGATACCTCCACGATTTAAATCTGTTGTTAATATTTGTACTTCATGCTGTTTACCCATTTTTCGATAGGTATTTATTTGCTTATTATATTTAATGTTTTCACGCTGTTTACCCATTTTTCGATAGGTATTTATTTGCTTATTATATTTAATGTTTGCTTCCTCCAATAGAAAGTTTCATAAAGGTCACTGTTTCATATTTTGGCTACTGTTGTATCTTCGTTGTGTCTGACACATAATAGGTACAAAATATATATTTGTTGAATGACTGAATGAAATGGTTAGAAGAACCTTTAGCTAGTTTGTCTATCTCCAAGGAGGCTTATACACACACACCCACCCCCCCCAACACACACACATGCACCCTACCCCCAACTAATCTATCATACTGCTATCAAAATGCAAAAATGATGGTTTTGTTCCTTTTTCCCTTTGGAGAAGTTCAGATTCTTCAAAATTATATACAGCCTTGTTTTCCTTACAAGACTTATCTCTTAACCATATCCACAGTTCACTAGTTGCTCTAGCTGTATCAAACTCCTGGCTTCTAGTATACATAAATTCTGTTTTTTCTTACATGCCTTTGCATATGCTAGTCACCTAGCCTGAATTTTACCTTCTGCCTAATCAACACCTACAAGGTTATATTTCCCTTTCCAAGCTTTCTCTCTTGGTGCCATTTCTTCCCTTCCTAAAACATGATGATACCCTCTTCTGTACTCTTTTATACATTGTATGCATTTTATACATTTTAGTTACTTGTTTTACAATTCATTCTGTATTTAATGCTTTCCTGTTTATGAATTATTGATGTAAGATAGGTAAATGTTGTTATAATTGATTATATGATTATATATGCCTTGCATTTCAGATTTTGTTAGTGGAGCATTAAATAAATTTAAATCTAACAGGACACCTTCTATTACCCCTCAACAGGAAAGAATTGGTAGGTATTATATATTTTTATTTACTTGGAATTTATATGTGTACATTACGGGCTTCCCTGTTGGCTCAGATGGTAAAGAATCTGCCTGTATTGCAGGAGACCCAGGTTCTATCCCTGGGTCTGGTAGACCCCCTGGAGAAGGGAATGGCACCCGACTCCAGTATTCTCGCCTGGAGAATCCCATGGACAAAGGAGCCTGGTGGGCCACAGTCCATGGGGTCACAAAGAGTCAAACATGACTGAACGACTAACAGTTTCACACTTTCATGTATATTATACAGAAATTAATTGTGATAATAATTACCTGATTTATTTTGTTTGACCAATTCCAAGTGTAATTTTTAGAGGAGATTTGTACTATAATACTGTATTATGACATTGGATATATATGTGATTACATGTATAATTACAGTGGATATGTTGAACCTAATATTATAAGTAAGAATTTATTTTAGTCTGTGTTTTTTTTGTTTCTTTTTTTAAAATTTTCTTTTTTTTTCTTTTGAACTTTTAATTTTGTTTTGGGGTACAGCCAATTAACAGTGTTGTGATAGTTTCAGGTGAACAGCTGAGGGATTCAGTCATACATATACAATATTTTAGTCTGTTTTATATCTGTGATCTTCTAAGTCATGTTCTTCCACTTGCAAGTTGGATGCTACTGAGCTTGTGAAACCGAAAAACTCAATCTCATTTTTATTTTAGAACCAGAAAATTATTAGTGTTTGTTTCAGTTTTTTATTTTGATTTGCTTGTGGCTAAAATTATTTAACCTATAGAAAATTTGATTGTTTCATTTTCGATTGAAGACATTAATTGGTTAATAGTTATTATGAAAAGCAAAAATACTTAGATTTGTTTTTGTTTCAGCTGTTACTAAGAATCTTGCCTCTTTACAACTTGACTTTAAGTAATTTAGTTATTAACGTATTTGTGATAATGCTAATGTAAACATCCCCCCATTTTTGGTTAGTTTTAAGTAATAGCTTTATAAGAAGAAATTATATGAAGCGTTTGTATTTTATCAACTCTGGGAGAAAAAACAATTTTTTTTTTTCAGCCCAGCTATCCGTTTCACCAACAATTCTTACACCAAATGCTAAGCGTAAACTGCCAGTAGATTCTCATGGTTTCTCAAGTAAGAAAAGAAAGTCCATCAAGCACAATTTTAACTTTGAGTTATTGCCAAGTAATCTCTTCAATAGCAGTTCTACACCAGTATCAGGTAACAAATAGAATTTGTATAACTGGATTATAAACATTAACATGGATGCTTATTCTGGGCAAAGTACTATTTCATAATAATTCCTTTAGGAGGCAGATTTTATTCTCTGTTTTATCAAATCTCTGGATTTTGTAAAGTCCCCTAACTTTTAAAATAGACAGTATGGTTCAGTATAATTAATGTGTATGTGTGTGTGTGTTTTACTGCCTTGCCTGTTGAAAGCTATGGGTCACTGTGAATAGGAATAGTACTGGCGCTCAGGTTTTACCTGATTGAATATCCTGAATTCTGCTTTAGTTACTTCTGGATCTATGGCTGTGAGTAGATTACTGCCTTCTGTTGAATTGAGGTCACCAGCATTTGAGTGTCTCTGAATTCAGAGTGGGGGTGTTACCATTAATGTAATCATTGTGGGTTAGTTGGGGACGGGTAGTAGTTTTAGTTTTATACTCAAGTAGCTTTTTTAAAAGCCCTAAGAGCTTTAACACCATTCCTTATGGCATGATTTCCACGTCCCTTTACCAGCTCCGTCATTTTATTCTGAATGAACTGCAAGCTCCTAATGTGGCCAGCCAGAGCCTCCAGAGAAAAATAAAATCACACTAATTTGAACACCAGGTTTTTGTTAGTGTGATCTTGGATTGGCTTGGCTCCTTTAGCATGTATGTGTAGAATACAAGTTGGCTCGTATTAAACTATGATCAGCCCAAAATGAAATGAAGCTCTAAGCCCAGAGTCTTCCATCTCATATTTATCTCACATTTAATCAAAATGTGAGTGGTCTCAGATTCTTTTAGATTTTCTTTGTTTTCAGACAATGTTAAGAGTTCTACTTTGAATTTGCTAGCTGGATTATGAGGTCTTCTTCCCAAAAGTCTCTGTTTTGTTTGTTATCCAAAAGCTTTACATTTTACTTGTCTGTTTTATTTTAAAAGGTGAACAGAATAGCAACTTGTTCTCTGTTCTTCAGGTTCTCTATGGTTCATTAAAGTGTAATGATAAGAACTCTGAAGCTATGTCTGTAGTTCTTCCAGTATTTACAGGTTGGAGATATAAACTTTAACTTAGTATATTTTTAATGTTCAGAGAGTTTTCCACTTTAGAGGACTATTTCCAAATGGCAGATGTGCATCGGAGTTCTTCTTGCCTTTGTTTATTAGTAATACAATATCTTTCCCAGGAAACAAACCTCCTTCTCTCCAAGCTCCTGACCCTAGAATAAAGCTACCTGAGTCACATTTGATATATCATATTGCCTCCAACTTTTTTTTTTTTTTTTTTTAAGGCAAATGCACCCAAAAAGTCACAGTAATGGAGAACTCTGGGGACCTGTGTAAATTCTTCATTAATACCAGTGAGAAGTTTAGAGGGTTCATGTTCACTGAGTGTATCCTAGGCAATAGTCAAGTACAAGTCAAATGTATATGGAACCTTTGCACATAACTCATAATACTTCTCCCCTAATTTTTTTCATTATAGTTGGTTTCATGATATAGTGTTAAATAACTTTATAAAAATGAGCTGTTGTAACCTCCAGTTGTTAGCATGGAGCATGGCAGTAACCATGTGGTTAGATGTGTGTTATGGGTCAGTTTTTGTCAAAAATATTGGACAAATTGGACAAAAAAAAATTGGACAAAAATGTTGGACAAATTACACTCTGGAGTCAGATAGACAGCAGGTTGGCTAGCAGATGCATACTGCATACTCAGACACTAAATTGCTTTTCAGTAGTTCATTTTTGATAATGGCATTAATTAATCTTATGCACCAGGTTCTGTGCTAGACATCTTATATACATTATAGCAATACTTATATTCACCATAAAAAATCCAAATTTAGAGCCTAAAGCCATTTAGTAAGTGGTGGACAAGCTCAGTCTGTCTCAAAAACTTATTTCTCTAAACTGCAGTAGTGCCCACCTCTCTGTTGTAAGTAAGTATTGAGTTTAAAGTAAAACTCTTAATATAAAAATAATGTTTAATCTGAGCTTTAATTGGCAACTAAGAAGAAATTAATGCTTTTTTTTTTCTTTTTTCGTTAACTTGGGTTATTTGACCCTTGAGGATTCTAACCAGAGATTATGTGATTTGTTGTTGTTTAGGGATGGAAATTAAGACTTTAAATCTAATTGCTGTTAATATTTTATACTTTGAAAAGAAAATAAGTATGTATGGTCTGTCACATGTGGTTGTTTTTATAGTTCACTGTGATACAAGCCCGGAAGGGTCGTCTCAGAGTTCATTCTCTCCTGTCGCCATCAGTGGAAACCATTTGATCAGTACAAATGTGCTAAGGCGAAGTAAAAGGCTTGCAAGCAAAAAAGTTTGCAGGTAAGTTATCCAGGTTGGGTAAAAATTTGATATATATACTTAAAAAATATTTTCTCTTTCTATTGAGAATCATATTTGAATAATAATTTTTTAAAATCCCCTTTGCCTTTATAGTCTTGTTAATCTAGGGCCTATCCTCCCGAGAAAGATTCCTAATTTGAGTCCATTTTGCCTGTTTAAAATCCTATTTTATGTTGATGTGGGTAATTTTTAAATTTCCTGTTAATATAAAAAGCTAGTCTAATGATTCTAGTTTATAAGTGACTCAACTCTTGTGATCAACAGGAAAAATAATTTTTTATGCAGATACAATGTGTTCATGTATGGTATCTTAAACCTAAAAAATTATTACTCTATTCAGTTATTAACAATGTGATTTGCTCTGGGCTTTCAAACTTTATTTTGTAGGAATTCCTCTAGTTCTTACCCTGTAAACTGATGTTTTTAATTTCACTCTTTCTAGGGTGGAATCAGGAAAAGCAGGCTGCTTCTCTCCTAAAATCAGCCGTAAAGATAAGGTTCGAAGATCTCTTCGTTTGAAATTTAATCTAGGGAAAAATAGCAAAGATGGAGTAAGTGTCTTTCACCATTTCACTGCTATTCATATTAGTGTAAAGCTGAAGATTGATGCTAAAAGGCGCTCTCAACCCTGTCTCTCTTCCATCTACTGCCCTGTTCTCAACCCGTCTTTATACAAAGCATTTACACTTGAGTAGTTATCTCCAGTTCCTCCTTTTCTATCCTCCTGAAATCAATTCCAGTGACGCTTTCATCCCCAACTCTCACTGAAATAGATCTCACAAGATTACTCATGAATTCAGCACTGCTCAAACAGGTGGACAAATATGAGTCCTTATTGGACTCAATCCATCAGTAACATGTAACCCAGCTAATGACTTGCTCTTCTTTGGCATATTTTCTTTCCTCGCTTCAAGGATATTTTAGTCTTTTGATTTTCTTCCTTCTTTGCCAGTTAATTTTCTAATTCCTTTATATTGGAGAACCCAAAGCTTTGTCCTTGGATTTCTTTTCTCACTCCACTCACTCAAGGTGATCATCAGCTCTAACTAAATATCATGTATTTACTTAGGACTTTAAATTTGTATCTCTAGCCCAAATTGCTCTCCTGAACAACTTGACTGCTTAACATTTACCTATTTGACCTCCCAGTTGGGAGGTACTGACATCTTAATAGAGCTCCTGAGATGCGTTTCTTCACTGCTGTTACTTCTCCACTCCTCCCTCTCTCCCCAACCTATACTTCTACCTGTAGTCTTTACCATCTCAGTTATGGCAATTTATTCTTCCAAGCATTTAGGCCAAAAACCATGCAAGCATTCTGGACCCCTCACTTTGTCTCACCATTAGGGAATCCTGTCTAACTTCTGCTTCCAGGGTCTATCCAGACTGACCACTTTTCACAGCACTTTATTTCTAACCTTTTGAGTTATGTCATTTAAAACTTGGATTACTGCAAAAAGTTCCTACTACCTGCTCCTACTTTGCTGAAGTACTAGAGCCTAAATTATCCCCTAAAGAGCAGAGTTAAGTCATGTCACCCCTCTTTTCAGAACTCCCCAGTGGCTCCCCGCTTCCCTGTCAGGAAAAAAAAAATGTCAAAGTTCTTACACTGATTTGCAGTGCTGCCCATGGTCTGTTCCTGGCCTCCTTCTTGGAGCTCTCCTCTACCACCCTCTCCTGCTCATCTGACTTCATTCACTTTTGCCTCTTTGTGATTTCTTGAATGTGCCAGACCTTGCTTCAGCGTTAGAGGTTGCAGTGGCATTTTCCTCTCCCTGGAATGTTCATTCCCCTTATACCTTAACGACTCTCACTCTGTTTTCTTTACTCACAAATCATCTTCAGATCAATGTGTTTAAAATTGTACCTCCTCCCGGCCACAAAAAAATTATATTCCCACCCTTTACCACTCCATATCCTTTTTACCCTGTTTTACTTTTCCTTCTAGCACTTTTCATTTTGTGTATTGTATATTACACATTATAATTTATTGTCTGCCTTACTCTGGTCTAAATCTCCCCATCAGAAATGTAAATTCCATGAGGGTAAGATTTTGGTCTGTTTTTGTTTTCTTTCACTCTGGTGAACAGTCCTCGGCACAGAATCACCACAAAAAAAATTTTTGATTAATGTATGAGGCTGTTTTTATTTTAGATCATAATATGTCCACTAATAGCCAATCAAATGCTTATAATTTCTATCAGCATGCACGCAAATATATTGTTTGCTATAAAATTATTCCTAAATTATATATATCTACCTTTTAAAATTAGCTATAGATGATTTTGATAACTACAAAACAATAGTTTGTCTTAATATTTTGAATTAACAAGGTTTATTTCTTAACCAAAACATTTTCAATTTTTTCTGTACAGAATGAGTGTTCTGGTGTCAAAAGATGTGAAAATGTTGGTCGACGACTTGCAAATCAACAAAGTTTAAAAACTAGGATTGAATCTGTAAAAACAGGTCTGCTTTTTAGCCCAGATACTGATGAAAGATTAACAAAGAAAGGTATGTTTACATGATATTGGTAGAGTTTTACCCCAAAAACCTACTTAAAAAAAATTTTTTTTTTAGTTTTCTTTCCATTTTATTGAGATAATTGACATATAACCTTTAGTTGCTTTTTTAATGATAAAATGTATTAAGTACTTTACTGTTCTAGAAATTGAAAATTCATGTTTGAATAGTGAAAATATTTGAATTGGGGTGTATTTTTATATGAATAATTGGATCTTTACGATGTAAATACAAAAATGTTTACTATTTATACATTAAAAAATTACTTTTTGTATTGACTTGTCATTTTTTATCCACACTTTAAACTTTTCATTTTGTATTGGAGTATAGTCAGTTAACAATGTTGTGGCAGTTTCAGGTGAGCTGCAAAGGGACTCAGCCATACATATACATATATATCACAAACAATTATTTTTAATACAAATCTAATTTATCGGAATTAAATGCTTAGTATTTATCATGTATTTGAATAACATTTCAAAAGTAAGTTAAATATAAGTTTTAAAACACTGAAATGCTTTATTTTAGGTTCGAAAAAGATCAGTAAGTCAGAGGAAAACTTAATAACTCCAGAGCGACTAAGTGGAACAAATTACCGGATGTCTTGGATAGGACCTACTAATTCAGATTTTCAAGAAGTAGATGGAAATGAAGCTTCTCCAATAGATGGAACTCTTGAGGTGGAGAACTCTTCTTTGGAGCCTGATATGATGGTTGAAAAGTCCCCTGTTGGCTCATATGAGCTTACCCCTCCTAATGTACACAGTACGCACAATAACAACATAACTGGCGGCTCTCTTAGTGGTGATGAAAATAACCTGACCACAGAGACTGTGGTGAAAATTCAGAAAGCATTTTCTGAATCTGGAAGTAATCTTCATGCATTGATAAATCACAAGCAGTCACCATTAACTAATGTGGAGAAAGTAAAATTCAATGAAACATCTTCTACCAAAGGTAGCCCAGAGAAAAATCTCTTGAAAACTAATTTGACTGTGATAGAATCAAATGGACACCGTACCAGTAACGATGAAAATAGCTTTTCAGAAAGTGACTTCTCACTACATCAGCCTCAAAAATCGGATAGAGAAGCCACTATAAAATGTTACTCAACTCAGATGAAGATACAACTGGAAAACAACATTCATTTGAATATATCAAAAGATTATTTAAGCAAGCAGGAGTTGCCCAGTGGTGAACATGTAAGGAAACAAGAGTCCCCAGGGGATACCCTCAATACTAAATTAAAGGATAATGAAAATTTGATTGAAGAGAACTTACTGAAACACACAGCTTCTAGGGAGGTTGTGGCTAGCACCTCTTCCTCGGAACAGAGCACGTGCAGTAGCGCAAACCTGCCAAAACCGAGTCCTGTGGGGACCATTAAACAGCAGTCACTGGTGGAAACACATGATGAAACGGTTTCTGAATGTTTACAAATAACAGAGCATGGAAGGGTTTCAGACCACATACAGTGGTTTAACAAACTTTCTTTAAATGAACCAAATAGGACAAAAGTTAAGTCACCTCTTAAGTTTCAGCGTACGCCTGTCCGTCAGTCAGTGAGAAGAATCAATTCTTTGTTGGAGTATGGTGGACCTCCTCCAAGGCATAAATTAGCAAGTCTTGGTGATACTGCTTCTCCTCTGGTTAAATCAGTGAGCTGTGAGAGTGCTCTTCCCTCTTGTATAGAAAGTATGACTATGACAAAAGATTCCTCCCTTCCATGTACCAGATCAGGTCCTAAAGGACAGAAGTCTACATCTTGCAAGCAGTCAAATATTGATATGATTTCAAAATCAAGCATGGAGGTAACTTCTACATCTTTCTTACAAATGAAGAGGCATCCAAACTCTGTGAATGCGTCTCTTGGGTCCACCAGAGTTTGTAAACAAGAAGTGATATCTAATAATCAAATTAAGGTTCCCTTGGATGATCTAACAAACCATGATATAGTAAAATCTATTGTAAGTAATGATAAGGTCATTCCTCCTAGCGTAAGCAGCAGGGTCCTTAGAAAACCATCAGAAAAAGAGAGGATCTGGTATAAAGGTTCTCCAAAAAATCCTATTGGAAAAGTTCAACTACTACCAACAAGTAAACCTGTAGACTTGTAATTGGTAAATGTTGTTCTTGTCATTAATGTATATAAAATTATCAATTGGTGATATGACTTGCAAGGTAATATGATGTGTTTGTAGCTCAGGATGATTGTTATGTGATGAATTTAATTTCATTGCACAAGCAACTTGAATTCTTATTTTTCTTAATTATGGCAATATTTAAGCTATCTTAAATTTTATTGTGATCTCTTAAAAGCAGAGGTTACACTTTACTTTTTTAAAGAAATTGTTGACTAGGTTTAGAAGAAGTTAATTTTTGAGAATTGGATGGATTTTATTTTTTAATGTGTGATAGAATGGAATGAGTTGTGCTGATTTCTTGTTACTCCTAAGTCAGATGAAGTTTCTCCAAGAAATCTCAACACACAGGGAGAGCTAAGCCCTGCAGATCTTATTTCTCAAATTCCATTAATGTTCAGTGTCTTTAAAAATCCCTAGAAATTAATTTGCTTCAATAGCATTTTAATCCTTTGTTCCTTTTGGATGTAATTAGGTTTATATTGCCTATAGATGTGACAGTGTGTTCCCTTGAACTAAGAATAATGACCGATGCAGAATGACGATGACTCAAGTGTGCTCACGTAGTATGAGGCTGCAGAAATAACAGATGACTTTTAAGCCATACTATATTTTTAAAGTTAATTTGCACAAATACATTTGTATCTGTTTTGTCCAATATAGAATTTAAAATTTTTTAAGAAGGAGTAATTAAGCTTGGAAGATTTTAATCAAAGTGATTGCTTGTATGCAGATGCTTGGTTTTAGACTTTGAAGTAATTGATGCGCCTCTGTACATTTACCTTTGATTCTTTCAAGAACCTGTGATGGTTTTGTCATGTGTGTAAATGTTATTTATTTAGCATAGACATTAAAGATAACTTTCTGGAAAATGACTTGCCTGCGACTCTAATGAAATTCAAAGTACCTTTTAGAATTTGATCCAAATTGTCAAGCTAATCTATCTAAATTGATATTTAAATTATTAGAAATAATAAAGTTTTAAGGACAGAATACTATCACCAGTAGAGTATATTTAAGTTTTAGAAGAAGGAATATGCATGCAGAATCAATCACTAAAGATGGTTTTGCAGGTCAGGTGTTAGAATGCCACATTCAAAGCTGAGGGCAGAACAGAACCACACTGCACACCACTCAGAACAACCAGGCAGTATGAATGTGTGGGAGGAATTTAAAGTCATAGGAGGTTTGCTTTACCAAGCCCTCCTTGATAGCAGTACATCTTATTCAAAAGCTATTTCCTATTTCTATAACCACTACCTAGGAATTGACCCTATCTCAGAATTAGGAAGTATTACTTATTATATAAAGACTAAAATCTATAGATAGAAACATCATGTTTATCTGACATCAAAACAGGTTTTTAATACAGGTATGCATTTCTGTTGAGGGTATTTCTAATAGTAAGTGGATATAGAAAATATTCTTAAATTCTGAGACATTTGTTGTTGTGAGCAGTTCTTTTTAACTTTATTTTTTTAAATGCATTAATGTCCTTTGATTTCCATGGGAGTAGGTGAAATGTTGAATTGAAAGCCTAATTCAGTAAGAAGACAAGAAATTAACTGTACAAATCACCTGAATCAGTGGATTTTCTGAGAGACTAATCATTAATAATAAAAGATATTTATAAAAAAAAAAAATACCCATGTCACTCCATTTTTTGTTAGCTGAAAGCTGCAGTACAGAGTAAAGGATTATGAAGGTGCAAAGCTTGGAGATGTGGTAACTGGAGAGTTGGGAAAGTTGAGTTTTAGCCTTGATTTAGTATTCATGTTTTCATTTTTTCTTGTACAATATAATGTTTTTAATCTCATGGGGATATTTAATCAAATGATATACAAACATACTTAAAAGTCTGGGCATGTGCGGTAACTCCAAAAACTATTTTCATTTTATTCTTACAAGTAAATAAAACTCTAATATTAATTTGGTTATTATGCGCAACAGACAATACAGTTATACACAGAACTTAATAGACAGCTTGGCAACATTCTAAAATCACTAAGAATTTTTGATACAAGAGTTTGAAAATCATCAAGCTCAGAACATACAAGGTTTTGTTTTTAGAATATAAAATTTCATATGAAGCATGAACAGTGTATTTTGGTCAGATTTCCATTCAACACAAAGGCAGTCAATTATAATGGCATTTCTGTTTTTCCAGGCACAAAATGAAGATAATAAACATTAAAATTTAGAATTGGAAAAAACCCTCATTATGTGTGAATAATAAATATTAAACTCCAGCATGGTCTTTAAGCCTAGAACCAATGGACAATATATTTGTTATTTTGCACTGTTAGCATGCACTAAAATAAAAAGCTAGAAGCATAAGACCATCCATGGAAGAAAAGGTGCTAAGAAGGAGGCTGGCTTCAAACCAAAAGGTCATGGATGAATTTTGCAGGCCCCTCTTGATTGCATAAAGTTGCTGTAGATGATAATGGAATTGGGGACAGAACAAGGATACAGAATTCTGGATTCTAACCTCATCAAGGTATTTACTCTGGGATCTCCAAGTACTTAATCTCCAAGTACTTAACATCCCCAGTCTTGATGAAAGAAATTGAAATATTCGTCGTATGGTTTTACATTTCAATTCTTGTGTTTGAAAAGAATAAAAATGGATACGTTTTCCAGTGTGCAGAGTATGATTTCTCTTCAGGCAAAAGAAATCTTACCCGATAGCTGGTGTGGAAGTTTAGAAATAACATTCAGAACTAATATTCCTAGAGGTTTTCACGTGGTTTTGGTTTATCACTTTAACAGAAATTTAGAGCATCTTGTATTAAATATCTCCATAATTTTCCTGCTCAATGAAAAGTCTTCTGAAAGTACTCAATATACCTGATCACTGCCATCGCTAAATGTCCTTAAGGCCTCAACTTTTGTTTCTCTCTCCTATCAGTGCCCCAGCACCTATTTCCTCTTAAAGCTAAAAGACGTTTAAAAAGCTGAAAGGTGGCAAAGTTAAAGGTGTGCTATTGCGAATGAAAGACAGAAGTGGGGAGGCCATCTAGGCCATTGTTTAGATAACTGCTTGAGAAAAGGTTCACTACTTCCATAGGGGTCGTGTGCATGTGGAGTGCGTGGGCGGAAGGCCCCCAGCTTCTGGGTTGGCTTCTGGGGAGTCCTGGCCCGCAGCCTCCACCTGCTGGAGGAGGGACGGGGCGGGGCTGAGAGGAGGAGGGAGGTGACGCAGGAGCGACCCAGATCGCCCCGCTTCTCCCCGACCCCCGCCGAGGCCCAGACCGCGGCAGGCTCCTCCGTCTGCAGCTCGGTGAGTCCTTGGCTGATGCCAGCCCAGACCTCGGCCTGACGCCCACCCCCGGCCGACGGGTTCTTCGCGATCGGCAGTGGGGGAGGGCGTCCCGCTGAAATCCTTGAGCCAGAGGCTGGGGGCAGACAAAGGATGGGTGGGAAAATCGGAGGGTCGGCTCTAAATGAGAGGGAAAGAGTCGGGAGGAAGAAGGTTGGGTAGCTCATCAAATCTGAACGATGTTGGCTGGGGGTGTAAATGAAACAAAGACATCCTGCGTGCAGAGGCGGGGAGGGAAAGACGGAGATGGCCGGAGAGGCGGGTGCCTGCCTCTGGCCTTTTGGTCAGATTGCGGGCTCTGCTCTCTCAGCTCTTTGTAGAACAAGGTTTTCCATCTGAGAGTGGCTTCTTAAAAGCCTTTCCTTTACAGAACTAGAATTTGGGGGTTATGAATATTTCCGTTTCAGGGGAGAAATGCACGCCGCCACCATCTCTGCCGGCTCCCAGAGAAGGGTGGGCAGAAGAGGGTTTGCAGGGCCCCTGCCTGAGGTGTCCGCCCTAAGGTCCAGCAGCTGCAGAAGGAATCTGTGTGAATATTTGTTCTCTTGTTCTGCAGGCTTGGGGTTGCATAGAAGCCAACCTTCAGGACAGGTTGACTCCCCCGACTTTCACCTTCTCTTTCACTTGTTCTCTTTTCTCTCACCTTTCGATTCCCCCAATTCCAACCTCCAGAACAGTGAGGTGATATTGCCAACTTAATAACAGCAACCTGGGGGTCTCTGTGCCCAGCACTGTTCTCTGTGCTCTTGCATGTGCTCCCACATTTATCCTCACAGTGACCCTGAAAGACAGATGCTCTTCTCTCCCTTTTTGCAGAGAAGGAAGCGGAGGCGTCTGCCCACGACCCCCTGCTCATTTGGTGCAGCAGGCAGCCCTCCTCTTCCTTCCCAGGTTGCAGGGCAGGCCTGAGCTGTGTATATCTTCATCCCACTCAGGATCTCAAGTGTGTTCCGTGTTTGCTAAGCTAAGATGGTCTCTTCTGCCAGCCCCAAGCTCTCTGTGCTTCTGTACGATGTGCGTCTTCCAACGCCTTCGCATGAGCCTGTTCTTCCCCAGGACTAGGAAAGCCAAGATGTCACTCTCCCTCTCCCTTTCTCAAGATGGAAGCAAAGTTTTGTTGTTTGTTTAAAAGCCAGGGAGAGTGGTGGAGGAAGAATGGTGCAGAACTTCCAGAGAGCTATGAGGACCATAAGAAATGACAGAACTGCCGTTATCGTCTAGTCTTTCCCAGGATGTAAGGACACAGGGAACTGGCCGTCTCAGACAATTTTGTTTCTTTAACACCTTCTCACAGCTCATGTCCTGGTTAGTGTGGACACGTAAGGCCTAAGCAAACCCTTAAAAATTTTCACTGCAGTCTCTCCCTGGGCGGCCCTTGAATCACTCCCTGGAGTGATCACATGATCGCATCATCACAGTTGACGATTGTGGCTAATCGATTTATGTGTGGTCTTTTTTCTGCAGGTTAAAAATGGTCTTCAGGATGGTTTCTACCATGCTGTCTGGCCTGGTGTTATGGCTGACGTTTGGATGGACTCCAACAGCTGCTTATAGCCCAAGGACCCCAGACCGGGTCTCAGAAACAGACATCCAGAGGCTGCTCCATGGCGTGATGGAGCAGCTGGGCATTGCCAGGCCTCGGGTGGAGTACCCAGCTCACCAGGCCATGAACCTTGTGGGCCCGCAGAGTATCGAAGGTATTTACTGTGTCCTGCCAGTTAGCAGTTTCTATCATTGCTGTTGTTCAGTTGCTAAGTTGTCTGACTGTTTGCAACTCCATGGACTGTAGCACACCAGGCTTCCCTGTCCTCCACTATTAGCAGTTTCTATTAGCAGTAAAATAATTAATACATATTGAAGAAACTCTACTTCCTCCCTGTTTTTCCTTTCTTCTTACACTATACAGCATATACATGCAGACACATAAGAATATAAGTCCTGTGATAACAGCGACCTTATCTAATTCACAGCTGTAGCCCTAGCATCTAGCACAAAGCCTGATACGTTAGTATATATCAAGTGAATGAAGAAGCATCTAGCGTTATCACTAAAAAAAGATTAGAACCCAGACCCCACATCTTCTCCCAAACTGATCTTTGGGAAATTGTATCCCCAACTGCCTACCTCTGAACCACTGCCAACCAGTATTTATAAAAGATCTTCAAAATATAGGACCTAAAGGATCTGAGTTGATTCTTAAGGAGGACATCAGATAAACCCAGAAGGAGCCAATGACATACTGGCATTAAGAGTTTAGGTCAAAAACTTAAAAAATATATCTTAAAGTATAATGAATGTTAATTTAATTGTTTCATGGTTGTAAGACTGTTGCCCCCTTGAGTTTCCCTGAGTTTCTGGCAATATAGTTTTAATACTTTTCTTAGAAAGTGGTACTTTTTTGCTTAACGCTTTATTTATAGAGAATTGGAATCTAGGTCTTGAGCAGCTCTTAAGAGCAGGTGCCTTATTTCCATGCCTGGCTTTATATCTCTGATTCTGAATGTTCTCTTTCTCCACTGAGGTGGAGCCCGAAAGCCGGAGGATGGTTAATTTTGTTTGAACACAAGAGAGCACTTCAGGTGCCTGGGCACAGGAGTGGGTCTGAAGAAAACATGTGAATTCTTTCTCTGAGTTTTGTCAAAACACACAACCAGCAAATGCTATTTCCTGGGCATCAATTTTGTGTAATTTTGCCTGAGTCTATAATTTCTTACAACAGCTATCTGCCTTGGGGGTCCAGGGAATGCCATGGATATTGTTGACATATGATTCTCATTTCTGTCGTGTTACCCATAGTTCTAAACCACTGAGTAAAACTAACTCTGTGGGATTGTTGTCTACATGGCTGACATTTGATTTCAGGAGTGGATTAACGCAGATGACTTGAATCAAAAGCATGCCAGCCTAGCACAGGGCTTGAGGTGGGAACAAATCAGACAGAGCTTCACACCACCCCTTCTGGGGTGAATCTAAATCCTGCCCAGTACCTGTTGCCACCTCTGGCTTCAAACACGCCTACCCATTTGAGACCAGCTCTTTGAAGACAATGAATATCTGCCCCTTTAACCATAAGTGCTCTTTAGTCACCCAGCTGTTGTCATGGAGACAGTTTCCCAGGTTTCCGTTAATACTGGAAGCCTGATCATGTGTGCGGGAAGAGAAACAGCAAATCCCTGGCCATCCGCAGCCTGTGTTTATCCAGAGCCTCCTTGCCTTTGCTCAGTAGCCAGCTGCTTGGCACCTGCTCTGTGCCAGCCCCTGGTGCAGGAGGCACTGAGACCGCTCTGTTCTAGAGGATTCTTATCTGGGAGTAGGGGCGAGGAGAGGTGATTACTGTGTCAGGGCCAGTGTTCTGACAGATATACAGGCAAGGTGCTACATGGAAGTGAAGAACAAAGTATAACTTATTCTGCTTGGGGGTAGATGGAGGTGGTGGCTTTAAAGAAATGCTTCTTTGAAGGAGCAATGTTTGAACTGGGTTTTGAAGTTTGAGTAGGAATTCATCAGGGAATGGCAAATGAAAAGGTATGGAGATACGAAAGCGTGGCTTAGAACAATTCAGAATCAAAAACTTTATTACCCTTGGGGAAGCATGAGCTTCCCAGGTGGCGCTAGTGGTAAAGACCCCAGCTGGTGCAAGGGATGGAAGAGATGTGGGTTCCATCCCTGAGTTGGGAAGACCCTCTGGAGGAGGGCATGGCAACCCTCTCAGTATTCTTTCCTGGAGAATCCCAAGGACAGAGAAGCCTGGTGGGCTACAGTCCACAGGGTCACACGGCGTCGAATACGAATGAAGAGCCTTAGCACGCGTGCAGTGTGATGTCATAGCCGTGTTGGATCTCTTCTAACAGTGTCTGTGGAAGGTATGAATATCAGCTTGTGTTCTAGATTTGTTACTGTGTAAAATTTATCAGACATTCAGCAGCTTAATACAGTACTTAACTTGTTACATCAGAGTTTCCTTTAGTCAGGAGTCGGGCATGGGTTAAGCAGGGCCTTCAGCTCAGAGTCTCATCAGGCTGAAAATCTCAGTGTTGACAGGAAATGCAGTCCTGGCTGGAGCTTTAGGTTCTCTTCCGAACGCATCTAGGTTGTTGGCAGAATTCAATTTTTTGCCCTTGTGGGACCAAGGCCCCTTTCTCTGGTTGTTGCCAGCGGTGTCCCTCAAGTTGCTTGTAAGCCTCTCACAGCTTGGCAGCTTACTTTCTCAAAGCCAGAGGGAGAATGTCCCTTTAGTCTGCTAATCATCATACAGTATCATTATAGGAGTGATGGTCCCTTTGTCTTCGTCATTTGTCAATGGAGAGATAGTCCATTGCGTTCCCAGGCCCCACAGAGGATTCATGCATGGCGTGTGCACCAGTAGGTGGGAATCTTGGGGGGGAGGTCATCATAGAATTCTGCCTATTACAGCTTGAATGCAAACTAACAGAGAAAATAGCCCAAAGACTTTGGAGGGAAGAGGAAACAAACTGGGAAGCCTGACTTTTTTCCTATTGTGGACTTTGGCATTTAAGTTATTGCATGGTCTAATATTTTCTCATCTGAGTGTATGATTGTTTCAGCTCACTTGTTTATTTGCATTGTCTCTGCTCAGATGATCATTCCTGCTAATTCCCAGGGGTCTGACAGATGCCTGGGTTATCTTCCATATACCTTCAACATTTATTTTGTTTTTGTTTTTTTTTTAATTTTTTATTTTTCAGTGGGTTTTGTCATACATTGACATGAATCAGCCATGGAGTTACATGTATTCCCCATCCCACCTCCCTCTCCACCCGATTCCTCTGGGTCTTCCCAGCCCACCAGGCCCGAGCACTTGAACATTTATTTTGTTATGAAGGACCAAGTTAGAAAGGTTTTCTAATTTTTATAGGAAGAATACCCAGAGTATAAATGCAAAAACCTCAAGATGAGAGCAGGGAGTCTGGTATGGCTGCAGTTTCAAAGTCATCGCTCAGAGAGACCTGCCCAACTGCCCAGAGGAGCTCTCCCCATTCTCTGCCATGGTGCCCTTTTGTATTTTTTAAACTCCAGCATTTAAAAAAAAATTATAATGAATGTTTATTTCCTTGCTTGTTTATTGTCTGTCTTCCCACTGGAATGTCAGTTCCACGAGGCCACATCTTTTGTTTACTGCTTTATACCCAGACACATTGTAGGCAGTTGGTAAATATTTGAAGAATGAATGTGTATTTGAATAAATATTTTAAAACTAATATATCTGGCAGTGGGCTGACCGAGTGGCTCAGAGGATAAAGAATCCACCTACAATGAAAGAGACACGGTTCAATCCCTGGATTGGGAAGATCCCCTGGAGAAGGAAATGGCAACCCCCTCCAGTAGTCTTGCCTGGAGAATTCCATGGACAGAGGAGCCTGGAGGGCTACAGTCCATGAGGTTGGAAAAGAACTGGATACAACTTTGAACAACAACATATCTGGCATCAGAAGTATATGAGTATAGAATTTATATTCTATTTGACATCTGGGTCTCTTGAGACTTCTTCCCCTTAAGCTCAAGGGAAATATTCCATTTCTGTTCTCTCTTTTAAAAATCAGGAACTCGGTGATAATGTGCTCCTCCAAAGGTCTGTTTACTTTGACGGTGACTGATCACCAGGGTGCAAGTTTCCTGCCTTCTCTCCAGGGGCGTATTGAGAAATGGGGACTTTTGCAGTTTTGGAAAAAAACCAGCAGAGGGCCGACTAGACCCGAAGCATATAGATGTGAGGGTTCCTGAAACCTGGTACCCAGCCTCCTGGTTGTTAAGCCAGCCTCCTTGTTGACCTACTGTAGATGGTCACTGGGGAGAAAGCATTTGCCCAAAGCATCAAGAGATTGGAGGTTATTTTTCACGTCTCCATAGGTACCTTAATCATGACTTGGTAAGGAATATCTTTCAAATGTGTGAATTCGTAACCCAAAGCAAAACAAAAACAGAGTGAAGACAAACAGGCACCAACTAATTGTTTTATAGAGAAGAAAACATGCTTTAATGGAAAGGAAAACCTGGGATGAGTCTTTTTTTTTTTTTTTTTGGATGGTAGTTTATTTTTCCAGAGTGAGTCTTAAGCATACTTTTTACAAGCTGTGTGTGATCTCAGTGACTTTCCTGAAACTTGGTTTTCTTATACATAAAGTGGGGCTCCAGCCCACTCACATGCAAAAAGTGGGTGCTGTTAGTAACTGAATCAGGCCAGCCTTTTCTCACTGTGGAGTATCAGGAGCACAGCTGCAGGCTTTAATGGCCTTCCCTGATATTACTGTGGGTGATTCACCCAGTTACCAGTACATCTCAGCCATGCTACCGTGCACCTTGCATCTCAGCGGTGTCCCCAAGCTCAAATCGGCTCATTAGTCAAAATGACATAGATAAGTGCTTACTGTTGTTATATTTTCCCCAGAAACAAGGAAAGTCACCAGCTGTCCAAGAGATTAGTTCAGAGAGCCATTAGTTATGAGGTAGAGATGCTTGGGAGTCAGAAGTGGCTCTGCCAGCAAGACACTAATGTTAGCTTTTGATAAATCCAATCAGAAAATGTGCTTCTGTTTTCAGGATAGCAGCCTCAGGTAGAAAGGGGTCTGCTCAATGCCACGGGTTCATTTCCCCCTACCCTCCTAGACCACCTGATAATACCAGATATCAAACCACTGAGGGATTTATATATACTGGCACTTGATGGATCCCAAATAAATTTAAATCAATATTGCCAAACATACAAACACCAAAATTCCTTTTTATAACGCTAAATTTGGGGCTTTAAATTTTTTTTTACTTTAAAGAGAACAAAATTATTTACTTAATAAATGTCAGGTGGAGAAAGAATCCGTAAGATAAGATCTGTTTAAAGGGGTGGATCCTAAGGAGCCTCTATTTCGTCCACCTCTGGCCTCGTAAAGGAACCGCAGTGCCTGCATTTGACCACCAGGGGGCACCAGTTGCCTCCTATTTGAAGGTTGGTGGTGGTTTAGTTGCTAAAGCATGTCTGACTTGAGACCTCCAGGACTGTAGCCCGCCAGGTTCCTCTGTCCGTGGGATTTCCCAGGCAAGAACACTGGAGTAGGTTGCCATTTCCTTCTCCAGGGGATCTTCCTGACCCAGGGATCAAACCTGAATCTCCTGCATTGCTGTGGTCTCCTGCGTTGTGGGCGGATTCTTTACCGACTGAGCCACTCAAGGTGCCGGTTGAAGAGAAGCGTCTTAAACGTTGATCAACTGACCTGAGCCTCTCAATTTCAGGCTAGCCTCTGTCTGCAGTTGGAGGAAGGGGTGCGGGCCGAGACAGATATCTTGACTAAAATCTGTTTCTAGGTTATCCTCATCCTGGGAGAGCCAATGAGAGCAGTGGGCTGGAAGGGCTGTCTTTGAGTGCAGCAGGGCCTCCAGTTTGGCTCATGTCCTTTGGGGTTCTGTTGAGCTCACCCTGAATTCAAATCCTTAATGTTTCCCTGGATGATTTCCAGTTTTTTGTCTTAGGCAATTACACCAGTAGTGATAAGAAATTGAAAAGGAATAGGGGGAAATTTGGGGTTTTTTCTGGTGGTAGGGGAATAAGGAGATAAAAATGATGACTTATTTTACTGTTGCTTAAGGTGTCCTGGGACACCCAGGTGTAGATGTCCGGAAGGCACTTAGATGTATATGACACAGGAGAGCTCTCTGGGTGAAGGAAGGGGTTTGATAGTCATCATCATATTAGTGGTGGCTGATGTCATAGAAATGGATGAAGTTTCCTGGTGAAGTATTAATTAAGAAGAGCAGACACCTGAGAAAAAGTCTGGAAGACTCCATTTATAGGACCAGGTAGAAGAATCTGCAAAGGAAGTCCAGAAAGATTGGGCATTAAGTAGAAACTGACAGGTTCAGTGTAAACAAAGAATGAGAGTTTCAGGAAGGGGCCATGGTCACTTTGTCAAAATTAGCAGAGAGTTTATATAAAATCAGGACCATTGGTGTGGAATATATGCTAAGAGTAACCGCACTGAAGTTCCTGGGACTTTGGGTAGAACAGGTTCTGCAGAATAGTGGGGGCCAGAAACCACAGTGCAGGAAATAGAAGACAAGATATAGAAGTCTGTTCCAGAATGTCAGGTTGTGGGAGAAGACTGTGAAACGGTTGTGGAAGGATGAGGGGGTTGGTGATGGAGAGATGAGCAAGGTCTTTGTGTAGGTTGTTGTTTTAGAGATTTGAACTTGTCGAAGTGCTAATTGGCAAGAGCTGCTGGAGAGAGGGGTTTCCCCAGTGACTCAGACAGTAAAGAATCTGCCTACAATGCAGGAGACGCAGGTTTGATCCCTGGGTTGGGAAGAGAGAGAAGGAACTGGCAACCCACTCCAGTATTCTTGCCTGGAGAATCCTATGGGCAGAGGAGCCTGGTGGGTTACAGTTCATGAGCTTGCAAAAAAGTCAAACGTGGCTGAGCAACTGAGCATGCATGCATGCACGATGGAGAGAGAGTTAAAGTTATGGGATGAAGGGCAGATGACTGATGGGTAAATGTTCCTGAGGATATGGGAGGAGATGAAACCAAGAGCTCAGGTGGAGGCCGGGCTTTAGGTCTTTCCTCAACTGGGAAAAAAGGGAAGACATAGAAGTGTGTCAGGATGCTGTGAAGTTCATGTTTTATTGTTCTTATTGTTGTTGTTCAGTCGCCAAGTTGAGTCTGACTCTGCAACCCCATGGACCGCAACTCGCCAGGCTTCCCTGCCCCTCACCATCTCCCAGAGTTTGCCCAAGTTCATGTCCGTTGAGTCAGTGATGCCATCCAACCGTCTCATCCTCTGTCTCCCTCTTCTTCTCCCTTCAATCTTTCCCAGCATCAAGGTCTTTTCCAAAGAGTCAGCTGTTCCTCCTCACCCCCCACAATCACTTCCTTGTTTCAGTCGAGGAGGGCAGATAATCTTTGCCACATTGTACAGAGGTGGAAGGAGAAGGTCAGAGAAGTGACTTCTCTAGGGATGCAGTTTGTATTTGAACTTGGTTCAAACACAGTAGACTCTGGTGTATCCTTCTTCTATCTTGGTCTGCTGTACACAGCATGCTGCTGCTTAGGCTAGTTGATTAATGGTATGGTAGAGCACAGGCTTGATCTTGGACCAAACTGGGAAACAGTTTTATCTTTAGGGATGATCCTTGTTCCTTGCTCATTGTTGACCTTTCTTTGAATTTGCTGCTCCATATAGACTTCCCCTTGAAGTGGCACTTATGATAAAGAGCTGTTTTCCTTCCCTACCAAACTATGAGATCTGCAGGTCTGACCTGCTTTTTCTGTGTGCAGGGCCTAGACAGGGCCAGGCATGTAATGGATGCTCACGAAATGTTTTTTGAAAGACCCTCTCACAGTATGTGTCCTAGAAACACTGACCTGAGATGCCAGCAGGTGAAACTGGTGTTATTTTAGTTCAGATCATCCACCCTGTAAGTATATTTTGAGCATTTAACCCTGATAATCCAATACTCACTGGCTTCCTTCCTACCCTTTGAGGATCCCAGCTCCTCAAAGTGTCTTAAATCCATGCATGATCCAGATCACAGAGGGCTGGTCCCTACCCTGGGGCACTTACCCATGTTCCCCTCTTTCCTCTCCTTGTCCCCATTGCTGGGCACCCCCTCACCCTCCAGACTCCAGCCATGAGCAGTTGCAGCCTCAGGGAGTCTGTCATAAGTGTTGGGTGGCGAGGATAGGGGGAGACCCCTCCGGTACCTCGTGTCCCTAAACCTCTTTAGGGCTTGCCCTTTTATTTCTCACTGTTCCCAACAACCCGCCGCCCCACCCTCACACCATGCTCTCCAGAGATTCACAGGAGAGGCTGCACGGGAGCCACACCTCACTGGGCATCGGGCACCAAAGGGGTGAAAGTGGGTGAAGAATCCGCCTGCAATGCAGGAGACCCCGGCTCAATGCCTGGGTCGGGAAGATCCACTGGAGAAGGGGTAGCCCCATTTCCCTCCACACCCCCACTGCCCATGAAGGCAGAGCTTGTCCCTGCCTCTGGTTGGCCAGTCGGACTCCTTCTCCCTTTAGTTTGAGCTTTTCCCTAGGAGGTATCTCATTCTTGGTGCATACAGGCTTCTGGCGAGTGTCCTCCCAGACACGCTATCCCGTCTGAAGCCCAGAGCAGGTTCAAGCTGGGACCTCGACCTCATCCCACATCACCTGAGACTCACCATCTGGGGAGATGGCATGACAACGGCAGCCGCTGAGTCACCGCAGGGCGTGATGTCCACAGATAATTGGCAAAGAGGATCACATACGCATGGGAAAATGGTAACCAATCTTACATAATACTCTATGGTTTGCAAAAACCCTTTCCTGAGCCCTGTCTTATTTGATTGAACCTTTCTAACCATTAAAAAAAGTGTGATGTTGCCTGCAGTCACATCGCTTGATCTTTTCAATTTAGCTGGCAAACCAGCTGTGTTAGGTTTGACTGCATTTCTCCAGCCAGCTGTCTTCCATCCCATCGACTTGGCTAACCCTGTGATATTTAGCTGAGAAGCTGTAATGATGCTGGGAGTCGTGGTAAACCACAGGCGAATTGGGGCAGATGGTGATCCCGGGATACGAAGCCTCAGAAAGCAAAGTGTCTGACAAAACTGCCCTCTTGGAACAAATTGGCACCGTGGTCGTAAAGAAAGCTATGGAAACCGGCTTGGGAAGGTTTAGCAGATCACAGCTTGGCACCACAGTTAAAAGTAAGCATGACTCTCAGCCGTGGCAGGCCGTGGGATTGGAGTAGCAGAAGGGGCATGTGGTGTGGATGGTGGGGGACGTGGTCTCCGTGGAGCGGAGCAGGAAGAACGGTGAGGTTCGAAGCCCAGGGGTTTGGGTCCTGGCTCAGACCAGCTGCGTGTCACTAAGTCAGTCCCTTAAACTCTATGAAGTTTAGTTTCCCAGTCTGAAGACAGAGGTGAGCTACCCAGATCATCTCTCGGGGTTGATATAGTCGTCATGTTAAATCATGTATGTAAAAGTGTTTGGGGGCGATATGAAGTTTCACTCATAATGGGAAGTATCACTGTCATGGTCATTACTGTTTCATTCAACCGTATGTATTTCTAGGTTAAAGGTTCCAGGGCTGGAAGATGGTATGTCTGTGGTGTGTCCCGTGTTTCCTGTTCCCCGTGTCCTGCTAGACTTGGCCTGGGGGAAACTGCCTGCAATAGTTGCATGTTAGACTTGGAGGAACCAGTTGACCTCTGGCCTTAGGAACTGCTAAGCTGCCTGTTAGTGTTACCTTAGGAATTAGGAACTGTGTCTGCAGTGAGGATGGATGGTTCCTGAAAACCAGTAGAGTAACTTTTCCATACTCAACAGTACTCTGTTCTACTTCTTTCCTGGGTGGCCGTATAAGTCTTGTGTTTGGCTGTGACATGGGTTATAGAAGCATCTTAAAAGTTAGGACGACTGGCTGTTTAGTCAACTGCCAAGCCAAGAGCTTGCTCATGTGCATGTAGGAGATGCTGGTGTGAGAATGGTGTGCAGATGGGTTGGAAAGTGTGTTCTCAGTGGCTTGAAAGGAGGCTGTCTACATGTCCGTGTTTCCATGGACGTGACTGGCAGGCCCTGATCGGTTCACTTCCCCTGAACCATGCATTCTATCAAAATACCATTTAACATATTTCCATTTTTATTAACTTTCTAAGTAATTATTGAATGCTTACACATTTGGGCTTCCCAGGTGGTGCTAGTGATAAAGAACCTGCATGCCAACGCAGGAGACAGAGGAGACGAGGGTTCGATCCCTGGGTCGGGAAGATGCCCTGGAGGAGGGCATGGCAACCCACTACAGTATTCTTGCCAGGAGAATCCCATGGACAGAGGAGCCTGGCGGGCTGCAGTCCATGGGGTTGCAGAGTTGGATACACACAAGTGAAGTGACTGAGCAAGCATGTTACCAGCTGCCAGGAACTGTGGCCTGGACATTTGCCAACCAACCTACATACGTCTAATGTATTTACAAAGGATCTTTGTGAACTAGGTAAGAGTCAGCCATTATCTTCTAACCTGTTAGTAAAGTTAAACTCTGACCTGAAGGACTGAGGCGTTTTCCCGAGAACCAGGGCTGCAGCAGGACTGGACAGCCTTTCCCCTCACTTTCGCATCCCTGGATGCGTTTTCCATCGGCGCTTCAGTCTCGAGGCCTCCAGAGGAATGCGTGTGTGCTAAGTCACTTCAGTCGTGTATGTCTTTAGGCAAGAAAGCTGAAGTGGGTTGTCATTTCTACTTCAGGGGATCTTCCCGACCCGGGGATAGAACCCACGTCTCTTACGTCTCCTGCATTGGCAGGCAGGTTGTTTAATACTAGCACCGCCTAGGAAGCCCTCCTGAAGGATAAGAATCAGAAAACACAGGCAAGATCAGGAATGATGAGCTGTATTTTCACACACCTGCTAGCTCCATTGGGGTGGGTTGGCTAAATACAAGCTGATCTCCAAGGAGCTGCTGGTTAGTAGCTGGGCCCGTGTTCTCTTATTGTAACCAGAAGCCCTTGTTTAAGCAGCTTGAAGTCTAGGTGAGGAAAAAGGACATAGAAATGGGAATGCACACTTTCCACAGGCTGGGATAGAAGCTGAGAGTCCAGGATCTTGTTTTCATAGTCACCGTGACAGGAGCCCTGGGGGGAGTAAGGTGTTGTGCCCGCAGCCTGCCCCCCAGCAGTCGAAAAGATGTAGCAGGTCAGTTGAACTTGAGTCGGACTTCCTTGAGGAGGGAACATGTGGATCAGGGGGACTCAGGTTCATGAAGGAAGAGGTAGGAGGAAATAGACTTTTTTAATCTAGAATGTGTTGAGTGCAGGATGGTTGGGGGTGGGGAGGAGGTGGCAGGAAGGCTGGACACTTCTAAGGTTGTCACTGAATTTCTCTCCTTAAGGGGATCTGGGGGGACTTAACCTGATGGTCCAGTGGTTAAGACTCTCCGCTTCCACTACAAGGGGCACGAGTTTGAGCCCTGTTTGGGGAACTAAGATCCCACATGCCAAGCAGTACAGCCAAATAAGGAAATAAAAGCTCTTAAAAAAAAAAAAAGAAAAGATTTATGCAAAGAATGTTGCAAGTGCCTCTGGGGACAGGGGCAGGCGGTCTGTGAGGCTCAGGGTCCTAAACTCCCCCAGGACAGCACCTGCCTCCCCAGCCCGTCCCCTGGTCCGCAGAGTGTCCAGTGAGCTCTCCGTCTGCTGGCAGAGAGAAAGGTCACCCGAGTCTGCAGGTGCCCTGGAGGCAGCAGTGGGCTGGTGGTACTGGGTGGGAGGTGGGGTGGGTAGTGTGTTGTGTTTTGTCAAATACATGCACACTCAGCGCAGCACCGGTGAGGTCTCAGGGGCTGGAGGTGGGTGTCGCTTCCGTCACTCAGCGCACGTGGGTGTCAGAGAATAGAGGGGGCCTGCCTGGCACCTTGCTCAGCACGGGCTGGATGATCTACCTGCGCGCCGGCTCATTCCTCGAGCGGCTTCACTGTCCCGGGTCGTTCTTCCCTTGGACGCCCTAGATTGTAAGCTCCCAGGGGAGCAGACACCGACCCTTCCCGGCACTTCAGAGGACACTGGTGCCCAGTGGGAGGTAACTCTGTGCGGTGGGAAGAGAGCTTTGGCGTGGCATCGGGCCTGAGCAAGGCAGAGTGATGCTCCCCCAGGGCCCGTGATGACTGTGGTGATGGGCCCGGCCCCCGGGGCTCCCCGGCAGGCTCAGGACACTGCTGGCCCACTCCCACGGAGGCCTGTCAGAGTTTATCTTTGCGCCAGACATTGTGGCCGAGGAGACAGTCAGTCCAGGAGAGCCAGCCCTGCAGAGGCTCAGGGGACCTTCCTGGTACCATCCTCCCGCTCCAAGGACTCAGCAGGCCTGCTGTCAACCAGCCCAGCCCGGCTTGGATGAGATGCGGGTGACTAACGTTTTCCTCCCGGGCAGCAGGAGTGGACAGGCCTAATGGGAGGAGTCCCTTTGCTGCAAAGTATGAGCCGCCCGTCTCCCGAACTGAACCAGCGGGTCTCTTGCTTTCTTCTTCTTCTTTCTTAATCCTTCAGCAGATGATGGGAGGGGTCATCTGTTGAGTTTGTCCAGACTCTGAATAGTCCTTGGTCGCTGGAGTGTGCAAAAATATGGCAACAGCACAGGTGCTCTTGCCTGAAAATGTTGCCGAAAGGATGGGAACAAGAGCGGTCCTTCTGACAGTAAATGATGCATTACGCTAATATCAGAAGGACTTTTTTTTTCCCTCCCCACATGTGTGGCCAGTGGAGAGAATTTTGGCAGTTGGCTCTCGTTGAACCGGGTCTGTATACAGCACTCTGGAGCCCGGTCATCGCCTCTGGCTTTTTTAAAGGCAGGGTTGTGGTGCCCAGGGGTCTGGGCTGTGACGGCAGGACGTGCCCGCAGCAGGCAGGGAGTGGTCAGCCCAGTCTCAGCTCTCCAGATCCAGGCCTTGAGCAGAATGAGCAATTGGTACCCACGCAGCCGTCTTTGCAGCCTGCCTGCCCACCCAGGCCTCCCGGCCCTCCCGACCCTGCTTCAGGGCATTTCTTTGTGGTTAATGAAGAGTCAAATCTCATCCCTTACCCCCAGTTACAGCACCGAGGCGAGCACATGGCGACCATCAGCCTCGCTCCAGTCTAAGCAGAGAAGCTGAGAGGCAACTAGTGGAAAACATAATAGTGTTCTTTCTTTAAATGTTTTAGGGGAAGAGAACTAATATTGATTTTGTATCTACTATGTGCCAGACGCTATATATATATGTATGTATCTGTGGTGATAGTGGTGATTTAATCGCTAAGTTGTGTCCAACTCTTGCGACCCCATGGACTGTAGCCCACCAGGCTCCTCTGTCCCTAGGATTTTCCTAGGCTAGAATACTGGAATGGGTTGCCATTTCCTTCTCCAGGGGATCTTCCCAACCCAGGGATCAAAACTGGGTCTCCTGCATTGCAGGTGGATATACGTGTGTGTGTGTGTGTGTGTGTGTGTGTGTGTGTGTGTGTAGTGTATATATATATATACACATACTTTTGTCCTCAGAATCCCTATGAGATGCTTTCCTCTTGCAAGGACAAGTTGAGGTGTACAGTCGGTGAGTAGTTAATTGGGCAGGACTGACTAGCTAAGGGGGATATGGGTCTAGATTCAAATCATGTGAGTTTGACTCTAGAGCAGAGTTTTCATCCTTAGGACCTGTGACATTGGCCAGAGACGACTCTTGTTGTGGATGCTGGCAGAACGCCTCGCTTTTGACAAGCAGAAATGTCACCTGTGGATCATTATCGCCTCCTGTGGAGAACCAGTTTTCTACAGGCTTTATTATTCCTGCCACATCTCATTTCAGAAGGATATTTGGGGTACCTTTAAAGACTGTCTTGGGCTTCCCTGGTGCCTCAGAGGTTAAAGCGTCTGCCTGCAGTGTGGGAGACCTGGGTTTGATCCCTGGGTCAGGAAGATCCCCTGGAGAAGGCAATGGCAACCCACTCCAGTATTCTTGCCTGGAGAATCCCATGGACAGAGGAGTCTGGTGGGCTACAGTCCAGGGGGTCACAAAGAGTCGGACACGACTGAGTGACTTCACTTCACTTAAAGACTCTCTAGATGGTATGGACTAGTTATTTATAGTAATTTTTATTATAAAAGTAATAAAGGTCATTATGGATGATTTGGAAAATCATATATAATTGCATGTATTTCTATGAAAAGAAAAATTAGGTCAAACTCCATGCGTATTTTTAGGCTCCATTTCCTACATAGTATCAGATTGATTTCTGTAAATGTTTGACTAATAAGGTTGTTCTCTCTGTCTCTCTGTGGGAATCTTATTTCGCTTGTTAACTATGAGTGTTACCTTACAAATCCTTGAATTTAACAGGCAAAAAAAGATGTCTCTTTGTCTCACTTTGTATTTATTTGATTACTAACAAACTTGACCACCTTTCTATCTATTGTATAGCTATTTGCTTTTCTTATTCTCTGAAATATTTGTTAATAGGATGTGCCGGTGTTTAGTAGATCTAGTGTGACTCCCCACTTTCAGATTTTGCCTTCTTCACAGTGCAGGCTCATAAATGAAGTTCCTTACGCTTTTTAGCACTAATTGAAGGACTGGACTCTGGGAAAGGATTGGGAGAAGAGAGGAAGGGAACGCTTGTGGATAAATACTTGATTACCTAAATTAGAATGAATCGAACCCTGAGGCTGAAAGCAGAAAAGGGGAGAGAATGGCTTATGCCTGAGGTCCCCAGACAGAGAAGGTAGGGCACGAGGACCGGGGCAGAGATTTCCTGCGATGGCCACCAGGTGGTGCTATCGGCCTGGGACGATTTTGGTGTCTGGTGGGGGAGGGAGAGGCGAGTATGAACAAGTGGTCACAGGTGAGTGCGGTGACAAGGAGGCTGAGTGTCCAACACAGAGGCTTGTTGGGTGTCTGGTGTTAACCTGCCAGTGATCACAAGTTGGCCTGGGGCGTGTATGTGTTTTTATATGTGTGTACAGAGGAGGAAGGGAAGGTTAGGACTGGTTATTTACTTATTTATTGAGATATAATTCATATACCATAAAATGCACCCACTTACAGCATGCACTTTGATGGTTTTCAGCATATTCTCATCACCATAATCAACTTTAGAACATTTTTATCACCCCTAGAAGAAACCCCCTTCCTCTTAGCTATCACTCCCCCTCCATCTCTGCCGCCCGCCTCCTCCCTTCACTTCGTATTCCCCTTTCCCAGTCCCTGGCAACCACTAATCTACTTTCTATCTGTCTGGATTTGTGTGCTCTGGACACTTCATGTAACCGGATTGTACAACGGGTGTTCTCTTGTGAAAGGGCTATTATCTGGTTGTTACTACTTGTCCCAGCTAACGCTACCCCAGTTGACTTTGTAGCAAGAGGCATCAGAGTAGCTAGATAGACTATTTCAAGCTCTGTGGTGTTTCCAGGCCTATTAGGATAGAGAAAGCTACAGAGAGCAGCAAGATTCTCATCTGATAGATAAACAATCACCTGGGAAGCTTATGGACTCTCTCTCCAGAGAGCTTCCCATGTGGTACGGTGGTAGAGAATCCGCCTGCCAATGCAGGAGATGTGGTTCGATCCCTGGATCAGGAAGATCCAGTGGAGAAGGAAAATAGCAACCCACTCCAATATGCTTGCCTGGGAAACCCCATGGGGCAGAGGAGCCTGGTGGACTACAGTCCATGGGATCGCAAGAGTTGGATACAACTTAGCAACTAACCAACAACTTCTCCAGGAATTTATATTTGGTAGTTCTAGGGAGTTGAGGCTGCTTTTTTTTTTTTTTTTTGGTGCCCCAGGTGATTCCAATGATTGTCTAGCCGTCGGCAGTGGGCAGTCAAGTAGTGGAGAGTGGAGAAAAAGAAACCTGGTTTGGCATGGAGGCAAGAGAACAAAATGACCTTTCCCTGCAGACTGTCTCAATCAGCTGCAGCTTCAAATCCAGCACCTCTCGTGGGAAGGGAGCTGCACGCTTATGGTCGCCACAACCACATGCTACAAGGCTGGTTCATGTCAGAGCGTCATCTTTGACTCAGCATGACAAGAGTGCATTTTTGAAGGCCATCAAAAACAATGACATCAGCCTTATTTAAATACTGCTCGGCTGGCAAATAGCTTTAATGGGGTATAGCAGAAAGAACACTGAATTAGAAGCCGGAAACTCGCCAGAATTCTCCACTGAATACTCCCTGCAGCTATTGTGAGCATCTGGTGACAGTGGGTGAGAGGTGTGGCCCGAGGCTTAGGTTAGGGCAGCGCAGGACAAGGCGAGTCTTCAGAGCATCTCGTCCACCTGTCCTGTCTCATGGAAAAGAACACTGGTCCTGAAGTTCCTTGCTGAAGGTGACGGACGTATCAGCTGCCAGCAGCGCAGCCAGGAGCAGAGCTGAGGGCTCAGGTCCTTCGCCGCCTCCTCTCCCCCTGCGTCTCACTTCTCCACACCTCTCCTTTTGGGATCTGAGGAATCCTATTGAGTCACCTGTCACTTTCAGAAGTGAGGAAACCCAGGCCTAATTTGTCCAGGGTTCCAGAGCTAAATGATATATATTTGCCTTTGGATAAGTAGGAGTTAAAATAATGGCAGATGAAAACTCCACAATGGCATTCATGGATGGCTTTTAAGAACAAGCCCAGAACAGATCCAAGCTTTGTGAGGCCTGAAGCTTATGTAATTTGGAAACCCTCTTTAAGACAAATAATACCAAATTACAAAATTAGGTCCAGGGCCTTGGAAGCAGTCTATGCAAATGAGAGGCTTTGAATCCTCAGCTTCATTCACTTCACAGTCAGCTCACCTCTAGGAACAGTGATAGCAAGATCCCTGGTCATCTGTGTCCTGCTAGCATTTTTTTTTATTTGTGTCAATAACACATATTCTGCTTCGAACCATTTAGTTACACCAGTCTCACCAAATGGAGGCCATTCTGTCAACAAATACGTCTTGTGTAGCTACTGTACATAAAGAATACTGAAGGGGGCGAGTTCCCTGGTGGCCGAGTGGTTGGGACTCTGGGCTTTTACTGCTGTGGCCTAGGTTCAATCCCTGGTCAGGGAACTGAGACCCTACAAGCTGGGTGGCCAAAAAGAAAAAAACAAAGAATACTGAAGGGGACAGAGGCGACAGTAAGGAGTAAGTACAGTAAGTAAGGAATAATTACAGTAACTATAGTAAGGAGGCCACAGTCTCAGGATATGCAGCTCCAAAGTATGTAATGATAAATCCTGAGACCACTCTTTCTTCCCAGCCATGGGCTGGGCCAGGGGTGGATGCCTAAGGCGTCTCAGCCTCTATTTGTGTCTCCAGTTTTGGTCTCAGAGAGCCTTCCTTTCACAGGCATTCCTCTCCCTCCATCAGACGGGGAACGGACATCAACATGAGGGAAACTCTTGGGGTTTTTGAATGAAAACCTTTCCATGGTTTAAATGACATCTCTGTGGTTGGGCACCCCTTCCCAACCCCCTGCAAAGTCCCTTACATCTATAAATCATTGCCTTCAAATGAATTAAAAGTACATTCATCCATCAGGGTCCCCTTTCCCTAAAATGTGCCTGATGCCATTGAGATAGTTAGAATCACATGAGTATCCTGAAAAATCTCTACGAAGATTCTCAGGATATTTATTTCCACTTTGGTAAGAAGTGCATGCATGCTAAGTCACTCAGTCCTGTCTGACTCTGCGTGATCCTATGGGTGGTAGCCTGACAGGCTTCTCTGTCTGTGGGATTCTTCAGGCAAGAATACTGGAGTGGTTTGTTATGCCCTCCTCCAAGAGAATCTTCCCAATCCAGGGTTCAAACCAGTATCTCTTATGTCTCCTGCATTGGCAGATGGGTTCTTCACCTCTAGTGCCACCTGGGAAGCCCTTTGGTAAGACATCTGTACTCAATTCCATTTATTTAATTGATCATATCAGCATTAACTCCTGTGTTTTTTTTTAAAGTGTGGGTTTTGCCACTTTCTGAGAGAAAGAACATGGTGATCGAGATAAATCTGGGTCAAGAGGGGGCCTACGTCAGTGGAGGGTGTTTTGTGATGTTTATTTTATTTCATTTCTTAATTGTTACCCTTAGTTTTATTGATTTCCCTGGAGAAATGGGGAGTCAGAGATGTGAGTCCCTTTAGTTAAAATCAAGTACTGTTCATGTCTTACTGAAATTTCCCTTTCCATTGGTGGGAGGGATGGCTGAGTCCTTGGTGTCATCTAAAGCTCAGTGATTCTTGTGGCAGTTTTATTATTCAAAAACGAGCCTTCTGGAACGTTAAACATGAAGGGACATTAAAACCTTGGGAGGGTTTACAACATTTTGAAGTGCAGGGTGGAAGGTTCTGAGCTCCTGGGTTGAGGAATGGCTGGATCCTTCTGGTGTCATAAGCAATCCCATCACTCTCGGGACCCTCCCTGTTTTGAATCATGGATTTCAAACATCCTCAAAAGCTCTTCTCTGGTAATTCCAAAACTCTTAACAAATCAATCCTAAGAAAAAATAAACAAATACGCAGAGGAGCAGAAGGATATTTAGGATATGGTTCTAATTAAAATTTTTAAGTTTTCCTTCTCAAAATCTTGTATAAGCCATTAAATATGAAAAAAACAAAAAAACACTCCAGAGTAGGAAAGCAGTCAAAGCCATTACCATTAGAGATTTTGAATTTTATAACGCACAAATAGTTTATTTGTTTTTCTTCTTATTAACACCAAGAGAACCAAGTCACGGCTGCATCTTTAAAATACTGAATGGCCGTCTATTGAATTGGGCATGCATAGGGACATATCACCGAAGGTGAAACTCCATCTTCCATCAGCGTATGAAACAGCGAGCCTGCTTGCTGTCAGATGGCTTCTGGTACAGGCACTACAAAAGAAACACGTCTTGTGGGCCTTCTCAAACTGCCCGAGGTAGGTTGGAGCCATCTGGATGTTTGCCTGCAGTTCCCTTGTGACGATTGAGTCTGCCAGCTACCCAAGCCTATTTACCTCTGTGGCTGTTCTGTTGGTCTTCTGGCTGTTTCTCTGTTTGGTGACACCTGAAGCCAAGGCGAAAGAAACGAACATTTATTAAGTCCTATGTTTGTACCAGTTAATCTTCTTAATGAAGCATTACTATCACCCCTGTTTTACAGAAAAGGGAAATGAATATTGTAAAAGGTAAAGATATCTTGTCCAGGATCACATAAGTTTTAAAGCATGGAGTGCATGCATAGTAAAATGACAACCACTTAACATTTGCCAGGATCCTGCAAAAACTTTACAAGGTCTATTTTATTTTTATACTTTTTTACTTTATTATTTTATTTTACTATTTTAAAAAATATTTTTAATTTTTAAAATTTTTATTATTTTCATTTATTCATTTATATTATTTATGCATTCTATTATTCCATTATCTTATTTTTTAACTTTTTATTTTGCATTGGGGTGTAGCTGATTGACAATGTTATGATAGTTTTAGGTGCACAGCAAAGAGACTCAGCCACATGTATACATGTATCCATTCTCCCCTCGACTCCCCCACCTCCAGGCTGCCACATAACATTGAGCAGAGCTCCATTCTAAATGTAACGGTGGGTACATATCCATCCCAAACTCCACAACTGTCCCTTCCCCCATCCTTTTTTATTTTATCCTCATACCAACCTCTTAAAATTGACATAATTTATATTTGCATTTTATAGATGAAGTCATACAGTAGTATGAGAGAACCAAGATTCAAACTCAGGTAGGCAGACTGCAGAACCCCTACATCTGCACAACATACCTCACCTCCTCTAATTTGAGCTGTCCGCATAGACCTCAGCCACGGGTGGCTACCACACGCTTGACAGGTACCTGGTTTGAATTGCAATGTACTCTACATATAAGCCACACACCAGATTTTGAAGGTAATACCGTAAACAAACAAAAGAATGCAAAATATCTCATCAGCCCTGCTTATTTATGAAATGATAGCAATTTGCATTTATTGGGATACATTTTTTAAAATTAAACTTCACCTGTTCTTTTTTTTGAAATAAGGCTACTAGACAATTTAAAATTAACTATGTAGCTTTCATCATACTTCTCTAGGTTAGCACTGCTATCTACTATTGCAAGTAAAGAAGGGGCTATGAAATTTGTTTCTCATCAGCAGTTCTAGTTAAAATTTTGGTTAGTAGAGTGGGTGGGGAGGTTGAAGCTGTTTCAAAATTTTGTAAAGTGTTTTTTAAGGCTATTTTAAACTGTAAGCCTGGATTTATGAATGAATTTGAATTATGCTTTCTTCACTCTCGGTACCATGTGTGGGTAAGAAAGACTGCCATTTCTAAGGTTCAGAAGGAACTTGTAATTTATGATTTCAGTGTTGCATGGCTGATGCCTTTCTTCTGTCCTCCGTGGTGGGAGCTGCTTCCATTTCCACACACTTTGTGACAACCAGCTTTGTGTCTCCTCCAGCATGCCAGGGGGCCCTAGCTCCGGGTATGGCACTTGGCACTTAGTTTATACTAAGTAATGAAGATAGAATAAGTAGTTAAGCACTTTTTATTGGTTTTGATGTTGTCGTAATATTTTTTAAATTGACAGTTTAAATTTTTATTTTTTAGCTATTATGGTTTAACGTCTCTCTGAACATTGAGTACAAGTTTTTGTGGGGGGATATCTTTTCATTTCTCTCGGGTATATATCAATACCTAGACCTGGAACGGTTGGGTCGTAGGGTAGCTCTGTGAAACTGAAGTTCTGTGAAGCTGCCAGATTGTTTCCCACAAGCAGCCGCCTCCTGGTATTGATACATTCCCATCTGCAGTGTGTGAGGATGTGGTTTTACTCTTAACTATTGCCAGGCAGAGATTACATGGATACAAAAGGAAGAAGTTGGGAATATTTGTGTGAGATAGGCAGACTACAGACCAGAAACACTATATACCAAATGTTTGCAGGAGATTTAGTCCAAGTGCCCCTCCTTCCTCCAACACACATACCATCTGCCCTCTCCTCCCAAGGCTAGAATTCAGAAACAATAAAAAGAAAGAAAAAAGGTAATAGCTGCTTAGAAACTCAGAAAAGAATGTCCTGCAAAGAGATCACTGTTTGTCCAAAACAAATGCTTATGCTGCTGCTGCTAAACTGCTAAGTCACTTCAGTCGTGTCCGACTCTGTGCGACCCCATAGACTGCAGCCCACCAGGCTCCCCTGTCCCTGGGATTCTCCAGGCAAGAACACTGGAGTGGGTTGCCATTTCCTTCTCCAGTGCATGAAAGTGAAAAATGAAAGTGAAGTTGCTCAGTCGTGTCCGACTCTTAGCCACCCCATGGACTGCAGCCTACCAGGCTCCTTGTAAAAGATGCTTAGCTACTTATAGCAGCTTTGGATGGAGAAAGGGAAATAGGGACTATATCATGCAGGTACCGATTAGTAAGACCAAGTGGGAGTGTTCTTTGTCATGGGCCAAAGGCCTTCTCTGACCCCAATTCAGTTCCTTTGTCTTAATCTACTGACAAGGGGGCTGACATATGAAATGATTGGATTTCAGAGCCAGCTTGCTGCTCCTCTGGCCAGTGCAGAACCTCAGAAAGGAGATGACTCCAAGCAAGTGGAGTGCCAAGCCCTATCACCTCTCCCATCTCCATCCCATTCAGAGTGGACCCATCATGGTCTCTGCTGCCCCTTATTCACACCTCCTTCTCAGTGTGTTCCCGGTGACCTGCTTCCTCTGTAACATTCAAGCTTTATCAAAGAGCTTAAAGTCTGGGGCAGAGGACCACCTCCATGATCATAAGGACTTGCTGTTGATTTCACCGATTGGCTCATCCATTCAGTGCTTCCCTATTTTATGCTTCTGCAGACATCCTTCCCTGGTGGCTCAGGCAGTAAAGAATTTGTCTTCAATGTAGGAGACCCAGGTTCGATCCCTGGGTGGGAAAGATTCCCTGGAGAAGGAAATGGCAACTCACTCCAGTATTCTTGCCTGGAGAATTCCATGGACAGAGGAGCCTGGTGGGCTACAGTTCATGGGGTTGCAAAGAGTTGGACACGACTGAATGAATAACACTTTCACTTCACTTTCAGACAGCCCTTATTTTCTTATGTGTTGGAAGCTATTTCCTTGGATGCTCGGTCTCTAACTATGAATGTTGTAGCCATTTCCTTGGCTCTGGTTTGGCCTCTGAGGTCTTCCTTACGTTGATTTTTGACTGCCAACCTGGATCATCACTGCCATTGCCCTTTCTCCTGACCTGAGAACCAGATGTAGCCTGCTTGTTTCTTTGGCTGGTACACCAGGGGGCCAGGAACTCCTGTTAGTGAAGTCATGAACTTAAGTTAAAATAATTATCCCAGGAATTCTATAATGTGCAAAGATATTATACAGGAGCAGAGTACCATGTGTTAATTCATACTCAGAGACCCTCTCCCACAGGAATGGCACCCAGGACTTGTCACATCATTGAGAACAAAGATGTGGAGCCTGGATTTTGGACAGAGGATGTCTTCAGTAAGTGAAGTTTCAAAAAGGAAGATGTAGTTGGGAGCTTTGAGTAATTGGAGACAGCAGGACTCTAGATGGAACCAGGTGCTGGAGGCTCCAAGTTCATAGTTTGCCTTTTTTTTTAAACCAATATCCTCACCTAATACCCATCCCTACCACTAATTTGTGTTGTTGTTGTTCAGTTGCTAAGTCATGTCCAACTCTTTGTGACCCCATGGAGTGCAGCACCCCAGCCTTCCCTGTTCTTCACTATTTCCCAGGGTTTGCTCAAACTCATGTTCATTGTGTCAATGGTGTCATCCAGCCATCTCCTCCTCTTTCACCCCCTTCTTCTCCTGGCCTCAATCTTTCCCAGCATCAGGGTCTTTTCCAATGCGTCAGCTCTTTGCATCAGGTGGCTAAAGTATTGTAGCGTCAGCTTCAGCGTCAGTTTTTCCCAATGAATATTCAGGGTTGATTTCCTTTAGGATTGACTGGTTTGATCTCTTTGCAGTCCAAGGGACTCTTCAAGAGTTTTCAAGAGAACTATTTGAAAGCATCACTCAGCCTTCTTTATGGTCCAACTCTCACATCTGTACATGATTCCTGGAAAAATCATAGCTTTGCCTGTATGGACCTTTGTTGGCAAAGTGATGTCTCTGCTTTGTAATACACTGTCTAGGTTTGTCATAGCTTTTCTTCCAAGGAGCAAGTATCTTAATTTCGTGGCCTCAGTCACCACCTGCTGTGATTTTGAATCCTGAGAAAATAAAATCTGTCACTATTTCGACTTTTTCTCCATCTATTTGCCATGAAGTGAGGGGACCAGTTTTGTTTATATGTCCCATTATTTTTTCAACATTAGTTGATAACTTAAGCTCCACTACCGCCCAGTCAAATCACATAATTTCAGCAAGAATCACAGACTACAGGTTTTAAATGACCCCAAATTGGCTCTAACCTCAGTAGAAAAACATACCTGGTCTCCATACAAATTGCCAAATAGAGACTTCATTTCAGGCAGCAAATAAATTTACATGAAGGGCCTGGAAATGCTACAATGTAAATTACCTGTTAAAACAATTTTTTTCAAAACCCACAAAATTCACAGCTATCCTGAAAATGCCTCATTTTCAAATTAATGCATTTTACTTTTATTTGGGGTTTGGGGTGTACGTGTTGGGAAGGGGCGGGGCTTGTGGCGGCTGCAGGCAAATAAGTTAAATTCACAGAATAGAATTTGAACTTTTGCAAATGAGTAAACAGCCAAAACAAACACCGCTTTGGAAAAAAATACACATTTTCTCCTTTTGAAAAGCAAGCAATGCCTAAGCAAAATACCTTAAAAGTGAACTAAAAAGCTTTTCTAAAATAAACAACTCTGCTTGTGATCCTAAATTGGGACCATATGGACATGTGAAAGCTACAAATGCACTACATTTCGACTCCTAGTTTCTGCCTTCACTGTTTGCGTGCCTCCAAGTAGATGCTGATAAAGTTGCCTTTGGTCCCAAAGGAACCTGAGATTCTTAGGTCCTAGGATGAGGGAGCAAGCAGAAGAAGAAGAAAGAAAAGGAATGAAAACAAATGCCTTTCAAGACAAAATATCTGAACAGTGAGTTTTATTTTTGCTTCCTTGCCAGCAGGCACAACTCAATTTGAATCTCTCCAGCACATATAGGATGATGCCAGCGAAATGGAGTGCTTTTACCAGGGATGCTAGTTATGTGGGGAAGTCCCTGTTGAGGAACCAGGCTCACACTCAGAGCATTAGGATAGCTTTAGCAAGCCGCCTGGACTAGCCCCCTGCCCTGGGGCAAATCAATGAATAAGCCAATTCAGCATAGATAGAATCATTCCTTTGTTTTTCTCAATTACCAAATGTTGTGTGCTTTGGGGTCACTTGTCATGAGTTTAGAGAATGTGAATATTGCAACATAAGTCCTCACCATTCTAAACAGCTTAAACTGAATTCCATTTCTAGGGAGGAGGAGAGTTGAAGACACAGCATCCATCGCTAATTGTATATGATTAGAGGCTATTTTCTCATCCTAGGGTACGTCTTTCTTTTCTCCCACAGTGCTCATGGTCTGTTCCATGAAACCGGCACTTATATCAGGTGTGAATTTATGTGGATATATTCTGTTTCCTATAACTGGATAGCAAATCCTTGAGAAAGAGATGATGCCGCCTGGTTGGGGAGGGGGCAGTGTGCTTACCTTGAAAACATTGAGTGAAATGAGTTCAAGCATTAATTTTTTAGTTTTAAGTGAATGAGGATGCACTACTGTTAATGAAGAGTTCAGCTGTTTTTGAGCCCTTGTTGCTAACTGCCCCAGATACAGAACTGTGGGCATCAGAATGAAAAATATGTAGGATCATGAATCTGGGCTCTGTTAATTGTGCTATTAGGAAATATTGATTGGATAATGGAAGGAGTTTACATTTCTTGAGTGCTTATTACATTCCAGGCACGTAGTTATGCATTTAGCATCTTATGCCCAAGTTAAAAAGGGTTTGGGATATCCTCAGATGCCTGACAACATGTGGATTTGAACCTGAACAAAGGGAAGCTATCAAGTTTCTTCATATAAAAGGTGCTCTCTTTGTGTGCGTGTGTGCCTCATCGCTCAGTCGTGTCCAACTCTTTGCGACCGCATGGACTGTAACCCACCAGTCGCCTCTGATTATGGGATCTTTCAGGCAAGAATACTGAATGGGGTTGTCATTTCCTTCTCCAGGGGATCTTTCCCACCCAGGGACTGAACCTGCATCTCCTCTGTCTCCTGCATTGCGGGCATATTCTTTACCCAGGCTTGTCTGTGGATCCGAAGTTGGTTTTCACAACTACATTTGACCTTTAGGACTCTCATGTCTCACCAGGAATCAAGGCAAAAAAGACTCTAATGCACAGAGTTAATTTGGAGAGTGGATATGTACAGAAACTACTTTTTTAAAAATTTATTGAAGTATAAATAAATACAGTAAATATTAGAAATCAATACTGTATTAATTTTTGAACAGTAAAGTGATTTAGTTATACATATATTTTCTTTTCCATTTTGGTTTTGTCATAGGATGTTGAGTGTAGTTCCCCGTGGTATACAGTAGGACCTTGTTGTTTATCCTTCCTGTATATAATAACTTGCATCTGCTAATCCCAGACTCCCAGATCTTCGCTCCCCTACTGCTCTCCCCACTGGCAACCACACATCTCTTCTCTATGTCTCTGTGTGAGTCTGCAGAAACTACTGTTAACTCTTTTCATTTCTTCCTTTGAGCCCACTGAAATTACTGGGTTTGAAGGAAGAAGAAACAAAGGTTAGACATTAAAAATTTTTAAAATCCCACCCCTTAAGTTGGCCATTTCTTTCAGGTGTTTCTCCCTCATCAATAAGGCCCAAGTTGTTTCTTTGCAGCCCTTTCTCCTTCTACTCCTTTTATTCTCTGCTCCAGTGCAGACAATCATGTGCATTGAAACTGCCTGCATGCTATGCTGAGAAACCCAGGCATGACTGTATCGGAGGTGACAGATTACAGGCATTCTCATTTTATTGCGCTGCACAAATGATGCAGGGTTTTGTTTCGCTTTTTTTTTTTTTTTTTTTTTAACAAATCGAAGGTTTGTAGCAACCCTGCATTGAACAAGTCGATCAGCACCATTTTCCCAACAGCGTTTGCTCTTCTTGTCTCTGTCACATTTTGGTGACTCTCACGCTGAAAGGGAAAGTGAAAGTCACTCAGTCGTGTCCGACTCTATAGTCCCTGGAATTCTCCAGGCCAGAATACTGGAGTGGGTAGCCTTTCCCTCCTCCAGGGGATCTTCCCAACCCAGGGATCGAACCCAGGTCTCCTGCATTGCAGGTGGATTCTTTACCAGCTGAGCCACAAGGAAAGCCCAGGATTACTGGATTCACACTCCTGGAAGCTTTTTCATTATCATCTTTGTTACAGTGATCTGTGATCAGTGATCTTGGTGACCGCTATGACTTGCTGAAGGCTCTGATGATGGTTGGCATTTTCTAATAAGAATGTGTCTTTTGTTTTTTCAAATATGCCCTGATATTAGTTTTTTTTTTCTTTTTTTTTTTAAATTTAATTTTGTGTTGGAGTTTAGCTGGCTAACAGTGTTGTGATAGTTTCAGGTACACAGCCGAGCAGCTCCGTGATACACAGTAAGGATATATGTATCTTCTTAATGAAGGTATATATATTGTTTTCTTAGACACAATGCTCTGCACACCTAATAGACTACAGCACAGTGTGAACATCACTTTTATATGCGTTGGGAAACCAAAACATTGGTGTGACTGGCTTCATTGTGATATTTACTTATGGCAGTGGTCTGGAACCAAGCCCGCCACATCCCCAGGGCCTGCCTAGCATCCTCCGAGTTGAGAAGTGATAGCTCTTTTTGTAAAAGTGTGTGTGTGTTTACAGGTTGTGAGGAAAAACCCACAGCCCTTCAGGGCCAGCCAGCCCTCCCTCATTAAGGCCCCCTGGTCCCCCACGTCCAGCCGGCGCTGCCCCATCACAGGACCCACACCTGCTCTGTGGCCTCGGAAACCACTCTCAGGTGCCCTGCCTGCCTCACTTTCCCTCCCTCCTCAGCCCCTGGGGCAGAACGCCCAGGTGGTGCGGTGGTCAGGGGTCCACCTGCCACTGCAGGAGAGGTGGGTTCCACCCCGGGAGGATCCCCTGGAGGAGGAAGTGGCAACCCTCCTCAGTATTCGTGCCTGGGAAGTCCCATGGACAGAGGGGTCTGGCGGGCCGCAGTCCAGAGCGTTGCAAAGAGTCAGACACGACTGGGCACGCACACCGCAAAAATGCCAGCCCCGGGGGGGCCTTTGCTGTCTCTCCACCTTCTTTCCTCTTGGCCTGCTGCCCCCTTTGCACCTTTGAGGGGAGAAACACGGCAGGGCTCCACTCACTGGCATCGCCTATCTGACTGCTTCAGTCTCCCAGACTGTGAGCAAAAGGAAAGCTGGTCATCGCCTTATAAATGATGTATGGAGACGCGCGGAGGAGTGAAGGTCCAGACCGCAGTGTATTTTTAGCGTCTGCTGTTTGTGGTAACATAAGTGAAAACTGCTGGACGCCTTCCCTTCAGCTGAATGGCTGGCATTCAGGCGAGTGTGCCCGCTGCCTGCCAGACTCTCCTCACGGAACTCCCTCTTTATGAGGTGGGTGACTGGCTCCTTGGCACCAGGCGGCCCCGCCACAATTCTCCTTTATTGCCCGGTCGCATGGATCCCCAGGGGCCCCAGCCTGGGGCTGCGGGTGAGACTGCTGGCCGCGAGCTTGTCAGGGTGTTACCAGATTGCAAGGCAGAGTCTGCAGGGCAGGGACTGTGTCTGGATGCTCTAAGCCTTCTGGCATGAAGCTGGCACCCAGACACGCAGGAACCACAGTGGTGAGGCCCGTGGCTGGCGCCCCATCTCAGAGTCATTCTTCTGGTGCCTGGCTCGGGTAGGATGTCGACCCCCACTGGTCGCTGACACTCTGGAGCCTCAGAGTGAGATAGAAAATATGAGAGAGGCCTCTCTTATGCCGACAGGTCATTCTACCAGTGGTTGCTCTCAAGCTAATCTTTGGAAAGGATCCGGATGGGCCGCCTGAGGCCCCTTGGGGGCATGGAAGCAGCCCTGGGATCCCAGGCTGCAAATAGCACTGACTGGCTGAGCAGCTTTAGGCAAGTAAAGGTCTCCCAGGGCTCACTTGCTCACAGTTATGAGTAGTAACTCTTGTCCTACTGACCTCACTAAACATTTTTAATAAAGATATTAAAATAGTCCATTTGAGACCATAATGTTACAAAAAGGCAGGGGAGTGGGGCAGTGCCTGTTTATTTTCTTCATTTCTGACCAACCTTGACTTCTACCAGAACCATCCCCCTCTGACCCTAGCTCTTGCATCATGGGGCGACCCGTGGGGCTCTGCTTAGTCCCTGAGAGGACGTTGCTTATTCCATGAGAACGTACCTTCATGCTTCATGAGCGGGGTCTTTGCTTCCAGTCCCTACAGGATTAGTTTGAATGAAAAAGGGTGCAGTGGGCTCCTTTTGAAATGTGTGAGAGTGCCTCTATAATTGGAATAAAACCTTCTGTAAAGGGGTTTCAGCTAGCTATGGCTCCCTTATCTGAAACCTTAAGTGACTTTCAAAAAGTCACAAACTCCACAAACGAAGATGGTCACGCCAATGTTCTCAGTGCTAGTTTACTCTTAGTTTGCATCTAATTTGAATAAATCTGGCTCTCTCCTTTTCTAGCCCTTGATACTGAATGTATGGTTAATGGACCAATAGCATCAACGTCACCTGGGGGCTTGTTGAAACTGCGGTGTCAGGTCTATCCCTCACTTGATCAGAACGTAGATCAGAGTCTACGTTTTGACAGGACCCTCAAGTTATGCGTATGTGTGTGGTAAATCAAATTAGAAGACAAGACTTGCAGGACCTAGACCCACTGTTTATTTATGCACTGTACTTTATTATGAAAAGGATTGAGGATGACCAGGATTAATAGCTTACAAAGGAGGAGGAGACAAAGAACTTTAAAAGCCCTAGCAGCTGGGACCACTTATTACAGTTGTATTACTGTATACATTTTAATGCTCTGAGAACACACTGCTACAGCGCTATAGAGTCACGGATATTCCCAATAATAGTCCCAAAGTATCAAGAAGAGGTAAGGTCATATTCCGAAGTTGCTGTTTATAGAAGCAAAAGGGCTTGACATTTATTGGGCAAGAATGAAATATTTTCTGTCTATTCCAGAGACATTTGTGGAGTGATATGGCCATGATGGAAACATAAATAAAGCATCATCACCAGATAGAATTAATTAATTAATTGCCTGAAATAATTTAAAAGCTGTAGTGAAAGATCCCATCTTTAACCAATGGCATTATTTTCCCAAATAAAGGGGCCTCTAGATTTGGGAAACTTCGTGTGAAATGGAGCAGGACCCCCATGGTCCCTCCCCCACCCCACCCCCACCACGTCCTCTGCCTGCCTTTTGTCTGTGGAAAACTTTAGTCAAAGGATAAGTTTAATCAGAGAAATGAGAACTTGCAGAAACAAAGGAAAACAGTCAACGGAGACCAAATGATAATAATGTAGCCATTCAGCATAGTCAAGGACCTCTCTTTCTTTCTGACGGGCTGTAGATAATATTCTGAGCCATATCCTGTGAGCTGTGTTATAGATACTGAAACATCAGGTGGAGAAGTTAACTACGTGGTAACCAGACTGTACCCTGGACATGAGCTGCTACAATTCTAAGAACTGGCCTCAAAGAAACGGGGACAAAGGGACCCTGGAACTGAAGGTTAACTGTCCCTGAAGCAATGGAGGTGACACTGGTCAGAGCACCGATGACCGATTTGAAGATGACTGTCAGATCAGAGATGACTGTGCTGTTTCTGCGTGTAGCCCCCTCCTTCTGTCTATAGACGCTATTGCCCCGCTAGTTACCAGTTGTGGGGGGCGGGGAGTCGGCCTTTGGACAGATGTCCAAAGCATCTGAAGTGAAGCAAACTTTCCTTTCCACCAACCTCGCATGTTTATTGGCTTTGGGGCAGTGAGCAGCAGATCCCCCGCCTCGCCTCTCAGTAACGCATGGACTCTTGACTCATCGCTCCCTTCTGCACTGTTTGAAATTTCTCTTATTTCTGCTCATGTTGTGGCTGCTCCAACCCCAATCTTTATCACCTCTCCCCTGAGTTTCAGCAGTAGTGTTATATTAAGCCTGCTTAACTTCCCTCCGGTCTAGCTCTGTACAGTGGTCTGCAGAAAGATGCTTGAGTACAGTGGATCTGGAGTAGAGGGCTGGAATTTTTAAAAATTCCACAAGTGATTCTGATGTGCACCCTTGGTGGGAAAGAGGGTTTTAAACTATTAATAAATTAATGCTCTACACAACATCCAATTATTATATCACTCTTCTTCCCATAAAGCTTTGGTTGCTGTTTGTTATTATATCAGTTCGTAATTTTCTCCTTGGTATTGGCTGTCTCCCCTTCTCTCTAGCTCCTCCCTTCCCAGCAGGGCTCCTCACTGATGCTCAAATATTGCTTGCTTTCACCTACCTCTGTGCCGCATGTGTGGCTTTTCTTTCACCACCAATAAGGATGGATCCTGCCTTTGCTGCTTCAACTCAAGTGTCACCTCTTCCGTGGAAGTTTTCCTGGAAGGTTCCCTATTGCCTGAATTCCCATATCATTTATAATACCATAATGAATTATATCAAGGACTGTATCTCATCAGGTACCACTGGCTTGTTGTGTTGGTGCTGGACAACCAGCTAGAATGAAGAACTAAGTAGGGAGCAGAAATCCTGTCTTTTACATCTGTATTTTCTGTGGCACAGAGCATAATCGTTGGCACGTAGCTTCTTGCAGGCAATCCTTCACGTCTTAGATCTAGGTTAGATATTTCTTCTCTACATACCTGTGACGCCTCACTGTAACCCTGTCACATCATAACTCTGCATCTTAAATGTATTTCCTTACTTTTTACTGAGGTATAAATAATTTGCAATATTGAATTTACAATGTTGTGTTAGTTTCAAGTGTAGCACAAAGTGATTCAGTTATATATATATATATATATATATATATACTTTTTATATATATATAAAAAGTATATATATATATATACTTTTTCAGATTCCTTTCTATCTCAGATTATTATGAAACATTGAGTACAGTTTCTTGTGCTATAGAGTAGGTCCTTGTGGTTTACCTGTTTTACATATTGTAGTGTGTATGTGTTAATCCCAAATTCCTCATTTATCTCTCCCCTCCTCCTGCTCTCCCTTTTGGTAACTATTGGTTTGTTTTCCATGTGTGTGAGTATATTTCTGTTTTGTAAATGACTTCACTTGCATCAGTAAACGTGTGTTTCATTATGTCTCCCTTACAAAACTGTAAAGTCTGTAAGAGCAGGGGTCATTTTTACCTGGTTCATCACTGACTCTCTAGTCCATGTCTTGATGGTCATATATACTCAAGAAATATTTTTTAAGTTGACTGAATAATAACTTTAAAATATGTTTGGTTTTTAGAGACAAATAGACCAGATAGCATCCATGGCATCCTAACAGTTTGATTGACTTGGTTTCAGGTGCGAAATAGAGCAGCATAATCTGAACATTATACTGAACCAGTTAACTAGCATTTGATTGTATACTCAAGTATATCATTTTCTAGTTATTTCCTATATGTGGTTACTTTTCTTGGCTGGCTTCCCTGATGGCTTAGGTGGTAAAGAATCTGCCTGTGAGATGTGGGAGACCTGGGTTTGATCCCTGGGTTGGGAAGATTTCTTGGACAAGGGAATGGCAACCAATTCTAGTATTCTTGCCTAGAGAATTCCATGGACAGAGGGGCCTGGCAGGCTACATACAGTCCGTGGGGTCACAAAGAGTCAGACACAGCTGAACCACTAACAGTTTCACTTTCTTATCTATAAAATTCAAGCTCTTGGAGAACAAAGGATAGCATTAAAAAAAATAATTTTTTAAAAATTTTGTACTGTGGTATAGTCGATTAACAATGTGGTGATAGCTCCAGTTGAACAGCAAAGGGACTCAGCCATACATATATATGTATCCCTTCTTCCCTAAACTCCCCCCCACCCATCCAGGTGCAAAAGATAGATTTTTTTTTTTAATTTCCATCGAACTCCCATAGTTCCTCAGTGAGTATTTCTTGATTTGATGTAATTAAATGTAGTTTTAAAAGAGCCTGTGTTATATCTGCCTGGTGCTAAACATCTGTTGCTTCCTAACAAGTGTACCATTCATTCTAATGGCACTGGAGCACAGAGGTAAACAGAACCTTGGCAGGCCTTCCATAAAGGAAACTGTGTTTGATTCCTTCATTAATTACTAGCGGAGCATTAAGACATGCATCTCCCCGAAGCCAAGTTGGATAATTCCTGGCACTTAAGCCTAGGGTGCTTTCAAAAGTTGAGACATGTATTGACGCACCAGAAGGCATGCCCTATAGCAATCACCAAGGTGGCTCTAATGCCAAGATGGTATAAAGCCTCAGATATACCAATACCAAGCATGCTGGTCTGTCTCTCTAAACTTTTGTGGGTCTTGGGTTAATGTGAGATAATAAATGTGAATTTCTAGGATGTCTCTGAAGGCAAGCACCTCAGTATGAAATGGAAAAATCTTCAGAGAGATACAGAAAGTTTAAAAATAAAAGAATGATCAAAGGTTCACCAAACAAAGCAACAGAATGAAAGTGGCAGTGCTAATAGCAGAAATATGTGTCAAGATATGACTTGTCAATTGTTATTAATTTTGCCATTTAATAACAATTAAAATGAAGAATTTATACTCTTGGACATAGCAATTAGCATAGCATCAAAATACTAAAGCAAAAACAGTAAGAAATGAAAGATACTGACAGACACTTATTGGTAGTAATAGATTTTAACAAAGCCATCAGATTGTGATAAATAAAATATGAATAAGGACATAAAAGAATGTGATTAATAATGTTGGATAATTGGCCATATTTAGATATTTATGGGTTATATAAAAATACATCTTAAATACTCACATGGAGAATTTATAAAAATAATACCTTTCTTTAAAAATGCAACAATTCTGTGCACTACTCACTCAGTGAACTATAATATAAAGGTAAACAAAAAAACCCAGTTGCTTTATGATGTCTATATTTGGAAGCTAGAGGAATTTGGAATTAAAAGAGGTACAATTATCCTTTTAAGAATTAAGACTCTACTCTTCCACTACAGGGGGCATGGGTTTGATTCCTGGTTGGGGAACTAAAATACTACAAGCCATGCTATGTGGTCGAAACAAAAAAATAAACAAACCAAAGGAATAAATGTTAATCAAGCACAATAAATTAAGACAGAAAGATGCAATGTGACTTCAAAGAGACAATAGGATTCCCAGGACATTAGGAGCTAGCCATGATCCTACTGAGTATATTAATATTTCCAAAGGAAAATTATGTGTTGATCTCAATGGGAGTTGATCCAGCCAACAAAGAGGGGGAAAAGCAAGTGTCGGAGGTTTATGCCTTGGCACAACTTGTCCAGGGGAAAGGGAGATTCACCTAGCTCAACTTAAGTAACACAACCATTGGCAAGACCATTTTTCCTGTGACGGTGGAAGTATGGTTACTTTATGCTGTTCTGTGATTAGTCACTTCAGTCGTGTCTGACTCTTTGCGACTCCCAGAGACTGCAATCTGCCAGGCTCCTCTGTCCATGGGGATTCTCCAGGCAAGAATACTGGAGTGGGTTGCATGCCCTCCTCCAGGGGAACTTTCCAACCCAGGGATCAAACCCAGGTCTCCCACATTGCAGGCAGATTCTTTACTGTCTGAGCTACCAGGGAAGCCCAGGAATAGGAGTAGATAGCCTATCCCTTCTCCACGGGATCTTCCCGATCCAGGAATAGAACCAGGGTCTCCTGCGTTGCAGGTGACTTCTTTACCAGCTGAACTACCTGATTTTGTTTCTAATTTCATACACATCAAGCAAGCACATTTTGATCTGCCCTTTTGTGTTTAGGTCTATGTAAATAGTGATTATGCATCAAGGCAGCTGTGTCATGATACAGCTAATAAATAGGAATTCATTTCTGAAATGGCTGCTGTAGTGTTGGAAGAGTAAGATTCCTGAGCCTTATGGGATATTAAGGCTGCAAGGGAAGAGTCTGGAAATGGACATGCATCCAGGTGGTGCAGAGGTAAAGAATCTGCCTGCCAATGCAAGAGATGCAGGAGACAGAGTTCCATCCCAGGGTCGGGAAGATCCCCTAGAGAAGGAAATGGCAACCCACTCCAATATTCTTTCCTGGAGAATCCCATGCACTGAGGAGCCTAGCACGCTACAGTCCATAGGGTTGCGAAGAGTCAGACATGACTGAGCAATGGAGCATGAGCAGGATATTTAAGTAAAGCAAGTTACACAATGTGAACCTACTTGTTCTTATTCACTGCTGTGCCTTGGTGTTCAGAGCAGGCTTGGTATCTGTGGGGCAACTAAATATTTGTTGAAGGGATGAAATATGTAGAGAAGGACAGAATCACTTAGCAAGTGCCAATAGGATAATTGGTTAATTATTTTACATGCCCTAAAACACACAGTGTATATATAACAGAGTTAATTTTTTCTTTTTTTTGGAAGTACAGTTGACTTGCAATATTATATTAGTTTCAGGTGCACAACATAGTGATCCCATATTTTTATAGATTACATACCATACAAATTTATTATAATACTATTGACTATATTCCTTGTGCTGTATATTCCTTTGACTTATTTTATAACTGCAGTTTGTGTAATTCCCTTCCTCTACTTTCATTTAACCCCTTGCCACCCCCATTCCCCTCTGGCAACTACTAGTTTGCTCTCTGTATCTGAATCTGTTTCTATTTTGTTATTTTCTTCATTTGTTTTGTTTTTGAGATTTCATATACAGGTGAGAGCATATAGTATTTCACTTAGTTTAATACCCTCCGGGTCCATCCATGTTGTCATATGGCTGAGTAATATTCCACTAACTGATGTTCTCTCTCTATATATATATATGTATATATACATGCACACACACACACACGTCTTCTTTATCCATTCATCTGTTGATTCATTCAGTTGCTTTCATATCTTGGCTATTGTAAATAATGCTGCAATGAATATTGGACTGCATATATCTTTTTGAATTAGTGTTTTCATTTTCTTTGGATAAATACCCAGTTGCATTGCTTGATCACATGGCAGTTCTGTTTTTCATTTTTTCAGGAACCTCAACAGTGTTTCCATAGTGGCTGTACCAAAGAGTTAATTTTAAAAATAGAAAACTGAGATATCTAAATATTGAAAGTACTTTTGTGAAAGGCCAATAGTTTTGTAAGTTTAGAAGGTGAGAGGAGATCATGAAGGATAACAACAGCAAACCTATGTTAGCAAACTATTACAAATATAATGACCGGAAGTCAGTCAGACAACATGGAAAGTGTTTGCAGGAAATGTAATGGCCACAGACTTGATACCTTTATTAGGTAAAATGTTCTTGCCAGTTGATAAGAGAAACACTAAAATTCCAAGAGCATAAACAGACAACTCACAGAAAAGAAATTAAATCGGGTAAATAAACATGGAAAAAATTCGACTGAGCTAGTAATCAAAGACATTCAAAACGAAACAGTAATTTTTCTAAAAGCCTTTAAAATTAGCAAAGAAAGCATAAAACTTTATTTTGGTAAAACCCAATACTGGTTAAAATGTATAAATATGGAATTCTCAGATTTTGTTGATATTTTATAAATTGGTACCTCCTTTCTGGAAAACAGTTTGGCAATATAATATAAAGAGTCATAAAAATATTTATAGCCTTTGACCCAGTAATTTGACTTCTGGGAATCTTTCCTGAGGAAAACTAATCCAAAATATGGAAAAAATTAAATGCCTAAGAGCAAATTGGGAAACACTAAACATCCCACAATGGGGGAATGATTAATATGTTGTGGTAGAACCACTGGATTGAAGACTACATAGTCATTTATAATCATGGGGCTAGAGACCGTGAGCCACATGCTTTAATAGTAAATGAAAAACGAACAAATGGATAGAAAAAGATGCACAGAGGAGAAAAGATTGAAATAAATACACCCAATTTTAAGTGGTTGATCTCGAATGGGAGAAGGTCAAATATTTTCTTCATCTCCCTTTTGTGGGTAACTGGTTGTCATTCAGCCTGTCCTTTTATCTGGCTGCCAGTTGCATCCTTGTCTCTTCCCTGAGCCTGGTGCCGAACTTGCAAAGTCCAGCCATCTGTGCCAGTGCCGCTCAAGCTCCAGCTTGTCCAAAAGCCCTCCCATCCGATCAGCCTAATAAAGCCCCCCTCTACGCTGTTCCAAGTACTGTATTTTAACATGTCCGCTATAGCACATATGCAGTGTGCCCTAAGTGGAAATGGTATTTGTGCAGTTTGTGCCTGTTTCCACAATGAAAACTTTAACCCCCTAATGGCAGGAACTATTGTATTTCCTTTTCTCTCTCCACAGCATAGAACACAGTACTTTGCTTGTCTGGTGTGCCTGAATAAATCGTAGTTGAAATGAATGGCATTGCCCCAAAATGATCTACTTCTGATTTCCTGGCAGGTGGAGCTCATGAAGGTCTGCAACACTTGGGTCCCTTTGGCAACATCCCAAACATCGTGGCAGAGTTGACCGGTGACAACATTCCTAAGGACTTCAGTGAGGACCAGGGCTACCCAGACCCTCCAAACCCCTGCCCCGTTGGAAAAACAGGTAGTGGGCATTAGTGGGCACGCTCCTGGGTTCCCATGAAAGGTAGGAGCTTTGGGAGGAAATTAAAAATGCTAACATTGGCTGCATATGCTCAGAGAAAAAGTATTTCTAGTCCTATGAGCCCCTGTGTATTTATTTGTAGGTGGATTGGAAAAGGAAGTTGATTCTAGAACTCCTGGTGAGTTCTGGGGTTCAGATACACCTGCAGAGGCCTCTCTTGCCAAGGCTTCATCTTCTCTCTCCCTCTTTGGGAAGTGATGCTCTTTTCTGCATGTGCTTCTTTTTTTAATAAAAGAGAGGGCTTTCTCTTTTTTGCCTCTTCTTTGGTGCAGTTGCTGCCCACTTTGGAACTTGTTTCCTTTGTGGATGATCCATGCCCATTCGTTTTCCTCACTTCTCTTGACAATCACACTTCAACTATGTTGTAACCAGTGAGTGTCTATCCTGAAATATTTCTTTGGGAGTTGGGAGGTGGCATGAGAGAGAGGGGACGCAGGAAGGTAAGTTGGTTAAGGAAGTAGGCTGAAACCTTCCTTGCTGTTCATGCATTGCTCCCAATTTCCTACCCTCCAGTACCAAAGAGGATGAATGGTGAGTGAGCTTATGCTGGGCTTTGAGCAACTTACTTTGCTGGTTCAGAGCAGTTGCTCCAGACAGAGGACTACCTGAATTCAAACCCCAGGTCAGGAGATGTGACCTCAAACAAGTTAATAAATGACTTGCATCTCAGCTTCCTTATATGCAAAATGGGGGTTATTGGGGTATTAAATGAATTTATCCATGTTAAGCACTTGGCACATCACCTCACATAGAGTAAGGACTCATTAAATATCATCCAGATTGTAAATAGCTTTGCCACTAGTAAGCAACCAGAGTAGTCTTTTCCCTCCAGCCCAATAGTAATAATATTAGTATTTACTGGGCTTCCCCCTGGTGGCTCAGATGGTAAAGAATCTACCTGCAATGCAGGAGGCCCAGGTTCGATCCCTAGGTCGGGAAGATCCCTGGAGAAGGAAACGGCAGCCCACTCCAGTATTCTTGCCTGGAGAGTTACATGGACAGAGGAACCTGGCGGGCTACATGGGGTCACTAACAGTCGGACACGACTGAATGACTAACACTACACTTAGTATTTATTATCCTTACTTTACATATAATGAACCTGAAGCTTCCAAAATAGCTTGCTCAAGGTTATTTATGTAACAAGTAACTGAGCCAAGACTCAAACTTGGGTCTATCTGATTCAGGACCATGAACCCAACCACTAAGACATGCTGCCTTGCTCTGAAAATTCTGACAGTATTGGTACTCAGCTTTTCTTAAACACAATACAGGCTCTCTTTGAAAGAGGTTCCCTCTGAAAGATAGGTGAGGTCTCTGTTTCCCATGGAGGACAGAGCCTCCATCCTGGTATGGGACAACCAAAATAGTTGGATGTACCCAAACCAGTGTGGGGATGCTGGCCCAGGACTGTAGGAAAATCTAAATCACTGAACAGAACCAGTGATTCAGCCACATTTCACTTGCCTGTGAGGCTTTGGATGAGCAGGAAGAAAGACCAGTTTGGAGTCTAAAGAGTAACAGTCTCCATGGGGATTTGGTTCAACTGATTCAATATCATATCGGACAATGGTTCTTAAAATGTAGTCCTGGCAGTATCAGCATTACCTGGAGACTTATTGGAAAGGCAGATCTTCACCCCTATTCCAGAGTTATTGAATTAGAAGCCCTGGGGGTAAAAATAAAAAAGTAAAATGTTAGTTGCTTAGTCATGTCCAACTCTTTGTGACCCCATGAACTGTATGTGGCCCACCAGGCTCCTCTGTCCAGTGAAACAGAAACCCTGGGGGTAGGATGCAGAAATCTGTATTTTAAGCTGCCTTTCCTGTGATTCTGGAGCATACTGAAGTTTGGAGAACTGCTGTTAGAGGAGAATGGAAGGAGAGCCAGACTTTGAGCTAACAGATCTGCTATCTAGTCCTCATTACAGCGTGTCAGTTTACTTCCTCGGGCCTCAGTTTCTTCATCTGTAAAATGAAGACATAGTCAGTGCCTTAAAAAAGCGTTCAGTGTAGTCCTAGCTAATCCTTGAAACAAGTAGTGTAGAGATCTATGTAATCAAGCCCTAATCAGTAGCACTTAGGAGCTCTGAGATGGAGCAATCCTGGCTGGTGGATAGAGTTGGATAAAAACCCAGCTCCCAGGCCCTTTCTTGTCTGCCATTATCTGCCCCTTCCCTCCCTGCCTTTTCATTAAGCTAACATACTTCTCCCTCTTTGTTCTACCATAATCTGTATTCTAGAAAAAACTCACTTGCTAAATTTAGCCATTATTTGTAAGAAATTGCTTGAGACATGCCTCATTGAGAATCATGACACCGCATAGTCCAGCCATCCAAGAATAACCTTCACTTCCCTCCCTAAGCCACACTCACCTCTGAATCATGGCTCACTCACCCCGGTAGAGCAGCAAACACAGCCTGTCCTGGGCCTCAGGGATGTGAATCCCAGGGAGCATTTTCAGGCTCCAGACACCTTCGGTTCCCAGAGCCACAGGGCTCTATCTCTACACCTCAGTTTGGGCCCACTCAGGGGTACTCGAGAAACAATTAGGAAGAGGTTGTAAAGCTGCCATGTGCAGACTGCCTGACCTCTTTTGCTCTGTTCTCCCTTTCCTTCACGTTAATTGCTCTAGATGAAGAAATCAGATAATCAGTTCAGTGAGAAGTGGGGAGCCATGCTAGAGTCACATTAGGGTTTTTTCCAAATGCGAGTGCTTTCCTCCCAAGCTTCCTGCTGCTGAGGGCTGAGAGACGGGATGCTGAAAGCTGCTGGTAGGCGTCAGAGCAGTCTCAAGAGACCGACTACCTGCCTGATTGTGTTAGACCCCTTTTAGCATTGACTTTGATGCTTCACTCTCCCTTTGAAAGGAAGCCTCTTTCATTTTCCTAGTCCTGCGCAAACCACCCTCCCAAACTCCCCCACCCCCTCCCCACCCCCGCCCTTTTAAAGCTGTTGTCTATAAAGCACGTTAGAGACAGGAAAAAAAGGACTCAGTTTCAGAGCACTGTGTCTTGTAATGACAGGGCTTAGGTAAAAGCAACAGCCGAGAGGGATAACCTTTTTCTGTGTTTGAATGGAAGACATGCTTTATTTCAAAGAGCATTGATAATAAGAACTGTCATTTAAAGAGAGATGGTGAGAAGGGAACTAAAACATAGAGGAAACCTATTATGTGCCAGATGCTCTCTATATGATCATCTCTATTCCCTATAGCTACTCTGAAAGGTAGGGATTTGATTATTCTCATCTCATAGGTGAATAAATGAACTTAGACTAAGTTAACTCTCTGAAGGAACTAAACCTGTCTATCACTCCTGAGCTAAGATTTGAACCCTGAGCTCAGGTCTGTCTTTCTGACTCCAGGCTTACCCTGTTACCACTACAACACACACCATCAAGTTCTATCTAATAATTATTTTTCTTATATAATGGATTTTCTCCAAGAAACCAAAATCATTTCTAAAGAGCCACCCAAGAGAAAACAGAGTAAGTCATGTGGAATGGAAGTATAACAGTAAAGGAAATAATTGCTGTTATGACAGATAAAAAATAGCACTGGCTTAACACAATAGAAGTTTATTTCTTATTTGTGTGAAGTCGTGCCAGAGATGGGTGAGGGTGTTGTGGAGGTGGATGGTTCAGCAACCCAGATTGCCATCTTTCATCTTTGCACTTGACATCCACAGTTGCCCTGGTCGGCAACATGTAGCAAGCAGACCAACAGATGCTGGGGGTGAGGGTGGGGTTGGGAGAGCAAGAGAGGGGGTCCTCTAGAGGGTTTTTATGGGCCAGGCTTGGAGGTGGAATACATCACTTCTGCCCACATTCCATCAGCACAAACCCAGGCATATGACTCCACCTGATTGCATAGCAAGGCTGGGAAATTAGCCATGTGCCGATGGGGAATGGGAAGTGGGTTTGGTGAGCAGCCAACCATTCTCTGCCATGGGTAGGAGAGGAATGGGAATCTGGGATGAGCAAATCCCAGAAGGATATTGATTTAGAATGACTGATGTGAATACATTCTGACCTTTGGATGTCTAGTTGTTTTTAATAAATTAACTCTTAGAATAACAATAGATCCTTGGCTGTTCCTCAAAAACCTTTTGTTGTTTGCAGTAGATGATGGATGTCTAGAAAACACCCCTGACACAGCAGAGTTCAGTCGAGAATTCCAGTTACACCAGCACCTTTTTGATCCAGAACATGACTATCCAGGCTTGGGCAAGTGGGTAAGTCCAATCTTAATTGCTAGTAGGTCCTATACTCTGGTACTCTGAAGGTACTGATGGCAGAGAGAAACAATATGGGTGGGGAGAGAGAAGGAAAATTGTTTAGACTCTGATTTTTTTTCCAGAAATCTCTAGTTGAGAGGGACTTTTAATTCCAAACCACACTCACTGCCTAGAGCACAATATACCAACCCATTTGAAGAGTCAGTGACCTGAACCAATCTCATCAGCTCTAATCTCAAGAGGGTTCTACTCTGGTCTGCTCCATAGTCTGTGTCATAATACGTCCTAAAACCTCACCAGTGTTTCATTCACCTCTTATAGGAAGTATATGAAACTTCTGTTTTAAAAAAAAGGATACTAAGAAAATTTGCAGATTTCCCCCCTAGACTGAGGGAAGTGATCTCTGCAGAACTAAAGGAAAACCATGCCAGAAACTGAGAAACAGACATACAGTTCTGCTTTATGGAAAGAGAAGAAAAATTCCAAAATATGTGGCAGTGAACTTGACATCAATGGCAAGAACCTATAACTGCCAGTTAAGGAAATTGTTTATACGCACTTGGAAGGAGAAATCATGACCACTTGGCACAGGTTTGCTGAAAACAAGCTTTGTCGATCTAATTATATTCTTCCACTTGCCAGCATTATTCATTTACTTTCCAGCTTGATGAGGGAAATGAAGTGAGCATGGTGCTTTTAGACTTTAGCAAAGTATTTGATGAGCTCTTTCATGATATCCTGTTGGAAGAGGTGGAGAGTTACAACCTAGGCAGGAAAACATCACCAAAAGGGAGCTTATTAAAGAGTCCATGTCAAGAGGGAGAGCAATTTCACATGTATCCTCTGTGTCTTAGCGATATCCCACTCCACATTTTTATAAATGTTTGTAGTAAAAGCTATAGAGCATATGCTTATCAGATTCTCAAAGAAAGACACAAAGTTGGAAGGGAGAACCCTGAATGACAGAGTTGGGATTCAAGAAGATACCAACTAGCTGGAATAATGAATCGAACAAGATCACAATTGAATGGAGTTAGATCTGTTTTCCTGTGGTTTGGATGATGTAATCAAATGCAGAAGCCATGTGAGCAAAGTGGAAAACTACTAAGGAGGCTTAGTTCACATATACAGAGGTGGTCAATACACCTGTGGAAGGAGTGAGTGAATGAGGAATGAGCAGATACTCCTAACTGCCTCAGCCTATCTACAGCTATAGGTCTCCATCACTGGCAGCCAACTTGCTACCTACTTCACTGGGAATACTGTGGTCTCAGAACTGAACTCTCTCTCTTCCTTTTTACATTGTTTTAGAGAGAGAGGTCCCTCCTCATTAATGACCACTTCCATTTTTTCCATCATCCAAGCACTGAGTTTGATTCCCTCTCCTGTCAACATGCACATGTTTCCTGCCTTAAAATGACAAAGCAACAATGCCCTCTAAGTTAATTTTGCTTCCTCCAATATGCATTATTCTATTTCTCTTCTTTTTCATAAGCAGTTAGGGAGAATTTGCAGAGCCATCCTGAAGCCTACTAGCAGGGTTTAAACATGTTGAATTACATAGGCAACCATCTGTAGTTTCTTGAATAGGAGGCTAAAATCATGAAAGTCTTCTATAAAAGTTATTCTGGTGGCATAGGGAAGGAGGAGATGTAGAGAGAAGAAACTAAAGGTGGGAAAAAAAATAAAGGAGATAATTCTAGTTATGAAAGCTGTGAACACAGAGAATTTAAGTGAATCTCACTAAAGCAATAAGAATCCAAGACATTTCAAAGGGAACTAGGGAACTGACTAGGTTTGGTATATGGCATAAACATAGCATGAGAAGGTAAAAAGAGCTATGTTAGGTTTGTTAAGAAATTGATGGTATGAACTTTTCCTCTGAGGAAATTTTTTAAAAAAGAAAGGAAGAAAGAGAGGGAGGTAGGAGGGAAAGAAAGGAGCAGAGGAAGAATAGGAAAGAGTAGATCATAGAGGAGCACTAAGAAGGAATCTACAAGAGATGGGCAAAAGTGCTACCTAACAGAAGCAAGGGACCAGACAGAGTCTGCTGTGTTCCAGGCACTGGGCTAGGTGCTCGATATACAACAGTCATTGACATGATATTGGTTTCAATGAGCTTACCAACTTGGGATAAATTGCATGTAATTAAAATGAACCTACCTCAGCACAGATCAGCTTCCTGATCAAGCTCTGCCAGGTGCAGTTACTGGGGGAGATGAAAGAAAATAGTCAAGGAAGGCTTCCAGGACTGAGGACTCACATGGCCAATTGTATAGTAACCATTGAGGATGCCGAAGGTGCTAAAAGGGGGGAGCACTGGATTCTAGGGTGACACATCTACCTTGCGTGACTGCTAGTCTGGAAATGAGGGGCAGGTGCAAGGCAAAGATGGAGGACAGTCTGAGTGAGGGCAGAGAACCCAACTGAGGATGTGAGAGAGATGCAAACTTCTCTCTTGCCAACTTTCCTCCCCCCTTCTAGAAAATTGTTACAGACTTCTCTCATCGTGTTCCACTCACTCCCAGCACTCCGATATGAAGCCAGCCACCATCTCATTGTTTTTGCCTCCTTTCAATACTGACTTCTTTTCTTTGAGTCACTGCCGTTCATTGTCTACATCGGAGCTAAAGATTAGAAGTTTAGGACTATGACAGATCAATGAGCAGGAAGAATGCTTACACACCTTCCTCTCTGTTTAAACTTGTTTCCTTCATTTATTTGCTCATTACCACCTAGCAGGCAAGCATGCGTTCCACTTCATGTGGAAGTATGAATTGAGTCTGTCTTGCTTTTCTAAGCTGGGGTCCCCAAGCTTTCTTCAGCATTTATAAAGAATGATGGTCTCAAGCTCCACTGTCTTTTAAGTTAGCAAAGGGATCATCTTTCACAAGAGAGCTACACACAAGATCCTGATTCCTTTTTTTCTTTTTTTTAGCTAGTAATGTTTCCCTGTGTTTGACATTAGCTGGAGCTCAGTTGAGTCTTGAGTAGTGATTCACATAAGTATCAGCGTCTGTCTAATTTCCCGCATTTCTCTCTCTTTGTTAATGCATCAAGACACATTTATTAAATGCATATCATATACCTTCCAGGCCCTGCATTAGGTGATGGGAATACAAAGATGACAATAGTCATTGTATTTTGTAATAAGACAGTAAGTAGTCATATTTGTTGAGCACATACTGTGTGCCAGACACTGTGCTAAATACGTGAATTAATTTCATTCAGCCTGCCTTCCCTATCATGCTCATTTTACAGATGAGAAAATACAGGCTTAGGGAGTTTAAGGGCTTCCCGGGTGGCACTAGTGGAAAGGAACTCACCTGCCAATGCAGGAGACGTAAGAAATGCAGGTTTGATCCCTGGGTTGGAAAATTCCCTGGAAGGGGACACGGCAGCTTGCTCCAGTATTCTTGCCTGGAGAATCCCATGGACAGAGGAGCCTGGTGGGCTCCAGTCCATAGGGTCGCAAAGAGTCGGACACGACTAAAGCAACTAAGCAGGGATGCATGAAGAGGGAGTTTAAAAGGCCTGCCTAACCCCACGGAGCTGATCATCGACAGAACTGGGATTTGAACCAGAACACTGGACTCTAGGAGTTCTCTAAAAACTGGGTAAATTCCTCTTTCCATGGTTCAGCGCTCATAGTGTGTCCTGTACAGTGGTTCTGTTGAGTCCTGTCTACAACTGGTTGTCTTTCAGATGATATGTCACCTGGAGCTGCCATAGACAAAGGCTGGCTCCCATAGATGCCAGCCAACCCCTCCTTCACACATTCGCTACTGAGTGATACTCACTTAGGACGAAGTTGTCTTGAAAAGCAAATGTTTCTCCTTTCCAAGTGCTTTTCACATCTTTTCACCAGCAGCCTGGGTGACCAGAGGCTCCCTCCTTAACCGGATGCAGCTGAACTGAACCTTGAACCTGAGCCATGGGAGAAATGAGACACAGGACCCTCTGCCTCTCTCTGGCTTTCACGCCCTCATTGTGTCTGAAGAGTCAGATGCTCTTCAGTTTGGGTTTCTCTCATGTTTCCATGTCCTCAGTCATGAGCTGTGCCTTTCTGATATGTTCTTAGTGTTCTCCTCAGGAAATGCCTGAAGCCAGTTTATCCCAGAATTGGTGGTGACCTGGGCAAAGTGGTGTCTGCCAGTTTTCTCCAGTGTAAAGTTACTATTTTTCCCTTTGAAATTAATAATTAATCTGTGGGGATTTACTTCAGTTCAGTTCAGTCACTCAGTCGTGTCCAACTCTTTGTGACCCCATGAATCCCAGCACACCAGGCCTCCCTATCCATCACCAACTCCCGGAGTTTACTCAAACTCATGTCCATCGAGTCGGTGATGCCATCCAGCCATCTCATCCTCTGTCGTCCCCTTCTCCTCCTGCCCCCAATCCCTCCCAGCATCAGGGTCTTTTCCAATGAGTCAACTCTTCGCATCAGGTGGCCAAAGTATTGGAGTTTCAGCTTCAGCATCAGTCCTTCCAATGAACACTCAGGACTGATCTCCTTTAGGATGGACTGGTTGGATCTCCTTGCAGTCCAAGGGACTCTCAAGAGACTTCTCTAACACCACAGTTCAAAAGCATCAATTTTTCGGCCCTCAGCTTTCTTCACAGTCCAACTCTCACATCCATACATGACCACTGGAAAAACCATAGCCTTGACTAGATGGACCTTTGTTATCAAAGTAATGTCTCTGCTTTTTAATATGCTACCTATGTTGGGGATTTACTTCAAGACTGTATAAGTATTCTGTCCCTGTTACACTTTCAACTAACAATTTTAATATCTGCTGATGGCACTCACCAGAATGATGATAACTATGGTAGTTTTAAAATAGTGATTTATTTTAAAACGTTACTATTCTTTCAGCATTTCTTGGTTGGTATTCTATTCTAAGCAAGAGTTTCCCCTGTTCCCCCATTTTTAAAAAAAATTTTTATCAGTATAGATTCATTGTTTCCTACTATTATTTATTTTGCTGTTCAAACTGTCCTAGATTTAGCCAGCGGGAGTCTCTGCAGGCTGGCTTTTCTTTCCTTTCACCATGTCTCATCACTTTTTGAGCACGTCCTTACTTTCTGGCCCAATTAGATATCCCAACTGCATTCATCCTTGTATTTTCCCTGCCCTAGCTCTGGAATCAGACATTTCTCCAAGAAGCCTTCCTGGTTCCATTTAGGAGTGGAATTTGAAACCAAGATCTGGGCAGTTGTCCAAAATCTTGATGGCACAATGGAAAGCCCTCTTTGTGAACTCAGACCTGCTACTCACATGGAAAACAGGCTCACTGCTCCCCCTCCCCACCCTATCTACAGGGAATGGATGTCAGGAGGGGAGCTGGTCTCTTCTCATTGGCTTTGTGTACTTCTTTCACCCATAGGAGACCTGTCAATCCCTGCCTTCAAATCCATACAATAGCAGGGCTCATCAGGAATGCCAAGGTCACTGGCAGGCAGGGGTGGGAAGGCATCTGGCTCATCCTAACCTGCACTCTTAGGGAAACACAGGGGCCATCTTTGAGAGGAAGGCTTCAGTACCTTTCCTTTTCTCTTTGAATGAAGGCTCTTATGAGTATAACCCTGGCCTTCTGAAGGGGAGTAACTAAGATGCTGCTGTCTTTACCCTGCTGGTGGCACAGTGGACCTCAACCGTGGCTGGCTGGCTGTCCCACCCCATGGTACCAGCTCGAGGGCCCTGTGCCCTCCTTCCCGCTCAGGCAGCTGATCCCAGTGATGCACAGAAGCCTCTTTCCTGGTCCCCTATCTCCCGACCCCTCTCCCCAGCTTTGGCATGAATTCCCAGGACCTTCTCTTTCACCAGGAATTGTTCCATCTACAGAAAGGCAAGCACAGACAGCAGGAATGAGCCTTACAGCAGTACCCTCATTCCTCGAGTGAATGATCTGTACTTTTCTCCCTTCTGAGATGAAACTCATCAATTCTCCACGTGAGCATGAGCTTCAGGCTGCGGCCAGGACCGATCTTTGGGGCTGTGTAGGCTCCTTGACGCTCTGGCACGGCCTCAGTGCATAGTTGAGGTTGGGCAAGAGATACACATTGTAAATTGTGGGTGGAGTAGATTTTAATGAACATGAAAATTCTGATCTCGTTCTTGGTATTTGTCATTTTCATTTCCAAATCTACCATGAAAAAAAGAACTTGATATCCAAACAGCTCAGAAGATACAAGGGTTGTATAAACTTGTTCCTTACCAGAACTCTGTCATCTTCTTCTTTTAAAAAATCAATGTCAGGGTATTTTAGAGTAAGATGAATCACCTCTTTTATATATTATCTCCCTTCTGATAAAAAATTTTTTTTAAAAAGTGAACAACTTGAGAACGCCCCCAATTCCCCATTTCCTCTCTTCAGGTTAAGTGTCCTGTCTCTTATAATCCCAATAGAAGGGAAATATATTCAACATGCATGTGATATTCTAGAGCTCATTTTAAATCCACTATGTGTTTGAAATCCAGAAATATGTGGAAACACTTATACAAACTGTGGTAACAGTGCCTGTCCTGCACCCCCCTCAGCAACATAGCTTTTCTTCTGCCAAGAAGATTTTTGGCAGTTTTTAAAAGGTTCACTCTATTAAAAATGTTATAGACCGAATGGTTTTCCGATTGTCTTGACTGGGGACACTGACTCAAGCCACAAGGGGAAGGGTTGCAGAAGTCGGATGTCTCGTTTATTTACATAGAGGATTGTTGCTAATAGTCAGACACTCCTCTAGAGAACAGTTTATGTGTACAGCTCATAAAAAGGGAGTTAGATACTCAAGTAAAATAAGATAAAACTGTTTGCTTTAAACAAAGGCTGTTCAAAGTGAGGAGATGGGTCTCCAATGCCACTTGTGTGTTAGAATGTCGTATTTTCTGATTTATATGATTGCTGATGACATGGGTGTGCCTTGGGGCATCGCAGAGAACTTTATTAAAAGCTGCACAACACCAGCTTTTCTCTTGTGGTCTATCTTTCTGACACGACACTCCTTTCATCTGGTTTTGTTTCCAAAATATGTGTATGCAAATATCCAGGGGGACACACCAAGGATATGATAGCCATTGACCAAATGTGATCCATACTTCTGCATTTGTGTTTTCTTTTCTCTCGACTCCAGAACAAGAAGCTCCTTTATGAGAAGATGAAGGGAGGACAGAGACGCAAGCGGAGGGTAACGTCTGACTGGCTGTGAGGCTGGGGGGTGCCGAGAGCTTTCTGAGTGGGGCAGTTGACAGGCTGTCACCCTTGGGGGGTCAGAAAGTAGCAGAGTCCTTACACGTACAGTCCTGCACGGGGGCGAGGCTGAACAATGGTCCCTGGTGACAGGAACCGTGCCTAGAAAGTCTGCCCTTGGTTTCTGTGATGTCTTCTCCAGGCTTTAGCATGCAATTTTTAGTGGCACACCACGTTCTTTTTTAATCTTTTTATTTTGTATCGGAGTATAGCCCTTACTGTACAATGTTGTGATAGTGCCAGGTAGACAGCAGAGGGACTCAGCCATAGGTATACATGTATCCATTCTGCCTGAAACTCCCCTCCCATCCAGGCTGCCACATAACACTGAGCAGAGTTCCATGTGCTATACAGTAGGTCCTTGTTGGTTATTCATTTTAAATATAGTAATGTGTACATGACCTTCCCAAACTCCCTAACTATCCCTTCCTCCCATTTCTTCCCCCATCCTTTCCCACTGGACAAGCTTAATTTTTTTTAACTTTTATTTTAATTTGTATTGGAGTACAGGCGTTACTATACAATGTTGTGATTGTTTCAGATGGACAACAAAGGGACTCAGTCATACATATACATGTATTCATTCTTCCCCAAACTCGACTCCCATCTAGGCTGCCAGATAACACTGAGCAGACTTCCCTGTGCTATGCAGTAGGTCCTTTTTGGTTATTCATCTGGCACAGTAAGTTTTGTGGCAAATCCACCACCATCATTGCACCACAAAAAGCCAATTGCATCTCACCCATGGGTGTAGATAGGGATGTGGGGAGTACAGGAGTGTATATCCTTCCTCAAAGGATCTATAGGCCACATATCCATTCGCATCAATTACATAAAAACTCGAACCAAGAACCAGGAAGTGTTGAACTGCCTGCTCCAGGCAATAATTTTGAAGTAGTGTAGGGGCAAAAGATGACATGAACAAATCTCATTCCTTCTGCATACTTTTTTTCTTGGTCCAGCCAGATGGATGTAAAAATCTACTAGATCCATTTTATTTGTTTACTGACTAGAATTTGCAGGGCTAGTTATTCACCATCCCAGGGCTGCCCTAGGCGTTGTTCATTTAGCCACTACAGTGATTCCTCTTTCAAAGCTGATGTCACTTGACTCTGGGCTTCAATGTATTTGATGGTATTGAGACTGAACAAGTGGCCGGTGGTTGGTACCTTTTTAGACAAAAGTGCCTGGCCACCTGCCATTTAAAAGCAAAATTTTGGCAGCACTGAACAGCGTGTGGGATCTTAGTTCCCCCCCCAGGCATCGAACCTGCGCCCCTCCCACAACCCACTTCTGCCTACAACATTGGCAGCATGGAGCCTCAATCGCCAGACCACCAGAGAAGTCCCCCCTGCTTTTTTTCTTTTCTTAAATCAGATTTTAAAAGTTAGAGTCTGCTTATTCCATAGTAAAATGCTGCCAGATAGTAACCATCTTAGTTAAAATATACAAGCCAAACCATACACGCAAGGCCCCTGACTATGTATTTATAATAGGAAGTACCTGGATCCTGGCAAAACTGGGGAGTTTGGACAGTGGTCATTGTGGCCTTTCTGAATAGTTTTCCCAAATCTAGTCAGAATGCTTGAAGAGGTGTAGGTTTTCTGGACTCAGCATTAATTCTTCAGGCCCCCAAAGCAGAAAGGCAGCCCCTGTGCTGCCTGACAAAATACAGAAGACCCATGGCCAGTTTTCTATTCAAGAAGCAAAGTTTTGCTTTGGAAACAGATGTTCAGAGAGTTAATCGGGTTATTCAGAGATTTCTCTTGGATGATTACAGTCTCCAGTGGTAGATGGTGGCAGGGAAGGTCTGAAGGTTGTAATGTGGTCTTGAGAGAACATTGAGAAATTCTATTCCAGGAGCTCAGAATACATATAATTTACCAGTAAGATGGCTTGAATATCTCCCCATGGTACAATAAGGACATTTCCAAATAAGAACAGTGACCATACTGAAATGGGCATCTTAGCATGAAGCTTTAATTGTCTCTACTTCCTGGCTCACTATTCCTCCTGGCCTGCCTTGGTTGATGACTGCAGGGCATGATTTAGGTCATTTTTGTATGAGACCAGTGATGACCAAAAGTCAGTTTGGCTAGGACACATGTTATAAAGGTTTTTGCTTTGGCTTCATCTTACTCCACATAGGAAAGGCTGAGAATTTATGAAAATAGGGTCACTTTGACCCAAAGGTATCAAGTTCTTCCTATTCTCAGATATCTACAAAGATCCATGCCCATGTCATAAACCAGGGCCCTCTCAGGTCTGGAGGAGAAACAGAACTTACCTCCCTTGTCTTCAGACCTCAGATCATGTTCCCATCTTGATTGATGACTTTGACTGCTCCCTCCAGTATGCAAATCAATATGAAGAAATTATGGGCTTGCTGTTATGAAAAATCAGGGCTTTCTCCAGTGAAACTCAGCATCTGCTTTGGGTTTCCAAAGGTCATCAGAGGCAGGGGTCCAATCCCAATGGTTCTGTCAGTTGTGAAATAGCAACTATGTAACCTACCCAATCTCTCACCCAAGGGAGAAGGTAAATGTCTAAGTGCCTTGAGTTCTTCAGAAGGTATTTAAAACCAAGTATCATCACTATTGGCCTTCCCTGGTGGCTCAGTGGTAAAAAAAAAATATGCCTGCTGATGCAGGAGACGAAGATTCAATCCCTGGGTCAGGAAGATCCCCTGAAGGAGGAAGTGACAACCCACTCCAGTGTTCTTGCCTGGGAAATCCCATGAACAGAGGAGCCTTGCAGGCTACAGTCCATTGGATCACCAAAAAGTCAGACACAACTGAGAAATGGAGTATGCACACACGTCATCATTATTATTAGCCTTGTATGTAGGAACAGTACTCAGACATTTATCAAAGAACTTCAAGTGATTGCTCCTTTTACTTCTTCATTAATTCAGTTCCTTCATTGCCTGCTTCATTTGCTATGGCCTAGGTCTGGGCAGAAGGACTTGCTCTCATGACAGTCCCTTACCAGGATGGCTTCTCCCCAGAATTACAACAGAGCCTTGGGTGGTTTTATGTAGCTTTCTAAATTTGCTCAAATCCAGTTGAATTCCTAGTTGCTTCAAGAAGGAAAGGTCAATAAATGACCTTTTAAATGGCTTCAAATTTTTAATTCTTAGGAGATATCTTGTCAATATTTGAGATCTGCTATTTATCTTATTTAAAGAGTTTGTCAGCCCTTTATTCCTGTATTTGATAAACATGACTATCATGAAGGAATACATGTATATGTATGCCTTTGCTCACCACCTGAAATACTATCACATCATTGTTAATCAGCTATATGTCAGTATCAATTTTTTTTAAATGCTCCAAAATCACATTAAAGAACATAGCTTAGAAAAATATTTTTAAATGAATATGTCATATCCTTTTAAACATGTTAGAAATTTCAGAATATATTTTTGCTAAGAAAAAAATAAAAAATATTCATAGTACTGAATATGCTTTTTCAGTCCATATGTGCTCCACCTATCCAGAGATTCTGAAATGATTCTCTGGGTTAAGCCAGGCCATTCTAGTTGACAATTCCTAATATAAAAAAGTAGTTATTCAAAATATTTTAAAGATGCTTCCCAGCAAAGTACTGTTATTTGGTGACATACCACTTTTCAGATCAATGAGAACATTGCGAACTTTGTAATTCTCAGCTTGTTTATGATGCATTTTTGCAGTATAAGTTGGACCTTTCATCATTCATACTTTTACCTATCAGAATGTGGAAGTACATTTTTAAATATCTGTTTAGGAGAATGTCTGCTCAAAAGTCATAGCAGACAATGTCCCGTGGGCAAGACAGACCCCTTGTGAAATGCCTCCATTCATCCGTGGGGCTTAGAGGTGCCACAGGATTGCAGATATATCGCAACTACAGTTTCTTTCTTATATTTGTGTTTAGTTATTGGAAGACAACATCAATAAACAAATACCTTTCAAAACTTGAATTTTTGTCTGCTTGCTAAATACTGTTATAAAACTCCAATTCCTAGTTCAAATCCAAACCTCAGAAAATAGATATAAAATAATGAAGGAATGGGAAAACATTGACTCATTCAGAATACCAACAGCTGAAAAGAATTTCAGACAGTGAAGTCTTGAGTCAATAATAAAGGAGTTATGTAAATAAGTTCATTTGCACTCTTTTTTTTTTGATTCCACATATAAGCAATATCATGTGTCATTTGTCTTTATGTGTCTGATTTGCTTCACTCAGTATGACAATCTTTAGGTTCTTCCATGTTGCTGCAAATGGCATTATTTTGTTCTTTTTTATAGCTAAATAATATTCCATTGTATATATGTACCACATCTTTATCCATTCCTCTGTTGTTTAGGTTGCTTCCATGTCCTGCTATTGTAAATAGTGCTGCAATGAACTTTGGAGTGCATGTATCTTTTCAAATTATGCTTTTCTCTGGGTATATGCCCAACAGTAGATTGCTGGATCATATGATAGTTCTATTTTTAGTTTTTTTAAGGAACCTCCATACTGTTCTCCATAGTGGATGTACCAATTTACATTCCTATCAACAGTGTAGGAGGGTTCCCTTTTCCCCACATCCTCTCCAGCATTTAGTGTTTGTAGATTTTTGATGACCATTCTGACCGATGAGGTAATACCTCTGTAGTTTGGAATCACAGATGTAGAAAACAAACTTACAGTTACCAGGGACTAAGGGGGAGTCAGAATAAATTGGGACTGACATATACACCTGATGCTTCCCTGCTGGCTCAGCTGGTAAAGAATCCGCCTGCAATGTGGGAGACCTGGGTCCAGGAGGATCCCCTGGAGAAGGGAATGGCTACCCACTCCAGTATTCTGGCCTGGAGAATTCCATGGATTGTATAGTCTATGGGGTCACAAAGGATTGGACATGACTGAGCAATTTTCACTATACACATTACTATATATAAAATAAGTAACTAGTAAGAACCTGCTCTATAGCACAGGAAGCTCCACTCGGTACTCTGTAATGGCCTATATGGGAAGAGAATCTTTAAAAAAAAAAAAAGAGTGGATAGATGTATTTGCCGTACACCTGAAGCTAAATTGTTAATCAGCTATACTACAATAAAAAAATTTAAAAAGAAAATATCACAATTTTATACATCCTAAAAAGTAATAATAAATACAGAAGCTTTCTGTATAATTTCCTTTCCTTCGTCTTTTGAATTTGACTGAGAGAAGGTGACAGTGAAAACTAGAGCCCTTGATGAGTCCTCTTTAAGTGGAAGGCTGCTTTGGAAGAGTCAGTCACAGCAGCAGGTAATCTCTGACCACTCTTCCCATTTGGCTCCATTCCGTCCTCTTCTTTAGAACATTCTTCTTGTCAAATGATTTAATTCTGTTTCATGTGAGGCTTTGTATCTGTTAATAGTGAGGGTTTATTAGCTGGTTCACTTCAAATCTTTATTCCAAAAAAGGGAGTGGGACCAAGCTGCACCTGATAATGAGTTGTGTGAAACAGTTGTGTGAAGACATAATTAGACGCATCTGTCAGTCAGTGTTTCCCTGGCCACTGAGGCACTGATTCGTGCACCGAAGCCATCATTTGGTAGGTGGCAGGCTCCACTGGTACCTAGTTAACCCGACAGGTGAGAAAGAGTTCTCGTTCACCTCTTCTGTGAGATGTCTGTATCTGGTATTCACGTGCGATAATAAACCATTATATATTTTTCAGAGTGTCAATCCATATCTACAAGGACAGAGACTGGACAATGTTGTTGCAAAGAAGTCAGTCCCCCATTTTTCAGATGAAGATAAGGACGCAGAGTAAAGTGACGACGCAGTGTGGAAATTCATGTGACCTGCTAGACCACCTTGGTACTGCTTCTGCCCGTGTGTTGTTAGAGACCCTGTGAAGGGAAGCATGTTTCTAATTTAGATAAGTATGGACGAAAAGCAAACGTATTTTGGTATTGTGTTGTCCTTCATGCCGATAGCTCTGCTTTCTGCTAAATTAGGGTAAGAGCCTTTTCCCCCCTTTAAATGTGGATCTGCAATGAGCATTAAAATTGAAGTGTATGTGTCAACAACAATAAAAAGCAAATGAATGAAATGTCCTCTGATTTCTTGCAATTTAAAATGGTGTTTTGGGTAGCACTATTTTGGCCAGGCCTATAAAAAGCTGGCATTTGATTTTTATTATGCAGTTCAGTCAGCCCTTATGCAATTGTTACACACCAGTAAAGGAGACGGTATCCAGGAGGAGGAGCCGACACATTTCACTTGGGTAATCTTAATAAATGTGCAAGCACAGGTATGTGAATTTTTTTAAATTTGAGGCTCTAAATTTTTAAAATTAAAAAAATTAATTAAAAAATTAAATTTAGAGCATTATAAGAATGATTTCTTTGCTTACTAGGACAAACTCTCAAATATGATCTTATTTTAACAATAATACTGTGAAGTAAATATGGAGTCAGTATTATCATTCCCATTTTACAGATGGTGGGACTGAGACTCAGCTTCCATGAAAAGCTGAAAGTGGCACAGTCAACAAATAGGGGCCAAGGTCAACTGACTCTGAGTTGTTTTACTGATTCAGCAGACTTTGGGTTTCTATGATGTGTCAGGCACAGAGCTGGGCTCTGGGTCGGGGGGTGGGGGTGGGGGGTGCACTGGGGACTCACACTGATACCAGCAAGGTCCTCAGGCAGCAAAGCATTCAATCCGTGAGCTCTAGGTAGGTCAGTCAGCTCCTTGCTACTTTTAAATCTTGGAATGCAGATACAGACGTGCTTTCCTGCTTGTTTCTGAAGAGTCGTGCCGTCTTCTTCCAGCTGAGTCCTCCCAAGTCAGAAAATCAATTCAGAGAAAGGCTGGTGGGAATTAGTTCACTGGTGAGATTATTTTTGTGCTCTTTATACCTCCTCACTGTACAACTGTAAAGGAGACGATGGTTTCAGACTTTGATATCATTGGCCTCAATTTCCTTTTCTATAAAAGGGAGATGACAGTGAGGAAGCACTCGGGGACAAAGATCATTCTTTTTTCTTTTTAAAAACATTTTTTGACTGCACAACACAGCATGTGAGATCTTAGCTCCCTGATTAGGGATTGATCCTGGGTCCCCTGCATCAGAAGCACAGAGTCTTAACCACTGGACCACCAGGGAAGTCTAGAATGATCATTTTTCATTTTAATAAGTGAATGTGTGCTACGTGCTAAGTCGCTTCAGTCATATGTCTCTCTTTGTGACCCTGTGGACTTTAGCCCACCAGGCTCCTCTGTCCATGGAATTCTAGGTTTGCCATGCCCTCCTCCAGGGGACCTTCCCGACCCAGGGGTCAAACCCATGTCTCCTGTATTGGCAGTCAGGTTCTTTACCACTAGCGCCACCTGGGAGGCTCTAATAAGTGATTATTAAATCTAAATGTCAATGACTTGTGTAATAGAAATAGCTTGTCCATATTTAGTCAGCACAGGAGTCTGTTATTATCACTTAAACGAACTAGGAGAGGTATTGACACCTGTTTCAGGATGCATTTTTCCTAGAGAGTTTCAGCAAGCAATTTCTCCACAATCCATAGCATCATTTCAGAAGAATCATTAACACCTGATTTTAAAAAGAAAATTCACTCACATTCTAGAGACGTTTAGAGCTGGGAGGGTCTACCCTAGGGATTCTGTGTTTCACAAGCCTTTTAATTACAATTTATACCAGTTTCAGCTCTCTTAGAAAAAGTAAAAGACACCGTTTTTCCAAGATTGACCAGAAGGAAGGAAAGATGGCTAAAGACATATTCTGAGGTCAGGAGGAAGGAAGTATATGCGAAGCAGGAGGAGGCGGCTGTTTGACTCATTTGCCTTTCAATGCCTTTTTTTTTTTTTTCCGGCCTTTCCCTATTTCCCAGTCTCCCTTGTCAGCTGACATCTGGCGGGTCTAATGTGAGGTGGCTGAGGGCAGAGTAGAAGGTGAGAAAATGGAAGAAAACAAGGTCATTCATTTTTGCTCCCAGTAGCTGCGTCTTCTCTGAGGCTCCATCTCCTGCCAGGTAAGCCTGGCCCCCCAGGGCACCGTCACGTCACCTCTGCCCCTGGTCCCTGCAGCCTAAGGAGGTTACAGCTTCTGTCATATTGTTAATCTCTGGTTTATTTCACCAACTCCTGTTTGGCTTCCTGGCCCTTCCATCACCTGTATAAACCATTTTCTATATTGAATTATTTCTGTGTGAAATCCTTCGGATATTTTCTATTTTCCCAACTGGTCCCTGACTGATACACTCATCCATAGGGGAATCAAGAATGAAGTATTATGAAAAAAAATTTAGAAAAACTCCTGTGGGGAACAGACAGGAGGGTGTTTCTTGATCGTTAATGATTCACTTAGGGATATTGTTAAAACCACACGTTCTGATACAGTAGTTCCAGGAAGGGCCTTCTATTTTGCGTTTGTTTAAGTTCATAGGCGGTGCTGTTGCTGCTGGCCCTTGAACAACATCTTGAGTAGCATAGAAATAGGGAATTAGAAAAAGGTGAAAGTGTGTGAACTTCTCTGAGAGCCCAGTTTAGTAACTTACTCTGAATTTGTAAGGACCCTGCCAACATGGTTCATAACCTTATCCAGTCACTCTCAGCACCTTGAGGGGAAGAGCTGATAGAGGAGACATGAAAGTGAGCCCTCCTCAACTGATATATGTACAATGTTAAGGTGTCAAGATTCTAAGACATGAGGAAAAGCAATCCTGAGATGCCCCATTGTAGACATGAGGCTCTGTGAAGGGTCAGGTTGGCTCAACCGATCTGAGAAATGTCAGAAGAATTATGAAAATGATGTGACCCAAAATAAGCTTTGTATCAATAGATACAAAGGGGAATGAGAAGGAAAAGGAAAAGAGTTAGTAGCCTAGGAGAAGCTGAGTTTTGATTCTCCGCAAAGGAAAAATCTCAAGTAACAATGAATGACGTCTCTGTTGTGACACCTACAGCAAGTAGAATTGAGTGGAGCTGACAACCAATGGGCTTGAAGTAGAAGAACCATAAGGTCAGGGGAACCAAAGACAGGATCAGTAATGCAAGGGGTAAAGTGTTAGAGGGAAAGTCAAGGGAGCAAGGTTCTGTACAAGGTCAAAGTTGTACACAAGCTTGTAGACTGCAGGCTGAATCTGAGGCTGAAGAACCTCTGACACTCACTGGAATTCTGTGCGCCTGTGCATGTCTGAAGAGGTGCTTTTCCTCTTATGAAGGAGTTCCAGATTCTCAAAGGGATCTGTGACCCCCAAAACCTTAGACATCAATGCTAAAAGTAGTACTGTGAGCCATGTTGCTTGTCACTGAGGAGTAGAAAAGTCTGTTGAGGAACCCTTGATAAAGGCAAAAGGGTGGAGTAAAACTTATGGGGATTTCAAAAGGAAATGTCATGGCCAATAATCATCAATGCCCTCTAACCACCAGGTGAAAGACCAAGGAGTTAATTGCTAGTAGATCCATCAGGCCAGCAGCTCCTGAACCCACTGGTCAATCAGATCAAACAAGAGACAGATATTATGGGCCTCGAGAGCTTAGTAATCTCACAACTGCCATAAAATTAAAGTAGACCAATACAAAATAGATACTGCACTTCTTCTGACACTTAAGAATTGTATCCTATTTAGCCAAACTCATTGGGAGCCCTTTGGGAGTCATCAAGCACCTATTTAAGAGGGAAAGATGCTCCATCAGAGCATCAGAACTGCAAGGGGCACCTGGTGGGCTACTGGGCTCCTCACCACTTTGCAATCAACACTACTCTTCATCAACTGCAGTGTTCCATGTTCAATAATCATTCAAGCACATGCCAGGCAGGTGGTCCAGAATCTCTTTTCTCAGGGCCCCTCTAAGCAACAGTTTAAGCAGCCCAGGATACTCCATCCACTGAAGTCGGGTGGGAAGAGATTATTACATCCTTGTAGGTGCCTGTGCCATTTTGCTGCCACACAGCCTTGTTGGTAAAGCTTGGTCTTGCCTGATGCGTAGACACTTGCCTAGTTGGGTGGCTGATGTGGGGCTCCATGATTGGGATATGAAGCTAAAATTCTCTCAATTCCCAGTCACGGCTGCTTTCTAGAGCACCATCTAGCTCTCGGAGCACGTGGAGTTCCTCCAACATGTGCCACCCCGTCACGCTCTTCCCTGCCCTCTCTCCAAAGGACCACGCTAACACAGAGCAGGTCCAGTCACACCCTTTCCCAGGACACCTCGATACCCAAGAAGAGCCAGCGGCCCTTCTCCCTCTCACTTTTGTCTCTGCTGCAGATGATATTCACACTCTGCCCCTAAACGCAGAAGAGGCTGGCATCCGAAGCATGTGTGTGTGACTCCTCTGGCTCTTTATGACAGTCTCTGCCTCCATCATTGGACTCCTCTCTCAGCTCTCTTCTCCATGTTACCCCTAAAACTATCATCAGACGGGGCTCCCCCATGCACTGTTGCCTCTCTCTCCTCTGCACTTTCAGCAGGCACTTCATTTATAGTCTCTGGGGAGGGCATTCCTGCCTCTCCTCATGTGAGGACAGCTGAGATTCTCTCCAAGGTTCTGTGATCCCATCCAAGCATTTCAAGAGTTGGGACTGAGCCAGGTGGGGAGACAGAAAGGATTTCTGAGCCCAAGGAACTCACCATGAAGAGGGGCTGCTAGGAGGAGAGGAGTCATGGCAGAGTCCACGTAGGTATAGTGAGGACCCCGAAGAGGGGCAGCTGACCCAGAGGGAAAGGGTCAGGAGAGGAAATCAGAAGGCCATACCCAAGCTGCGTCTCAAAAGAGTTTTTCAGGGCTTCCCTGGTGGTCCAGTGGTTAGGGATCCACCTGCCAATGCAGGAGACTCAGGTTTGATCCCTGGTGTGGGAAGGTTCCACATGCCACAGGGCAGCTAAGCTTGCAGACCTCAGCTACTGAAGCCTGCACACCTAGAGCCCATGCTCTCCAGCAAGAGAAGCCACCACAAAGAGAAGTCCACTGCGAATGGAGAGTAGCCCCCACTATCCAAACTAGAGGAAGGCTGCACACGATAACGAAGACCCAGCAGAGCCATAAATAAATAAGTAGAATTTTTTAAAGGAATATTTTTTTAATAAATTAAATTTTAAAAAAAGAGTTCTTCAAAATCACGAAGGAGAATGGAAGGGAGAATGTTTCAGGCACAGGAGTGTATATTCAAAATTACAGAGGAGAGTGAGGCAACGGTGCATGGGAGAGCCCCGTCTGATGATAGTTTTAGGGGTAACACGGAGAGAAGAGCTGAGAAAGGAGTCCAGTGAGGGAGGCAGAGACTGTCAAAAAGAGCCAGAGGGGTCACACTAGAGAGGATGGATTTTATCTTGAAGGGTAAAAAAATCTCAAAAGGATTTCATCAGAGGTGGGAACATTATAATTTCTTGTTTTAGAAAGATCACTGGCAGTAGTATATAGACCAGGCCAAAGGCTGTTCAAGTTTCTAATCTACACAAGGAAAAAAAAATGAGATGGTGATAAGGGAGCTAAAAATACTGAAATGTCAAGGCAAATAGAAATTCCAGGTCTTGTGAGCCCTGGGAGAGATTTGTAAAGCTAGGTAGACTCAGGGCTGGGTGAGTGTACTATCTCCACCTCATTATGTCAGAATAGTCAAGGCTCACTCATAAAGAATATGAACTCCCACATATGGGGTAGATCTTCCTAGCAACTTTCACCTGGAAATGCAGCCAGGTAGGAGGTCACTCTTTCCCCCAACATCAAGTAGTGTTGACTCTTTTATCACCCTTCCTAGGAGTGTGTCTCTAGGAGACCGCCACATATTTCCATTCAGTCCCTGTAACTGGGCATAATAATAATGAGTTACTATGTATGCAGAGCTGACAAAGGTCCATCTAGTCAAAGCTATGGCTTTTCCAGTAGTCATGTATGGATGTGAGAGTTGGACCATAAAGAAATCTGAGTGCCGAAGAATTGATGCTTTTGAACTGTGGTGGTGGAGAAGACTCCTGAGAGTCCGTTGGACTGCAAGGAGATCAAACCAGTCAATCCTAATGGAAATCAGTCCTGAATATTCATTGGAAGGACTGATGCTGAAGCTGAAGCTCCAATACTTTGACCACCTGATGCAAAGAACCAACTCACTGGAAAAAGACCCTGATGCTGGGAAAGATCGAAGTCAGAGGAGAAGGGGATGACAGAGGATGAGATGACTGGATGGCATCACCAACTCAATGGACGTAAGTTTGGGCAAGCTTCGGGAGATGGTGATGGACTGGGAAGCCTGGCATGCTGTAGTCCAAGGAGTCACAAGGAGTCAGACACAACTGAGCAACTGAACTGAACTATGTATGCAGAGCAGGTTATGTATATATGGATCATTTAATTCTCCCTCCTTACATTTTCTAGATGAAATAATTAAGGCAGAGACATTACTTAACTTTACATTACATAAGACTTTGTGACTGTGGCAGAGCTGGAAATTGAATTTTGTTCTCTTGATCTCCACAGTTATTACTCGTCTTTGTACCACACTGCTAGCCAATACTTATTGTTTTATGATGTGTCTGCCTCACTCCACTAGGTTATAAACTCTTTGAGGTCATGGACTGTGTCTCATTTTGTATTCTATCCTGGTACTTACTTAGGGCCTGATAAACACAGTAACTGCTGAATGAATGACCATTATGAAATATTTTAAAGAAGTTATATGAGTTTGAATATCTTAGAGTAAAGAAGGAAGAATGAGAGAATTCCCTGGCAGTCCAATGCTTAGGTCTTGGAGCTTCCATTGCCGGGTCCCAGGTTCAATCTTTGGTCTGGGAACTAAGATCCTGCAAGCTGCATGGTGCAGCCAGGAGAAAAAAAAAAAGAGATTACCATTATTACCCCTTACTTTATGTTGAGTTGACAGATTGACAATAAGTTGTGTATATGATTGTCAAGTTCTTTTAAATATCAGAAATAGAACCCCACCTTACTTTCCTGAATCATCGTCCAGATATTGGCAGCTAAGGCGTTCCAGCCACATATCTCCATTTGCTGTACTCAAATGATGGCTGTGCATGACTTAATCATCAAGGAAATGGACCAGACTAGGGGAGTGGTCCCTGCTTACCATGAAGACAGATCTGTGGGCAGCCTCAGCACTGGGTTACACTATGTCCTTTCATCTTTGGGTGTTCCTCTGACCAGGGGAACATCCAGCAGCCATGTGGGAAGCACACAGGGCATATGTGAGTCTTTAACTGTACTGTGCTGTGGCAACTGCTTTGGGAATTAGGACAGTGAGACCTTGGAAAACATTGGCCGATCCATGGGAACTTGCTTAGTGCACAGAGGAGGCCCAAGGAGAAGTCAGAAGCGTGGGACAGTTCTATCACCACCCCTCAAAAGCAACTCCCAGGGCATTCATCAGAACTATTGAAAACCAGACCTACTTAAAGAAGTGTGTTTTTTGAGAAAGTAGCATTTCCTGAAGCCCCTCGAAGCCTGTTTTGTGAACAGCCTGAGTACAGCAGGATTCAGAATGTTTGTTCTTCACATCCATGACTTCCTGTTTCTAAAGGATAAAAGAGCCTCTACCAGGACTCTGTGGCTGTCGGGCTGCTCTCCTCAGTTTGGTGACTTCATTGTAGATGAATCAGAAGCAGATGGATCAAATTTCCTCCTAAACTACACATGGGTTTGGCAATTGGAAAAAAATATGTAGAATATAGCAGATCTGGTGGGCTTCCCAGGTGGTGCTAGTGGTAAAGAACCCCCCTGCCAATGTTGGAGACATAAGAGACTCTGGTTCGATCCCTAGGTCAGGAAGATCCCCTGGAGGAGGGTATGGCAACCCACTCTAGTATTCTTGCTTGGAGAATCCCATGGACAGAGAAGCCTGGCAAGCTACGGTCCAGTTCAAAGGGTTGCAAAAAGTCGGACACCACAGAAGCGGCTTAGCAAGCAAGCAGGGATAGCAAATCTGGTAGCTCCCAGCCCTTTGAGAAAGCAGGGGCCACTGAAAATTGTCATAACTATTTAGAGGGGAAAATAGGTTGCTGTCGGCGCAGAGGAAACCCCTGAAAAGACTAGCAAGAGCTTTGCGGCTGTCTTACCTTGGCTTCTGAGGTTTGTAAGCAAAGGCAGGGTGTTTGCAAAGATTCTACTAGGGGCATGTCCTTGAATTTGGGTTCAGAACCCTTACTTGTGAATTATAAAGAAAGAAATTTTTAGAAAAGAGATGCTCCAAGATGGGATGAAATATATAGATCTAAAAGTCCACCCTACGAGACTGCATGTTCTCTTGTTTGATGACTTTGATGTGGCAGTAGATCTTGTTGATAATCGAATCCTCCCAACAGAAACAGAAAAATACTTGTAACCACTCTTAGTGGAGGCATGGGCTTCCCTGCTGGTTCAGTACATAAAGAATCCAGCTGTAGTGCAGGAAACCTGGGTTCAATCCCTGGATCAGGAAGATCCCCTGGAGAAGGAAATGGGAACCCACTCCAGTATTCTTGCTTGGGGAATCCCATGCATAGAGGAGCCTGGCAGTCTACACTCCATGGGGTCACAAGGGTTGGACATGAATTAGTGACTCAACCACCACAACCTTAGCAGAAGCAACTGAACACATGAGGAGTGAGAAATATATTAATAAAACCAGTTTGACAACTTTAATAAAACCACAAGCAGGCCATCATATAAATCGTTGTCTTTGGATGTCACTTTCCTTGGTCAGAACTCATCCAATGCCATCCGTTTATTCATTTATTCTTTCAGCAGTCATTTATAAAGGACCTAACCTAAGCATCAAATACTGAGCAATGCTCTGGGATTTGAGAACCTCATAAAAGCTATTTAATATGTAGACTCTTCCTTCATGTGCTGTACAGAAAAGCAAATAAAAAAATTTTTGGCTCTTTGTACATAATTACTCTGTATTGATCACGTACCATCAGAGTAGTTAGGCAAAAAAACTTTGTGATTAGATTTGCATTTGACCTTGGATTCTGCTACTAACAAATTGAGTGACCTTGAATGTTATTCTGTCTCTATGAATTTTAATTCTTTCATCTGTCAAGTGGCAAAGGTAATATTTAGTTCATTAAATTGATGTAAGGACAAATTCCCTGCACTACCACACCTGTATTCAACCTTGATGTCGGTGCCAGATTCAGAATTAGTCAGATTATAGTGCACAAAACAAATTCTTTACTCTGGATATTTCCAGATGAAAGTGATGTAATGCAAAGAATTGGGTGCTTAGAAAATTGTTTGAACATGTGGAGGAGCAGGCAGGAACCCATGGCTGGGCTTAATCAATTCAAAGTCACCAGCATAACTGGAATCCAGATATCAGGAAGTGGTGACTGATGTCGCTACCACCACCACCCTGCTATGACAGATGATGATACCCCCAAAGCCATTGTCTTCACACAAGTGTACAGCTACTGTCTCTCATAGCAGAAACAGCAGCAGAAAAATACTCTCCTCTTCCAAAGCATATGGGAGTGCATCTATCTGATGTTTTATTTTCTTCCAGAATCCTTGCTGGCCTCAGGTTAGCAAAGGATTCAGTTAGCAAAGATGCAATTTTTAGTTTTCCAGTCCTTCTGTGCAAGAAGGCACATAGAAGGTGATGGGAGTAAGTATTGTGCACCAGTTGACCATATCCAGTGTTTCAGCCACTTAGCACAGTATCAACATCAGTTCAGTTCAGTTCAGTCGCTCAGTCGTGTCTGACTCTTTGCGACCCCATTAATTGCAGCATGCCAGGCCTCCCTGTTCATCACCAACACCCGGAGTCTACTCAAACCCATGTCCATAGAGTCAGTGATGGCATCCAACCATCTCATCCTCTGTCATCCCCTTCTCCTCCTGCCCCCAATCCCTCCCAGCATCAGGGTCTTTTCCAGTGAGTCAACTCTTCACATGAGGTGGCCAAAGTACTGGAGTTTCAGCTTCAGCATCAGTCCTTCCAGTGAACACCCAGGACTGATCTCCTTTAGGATGGACTGGTTGGATCTCCTTGCAGTCCAAGGGACTCTCAAGAGTCTTCTCCAACACCACAGTTCAAAAGCATCAATTTTTTGGCACTCAACTTTCTTCACAGTCCAGCTCGCACATCCATACATGACCACTGGAAAAACCATAGCCTCGACCAGACAGACCTTTGTTGGCAAAGTAATGTCTCTGCTTTTTAATATGCTATCTAGGTTGGTCATAACTTTCCTTCCAAGGAGTAAGCATCTTTTAATTTCATGGCTGCAATCACCATCTGCAGTGATTTTGGAGCCCCAAAAAATAAAGTCTGACACTGTTTCCACTGTCTCCCCATCTATTTCCCATGAAGTGATGGGACCAGATGCCATGATCTTAGTTTTCTGAATGTTGAGCTTTAAGCCAACTTTTTCACTCTCCTCTTTCACTTTCATCAAGAGGCTTTTTAGTTCAGCTTCACTTTCTGCCATAAGAGTGGTGTCATCTGCATACCTGAGATTATTGATATTTCTCCCAGCAATCTTGATTCCAGCTGTGCTTCCTCCAGCCCAGCGTTTCTCATGATATACTCTGCATATAAGTTAAATACGAAGGGTGACAGTATACAGCCTTGATGTACTCCTTTTCCTACTTGGAACCAGTGTGTTGTTCCATGTCCAGTTCTAACTATTGCTTCCTGACCTGCATACAGGTTTCTCAAGAGGCAGGTCAGGTGGTCTGGTCTTCCCATCTGTTTCAGAATTTTCCACAGTTTATTGTGATCCACACAGTGAAAGGCTTTGGCGTAGTCAATAAGGCAGAGATAGATGCTTTTCTGGAAATCTCTTGCTTTTTCAATGATCTAGCAGATATTGGCAATTTGATCTCTGGTTCCTCTGCCTTTTCTAAAACCAGCTTGAATATCTGGAAGTTCACCGTTCACATATTGCTGAAGCCTGGCTTGGAGAATTTTGAGCATTACTTTACTAGCATGTGAGATGAGTGCAATTGTGTGGTAGTTTGAGCATTCTTTGGGATTGCCTTTCTTAGGGATTGGAATGAAAACTGACCTTTTCCAGTCCTGTGGCCACTGCTGAGTTGTCCAAATTTGCTGGCATATTGAGTGCAGCACTTTCACAGCATCATCTTTCAGGATTTGAAATAGCTCAACAGGAATTCCCTCACCTCCACTAGCTTTGTTCATAGTGATGCTTTCTAAGGCCCACCTGACTTCACATTCCAGGATGTCTGGCTCTAGGTGAGTGCTCACACCATTGTCATTATCTGGGTCATGAAGATCTTTTATGTACAGTTCTTCTGTGTATTCTTGTCATCTCTTCTTTATATCTTCTGCTTCTGTTAGTTCCATACCATTTCTGTCCTTCATCAAACCCATCTTTGCATGAAATGTTCCCTTGGTAACTCTAATTTTCTTGAAGAGATCTCTAGTCTTTTGCATTTTGTTGTTTTCCTCTATTTCTTTGCCTTGATTGCTGAGGAAGGCTTTCTTATCTCTCCTGGCTATTCTTTGGAACTCTGCATTCAAATGGTCCACTGGAGAAGGGAATGGCAAACCACTTCAGTTTCTTGCCTTGAGAACCCCATGAACAGTATGAAAAGGCAAAATGATAGGATAGTGAAAGAGGAACTCCCCAGGTTGGTAGGTGCCCAATATGCTACTGGAGATCAGTGGAGAAATAGCTCCAGAAAGAATGAAGGGATGGAGCCAAAGCAAAAGCAATACCCAGTTGTTGATGTGACTGGTGATAGAAGCAAGATCTGATGCTGTAAAGAGCAATATTGCATAGGAACCTGGAATGTTAGGTCCATGAATCAAGGCAAATTGGAAGTGGTTAAACAGGAGATGGCAAGAGTGAACATCGACATTCTAGGAATCAGCGAGCTAAGATGGACTGGAATAGGTGAATTTTACTCAGATGACCATTATATCTACTACTGTGGGCAGGAATCCCTTAGAAGAAATGGAGTAGCCATCATAGTCAACAAAAGAGTCCGAAATACAGTACTTGGATGCAATCTCAAAAACAACAGAATGATCTCTGTTCATTTCCAAGGCAAACCATTCAATACCATGGTAATCCAAGCCTATGCCCCAACCAGTAATGCTAAAGAAGCTGAAGTTGAATGGTTCTATGAAGACCTGCAAGACCTTCTAGAACTAACACCGAAAAAAGATGTCCTTTTCATTATAGGGGACTGGAATGCAAAAGTAGGAAGTCAAGAAACACTTGGAGTAACAGGCAAATGTAGCCTTGGAGTACAGAATGAAGCAGGGCAAAGGCTAATAGAATTTTGCTGAGAGAACACACTGGTCATAGCAAACACCCTCTTCCAACAACACAAAAGAAGACTCTACACATGGACATCACCAGATGGTCAACACTGAAATCAGATTGATTATATTCTTTGCAGCCAAAGATGGAGAAGCTCTATACAGTCAACAAAAACAAGACAGGGAGCTGACTATGGCTCAGATCATGAACTCCTTATTGCCCAATTCAGGCTTAAACTGAAGAAAGTAGGGAAAACCACTAGACCATTCAGGTATGACCTAAATCAAATCCCTTATGACTATACAGGGGAAATGAGAAATAGTTTTAAGGGAGTATATCTGATAGACAGAGAGCCTGATGAACTATGGACAGAGGTTCTTGACATTGTACAGGAGACAGGGATTGAGACCATCCCCATGGAAAAGAAATGCAAAAAGGCAAAATGGTTGTCTGAGGAGGCCTTACAAATAGCTGTGAAAAGAAGAGAAGTGAAAAGCAAAGGAGAAAAGGAAAGATATTCATTTGAATGCAGTGTCAACATAGAAGATCCTAAATGTTAATCATCATTACTAATAGATTTACAAATTTAAGCCAACATTCATAAGCTATTCTTCTTAGACGTGGCGGTAGTCCATATCATATCTTCCTGCTCAACTCTATCAAGTAAATCATGAGGAAATCTCTCTTTTCCATCTAGGAGTGGTTGAAGCACAGGTCAGTTGAATGCTCTGTCAAAGGTCAAAGTAGGGCCTGTTGACCTGATCTCAGTTTAGCAATTATTCACCATTTTATAGTAGCTCTACAGGAGAAAGTACGGCCGAACTCTAGACTGGAATTTCAGTCTCCTTTTTAAATGAAAATATTCATGTTGAGTAATTGCAGCAAAGGTATAATCACACTCAAGCTTTATCATTGGCATTGGCATAGGAGCCATTTCCCCCTGCCCCATTTGTACAGTGGCATGAATGAAGAAGGTGAAAATGGAGTGGTTTTCTTTTTCATTTTTCACTATACTTTGATCTTTTTTGGTTGAGGTTTGAACTGGGCTGTTACCTAATTTATCCTCTGGGGATTTTGGAAGCTTTCAGATTGGATGATGCTATTTTGGAGTGTCTGGCGGGGAATCATCATCATATCCAGGTGGCACCCATTATCCAAATGGTCAGATTACTTTTCAACCCTGAATATTCATTGGAAGGACTGATGCTGAAGCTGAAGTTCCAATACTTTTGTTACCTGATGCAAAGAGCCAACTCATTGGAAAAGACCCTGATGCTGGGAAAGATTGAAGGCGGGAGGAGAAGGTGACAATGGAGGACAAGATGGTTGGATGGTTTCACCAACTCAGTGGACATAAGTCTGAGCAAGCTCTGGGAGATGGTGAAGGACAGGGAAGCCTGGCATGCTGCAGTCCATGGGGTCACAAAGAGTTGGGCACAAGTGAGTGGCTGAAAATAGCAACAACTTTTGAATTAGGCAACCATACCCCCAGAAAACTCTGAGACAGTTTGGCATCAGAGGGAGGGAGATATTTTTATTGTGACAGTAGATGAACTTAGAGAGTGAAAGGGGCCAATGAAAAGCAAGAAAGAGTATAGAGAGATGCCCCTACGCACCCCCTCATAACCCAGAAGAAATTTTCCAAATCACTTTTTACACATGCCCTGAGTGTTGGTTCATCAAAGCTGTCTTCAATAGATTCACAACTCGAACCACATTGCAGTAGTTTTTTGAATAAAGCAGAGAACTGAAAATGTGAATAGAGTATTTCTTTTATTTTTACAAATGGATGTGTTCAATACAAAACACTGTCAGCAGCTAATACTATGCTTGTTAATATGCTCAGATCAAGTGGGTGCACTTTCCCAAATGAAGTATGTATGATCAGATGCTCTCACATGCAGTTTGTCTTCTTCCTCCACATCATAAGAGGAAAGGGCTTTTTTTGGCCAGATTTTGTCAACGCTAAACAGCGTAACAGCTTTTCTCAAGACGCTAGAGTGTTTTCCTCCTGATTCACTGTGGATGTCTACACAAGTATTTCCTTTTAAGTTAAAGCATTTTACACATTCTTTCTCCTGAATCAATTTACATACTTTTCTCATCACTATTTTTAATGAGTAACTTTTCTTACTAAAAATGCATTTCATTTTGTCCCAACCTTTCTGTGATGCTTGGAAGAAAAGAAACAGAGTTCATTTAAAACACTCTTGTTTATGATGGAAGAAACCACAAACTTTTTGTGATGTTGACCCACTCACAGACAGAGAATCTGAACTTTAGAATATTTTGTGTTTGGAGAGAAGGCACACCAAGGAGAATGGGCTCATTTCAATTCAATATATTACAGGAAGGAAAAGATCAAGGAAGAGCTGGTCTTAAAACTGTCAAAATATGAAAATTTGATGGGAAGAAAGAAGGAAAACAGAGCAGTTGGAAATGTAAAGATAAAAGAGTTGGATCCAGACATGTCTATGTAATTTCCCAGAAATGGAAACTGTACTGGCAATTTGGAAAGAGATAGCGAGAAACAATATGCATTAAACGTTCAGCATTTCTTACAGAAATGAACTTGGAAGGCTCTTAGAACACATGGCATGATGGTCTTATGATTCATCTACATATGGCCTTGTTCTTAGCGACTGAGAAAGGGAGAAATGAACTTTCATAAGGAATTAAACATAGAAGAAGAAGCTAAACACTGTTTCAGAAAAAAGATTCTGGGAAGCCTCTAGGTCACATCAGGGTATTAACTTACTTGGCCTGTTAAATACTCACAGAGATTGATCACATAGTTAATGTCTTTTATATTTGCCACATCCTTGTTATGTAGGTGTCATTTCTTCTGTTTTCCTCATAGTCCAAGAGGTGACTTGTCTAGAGTTGTTTAGGCAGTTGCTGGTTGAGCTTAGGTGCAAATAGAATTCTTTCCTCTACCCCAGTGATTTCCAAACCTGGTTACTTATGAGAATCATCTGAAGAGTGCTGTAAAAATACAGATTCTTGGGCTCTAGCCCAGGAAATTTTGATTTGGTATTCTAGAGCAAGCACTGAGAATCAAAAAAAAGTTTAAGTCCCTCCAGTGACTCTGATGCCTGGTCCATTTGGGAAAACAATTGTGGGTCTTGTTGTGCATATTGTGGGTATAGTTACAACCGGAGACAGTGTGAGAACAGGTGACGTTAAGAGATCAGGAGAGAGTGGGTGGGATGCACTCCACTGGCCTCTGCTGTTGCTATTGTTCAGTCACTGAGTTGTGTCCAACTCTTTGTGGCCCCACGGAACGCAGCATGCCAGGCTTCCCTTGACAGTGGACAGAACTACACCTGACCACAGTCAGTCTCGCAAAATTCTACCAGATCTGAAAAACATGACTTGGCATCACCTGAATTGATTCCTGAGACCCCAGACCTTTCTAACCAACCTACTTCCTGCCAGATGATGATCAGATACTCCTGTGGTTTGGAACTGGGCTTTCAGAAGTCACAACAACCATGATAAAAATGCTGTCACTATACCCTGTCTCCTCAAGATGAATTCGGATGAGATACACAAGCGTCCGTCAATAAATAGTAAAGCGAAAGGCATCAGGAAATATGGATGCCCTGAAAGTGTACGTTGACCCTGCTTCAAAGAAAAAGAGTAAAAAGTAAAATCAGTTGACAAAATGTGCATCATTCCTGGGCATGTACACATATGTTCCTTCTCTCATTTAATACCGCTTTCTTCTTTTGTGCCCCATTTCATCAGGCTAAGAAAATGAAAATATCTGCTTACCGCACATCTTTAAGTTCTCCCCCAAAGACAAGATAAACAGCACATTATTGATTTCTCATGAAACTTTACTGTGATATTTTTAATGGAGTGGATGCCATCCTATCTGGCAGGCAGTGAAACTTCCTCACTTCTCTGGGGTCTTTGGAATGTTGTTTCCTGATTGGTTTTACAAGGGAAGTTGGGATGCAGTTGAAGTTCCCAGAGTGAGTCTGTGCCATCATTTCTGGCTGGTCTTCAATGGGTGGGACCCACAGAGCACAGAGCTGTGCTCTCTGATTCCACTAAGAAATAACTAAGAATTGAGGTTCTCCCGGAAGGCTCAGCTCCAGGGCCATTCCATGCTCATTTGTCCAGCAAGTTCTAAGCAAAATGCAAAAGGCAGGAAAACTGGAGTTAGAGCAAGGCTTCTAATGCAAAGGAGAATGATGACAACTCTGCACTTTTATCTATTCACTTAACAAATGTCTGTGAGCATCTACTATATTCTAGGTACTCCGCTAGAGCCTGAGGAGACAGGGAACCAGGCAGAGGCGATTCATGCCCCACAGAGCGGAGGAGACAGATGAAAATGAGCTAAGTTAAACTGAATAATATGACTGGTAAGAGCTAGGAAGAGTGGGTCTTAGGTAAGGGAAGGACATCATCTAGTATGTGATTTAAGAAGCTGATTCCAGCAGCTGCATGTCCGTGTCAATGGAATTGAGGAGAGCAGTCGATAGAGAGCTACTACATCCATCCAGATGAGAAATAACCGTGACCTGGACTGGGGTGCTGGCAGCAAAGAGATGGGGTGGACTCGAACTCAGCACCTGAATGGCCAATACCAGCATCTAGCTAAAGGGTCAACACTAATGCTTAGTACTTCTGACACAGTTTCCACAGGTGATAGGATAAAACAGCAGACTAAAGCAATAAGATTTGGGACAGTTTTGAAAAAAAAAAAAAAAAAGATTTGGGACAGTTTTGTTACCATTCAATTCAGCCTCCTTTATTTTAAGTGAAATCCAGTTCAACAAACATTTACTGAGTGAGCATCTTCTTTGCTCAGGACACAACCCTAGACCCACAGTGAACTCAAGGATGAAGAATGAAATGATGCCAGATCTCAAAGTCTACGTTCCATAGACAAAGATACATCAAGTTGATGTGCGACTAAAACAAAGTAAAATATACTCCTAGAATCACAGAAGATGCTCAAGGGTCTGAAAGGAAGCCTTGAGGTATAAGCAACAATTTAAAAGAAAGAGGTGAGGGTGGGAAATTCTAAGTGGAAGGAGCGGCAGGAGCAAAAGCCTGAAAGTGGGGCTCTGGGGATATGCTTAGGGACCAGCCGTGGTCCAGTTTGGCTGGAGCATTGGATTTGCAGAAAGTGAGACTGAGAGTGTCCCCAGGGGTAGGAGCAACCACTTGTAGCTCCTTTCCCATCTTCCTCCAGCTGTATTTGTGCAACTTTATATCAAATGTTTTTATCAAAAGCAAACTCTAATTCTTCTTCCTAGTGGCAAGATTCTTTTCCCTAGATTGACAGCACAGAGCTCATATAGCAATCATGACTATTAAAATAGACACTTAGAGAGACAAAGCCAAAATTTAGGTACCAGTTAAGGGAAGCTGTTCTTTTCTGAAATAATTTGTCTTTCTTATTTAAAAGGTATGATCCCTTTCTTCCTTCTCCCTCTCCCTCCCACCCTTCCATCCTTTCAAGGAATATTGGATACACAACAAGGGGCTCAGGCTAGTATCCTGAGGTTTTGGCTAGGCAGACTTTTTGAGGCTGCCCAGGTAGGCAATTGTTAAAGAATCTGCCTGCCAATGCAGGAGGCGCAAGAGATGTGGGTTCCATCTCTGGGTTGGGAAGATCCCCTTGGAGAAGGAAATGGCAACCCACTTCAGTATTCTTGCCTGGAAAATTCCATGGACAGAGGATCCTGGTGGGCTACAGTCCACAGGGTTGCAAAGAGTTGGACAAAGCTGAGTGAATAAGCATGGTGTTGAGAGATGGCCACAGAGATTTGTCCAAGGAAAGTATACCCTAATCTGCCCATGGATGTCCATGGATCTCTCTGGCTAGGAGAGTAGCTGCTGCAGGGAATCATTGTGATTTATTTCAGAAAGTTTTTCTTCTTTGGCTCTATGTGACAGTGACTAAGAGCCATGCTTGACAGTATTTATTTATTTTTATTGAAGTATATTTACAGTTATTATAAAATATTGACTGTATTCCTTGCATTGTACAATTTATGTCTCTAGCTTATTTTATACCTAATAGATTGTACCTCTTCCTCTCCTGCCCCTATATTGCCCCTCTCCCCTTCCTTCTTCCCACCGATCTTAGTGGTTAGTTGCTCAGTCCTGTCTGACTCTTTGCAACCCCATGGACTGTAGCCCGCCAGGCTCCCCACTGGTAACCACTAGTTTATTCTCTATATCTGGAGTCTGCTTCTTTTTTGTTATGTTCACCAGTTTGTTGTCCACACATTACAGTCTTTAAGAGCCTATGCCCAGTCCTGCACTTGCCTACACCATGGTGGGTGTGTAGGCAGGTAGACACACGCCCCTGGGAGATCCCAAGACCCCCTCACCACTCAGGCTGATGGGGTAACCAGTCATTAGGAACCCCCCGGGAGATCATCTGAAAGCTAGTATGTGAGGATACACTATCACACTGTCCGGTCTGAAGTATGTCCTCTGTATTTTTCTCTCTCTTGTAACACAGACAACTAATATAGGATCTAAAAACCAACATTAAAGACCAGGCTACCTAATTTCCTTGGAAGGTTCCACCTCGTGCCATGGCCTTCAACACAGTGGGAAATGCAATTTGCTGCTCATCTTAGAGATTTCCTTTCACATTCTGGGTGTGAGCATAAAGGGATTTCTCCTTACATTGGTTTCATCCTTCTCTGATCCTCTTTGCAAAGGCACCACATTTCTCTAGAGAGTGTGTCCCAAATGCCTTCTGTCTACGAAGCTCTTTACAAACATTAATAGACAAATGGTTAGTTTATATAAAGCACACATGTATTGCTCTGACATAAGCAGCGAGGAGCCCACAGTTTACATTTTTTGTCTTTCTTTTAAAAAGGAATGAGAAATCATATTCCAGATGATCCAACCTTTTAAGCCAGGGAGGGAACAAATGAAGAAGGAACCAAGACTTAAAAGAGATTTAAATTTGAACCCTTTGTGAGCCCAGTACAAATTGACATATGAGCGCCTGTTCTTTAGATGCGAAAGTAGGTCTTGAATTTACTTTCCCACCTTCAGCTCTGCACTTCTCTGCCCTGAGCAGATCCCGAACAAGGAGCTTATTAATGAGCACCTAATTTTAAAAACAGATTGATACTGTCTCTCACTAATAACAATTGTAATAGCAATAAAGCAGTTTTTACAGGAAACCCCAACAAAACAGCATACCTGGGTTTTCAGAGTTCACATGTTCAGAATTTTTTACATGTAAAGTCATGTAGAATCTAAGCTTGTATTTCTCATACATATGTTCACATCTTATGCAATCAATGTCTTGACAATAGCGGCTACTGAATTATTTAAATTACTTGGCATTTAAGGTGCTTTTTTGTGTTGCAATCATGGTGTTTGAATACCAGCTCTAACACAGTGTGCAGTATAGACTCAACTACACAGTGTATGGTGTGGAAGGGGTGTAGATATCAACCAACTGTGAATATTTCCTCTGTCTCATATAGCTGTGTGCTCTTGAGACAGTTACACAACCTCTCTGGATATCCATTTCCTCACCTTCAAAGAGAGCAAATAATAGCAGCAACTTCACAGGATTGTTATAAAAATTAAATTAGATGTAAAACCTAGGGTTTGGTACAAGTTAAGCAGTTAATAAAAGTCAACTTTAAGATATACATACACACTTTATATCATTGAAAGTAAATCCATATATGTATATATAGATATTGTGTGTGTGTGTGTGTATGTGTTGGGTATGCATAAACAGTGGTTTGGTGGGATGAGATTATGGAAAGTTTCATTGTATTTTCTCTATTTCCCAAGTTTTCTTGGATGAATTAATATTTTTGTAATGTTATAAGCTCTTTTAAAAAAATGTAATGAGGCAGAACAAGTTACTTATTAGGACAGTTATAGCAAGAGCAAAATCAGATATAGATGTCCATGCCTTAAAAAAAGATAGAGCCGTAAAATATAGCTCTTAGTAAACAGCAAATGTCTCAAAGGAACAAAGGCTGTAAGTGAGTTAAATTGAGCCAAAAGTGAAAGAAGGAACGGGGCAGTGAAAGACAAGGGGGGTAAAACCAAGAGACCTTCAGTTTAATAAGCACCTTCAGCAGATCTTCTCCAAGGTGCCGACATTTAAAATTTGCAGTAGGATGAGCCTTTTTTGGGGGAATTGTCCCCCCCAAAAAAAAGATTTGGAAAATGAAGACCCACAGCAGTTCAAATACTAAGGGAAAGCAGGAAATCAATGACTGATGCAAATCCCATCCAAGTTTTTCTAAGAGTGAGTGAGGTCACATCAAAGAGCTCAAAACAAATGGAAACTTTTCAGACTGAACAAGAGTCACTGAGTCTGCACACAAGGATGGGATCTTCACATCCATCAGGTTCTGTTATATTCTGGCACTGGGGATGTGAATTTTTGCCGAGTGATACGTTTCTGTCTCTGCCTTGGTCTTGTTTCAGGCCCATGTCTCTGCCAGTAGACCTCGGCCGGCAGAGCGTCAGCCTGTCTTGTTATGTGTTCAGGTATCTTCTGGTCTCTTTTTCTCAAGTTTTGTCACTGCAGTGAAAGCATCCTGAGGATTTTAAGTTTGGATTAAAGTGATTCTTACGACACAGACAGAAGAGAGCCAGAAGGGTTTGCTCTTTTGCTCTGCCCCTCTGTGGGGTATTTATACTCTTCACTGGTTTTACCAAAAATAGAAGTTGCTGTGCCATTTACTGAAACAGGACTGCTTCTTTTCATTTCTTTTTCTTCTTTCCCTTTCTTCTCCTTTCCCTCCTCCCTCTTTCCCCTTCCCTCTCTTCTTCCTCTCTTTCTTCTTTTCCCCCTGCAAGTACTCACTGAGCTTTATCAAACACCTACTATGTGGCATCCATTGCATTACACACTGTGAAATTAAGAGCCAAAGACATGACTGATGCTGACATTATAGTTTCATTGTCTTGTTTTAGCTACCAGTTGAACTCTAGTGTGCATGCAGATACCATTGTTTATTACATGTCTCTTATGAGCCTGGCACTTTCACGGAGCTTATGTGACTTAGTTCCATCATCCACCTAGAGGTTGGTATTATTACCATTCCTATAAGACTGATGATTGAATTCAGGCTTAGAAGGAGCACTCGGTTCCTATGCTGCGTCAGAAAAATGAATTTCTGACTCCCAGTTCAGTGTTTTCCACCATGTCCACATATCTACTAGGAAGGACTTTCACACTTTGGTCCATACTTCTATGCTTTCACTTTTTATATATTGCACTGTACGTGTAAGGTGAACAGTAAATACTTATATAGAATTAAGTCCAAAGTGTATTAAAATTTGCATGATTCAGCCTTTCATTTGGCAGCATTGTTCAGAATTTTCACATGAATGTGCATTTTTGAATATATAGAAACCAGTAAACAATTGACTGCTTATGTGTGAAGAGCAAGGTAACTCGGCAGGAGTTGACTCTCAGACAGATCTGCAGACAGACAGATACGAGCAAGGGCTTGGACGTGTTCTGAAAGCCCGCCTATCTTGATTAGAGCTGGTTACAGAGGACACTTAGAAAGGAAAAGTCTTCAGGGCCCACATAAGGATCAAAATCACTCTTGAAATCATGACAGAAAGATCAAACCCCCTTTTGTTTTTAATTTGGAGAAATTTGAAAAAAATAACCAGAACATGAAGAGAATAATCTAACAGATATCCATGTGCCCACACCCAGAGATGAAAACTGTCAACATTTTTGTCATATTAATTTTAATATTTTTTAAAAAAGAAAGCTTTCAAAAGCATTATAAAGTTGAAATCTCTTTTGTCTCCTACTGCCAGTTCAACCCCCTCCCCCACTCCATTCTGGTGGGTACCATCAAGGGTCTGGTTTCCAAGTCACTATTTATATATTTACATGAACACATATGTTTCCGTAAACAATTTATACTATTGTTTTATATGTTTATTATAAAATATACGTAATGGTGTCATACTGCTTGTATCATTTTACAACTTGCTTTTTTTCAGACATCTCTAGGTTTCGGAGCTGTTGTGTTGAGATAGAAAAATCTAGTCCCTTCTCTTTAGTAACTGTAAAGCATTTTGTTATATGGATAAAATAATTTATTACGCCTCCTCCTACTCTTGTTAATAGGCACTAAGATTGTTATAAACAAACCACAATTGAAGTACTCATGTAAGTTTCTGTTCCTTATACACGCACTCAAGTTCTTCTAAGGCGTCTGCCTAGAAGTGGAATGGCTGGGTGGTACACTAGGTCTGTGCTTTCCTGGTGGCTCAGACGGTAAAGAATCTGCTTGCATGCGGGAGATCTGGGTTTGACCCCTGGGTCAGGAAGATCCCCTGGAGGAGGGAACAGTACCCACTCCAGTATTCTTGCCTGGAGAATCTCCATGGAAAGAGGAGCCTGGTGGGCTACAGTCCATAAGGTCCCAGAGTCGGACATGGCTGAGCCACTAAGCACAGCCCAGCATACGAGCTGCATGTTTAATTTAATCACAATTTAACAAATTATCCTCTGAGATGGTTGTACCAATTTACAGTCTCATTGGCAGCACATATAGTTACCTGATTCTCCATACTCTTCAATGCTGGATACTGACAGACTTAAATCTTTGCTAATCTGCTTGATAAGCAAGGGTGCCTTCTTCTTTCTGTTTGCATTTCACAATTTACTAGTATAACCTGCTAGTTTTCATGTTTATTGACTGTTCAGTTTCCTTCTTTTGTGAAATGCCTGGTCATGTGCTTTGTCAACTCCTATTGAGCTATTTGTGGAATTTTTTTGTTAATTTATTTTTTTTTATAATTAAAGGAATCTATTCTGAATGTAAATCATTTAACTGTTATTTGACAATTGCGAATATTTTTCTCTGTAATCATTGTCAAGTTCACGATCACATTTTTTTAAGGACCACATAAGGTCAACATACCTCTGAGGCTCAGTTGGTAAAGACCCTGCCTGCAGTGTAGGAGACCCAGGTTCGATACCTGGGTTAGGAAGATCACCTGAAGAAGGAAATGGCAACCCACTCCAGTATTCTTGCCTGGACAATCCCATGGACAGAAGAGCCTAGCGGGCTACAGTCCATGGGATATAAGAGTCAGACACAACTTAGTGACTAAACCATCACAACATCAGATCAGTTCCAAATGGACAAAGGGTTTTATTCTTTTTTAAGCCAATGCAAGATGGCATACACAATTTCTGAAATTAAGGAAACAGACATAAATAGCTTTAGCAGACCTCAGCAAAAACTTCCTTGCAAAGGTCTTCAAATTTCTTCTCCAGATTGGGAGAGCAGCCTCCTCTTAGCATTTTGTGAGTTAAATGGAGAGAAACATGTTTTATAGATAGGTGAGCAAAATAAGAGAAATGAACTTTCCTTTTATAAACCAGTAGCTGAGCAGCACTGACACTTCTCATAACAGCCTCAAATTAATTTGAGAGTGATTTCTGTAAGTGAAATTTGTCATTGAGTCATTATTGTTTAGGCATCTCAGATTTCAAATTTTAAGTTTGCCTACATGGAGTCATTCTACTCCTTCCCTCTCTCAGTAAGAGCAGGTTTCAATTATGTAATTATGGTTAAAGAGGTCTGAAGAATTTTTACTCTTATGCCTTCATCTAGATTGGATAATGGTTTGCAATGACTGGTTGAGAGCTGTGGAAACACAAATGTGAGGCAGAAAGCTTAACTCTCTATATAAATATTTACCAACAGAGTAGACTATAAACTCGGCAAGGGGAGGGCCTGTCTATACCAAATGCATGATGGGTATATCCTCAGCATTGGTTCAACTGATAATCATACCAGGTGGACATATGCTGAATATTCCCAATCCACAGTTACTTATTGAACCCCAAGTCTGTGTTAGACACTCTGTATTCTACGTACTTCGTGGAACCAAAGTGACCAAGACAGACAAAGTGCCCATTCTCATGAAGCTTACATTCAAGGGGCATGAAAAGAAAATGGCAAAGAAGAAAAATGATGCAGTGAAATGAGGCAGAGAGCTGTGGGGTAGCAGGGTTGGGTGGGGGTGTTTCTACTGTAGGGAGTTTGGTCTGAGAAGCCTCCTGAGGAGGAATCCTAGAGATCAACATTTACTAGATAGAGAGAGTGATGGAGATAGATTGAGATACACAAAACCAGAGTGTTGGGGCTCTAAAACAATTACTTCCAATGTAGGAGGTAAACTCTGTCCCTGTAGTTTTATTCAGAGCAATTTATATGAATCTTGAAAAAAAAAAAAAAAACCCACGACTAAAGCGTTGATTTTAGATTAGGAGTTTATGAATCTGTAAAATATGCTTCCTTTTCTTTGGTGGAATAGTTTACACACAGAGAGAGCAGCTGGCTCCTACAGCTTGGTGGGCTTTGGCTGGGCTGTTAATTGCCTAAATATTTTGTATATTTCTGTGTATCTCTCCTGCAGTCCACTTGACCAAGATAAGTCTTTGAGCCCTGTTGAATGTTTGAATCTTGCAGGCAACTAGAAACTATGGGTCAAACTGTGACTTTTTTTTTTTCCTAAACAAAAAATTACTAAAAACATTTAAAGTGCAGCACTGAGTTCATGGGTAAACTGCCGTTTGCCCAAACAAATCATGCAGATTGATGAAGATTCTCTAGATAGTGATTTAATGCAGACGTCCTTCTTGTTTCATTTATTTTGAAAAGTCGATTTCAAGTTCCTAACATCATCTAGAAGGAGTTCAATACTTCTTGCCCTCTCCCCCTAATGCCTGACTAGAGAGAGAAAAAAAAAAAAAAAATCCAGGCTGTTTGGGGGTTTGTTTTGTTTTCTTAAGCTGAGTACTTAAATCACGAATGTTTCACAAGTACCTTTTGATGGGTTTCATTGTTTTGTTTATTTTGCTGTAGTCAGTACAAACACCTTCAAATTTCCTTCTGTAACAAATGTTTTTCAAAGTCATCATCTGACCTCGCTGATGGAGCCGGTCTGCAAACCTTGCAGCCGGGTCGATTTTTGCACGGGCTTCTAACGTCGACACACAAAAGTATACGGCCTCTTTGAGGAACCGATTTCCAAGCTAAGAGAACAAATGAAAGTGTTCGCTCATCTTTCAAAAAATATTCCTGCGCCTGATATGTTCGCCACTCTTCATCGGGTTCTCAGTAATGAATACAGAATGTGACATCGGTTTTTCACACACGTAGGTTTTTGTCTTCCATTTCTGGAGAGTTATTTCCTCGTCTGACGTTTTATTTTCTTGATTTATTCATCTTCAACTTGCTACGAAAAACCTCTTCTCTCCTAGCGACTGTTCTCTCCCTTTTAAAAGTAATCTGCATGGAAACCTTGACTTTGCATTTTAGATTTTTAGGGTCCTTTTCGGTTATTCTGCTCCCCCGTTACTCGCTCTGTACACTCACAGCCGAGGCTGCCGGCATCTGAGCTGAAAGCGCCCGTGGCGGGCTAGGAGAGAAGGGTGTCATGTTGGCGACAGGCTCCTGCTGGCGGCCAGCGAGCCCGCCGAGGTTAACGGGGGCGCTGGGGTCAGCGCCCTCGAAGTTGGGGGCCTCGGGCGGAGCCGCACCAGGGCCGCGGCGACCGCTCGACCGGAGCTCCCGGCAGTCCCGCTGCCTCCCCCGGAAAAGAACCGCCTAATGTGTCGCGATCCCACGGAGATCTTGCTCTTCCCTGGCAGTCTCCGCGAACTAGCGCGTCGCGGGGCCGACGAGAGGAAAAGCCCAGGCCTGGGGCGGAGGAGGAATGAGAGGCCGAGAGCCGGGGGGATTTCCTCCCGCGCTTCCCCCTCCAACGGGAGCGGAAAATGTGATTTGCTGTGCATTCCAGGCGCAGTTCCCTGGGGTGACCTCTCCCAGCCGGTCCGGGCGGGGGGAGCAGACAAAGAGGCGAGGCCGGCAGAGAGAGGGGACCCCGCGGGGAGGCAGGAGGGGTGCGGGGGGCGGGGGCAGTACCGGGAAAGGGGGCGGATAGCGGGTCCCGCGGCGGCGGCGGCGCCTGGCCAATGAAGAGGCGCGGCCCGGGGCGCCGCGCTCCGCCGCCGGCATTTAAACGGGAGACGGCGCGATGCCCCTCACTCGGTGCGCCCTCCGCGGACCGGGCGACCCAGTGTGCCGCAAGAGCGGTGCTCTCTGCCCCGCTGACCCCACGCGGAGCCCGCGCGGCTCTGGCCGCGGCCGCACACCGCGCCACGCGTCGAAAGCGCAGGCCCCGAAGGCCCGCCGCATTGACAGGTGAGCGCGGAGACGCAGGCGTGTGCGTGTGTGTGTGTGCGTGCGTGTGTGTGTGTGTGCGTGCGTGTGTGTGTAGGGGTCGGGATACGACTCCCGCGTCCCCCTCGGTGCGCGACAGCCCTTCCTGCGCGCAGGCCGAAGCCCCGCGTTCCCTGGGTGAACCCCAAAGAATCATCGCGGGGTCCTTCGTGGCCAAGGTCTTGGCTGCCTTGACCTCACCTTGTGCAGTGTGCGGGGCATGACGGGGAAAGAGGATGTTAAGAGCAGGAACCCCGCATCCCATTGCCACCTCCCGGAGCTCCGCTAATACTCTGCTAGTGTGCGTGGCAGCCGCGCTTGCCAGGAGTGCCCGCTGGGTGAGGGCGCGGAGACCGTGCGTACGGAGCGCAGAGGGAGAATGAGCGCCGGGGAGTAGGGGGGAGCAGCAGGAACCTTCGGCTCGACCACAGACGACGGGGAAAGTGGCAACAAGAGGGTCCCCTGTGTTTGAGGCGGGCCTCTGGGTATGGGGACTTCGGGGCGCGCCCGTCGGAGGGCTGTGACTGATCCTGCCGTGGGCTGGAAGATCCTGAGAATGAGCGATGTATCCATTTGCCTATCCTCAAGGTGAGATGGAGACTTGTGCAACGGCGGAGCCGCGGCGGAAACCCGACGGTCAGGTAGCCGGACGGGTGAGGTACGGTGAGCAGTCCGGGACGCCGAGGCCGGGGAGTCCATGGTGCTCACAGCGCAAATAGCACACCCAAGTTCTTGCGGGCTGCGCACTCTTGGCTGCTGCGTTTCCTCCTAGGATTCTTCCTGCCCCATGCGCGTCTCGACTGAACCGCGGACGTCCAGGCGCTGGGCAGTGACAGCCCATCGGGTCCTAATTCCGCGAGTACCGCCCTAATTTGTGTCCGAGAGGACCCTGCAGCGTCCGCTGCGCGGACGACGCGGGGCTGGCCGCGGGAGGCTGGTCCCCGGCGTGGAAGCCCAGGTCATCCCCTCGTCTTCACCCGCCACTTTGCTGACCGCTCTGCAGCTCACGGAGCAGGGTCGGGGGGTGGTGGGGTGTCGGGGGCCGTCACCTTGCCAGTTGGAGTTATTTGTAGATTTCTGGCTTGGGAAAAACGGACGCGCCACCGTTCTGACTTGGCATTGTCTTCGGATCCCAGCACCGCCTTGGGGGCGCCCCAGTCAGGCTTTTCCCAGAGCAGGGCGCTGATAAGGTACCCCGGCGAGGCAGGGGGCAGACAGGAGTCTCTCCGGTGAAGCCCTGCCAGCCTTCTCCTCCCCTTCCGTCTCTGAATCCCGGCTATTTTAGATAGAAATACAGCCTCGAAGTTAGGGGTTAAAAGTCTCTTCTTAAATGGTACAAGGGCAGAGAGGCGACCATCGGTAGGAAATTGGATCTCCGGCTGCGAAGAGCAGATCCAAGCGGTGAGCGCGTCTGTTTACGTTCCTCTTCGAGATGGTGCCAGGACACGAGTTGATTAAAATAATCTATTGTGTTAAGTGGGTCACCAGGGATTTAAACTGCCCTAGGGACCCCAGAGTAGTGGCTTTCTCTGACTGTACACGCAAGATAAATAAATAGCGGAGAAGAGTTTAAGATAACCCCCATCCCAGGGCATGGAGTCTTCTTTCACCCCAGGGCTTTTCAGCCCTCACCTCTTTCTTTTTCTTTTTTTGGAAGAGGGGCACTTGAAAGGGTGGGCTTTTCAAAGCAACGAGGGAAAGAAGTATTTTCAGAAAACCACGGTTTTCCTCTCCTCCCTGGTACACTCCAGCTTACAACAGTAGGTGATCATCCAGTAATCGTCACTGGATAAATTGCACAGTCCAAATTGTTAGTATTAATTAATTAATTAAGGGCTCTCTAGAACTTGGTTGCTGGGTGTAGTGCTGTAGCGTGTGTGTGTGTGTGTGTGTGTGTGTGTGTGTGTGTGTGTGTGTGTGTGTATTTAACCCCCAGGTCATTGTAGGAATTAAAGTGTTTTGTAAACTTTGTAATTTCACAGGTTTCCTATTTTCTTAAAAGTTCATTTTGAGTGAAATGTTTTGCTAACCCACGCACGATCTATGGGAAATTCAAGTTGGCTAACCTAGTTTTAGGTGAATGGCTACACAGGGGAGAGTAGAAACCTATTACATCCCTGCATCTCTGAATAAAAGCTGCCTGCCTTGTCTTTATACTGAAGTCCTTAAGGTTTAAGTATTAAAAGTGATATAATGCAAAGAAATTTTATGCCACAAACCCCTCTCCCAAGAAATGCTTGCCAGCAGCAAAGCAGTCCAGAACAAAGTGAAGGACAGATGGAAAACCTAAACCTTCTATGTAAAAGGAGTGGGAGATGTAGGGGAGGCAACTTAGCATCCTGATCTGTGAAAGGCACAGATCAGGCCAGAGTTATAAGCCTATGTCTTGCATCTGCAAGGAATTGTCTTTAGTTTTAACATACATTTTTAGAAATGTGAAGTACAACAGTATTTCCTGGGATCAGAAAGGTTTTCTCCTTCACATATGAACAAAACAGAGAATTATTTGAGTTACAATATTCATCACATTTGATTGCATTAGAAACAAGTCCATGTGTCCCTTATTAAATACTGTGCTGTGTGTCCATAGAATAATTCTTAAGGACATGTGTTTGGGGATTCAGAAAAATGGGACTCAAACCCTGACTTCCCCACGAGGGGATGTGTGACCTTGGACACACTCCTAACTTTTCAGAGTCTAGATTCCCTGGTTGGTAAAAGGAAGACGATATTATCTACCTCCTACTTTGTTGTGAAAAATCAATTATAAAGTTTTGTCAGAATTGAGTATATTGCCTTACATAGGGTTTAAAAATATAGGTAGCTATCATTATGAGTGGTGGCATTTGGAGAGGCAGTAACATTTTAGGACTTCAAGGTGTACCACAAGATGGTTCTGAAATTAAATCCCAAGTCCTGCTCACACAGAGATCAACACACACCTTTTACTACAAGGTAGAACCTATGATTTGACTGTCTCTCAATTGTGCCACTTAGTAAACATTTAACATTCATTACTTCCCAACTTGTTTCCTGTTGACCACAAAAATTGTATACTATCATTAAATTCATAAAAAAAAAATCTTCCAAGAGACTGGAGAGCCCCTGAGATGCTTCTCTGAGCCCTCTATGATGTTGGGCCCCAGCCTGACTTAGCCTGGCTGGTCTTCAGCATAGAAAAGATGCAGTTAGTGCACTTGTAGTACACACAGGTGAGATTTATCCTCTACTAGTTTGCCAACCATTTTGGTACAAATTGAAAACAGAAAATCAACCCAGTAGATTCTTAAGAACATCACTGCTCAATTTTTAAAATTTGACTATCTTTCTAAAAATTGAAGATCCAATTAAAAGTGTTTGTCCTTAAAGATGTAGTCCTGAGAAAAAGAAATAGGGTCTTCTATAATCGGGCCTGCACTTAGAGCCTTTGCTGTCATTTCCATCTTTTTCTTTTTTTTTTTAATGCTGGTGAATAATTTGCTGTCATGCCTGTTGAATAGCTTTCTAAAACATTGATCAGACATTCAGCCACAGACATCTGGCTTGCTGATCATTGTCTCCTCACTGTTAATCCCACTCAGCACTCCATTTAACTGATTACAAGCAGGTTGGTTAGCTAAAATGAGAAATATGGTGAGAGGCGTGCTGAAAGGAGCTGGTCTAAACTTTCCCAAAGACATTGAGGATATTAGAAACAGGTTACACATAGCACTTTTATTCCTCATTCCCAAGAATTAGATGATTGTATTCTTATGGCCTGGTGAAGGTTAGAATAAATCACCATGACCTGCACAGGACAAAGGTGGCTGATATGGGTTATCTTTGGGCAGATGTTTGCTTTTGATCACTCAGGGTAACCTGAAGGAAAGCATCAGGGACAGAAGACATACTTTGAGAGTATCTATGTCCTCTGAGACAAGTGAATTAGAGGGGAGGACAGTGGTAAAGGGGAAAAAAAGTTAGGAGTGGGTGGGTCTTGCTGGTGGGAAACAGTTGCAGAGAAAACTCACCATGAAAATATAATCATATGACTTGGTGAAGCAGAAATGCATTGAGGGGAAGCTGAGGCAGCCTTTGGAAAGAAGAATATTATCTGCAAAGGAGAAATAAGGGAGATCTTTGTAGGTGTCTGATGCACTCTGGGTCCATGAGTTGCAGCTTTAATTTAATAATGTGAATGGGTCATTTCAGAATGCAAGTTACCAGAAATGTTTTCAGCTCATGTTTGAACATGGGTGATAATTCATAAGACCTAAATCTGGGTTGGCTTTTGCTTCTATTTTTTTTATAACGGGGCACTCTGCTAGATGTCAAGGTGAAGAATTTATCTGCAAAAAACTTATATTTTCTTGGTTTCCCTCATGTCTAGATATTTACAGTTTGCAAATTATTTAGTGACGATACAATTGGAATTTCAAGAACACATCAGTCCTATTTCCTTCAATGCATAATCAAGATCATTTGGTGTGGGGGGAGGTTGAATGATTGATCACGATGACTTGACAGAGCCCTGGTACTACCACTAAGTATAGTTTTCATCCCCCCTGCACCTCCCCGCCCCCGCCCACCCCAGCCTTACTCATGTGGGATATGCAGAGTTTTCAGAGCATTACTCTAAGAACTTGAGGTCTCTGTTGACTGAGATTCATAAAGTTGTTTTTTTCTTCCCTCCAAATAACTAGTTATAAGATTTAAGAACTCAAAAGTTGAAGATATTTAAGAGTAAGCTTTAAATTTCTGTGTAGCCATTTCATAATATTTTTTCACACATGATAAATCTTATTTTGAGAAAAAATTTACTTTCTTAAAAACAATCTGTCACTCTAGACCCCTATTTCTTATGGGGTTTGCACACTCCCATAGGAACAGGAAGTTGGTCCAAATTAAAACAGAAAACCACAGTTGACTAATTTTGAATTTACTGCTTTACTCTTGGTTTCTGCCCAAGTGAATCCAGTGGCTTCAATGGGAAAATAAACCCCATGGTGTTCTCCAGGGACCTGGTAAAAAGTAGTGAGTATTTGGAGTTTTCCTAGAAAAAGGAAGAAAAGTATTAAGAAGCTCCCAAGGCTAGAAGGAGACAGAAATCAAAAGTTGGCTTGGCTCAATCAGCTTGTGGGAATGCATTTTAAATGCAAAGAACAGAAGTTTCGCTGGTCAGTGTGGTCCATGACAATCATCACTGAATAAAAGAGAGCCCACTCTGCCAGGAATGGAAGAGGAGGTAATGAATAAGCCCTTAGAACTCTCAAACTTGGTTTTATTTAATGACAAATGGAAAAATGCCAGATAGGAAAAAATGAATATAAAGAGGGTCCTAAGAGGTGAAGAGAAAGAAAACTGCAGTTTTTGGATAGCTGTGTGTGGGTAGGGCTGGCCCCATGGCCCCATGACTCGAACCTGTCATGTGAGGTCACCATACATTGCTAGTCAGGTCTCAGATTGGCCTCTGTGATGCTGGCTCTGCAGTCTTGCTCTGGAGGCTTCAGTTTTTCTGGAGGCCCCTTTTAGGAGAGATGGGGAAGATGGTGGGTGGAGGCCTAAGGCTGTCTTATGTGCTCTTCTTGGACTTGGGCAGAGACTGAATTTTAGTTTAGATCCTGGCCTGGAATTGAGTGAAGAACAGAAACTTTGAAAGCTTCCCAAATTCACACTATATTTGCTCAGGAGAGGATTGTCACGGCTCAAGTTATCCTGGTCTCTGGAGAAAATCAGACTGTTTTATAACTGGGTTGTCCTCATGAGCGATTTTTTTTTTTTAAGACAAAACAAGGAAATTAATTTTTTGTTGTTTTTGAGGCCAAAAAGGCTCTGTTTAAAGAACAGGGATGTTGTAACATAAACTGACAAAAAGCAGGGAGTCTGCAGTCAGAGCTGGAGCTAAATGTCACATTATCAGCTCCAAACTTGAACTTGCCCAAAAGTACTAGGTTAATGTTTAAAAGGTGCCATTCAAGAATATCTTGATTTTCATATTTAATTGCCTTAATTTGACATTATCCTTAGGGTTGCATGGTCTTTACTACAGGACTTGCCCCTTAGAGGATGTAGAATCTACCCTGCCTTTGTCTTTGGAAGGTAACTGCTCCAGCTACTAACTCCAGCCTGTATTGTTCTAGGGGGGCGTGATGAGGTTACTGTTCAATTGCACTCAGTGGTTATCATGTGTCACACTGGTGATCAGAAGGGAGCAGGCAAATGGGTGCTTCATAGCTGTGTCCTTGGGTTCAGAACCACAATGGCCGTGTAAGACAGGGGAAGCCTCAGGATCCATCAGGTTCACTGTTATAGCCTGAGGAGGGAGGCTGTGAATTTGAAACTGCACTCATTGAAAAGAAAATCCTTTCACATTTTCACAGCACCTTCCATGCCCCATAGCTGCGGGTACCACAGACCTTGCTGTTGCAAGCTTGTTAGAAAGGCAGACCTACTGAATGACAATCTGCATTATAACAATATCCCCGTGTGATTGTCTGCAAAGTCACGTTCGAGAAGCACTGACCCAGCAGAATCTTAATACTCTGATGCTTCTCTCTTGCACCCTCCTTTTGAAAAATACACTTCTCCTGTTCTTCCTTCTCTGTCTGTCCCGCCTTCCCCGAATATACTGCTTTAAAATAGTCTTCCTTTCTCTGATTTACACTCCTCATTCCATTCATTTTTCTCTCTCTCCACCTTTGCTTTCCTTTTTTTTTTCTTTTTGGTTAGTTTTCCTATAGCCTCCTCTTCTCTTACTTTAATTTTTTTTTTTGCCATTGTTCCTGCTGACCAATATCTAGTTCCAGACCCAGTCATAATAATTCACTGTCATAAACTTATTCAACATATCTCTGGCACTTATCTATGTAAATATTTGCACACACCTGTTTTCTTGTGCCCACTTTCTACCTTGTAAATTTCATATACACATCCATGCACATACACACATATACGTGAAGGACATGTTTCATCATTTGGAAGTGTATCATGGTATTTGTTGTTGTTGCTAAGTTGTGTCCGACTCTTTGCAACCCCATGGATTGCAGCACACCAGGCTTCCCTGTCCTTCACTGTCTCCTGGAGTTTGCTCAGATTCATGTCTGTTGAGTCGATGATGCTGTCTAACCATCTCATCCTCTGCCAGCCCCTTCTCGTTTTGCCTTCAAACTTTCCCAGCATCAGGGTCTTTTCCAGTAAGTCAGCTCTTCAGTGGTCAAAGTATTAGAGCATCAGCTTCAGCATCAGTCCTTCCAATGAATATTCAGGGTTGATGTCCCTTAGGGTTGACTGGTTTGATCTCCTTGCAGTCCAAGGGATTGTTAAGAATCTTCTCCAGCACCACAATTCGAAAGCAGCACTTCTGAGCTCTGCCTTCTTTATGGTCCAATTCTCATATCCATACATGACTACTGGAAAAACCATAGATTTGACTATATGGACCTCTGTTGTCAAAGTGATATCTTTGCTTTTTAATATGCTGTCTAGGTTTGTCATAGCTTTTCTTCTAGGAAGCAAGCATCTTTTAATTTCATGGCTGCAGTCACCATCCACAGTGATTTGGGAGCCCAAGAAGAGAAAAATCTGTCCCTGCTTCTACTTTTTCACCTATTATTTGCCATGAAGTGATGGGACTGGATGCCATGATCTTTATTTTTTTAAAGCTGAGTTTCAAGCCAGCTTTTTCACTCTCTTCTTTCACCCTCATCAAGAGATTCTTTAGTTCCTCTTCACTTTCTGCCGTTAGAGGAGTATCATCTGCATATCTGAGCTTATTTCTCCTGGCAATCTTGATTCCAGCTTGTGATTCATCTAGCCCAGCATTTTGCATGATGTCCTCTGCATATAGTTTGACAATACACAGCCTTGTTCTCCTTTCCCAATTTAGAACCAGTCAGTTGTTCTATGTCCAGTTCTAACTGTTGTTTCTTGACCCACATACAAGTTTCTCAAGAGACAGGTAAGGCAGTCTGGTACTTCCATCTCTTTAACTTTTCACAGTTTGTTGATCCAAACTGTCAAAGGCTTTAGCATAGTCAATGAACCAGAAGTAGATGCTTTTCTGGAATTCCCTTGCTTTCTCTATGATCCAACAAATGTTGTCAGTTTGATCTCTGGTTCCTCTTCCTTTTCTAAATCCTTGTTGTACATATGGAAGTTCTCAGTTCATGTACTGCTGAAGCCTTGCTTGAAGGATTTTGAGCAGTGTGACCTTGCTAGCATGTGAAACACACAGAATTGTGCAGTAGTCTGAACATTCTTTGGCAATGCCCTTCTTTGGGGTTGGAATGAAAACTGACCTTTCCCAGTCCTGTGGCCTCTGCTGAATTTTCCAAACTTGCTGACATACTGGGGGCTTCCCTGCTGGCTCAGATAGTAAAAAATATGCCTGCAATGCAGGAGACCTGGGTTGGATCCCTGGGTCAGGAAGATCCCCTGGAGAAGCGAATGACCACCCACTCCAGTATTCTTGCCTGGAGAATTCCATAGCCAGAAAAGCTTGGCAGGCTACAGCCCATGGGGTCACAAGGAATCTGACACGACTCATGACTGAGCAAGTTTTTTGAGTGCAGCACTTTAACAGCATCAACTTTTAGAATTTTAAATAGTACAACTGGAATTCCATCACCCCCATTCACTTACTTTTCACTTCAGGATGTCCAGCTTTAGGTGAGTGACCACACCATCATGGTTATCCTGGTCATGAAGACCTTTTCTCTACAGTTCTTCTGTGTATTCATGTCACCTGTTCTTAATCTCTTCTGCTTCTGGGAGGTCCTTATCATTTCTGTCCTTTATCATGCCCATCATTGCATGAAATGTTCCCTTTACATCTTGAAGAGATTTCTAATCTTTCCCATTCTATTGTTTTCCTCTATTTCTTTGCATTTTTCTCTTAAGTCCCTCCCCCCTTTAAAAAAAAAAAAAACTTCCCTTTGTTATTCTCTGTAACTTTGCATTCATTTGGGTATATCTTTCCCTTTACCCTTGCCTTTCACTTTTCTTCTTTTCTTAACTATTTTAAAGCCTCCTTAGATAACCATTTTGCCTTCTTGCATTTCTTTTTCTTTGGGATGGTTTTGGTCACTACCTCTTGTACAACGTTATGAACCTCCAACCATAGTTCTTCAGGCACTCTACCAGATCTAATACCTTGAATCTATTGATCACCTCTACTGTATAATCATAGGAATTTGATTTAGGTCATATCTGAATGATATAGTGGTTTTCCCTACTTTCTTCAGTTTAAGCCTGAATTTTGCAACGAGGTGCTCATGATCTGAGCCACAGTCAGCTCCCAGTCTTATTTTTGCTGACTGGATAGAGCTTCTTCATCTTCAGCAGCAAAGAACATTATCAATCTGATTTCATTATTGACCATTTGGTGATGTCCATGTATAGAGCTGTCTCTTGGGTTGTTGGAAAAGAGTGTTTGCCATGACCAGCATGTTCTCTTGACAAATCTCTGTTAGCCTTTGCCCTGCTTCATTTTGTACTCCAAGACCAAACTTGCCTGTCATTCCAGGTACCTCTTGGCTTTACTTTTGCATTCCAACCCCCTATGATGAAAAGGACATTTTTTTTTTTTTTTTTTTTTTTAGTGTTAGTTTCAAAAAGGTGTTTTCAGTTTCACAGAATTGGTCAACTTCAGCTTCTTCAGCACCAGTGGTGGGGGAATAGACTTGTGGGGGATTACTGTGATGTTGAATGGTTTGCCTTGGAAATGCACCAAGATCATTCTGTCATTTTTGAGCTTGCACCCAAGTACTACATTTCAGACTCTTTTGTTGACTATGAAGGCTACTCCATTTCTTCTAAGGGATTCTTGCCCACAGTAGTAGATATAATGGTCATCTTTTGAAGTCACCCATTCTGGTCCATTTTAGTTCATGGATTCCCTAAGATGTTGATGTTCAATCTTGCCATCTCCTGTCTGACCATGTTCAATTTACCTTGACTGGTGGACCAAACATTCCAGGTTCCAATGTAATATTGTTCTTTACAGCATCAGAGTTTACTTTCACCACCAGACACATCCCACAACTGAGCGTCATTTCTGCTTTGGCTCAGCCACTTCATTCTTTCTGAAGCTATTAGTAATTGCCCTCTGCTCTTCTGCAGTAGCATATTGGACACCGCTGACCTGGGCAGATGGGGGAGTCACATTTTGGTGTTATATCTTTTTGCCTTTTTGTATGGTTCACGGGTGGGCTTCCCTGGTGGCTCAGTGGTTTAGAATCTGCTTGCAGTGCAAGAGACTCAGGAGATGCAGGTTCCATTCCTGGGTCGGGAAGATCCCCTGTAGAAGGAAATGGCAACCCACTCCAGTGTTTTTGCTGGAGAATCCCATGAACAGAGGAGCCTGGTGGACAACAGTCCATAGGGTCGCAAAGAGCCCAACACGACTGAGTGATTGAACACACACGCACATTGTTCATGAGTTTTTCAGGCAAGAATACTGGAGTGGGTTGCCATTCCCTACTGCAGGAGATCTTCCCCTACCCAGGGATCGAACCTGTGTCTCCTGAGTCTCCTGCATTGGCAGGCAGATTCTTTACCACTCAACCACCTTGGAAGTCCCAGTTGAGTCCATATCTTGGCTTATTTGCTGTATAACTCTGAATGAGCTAATTCATGGCTTCATGGCTCAGAGGGTAATGAGAATAGCAGTACCCAATTCCTGGAGATATTGTGAAAGCAAAAGAAATCATTTACATCAAGTGTTTACCAAGTGCCTGATAAAATATTGGCTGTTTTATTCATGCTTTTGTTAATTAACTTTTCTGTTTTTCATGCCTCCTCTCTCTGTCTCCTCTTTTTAGCATGAGCCGCACAGCCTACACTGTGGGAGCCCTGCTTCTCCTCTTGGGGACCCTGCTGCCAGCTGCTGAGGGGAAAAAGAAGGGGTCCCAAGGGGCTATCCCCCCACCAGACAAGGCCCAGCACAATGACTCGGAGCAGACTCAGTCTCCCCAGCAGCCTGGCTCCAGGAACCGGGGGCGGGGCCAGGGGCGGGGCACCGCCATGCCTGGAGAGGAGGTGCTGGAGTCCAGCCAGGAGGCCCTGCATGTGACCGAGCGCAAATACCTGAAGCGAGACTGGTGCAAAACCCAGCCACTGAAGCAGACCATCCACGAGGAGGGCTGCAACAGCCGCACCATCATCAACCGCTTCTGCTACGGCCAGTGCAACTCCTTCTACATCCCCAGGCACATCCGGAAGGAGGAGGGCTCCTTTCAGTCCTGCTCCTTTTGCAAGCCCAAGAAATTCACCACCATGATGGTCACGCTCAACTGTCCCGAACTCCAGCCACCCACCAAGAAGAAGAGGGTCACGCGTGTCAAGCAGTGTCGTTGCATATCCATCGATTTGGATTAAAGCCAGGCACGTCCAGCCTGTCCTTGGGATGCAGGCCTCAGGCGGGCCCAGAGACAGACCTCAATCAACCTGATTCTTCCTTGGCTTAAACCTAGAGGCAAGAAGGACCACCAGCTGCCTCCTCCTAGGAGCCTGCTAGTGCGTAGTTTGTGTGCATGAGTGTTCGTGGGTGCCTGTGGGTGTTTGCAGACACCAGAGGAAACAGTCTCTGCTAGAGGGCACTTCCTAGTATGTAAATGTATCTGCTTCCTTGCGAGATGACACAGAAAACCCAAGCTACTACCCCAGGCACTTTGGGGGGGGGGGGTGGTGGGCAGGCTGGAGTCTGGGTCTGCCTCCGTCTTCCATGTACCCTCCTGGGGACCAGATCCTCCTTTCCAAATGAATATTAATGGAGAGGCTTCTCTGAGGGCGTGAGACCTGTTTTGTGCTGCCTTGGCCTTGGCAAAGATGTTTTACCCTGTGCTTGCTTCCCTCCTTCCTCTTCCCTCTCCCAGGCCATCTCCTCTTAGTATCTCAGTGCCTATTTCCGTCCACCACCTTCCCTGTCAAGGATTCTAAAGCAACTTGCTTGACCATAGATGCAAATGTTTCCTATTTGGGGAAGACCTTTGGGGGAAGCTCTGGGGGAAGTTGATGGTGCAAGGACAAGAAGGATAGAGGGTTGAGAGAAGGGAGAGATTGCAGGTGAGGACCAGTTGGTCCAGCAAAATTCAGGCGGGAGATGGGCAGGGTGTGGAAAGGCCAACCTCCAAACACAGTGAGACTCTTGCTTTAGCAAATTTCCCCCTGATGTTTAAAGAAGAGAAATAGAATTGCCAAAAAATCATTAACTTTGGCAGTCACTGTGACCGTTGAAATTAGCTGTAACTCAATACCAAACTTAAAACATAAATATTGACCACTCCTATTTTCAGAACCAAGTGAGTGAAACCAAAACAGCCCCTCCTGCTTTGCCCCTCAGATGGACAAAAGATGTAATTCAGAAAGTCCTACACAGGAATAGGAAAAAGACAAAAACCTCGTAAGCAGAAGGTCTTATTATCTGTCCTTTTGGCTGGGTTAGCATCACCCTTTCCCCGGTTCATTGTTTCTGTGTGGTGCTTCTGAGAACCACAACCCTGTAGGATAAAGTTGCTGTCTCTGCTGAGTGAGTGTACCTGGCAGTGAAGGACCCGGCTGAGATAAAAGAGTTTAGGGCCTGCTCATTTCCACTCATTTGGGGTCTGTTTTAGCCATCGTTAGGAGATTGAGCTGGAGAGCAGAGCAGAGTAAGGCAAGGAAGGCAATTGTTTCTGGCTAAGGAGTAGTTAAAAGGCAGGGAGGAGATGTAAGGGTATGACCTGTGTTTCTTCCTTCACCCTCTGAGGGTCTAAGGGAAACCCCAGTTAAGAAATCAGAGCATTTGTGTGCATTCGCTATCCTACTGCTGGTAGGATTTATATAACATTATAGCCTCTTGGAACCTACCGGTAGTTGCTGTTCTCTGATTAAACTTGGGTTATTTGCAATGCCTATTTAGGATTTATCTAATGGCCAAAGTGCAGGGTGGGGAAACCTCCCTGCATTTTGGATTTGGCCAACCTGCTTTCTTCAACCCTGAGGTTTTATATGTAAACCACCCCACCCCCATACTCTTTTTGCCTTTGCATCTTCTCAATCTCACCAGCCAAGTCATGTGTATCATGGGAAACAAACACCATGGACTTGCATTTAGGTTGCCCATGAAGGCTCTAGCGTTCAAAGAATCATTGCAACTAAAGAGGCCGCTTTTATTTTATTTTTGTTTTGGTCCAGTGCTCTCCCCACTAACAACTAAATAGGAACCATACTCTGAAGCAGAAAGTCATCTTGAACACCCAAAATATTGAGTCTAATTTTAAAACGTTGAAACTCACTACTGATGATTCTACACTAGGAGAATTTGTGCTAACACATAGTCTGTGCATTTCACATACACTGTAGTCCCTGCCCTAAATCCTTCTATCGTCCACATCCTCCAGCAATAAAGCACAGAATGGATTTAATTAAGCATGCAAATACTAAGCTAGAATTTTGAGGGTGGGAGAGAAGAAAAGAAAGGAGAAGGAGCTGAAAATATACAACCACACTAGAGAGGAAAAATGACATTCAGAACCAGCAGACACCAAATCTCTCTTGTTGTTTTAACTGCCACAAGCTTGCAATTTTGTTAAAAAGAGATGACGTAAGTTGGCAGCAGGAATCTTCTTTTAGTAGCTTGTACCACAGTTTTGCATGTAAGTTGGATTTGGCTTAAGTGAAGAGAATTTGCTCAAAATGAACTTCACTGGGATAATATGCAACATAACTGCCCTAAAAGCATAGCGCTACCCAAAGAAGGGGATGTCTGCTTTTCTTTTTGTGCCTATATTAAAACTAGCCCAAGTCCCATGCATCTTCCAACATTTATTGAAAGTGCCATATCTGTTAATATTGTATTGGAGTCACTGATGATGTAATGATATGTTTTTTTCATTACTATAGTAGAATTTTTATGGCAAGATATTTGTGATCTAGATCTTTCCTATTAAAATAATGCCAAACACCAAATATGAATTTTATGATGTACACTTTGTGCTTGGCATTAAAAGAGAAAAAACACACATCCTGCGTCTGTAAGTTGTTTTTTGTTATTGTAGTTCTGCAAAGTTAAAAATGTAAGCGAATAATCTGGAGGAAAGGATAATTTCCACTGTGTGGAATGTGAATAGTTAAACAAAAAGTTATGGTTATTTAATGTAATTATTAACTCAGATCCTTTGGTCACTGTGATTTCAAGCATATTTTTTTTTTTTTCTCCTTTATATGACTTCCTTTGAGTTGAGCAAAGAAGAAGCTGGCACATTGTATGTTGTTGGAGGTTTTTATCAGGTCAGAGGGAAACAATAGAATCTTGACACATCTGAACGTGCTTATAGAGTCAAGACCTGAGCTTTTATTTTTATAATTGAATGTTCCTTAAAGGTTAACATTTCTGAGGCATCCTAAGAGAGATCTTAAATGTTATTTTGGAAGAATTAAATGTGCGTATACTAATAGCAAATAATAATGAATTGTCCACAAGTCCTTTTATGGAGAAAATCTAAAATAAAAAATGTATATACAGAACATTTATAAATGACAAGTTAATTCTAAAGAGTGAAAGTAGTTCTACTGATTTGTCATTCTCAATATATTTAATATCAACTGCATTATGTATTATGTCTGCTTTAATCATTTGAAAAACAGAGAATTATGAAGACCATGATCAAGGTCCTTTGCTGTCTATGAGGATAAGGGGGGATTTGGTAGTCTCATAAAAGCTAATTTGGTTGAAAGCAAAGTTTTATGAATCTATAACCAGAATTTAACTTCACCCCAGTAATGTTCTATATAACCTTTCCCAAAGCACAACCAATAAATTGAACCTCTTCTCTGTTTGTGTGTGTGTTTCACTGGTAGTGTTCACAGGATAGAGCTGGGGCAGGGATTCATTTGTCATGGGAAGTGAGGTAGAAAATAGATCATGAGATCTCTTGTGATCAGAAAAGGAATTTATTTCCTCCATTTATACTTTCCAGATCTCACTTGATTTCAGGAGGACACCTCAGGGAATGGCAGTTAGAGGCAGGGGAAAGCTGGTGAACAGTAGAAAGTACCAACCTCTTCCCCAGAGCTAGAAAGAAGAGTTAAAATGCTTCTGAGAAGCCTTCAGATAGTGGACGAATTGTTGAGCTGAAATGGTAATAGCTTTATTCTTGAGGTATTCAAGGGAAAAAGGGGAGAAAGATTTGGGGCTCAGTAGAATAAGGAGCTCTCTAATGATGAGAGTGATTCAGCAATGCAATGAACTATCTTTGAGATAGTCAACTCCCTTGGAAATATTAAAACATATGCTTGATATCATTTGATAGGGATTTGAGGCATTGTGAATTATTGCCCTGGTTATGCAACTGAATGAGTGAATTTCTGAGGTCCCTTCCTACTTAGATGGGCAATATAGGATTGCTGCTATGTTTCGATGCTCTAACTGATAAAATGCCTATGCCAGACACTGTCAAAGATTTTATTTTAATTATTTTCCACTTAATTTTCATAGTGACTCAACAATGTGTGTACCATTATGATCGCTTCTAGGAAATGGTGAATTCTTGTCTTATTACAGCACCTGTGCCCTTAAACACTATGGGAAGTTGTGAGATTTTTCAACTTACCAGTTCTTTTAAGGATAGACTGCAGCAATTTAAAAACAGGTTCAGTCTTAACTATTTGCATCTAATGATCAAAGCCACCCTGAGGTTGTATTGGCATCATCATCCTGGGGCATCATCAGGATCCTGTTCTGAAGCATTCAAAGTCTCTTTGCCACCTCTTTTTGTCATGGCCTCCTTGGACTTAGAGGGGAAAAAAGCTGGCAAGTCTCAAAAAGACAATGTCTTCAGAAAAATCACATGCACACATAGGAGATAATATCTGGACAGGGTTTGAAAAGGTAGTGGGACTGGAAAGAGAAATACGTCCTAGGTTTCAAAAAAAGTATGTAATAGGACATCAGCAAAAATGTTGGAGTGAGAGGCATTGAAAATTTTTTCCTCCATAAAATCTTTGGAAGTCTGCAAAAATAGAATCAGATACTTAGAACTCAGGAAATTTACCTAAAGACTTGCAGCAGTCTGAGTGCTTATTGAAGACAAAGGCTGAATATCTGTAACAACAGTGAGCCTTGTCATATTGTAACTTGCCCAATTCTCATCTCCCTCTCCAGTTCCATAGAAGCCTTGAAACCAACAGCCTGCAATTATGGCAAGCACCAGCAGTCTGACAGTCACTGGGAGAGGTAGAATGGGATTTGAGTTCTTTGAAAGCCAAATACCCAGAGAATTGTAACTATTTGACCTGTCTGTCAGGCCCTGGAGGCCCCACTTGCAAAAGTATCTTTACTTGACCTAATTGGAAACTGCCTAGTGTGAAAACCCCTGTTGAAAACAATTAGAGGCAGTTGATTATTTTTGTGGCCACCTGAGGCAGTGGATAGCAATTGGGGCTCACAATAGGTTAAACAAAAAGCTTAAAAAGGAGACTGCAGAGTGACATTTTGGGGGGCTTTGAAAAGCTTCAACATATTACTGGGAATCTAGAAAGCCAAATCATATATAGGGCTGTGTGCCTGCCCAAGGCTGTGGACAAGCTCAGGAAGACTCTGAGCATGCCATGAGGTCTTGAGGCTCTGCTCGGGCAGAAAGCGAAGGCAGGGCTGTGAGCGGCCTGGCTGAGTACTGACCGTGGGCCCCAGTGTTCACACAGAGCCCCTCAGCCAAGACTGGAGGACTCATGGGTTCCGGGTGTTTGAGGAAATTACTGTTCAGCTATTTGAACACCAAGCTAGCCAAGCAGAGGCTTTAGTGGCCATACACAACACAAAATATAGACTTTACACAATTAGCTTGGAGAAGCTTCTAAAGAATGAAATAAATATTAACAAACAGAAGCAACAACAATTCCTGGGGAGGGGGAGAGAGACTGATTTCAAAAGTCACCACATCATATTATTTTAAATGCCCACTTTTCAACAGAAGATTGAAACAAGCAAAAAAAAAAAAAAAAAAATCCAAGAAAGTATGGCCCATATATGAGGAAAAAAAAAAAAAAGAAACAGTCCCCTAGAAAGCTCAGACATTAGACAAAAGCTTCGTCAACTTTTTAAATATGTTCAAGAACTGAGAAAAACCATTTCTAAAGAATCTAAGGAAAATAGAATGAAATCTCACTAAATTTGTAATGTGAGTAAAGAGATAGAAATTACTGTAAAAAAATAGAAATTTTGAAGCTGAAAAGTATTATAAGTAAAATAAAAATTTTACTAGAGGAGCTGCACAGCAGATTTGAGCCAGCAAAAGAAAATTAAGAAAACTTTACCTAGACTGATATGAGAGAAAGACTACTAAAAGAGGGACTAGTACTATGAAACTTACAGAAATGAAAAGGACTATAAGAGAATACCATGAAAAATTGTATGCCAACAAATTAGATAACTGAGGAAATAGACAAATTTCTAATATACGAGTCTGATTCCATTTGTTTGATATTTGACTACTAAAATCTTTTAAGCCTCATCCCTCTATCTTCCCCTTATGCCCCACATCTGATAAAGCTGATAAGAAAGACCAGGTTCTCTTTCATTTGCCTCTGATGAGATGATTAAGCTAAACTAGGGCCCATCTCCTCCAGGTGGGAGCTCTCATCCCAGCATCATTCTCTAACCACCATAAAAGCTCCACGTCAGCGTCCTTCTCCTGCTCTCTCAAGCCATTTTTCAGACAAGGTTGGGAGGCCTGCCCTGTTCTCTACAGAAAGCCTCTTTATGTGAGTAATAAATCTTTTCGTATACTCTTGGGGTGTTTGTGGTGTTATCGGTCTGAACCAAACTTTAGGTAAGGTCCATTCTGTTTATGTAGGTGTTCATAACACCTAGAAACACACAAACTCCTGAAACTGACTCAAGAAGAAATAGATATTTGAATAGAATTATTACAACTAAATGAGATTGAATTTGTAATAAAAAAAAATTTTTTTCACACACAAAAAAGCCAAGACCATAAGCTTCACTGGTGAATTTCACCAAATATTTAAAGAATTAATATCAATTCTTTATACCTCTTCTAAAAAAAAATAGAAACACATTCTATCTCATCCTATGTACCCTGACAACCAAAACCAGACAAAACATCATAAAAGAAAATTATAGACAAGTATCTCTCATAGAGATGCAAAAATCCTCAGCAAAATAAGTAGGTGAGTCAAGCAATATATAAAAAAGATTATATACCATGATTGAATGAGATTTGCCCCAGGAATTTTGGGATGGCTTACTCAAATATCAATGTAATAAAACATTAAAAGAATATAGAAAAAAAAAAAAAGCCCATACAGTTATACGGAAAAAACACTTGACAAAATACAACATCTTTTCATGATACAGTCACTCAAAACGCTAGGAATAAAAGGGAATTTCTGTAACCCGATAAAAAGGCATCTATGAAAAACTAACAACTGATGTTACTTAAAGGTGAAAGAAAGACTGAAAACTTTCCCTGTGAGGGTATCTTTACTTCTTTTCAATATTGTACTTGAGGCTGTAGCCCGGTAATTAGGCAAGGAAGGGAAAATAAAGTCATCCAGATTAGAAAGGAAGAAGTAAAACTATTTCTATCTTCAGACAGCAAAAACTTGTATGTAGAAATACTAAGGAATTGACCAAAAAAATTAAAAAATTAGCATTGTCTTAGTCCATTCAGGAGCTTCTTTCATGGCTCAGTGGTAAAGAATCCTCATGCCAACTCAAATTGATCCCTGGGTTAGGAAGATCCCCTGGAAAAGGAAACGGCGACCCACTCCAGTATTCTTGCCTGGGAAATCCCAAGGACAGTGGATCCTGGTGTGGCTCCTGGGGTCCATGGAGTCACAAAGAGTCAGACACAACTGAGCAACTGAACAACAGTCCATTCAGGAACTGCAACAAAATACCATAGACTAGGTAGCTTATAAACATCAAACATTATTACAGTTTGGGAGGCTGGAAATCCAAGTTCAGGGTGCTATCATGGCCTGGTGAGGGCTTGCTTTCAGGTCCCCAACTTTTCATTGTGTCCTCATAGGGGGAAAGGAGCCTGGGATATTTCTGGGGCCCCTTTTATAAGGTACTAATTTCATTCATGAAGTTTCTGCTCTCCCAAAGGCCCCACCTACTAATTCCATTATATTTGGAGGTTAGGATTTCAACCTATGAATTTGGGGTGATGGGCGGGCCCAAACATTCAGACCATAGCAAAAATGAATATCAAAGTTATGGGTGCAAGATCCACATTCAAAAATTACCCATCATCTAGACACTAGCAATAAAAAATCTGAAACAAACTTAAAAACTAATTCCATTTACAATAGCATCAAAAGAATAAAATACATAGGAATACATTTGACAGAGAAAGTTTTATAATAAAACTATAAAACATTATTTAAAATAATTTAGAAAACACCAAAATAAATAGAAAGATACTTTGTGTTCATGAATTAGCATTAATATTGCTATACAGATTCTACATGATCTCTATCAAAATTCTAATTGACTTCTTTGCAGAAATTAATAAGCCAATTTACATGAAAGTGCAAAGGGCCCAGAATAGCCAAAACATTCTAGAAAAAAGGACAAAGTTAAAGGACTCACACTTTCTGGTTTCAAAATTTACACAAAGAATTGTTACAAGGTGAACACTCATTTTTAACAGTCATTAGGTTAAGAAATAATAATTTTTCCAGTCTCCTCAGAAGCTCTCCTATGCCCCAGCCCAACTTTACACACTTTTTCACCACAGTAACAGTCAAAGTTTTATAGTAATTTCTTCTTTCCATGGCTTTAGTTTTATTACAAAATTGCGAATCCCTAAACTCTACAGTGTAGTCTGATTGCAAATATTTTAAACAGGAAAAGATAAAAGCCTGAATTACAGTAGCACTAAACCCCTTCCTATGATCTTGATGGAGATTACCAAGTAGAGAATTACCAGCTCACTTCCTGTTGCACCAACAAGTTTACTGGGCAAAAGGTTAAAATAACTGGACATATCAAGGTATTTAAAATAATTTTCCTCACTGTTTTCTACCATCATAGAAACAAGACTTAGATTCTGATGCTCACAAAAGGAAGCTTAAAAAGCCACTTTATTTTATTTATCATTAAACACATGTAGCACAAGTCCATTGGAAATGAACTTCCCTACCGTCCAGACAATTTATTCCAAAATTGCCAATACTGATCCCTTGAATGTAGAAGTTTATTACTATGCACAATGACAGTAGAAGGTTAAACATGGGGATGACTTTTGAGTAGATAACTGTTGTTTATTTCTTTCATCTCTCTACATTTTTAAAGAATTACCCTTCCCTCATTTCACATGGGGCCATCTAGGCTTCTTATCATTGTACGTTTTGTCCCTATTCCCTCTCTAGGTGTAGGGGTGGATAAGACCACAGTAGAAAATCGGGGTGGATAAGACCACAGTAGAAAATCAGACTACTCATTCCACTTGGCCACCATGATTGGCTTTAGAAATGGGCTTGAAACCAAGCCAAGTCCATAGAATCATCTTTAACATTTGAATATGGAAGCTGGGAGATCTATTTCCTTTTCAAGGATCACAAGTCATAATAAGCCGGTAGAACAAAATCTGCTGACAGCCATCTTTCCCAAATGTATGGAGATTCTGAAGAATGAAGCTTCCACACAGAAAAATAGAGCCAAAAAGATGAACTGAATGTCTTGACAGATTCCGCTCTCCCTGCCCCCTCCTGGATCAAGCTATGATGGAAGTCAGGCCAACCTCTGAATCATCTCATATTAGTTATATAGTGCTCTAATGAATTATGTCACAAGTTAGTAGCTTTAAACTCACATTTACTATCACATATGTTCAGATAGGGATCTAGGAGTGACTAAACTGGATATATCTGGCTCAGAATCTTTTATGAGCTTGTAGTCAAGGTGTCAGCAGGGGCTAAGGTCATCCTAGGGCTGAGAGGTGCTATAGAATCTGTCTCCAATATGGCCGACCCACATGGCTGTTGGCTGGAGGCCTCAGCTCCTCACAATGTGGACCTCCCTTCACAATATGGTAGTCGGCTTTCTTCAGGAAAGTAACTCAGAGGAAGCAAGGGAGAAGCCACCATACCTTTCATGACTTAGCCTCCAAAGTCATATACCTTTACTTTTACTTTATTAGACAGAAGCCCCGCCATGGACTGTAGCCTGCTAGGCTCCTCTGTCCCTGGGATTTTCCAAGCAAGAATACTGGATTTGGTTGCCATTCCCTTCTCTAAGGGATCTTCCCAACGCAGGAATCAAACCTGGGTCTCCAGCATTACAGGCAGATTCTTTACCAGCTGAGCAGTGAGGGAAGCCCCTATTAGAAGCAAGTCACTAAATTTGCCCTCAAACAAGAGGAGGGTTTTTAGACTTCAACTTTTTAAGGGAGAAGTATCAAGGAGTTTGAAAACCAGCACACTTGCAGCTACATAAATAAATTCCTCTTTTTGGTTTAATTCATATTGGATTTATGTCACTTAAAACTCATAATCCTGACCAACCTCTGTATCTTAATCACTCAGAAAGATTTAGATGTTATGATCTATTGCTTTTACTCTAGCTGGTCATCTCTCACGATCTAATGCAATCCCAGCAGTGTTACTCTCACTGTCTTACATGTGTATCACCAGTAAGTAACAAAACTGGTCTATAGAAGGCTAGACCAAACATATAGCAGAGGAAACTTACTTTCCAGCAGGTCCAGAGCATGGCCTTTTTCATAGGATCTAATATTTAGTGCCATGGAGAGACCTGTTATATAGTACCTTCCGATTTATTCTCCAAATCTCAAATTCAGGCATCCTTTGTGTAGATTAAAATTTGGGAATCAATTTTCAATTAAAAGGAGAAAATGCCTTATTAGCAGTTATTCACCTTTAAGGGTTCAACAAGAGAATATTAATGTTGAAGATTCTAAATATCACATTTTTGAAAATTTATGCCTGTAAAGCAAAGCAAAGTGTGCTTTGAGAGGAAGGGATCATCAGTTCAGTTTAACCGCTCAGTCGTGTCTGACTCTTTGTGACCCAATGGACTGCAGTTATGGAAGGGACCATAAACCATGAAAAAAATTGTACTTTGAATTACATTTATAAACTAGTTGACTAGAAGAATTATTATAAATTTTTAAAATTAATTTTTGTTTTTTAAAAAATATATCAGTGAATGTTCTTGGTTATAAATAACAGAATCCACTCCAGGTAGTTTAACCATAAAAGACTATATAAAAAGTTATCAGATAGCTCACAGACTCTCTGAAGGGTCAGGAATATAAAATCCAGAAATGATCTAGGTGTTTCCAACACACCATGGGGCTATTGTAGAAAAATGCCACTGGTTTGCCCGTTCTTCACTTCTTATGTCACTAGGGACCTATGTAAAAGCTGCAACCAAGTTGCCCAAGAACCCAAGGACTTCCTCTCCATGCCTAACAGAAGTTATGAGTCTCTATGAATGGTTGCTGACTCAGGGTGATTGCCTCTGCCTACAAGTCTAGTGTAAGATCTGTCCATTGGGACCTAGTGCAAATTATTAACTTCTTGGGAATCTGAGGAGTACAAGTGTTTAGCTTTATATGCTCTATAGCATAGGAGACAATCTAAAAGGATATTGGAATAGATTACCAGGTAATTCATAAACACAGGAGTTGGGGAAAAAAATTTAAAGGCTTCTATTGAAAAAAACTCTCTCTTATCTCATCTCTTCTATGTCTCAGGATCAACTCTTCAATTATTTTTATCTATTTCTTCTGCATCCATTTTTCTTGTTTCTTATTTTTAATTTTACATATTATCTGTCATCAATGTATTGTGGGAAGGAATCTTCATCTCATTCATTTTCCACTTTGCTCATTCCATCCTGTTGTTGCGTTGTTCAATTACTAAGTTGTGTTAGACTCTTTGTGACCCCATGGACTGCAGCACACCAGACTCCTGTCTTCCACTATCTCCCGGAGTTTGCTCAAATTCATGTTAATTTAGTCAGTGACGCTATCCAACCTATCAACACAATTGTATCACAAATTTTGCTTACATCAATAACCAGAGTTCATATTGTTATGACAATTATTATTTACTGCTGAATTACTTTTCCTTGTTTATTTTTTAAAGGTTTTTTAAAAAAAATATGGACCATTTTTAAAGCCTTTATTGAATTTGTTACAATATTGTTTCTATTTTACTTTTTTTGCTTTGTGACCAGGAGGCATGTAGAATCTTAACTCCCCAACAAGGGATCAAATGCTCAATCCCTGCATTGGAAGGCAGAGTCTTAACTGGGCCACCAGGGAAGTCCCATCCTTATTCAATTTTTTGATCCTAGAATTATTTGGTCTTTCTTCATTCACAAGGTATTCATATATATGCATATACTCTTATCCTTATTTTTATATATACTCCATTAGTTTTTTATGTTTATGACAGTGATTTTAGGTGTTCAAATATTTCAAAGAATGTTTTAGTTCCATTCTGTTCACTCAAGAACTCCCTTTCAGGACTCTACTTAACCAGCCTCAGTGTGGACTGGTGGTTCTTTATTTGAGGGTTCTCTGAGTCCTTGTGCTTTTTTAGATATCTCTTATTTCTCCCCCCTTTATTTATAGAGTCAATGAGCATAAAATTTTAAGGTCCTCAGAATTTTTAAGACATTCCTCCATCATTATCTATGTTCTGTCATACTTTTAAGAAGTCCAATGGAATTCTAATTTTTCTCTCTGGAAACAATTAGAGTTTTCATCTTTTGTGTTCTAAAAATTCACACACAGATGATGTGCTTTGATGTTGAGTTTCTTAAGTTTTGATAGGTATTCCATGTATCCTTTTAATCTATAGAATCATGTCCTTCAGTTCTGGGACATTTTCCTGTGTTACCTCTTTCTTAATTTCTTCTCCACATTTTTCTTCTGGTCTCTCTTTCTAAAAATACTATTAGTCAGATATTAGACATCTTAGTCTAATCCTCTTAGTTTCTTATATCTTCACTTCATTTCAGAGCTTTTTGTTTTCTAGTGATTTTCTGAATGCACTAATAAAACTCTTTTGTGGCAAGCAGATTTGTAAGTGGCCCCTATCATGTTTTAGGTCTTTCCACCGGAAAAACCATTTACTGATATTCAAATATTTACATGGTACCCTCCCCTTCAGTGTGGCTGGGTCCTAGAACTCGATTCTAATCAATGGAATGTGACTAGGTGTATAAAATCCATATGATCATCACGTGAGTGTGATTGCATAAAAGTGTAGCTCCCATCTTTCTGGGATCTTTTTCTCTTCCCACTGGTGACTTTGAAGAGACAAGCTGCCATGAATCCTACAACTGTAAGGAAATAAATTTTACAGGCTACTTGAAGGAGTTTAGAATTGGATCCTCCCCCAGTCAAGCTGAACCTAGTTCTGGCTAGCACGCTTATTGTTGCCTTGTGAGATCCTCAGCAGAGGTCACAGCTAAGTTGTACCTAGACTCCTGACCCACAGAAGCTGTGAGTTTAAAAATGTGTGTTGTTTTAAGCCATTGAGTTTGTGGTAATTAGTTTTGCAGAATATAAAATGATATATTTTCCTATGAATTTTAAATGTGGGCTATTATGTTTATCGTTTCTAAAGTCTCTTTTTTGCTTATTATCCTCTCTCTCTCTTAAAGTAACATCCTATTCTTGTTTCACGGATATGATATCTTTTTCTTTGTCAATTTATTTCTTGTTCTCTCTATTGTTTCTGTTTAACTCTAGCTTTTTAGGTGTGTGTGTATTTAATTTCTAGCTTTCCTAAGATGTTGGTTGATCTTTAGTGGTGTTTCATATTTAAGAGTGACACTCAGATAGGCTCATGAGATCTGTATGAAGGAACGGCCATTAAACTGGTATCCTTTGCTGCAAAGTTATCTACTAGTGAGGCAACCTTCTCATTGGATAACTCCCAGATGTCAGTATTTAATAATCTTTTCTCTGGGGTCATTCAGTTTCCCCAAAGAAGACCCTGCTATCTTTTTCTGGACACTACTAGTCTTCTGTGAGGGAGAAAAAGGATGGTTCTTTATTTAGCATGAAGACCTTCATTTCTTTCTTTTTGTTTTAGCTCCGTGGCTTATTCCAGTCTTTAGCTGGCCTAGTTTCCTGAATTCAGAGGTTTCTAGGTTACTTTCTTTAAAAAAAAATAAATTTTTAAGGGTCAAGTTAAGTCATGTATTCCTGGGGTTCCAGTTATCTTTTGTTGCATGAAAAACCACTCTAAAACTTAGTGGCTTTTAAACTTATTATCTCTCATCGTTCTGTGCATTGACTGAACCCAGGTGTTTGTATGTATGTTCAGTCACTAAGCCATGTCCAACTCTTTGAGACCCCCTGGACTGAAGCATGCCGGGTTTCCCTGTCCTTCACTATCTCTGGGAGTTTGCTCAAACTCATGTCCATTGAGTTGGTGATATCATTCAACCATCTCATCCTCTGTCTCTCCTTTCTCCTCCTGCCCTCAGTCTTCCACAGAATCAGGGTCTTGGCCAGCAAAGTGATTCTTAATTGGGATAGAGGTTTCTCATGCTAAAACAGTCAGATCGCACTTAGGGCTGGAATCATCTGAAGGCTCAAGTGGTGTAAATGCCCCGGTGACTCCCTCAGATGTTTGGCAGTAGATGCTGGCTACAGCTGGAAGCTTAGTTTCAAGTGATCCTTTAATGTGTCTTAGGCTTCTGTGATCACAGTGGTTAGGTTCCAAGAAAAAGAAGGAGAAAACTGCCAGTTTCCTGAAAACTATACTGTGTGACTCCTACCATCGTCAGTTGGTCAGAGCAAACTAGACTTGCCCAGATTCAAGAAAGGGTGTGTCCCTACCTCTGATGAAAAGAGCGTCAAGTAATTTGTAACCATCTTTAACTTACCACACCTGACTTTCCAGGGTGAGAAGGGACGGGGGTTCAGCCCTTCTGCGTACAGACTTAGATTCCATCTCCTTTTGTTCAGCCTTGCAAACTGCTGTGACATCTCTCTTCTGAGGTATCTTGCCTCTGAGCCTTGATTCTCTTAAGATTTTTAATTCAGTTTGAAACTTCTTCCATTGTGATGTCGATGTTCACTTTCCTGTCTGCCACCCATTTCCTAAAAAACTTACTGAAATCACTCAATTGCTATTGTCTCTTTTATTCTTATTCTTTATCCTTGTATGGTCATTCCCCTTTACAGTTTTTACTTCATTTTAGAGGACTTCTACAAGAAAGAAATGATGTGGTGCATTTTTCTGAGTTCAACAAAAAATTATACCCCTTGTTACTTGTTAGCAAGTTGACTTTGCAGAGTGCTTTAAAATTTACAAATGTACTTTTGCATACATCATATCGATTCTCATTAATTTTGAAAGAAGGCAGGATAGATATCTAAATTATCTCTATTTTAGAGGTGAACAAGCTGAAATCAGAGATACAAAATGATTTATATAATATTGCACATGTGATTTGTTTTCATTTAGATGCTCTAGGGAAATGTTCTGGAATTAAGTCTAAAGGACAAGGGCAAGTCAAAATAACTTGTTTTTCTTTTTATTTGAGGGGGAGGGTATTGTACATGGAGTTCAGAAAAATTAGAATTTGTATAGCACTGAAGCAGTCATGTCACAATCTGGAATTTTTATATAAATGTGTAGCTGTGGTGGGTGGGTCAGGACCCAGTTTAGTAATGAAGTAGCAAGATTTCATGACCTAGCTCAGCTTCCTATTCAGGCCACACTGGTGATTTTGTTCACTTGATCCACATGCTAGGATGTGAGAATTTTTTCCCACGTCTCTTCGCAGGAGCCCATTTTGGCTGTTCTTCGGGTAGTCACTCAGTTTCAAAGAGGAAGACCCTATAATGTCTCCCAGGCATACTACAAAGGAAATATAAGTCAGCAGACAGTTGGATCTGGATCTGGGCCAGGATAACTCGACTCTTCTTGTAGAAGGTGCCATGGGATCTCTAGTGATGGCAGGTGATGGAAGAAGAGGGTCCCTTCAGCTTTATGTCTTGCCTGAAAGATGATAACCATGCTAATAAATTTAGTGCCACATTCTTTACAGTGTGTGCATCCGACCCCTAGAATAAGGCCATAAACCATAATGGGGTCCATGATGCTTTCAATTATTAGACATTCATTTCTGCTCTTCAATTTCTTTCTATGCTGCCCAAATTTGGCTTTATTGATGTGCTTTCTGGAGGCATGGGAGAGGACAGGGGTGGAAAAAAAGCCTACTTTTTAGAAATCTGAGAAAAAGTATATGTCTATCAATATAAAACCTAGGCTCCCTAATGGGGGAAAACATAACATTTGTCATTGTATCCACAATAAATACATAGACATATCATAATGAACAGAGCCTATTTGTAGGCATTCCTGGGTCTTTTCAGAGCCATAGGCTATTTTATGCTATCACCACCCTCATTAAGGGAAGTATTAAGTTTTTCTTTTAGTAGATAGAAATTAGGATTTGTGTTACCCTATTTCTCAGGCTTTGCTGAGAGCAGGAAGGCATCCAGCAAAGAGTTTATGGGATGTGGCACAGAGCCCCAGAGAGAGGCTGAGTTTGTTAGGAAAAAACAAAAAGAAAAGTCAGTGCTAAAAGAAGATACTTTATTTGGGTTTCTTGCCCTGATACTCAACACTGAAAAATTACCTTTCCAGTTCTTTGAAGCAAGGCTGGAAAGGTTAGTTTCATCCCTGCTGGTCTCTCCCTCTACATTTTATTAAACATTTCAACTCTTCCTTGCCTTTCCAGACACACTGTCAAAACTTGAATATCAGATCCATACCACAATCTCACTTCTGATGTTCACTCATGATTCAAGTGAAACTGGGCAGTACTCTCAAAATAGAATTAAAGAACCATTAACGTTAATGAAATACTAAATGTAAAAATTCCAACTCCCCCCAGAAACTGAAGACCCTTTTGATACCCAACTCTGAGATCTCGTTGTGCAATAAAATTAAAATTTCCCCATTTACTTTTATCTTTCACCCAGGATTCTGTTTGTGAATGACAGTCTTTCATCAGCCCAAAAAAAAAAAAAAAAAAAAGGCATACTCAGGGACAAATGAACAAAAATTACAGAAGAGACTCCAGTCTCTTGGAGAAGATTATCAGCTAGGATTACTCCAAATCTCTTGATGATTGTCTTCTTCTTAACTTTTGGTTGGCCAAGAACCTTCCACCTGAAAGATGGATAGGGGAGAATAGATGAGGAGAAGAGAACGCAAAATTTTGATTTGTTTTGGAAGTTTCCAGAAGGCCCTCAATGGAGAAGACCAAAATTAGAAGGACATTGGGGTGGAAGGGAAATAGACAAAGGACTGAATAATATCAAGCAATCTGTGGGGATCCTTCAGTAGAAACCTAATCCATTACTGGAAAGTGAGTGGGGAGTTAGTGTTTAATGGGGACAGAGTTTCACTTTAGGAAGGTGAAAAATTCGGGAGACGGATGATGGTGAGAGTTGCACAACAATGTGAATGTACTTAGTGTCACTGAAATAGTTCAATATGGTTCAAATAGTATGTTTTATGTTGGCATGACTTTTACCACAATAAAAAAAAATTTTTTTTTTAAAGAGAGTGAACCATGTTAGTAGATGAAGAATGCTTCTGGGAGCTTTGTATGATGTACCCCATACAGAACTCCTATTGCCATTTCTGCAGTTGTTTCTAGACTCTTGGGGGTGATGAACAGGAGAGGAGAGAGAGGGTGGTGTTGAGGTGCTAGAGAACTGGAAAGAATTCTTAATTATGGTGCTTACCTCTCTATTTGCTCCCCTCAGACAATCTGGGAGAAAAATACTCTGTGTTTTGTGTTATTAGCTCATGAAAACCAATGAAATTAGAGCCAAGCACCCAGGTGGCATAGTGGTAAAGAACGTGTCTGTCAATGAGGAGACATGAATTCGATCCCTGGGTTGTGAAGATCCCCTGGAGTAGGAAATGGCAACCCACTGCGCTATTCTTGCCTGGAAAATCCCATGGACAGAGGACTCTGGCAGGCTACAGTCCATGGGGTCGCAAAGAGTTGGGCATGAATGAGCACAAGCACTGACTAAGTGAAGAGTTTCTAGTTTTGAATATTAACGATGGCCTTTAAATTGCTGTGATTCCCTCAACAATGCTACAAGGGAGATCTTATTCATGTAATTTAGAACTGGTTCGTGTATAGAATTTGTACAGATATTAAGCAAATTGCACAGCCGACAATTGCAAAGTTGACCTTTCTTTCAAAACTGTTTTTATGAAATATTTATGGTAGGCTTCCATTATGGCTCAATTGGTAAACAATGCACTTGCAATATGGGAGACTTGGGTTCAATCCCTGGGTTGGGAAGATCCCCTGGAGAAGGGAATGGCTACCCTTTCCAGTATTCTGGCCTAGAGAATTCCATGGACTATATAGTCCATGGGGTCACAAAGAGTCAGACACGACTAAGTGACTTTCACTTCACTTCACATGGTAGGACAAACCTCTGCTTTTATAACCAAAATGGAGGAAAATAAGCACATGAGTTTTCAACTAAACATTGTTACTCGGTTTTAAAGCGTGATTTGGGCAAAACAGTTTTGAATAATCTAATGTGGATATACATCCTCAATTACGAAGTTAGCTCTGTAAACCGAAAGTTCTCGCTTTGGGGGAGGGGACTGCAGCAGAGGGGTCGGTGGACTGGACCACATGATAACAACACGGTCATGGCTTTGAGCCCCTGAAGATCTTGCACATGACCAGAGAGGCATAGGGTTGAACTTCTCAGTACATATTTAGGTGATTCTGTGGAACTTGTTTATTTTCAAAAGTACCAGGTTTGACTGATTTATCCGACATGCTTCCCTAGGAGTAAAAAGCCCTGTTCTCTAGACCCCAAATCGGAGAGAGTGGATGTATCTAGTGATTGGTAGGTAACGTGATCTGCCTTTTGTAGCAAGCCAGAAGCCAGATGTCCCCTCCCCTTTGATCTGAATAACACTTTAGGCTGCAGACAATAAGATTGGTTTTAAATTTATTGTCTCTTTGATTTCTGCATTCTAATGCTTTTTAAATTCTTTACACAAGACAGGGCTATATATAGGCAACTGGCGTGGTTCAATGGAGGCCAGAAAAATGCCAGTAGCTTTTGAGCAGTGCTGGGCAGAGGCTCATGCATATTTCTCTGCAAGGAAACAAAGACGACTTACTTGCGGGTAGGAACCTTTTTCTTTTCCAGGCGTTTTACTCCAAAAGAAAGTTTCCCACTCCTGGTTCCAGCCAGATTTGTGGAAAAGTTCGTTGCAGAACTCTCCTCTTAGCAAAGCACTCAAGCAGAAGAATCCAGTTTAAGTGAAGGAACCTAATATCAGAATGTCTTCCTCCTCGAAGCTCTCTATAACCTTCATCGCAGTTAATGATTTATTCCTGTCCTTGGTGGTGGAGCCTGTGTAAGGCTGTCAGCTGAGGCCACGGGCTTGATTTCATTAGTTCTGTTGAGGGTGGAGATGTAAAGGTCTGAATCCAACTTCACTCCCTGAGAAGGGTTAAATTGTTAAGTATTTGGGAATCTCCTTCAACTAAGTGAGCAATACTGACCAGGTCATCAAATGGGTAAAAATACGTGGTCCAGTTCCTCCCCTGAAATGGATCAAACCATAGAAAATTGCCCCAAGAAGTCTGCCTGTTCTAGGAAGAGCACCAAAAGGATGGCAGTGAAAGGGGTTCACATCTCTACTTGTTTGCAATGCAAACAAGTGATCTTGAAGGCTTGCCTTCATCTCCATTTTTTGAGCTAAAGGGATGAAGGTGTTCCCAGAAGCCTTATAACTAGTCTGAAATGAAGGTGAAACCAGGACTGAGATCTCACGGTAGCTTCTCCAGCGCTCTGCCTGCCTGGTAAGACCTGCCCTTGTCTCTCCGCTTGTGGGTCGTGAGGAACAGGGCTGGTTTTGTCTGTAGGGTGGCTTTGCAAATGGATACAGTTATTACAGATTACAGCAAAATTCTGATTCCTCTCCCCAAGAATCCTCTGTGAACTTCTCTGTGAAGAAAGGACAAGCCATGCAAGGACTCAGTGAGGTGAGGAATAAGAAAACATCAAATGCTTGTTTCCCTGCCTTCTGAGACTACAGCTTACCTTTGCAGCCTGGGAGCAGAGTCCCGGAGAATCCCCTTTGTGTAGCACATCCATCAGATTTTCCAGGCCGTCTTCAATCAATTCCTTGGATATCAGGTATTAAGCTAGAAAGCACTTTTTCCCCCCTCTCCTTTATGGTTATGAAATATGAAGGATGGCCACAGCTGAAGCTTTTAAGCCTGATGGGGATGGTTCCCTAGAGAGGCTCTTACAAACTTAGAGGATAGTCAGGAGGGGCTGTGAGGTTGGAAAAGCACTTCAAAAAAATCCTGTGAAGTCAGTAACTGCAGGATAATATCCTAACAGGCATACCTGGAGATAGACTCAGGACCAGTCATGGAACTGTTGATGTGGCTGGATTTACTTACGTTTTAAAGAGAGGTGTCTTAAAGTGACTGCGTCAAGGTGTCCTTTCAGATCTGTTTCTTCTCTGCACTTTCATCCTTTTTCAATAGATCTTAGAATTCTTCCTATCTGAATGAAGACTTCCAATATGTTGAATGAATGACTAGCAGGTTCCAACTACATGATCAAATTGCTTTAGATGGCCTGAGAAAGAACCATATAGGGACTGTGGGATTTTATCCCAAAGGCTCAGAACCTCAGTTTTTACTCATTTTCTATGAGCCCCAGTTCTTCCCTCTGACTTCCATTCTGGAAGATAGAATGGGAGAATTGGGTGCTCTCCAGGACGAGGTCTGGGCTACAGGTCACACAGTGACATGGGCAGGGAAGCAGGGTGCCACTTTAATTCTGCGTGAGGGAGAGATCACTGCTGGGAACGGAGGTTTACAGTTCAGGATGGTCTGTCCAGTCCTCGGATTCAAATGCATATGAGATTGCAAAGGAGCCTAGAAATTCTGTCGTCAGGTCTTGTCCTCGTCCCAGTCAAAACATGAAGAGGGTAGCTGGGGACACCATTTAAATTGAGATCCCCTGATGTACGTAGATAGCATGGGGATATTTAAACATGAAATTTAAAGAGTACCCTAGTTCCACTGTCTTACAGTGCATAGCAACTTGTTCTTTCTATAAAGTGTTGACGTCTGATCCCATTAGATTCTCATCACTCGACGAGGTAGGGAGGTGAATGCACCTTTGGCAGATTGGGAGATCAACGTTCTGAAAGGTCCAGTGATTTGTCTGAAGTCACAGGACAGAGATGTGACAAGAAACCAGCCTTACAAATTAGCCTTACCCAGCCTAATTTAGCACTTTTGAGCATTTTTACTAGTTTATTTTTGCCTCATAGTAGGATCTGTGTTAGCCTCCAGGATTCCCTGGATTGGAATGAAATTGTGGCTTCTGTGCTTGTTTCCTTTTGGTCCTTTTAAAGATGTCTTATATACATGCATAAAAACACACAAAGCAAAGTTAAGTTTATCAAATCATTAGAAAACAAAGAATTGGATGACACTGCCAGCACCATGGAGGCTTTCTGTGTTGCCTTGGGGAAGCTGCGTAGGTATGAGACAGGATCCTGTGTTTATCTGGGCTCTACTCTTGGCTGGATGTTCTGCTGTCACTGTTGTGAAATTCTTAATAATTTATGAACAAGAGACCCTATATTTCATTTTGCACTGGGCCTATAAATTATGTTTCTGGTCATGCTCCTACCTAGTCATGCTGTCTCCTCCAAAGTAACCATTATCCTAACTTTGATGGTCTAACTCTTCTCTATAGTTTTTATCACCACAGTATGCACATGTAAACATTATGGTTTATTTGTTTCTGAATTTTATATAAATGGAATAATATGGCATATTATTTTGTGTGTATGACTTGTTTCAGTAAGCCTTGTTTGTGAGTTTTATCTGTGTTTTATTTGTAGCTGGTCGTTCATTCAGTTGTATCATATTCTAAAATATTAATATAAATCACAATATTTTATTATACTTTTGATGGAAATTTGAGTGTTTTTTTTTTCCAGTTTTGGCTATTATGAATCAAGCTGCTATAAACATTGTTATGTATGCATCCTTGTACAAAAATACATCCACTTCTGTTGGGCGTTTTCCTAAGATGAAATGGCTAGGTCAGAAAGTTTGTTTGCTCAGCTGTAGCGGATAATGCCACACTTTTCCTAAAGTAGCTTCTCAATTTACATTCTTTAATAGAATAAGAGAACTTCCTCGCTCTGCATTCTTATCAGCAATGGGTATTATCTATCTTTTAATTTCAACCCTTCTTGTGGTTATATTAAATCATAGTGATTTCTCATTGTGATTTTAATTTGGATTTCCCTGATCAGTAATGAATTTGAGTATCTTTTCATAAATGTATTGGTCATTTGAATAAACTCATTTGTCTAGTTTCTTAATGATTCTTTTAAAAAAAATATATTTCTTTATTTGGCTGTTTGGGGTCTTGGTTGAGACACTCAGGAGCTTTAGTTGTGCGTGTGGGATCTAGTTCCCTGACCAGGGATGGAACCTGGGCCCCCTGCATTGGGAGCTCAGAGTCTTAGCCACTGGGCCACCAGGGAAGTCTCATTTCTCACTGATTGTTGTATTATAATATTTGGGGGTCTTTTCATATGAACTTATTATGGGAGATCATTATGTATTCTGGACGGGAGTCCTTTACCAGAAATACGTACTGCAGATAATCTTATCCTAGTCTATGCCTAAAAAATATTGAAACCGTGGCTTGAATCATTTCACCCATCAAGGTAGTTTTAAGACTTGCATGTCCTCCAGGCAGCACATAGTCTAAGTAAGATGTTTGCCCGAGTTATTTTCCAGAAACTAGGAGTGTCGGCTGCATCTAGTTTGACCTGAGCTGGTTAAGACTAGATGGGACCATCTATACTCCAACTGGGCAAGCACCGAGTATCTGCTTGGTAACCTTTTGCACGTGTAAAGGTCTCTAGCATAGTTAGACCTGGCCACCTTTTTCTTTCTTTAAAAAATTTTTAAAAATATTTATTTATTTGGCCCTGCCAGGTCTTAGTTGAGGCACATGGGATCTAGTTGCCTGGTCAGAGATCAAACCTGGGCCCCCTGCATTAGGAGCACAGTCTTAACTGCTGGACTACCAGGGAAGTCCTGCCACACCTTTTCCCCATCACCTTTCCCCACGCTCCCCACTGCCCAGATCACCCTGCTTCATTATTAGTTGTTCCATAAATACCTCAGCCCTTTGCCTGCGGGGAGGTGGATTTGAAATTTGTTTTCTCATTTCCTTGCTTGGCTGCCTTGTGAATAAACACTGTCTTTGTTGTAAGCTTCCATATCTCAGTGTCTTGGCTTGCTGTGCATGAGAAAGACAAACCTGGTTTGGTAAGAAATTTAGTGAGCCAATCAGGATGTAAGTCCAGATGGTCATTTTGCCCATGGTCTGTCAGCCCCTTGGTGGTATTGGGAGTCTGTGGGTGAGTCTAAGCATCTGCCTGGTCTCTTTATTCCAGGGACTGTCCTCAGGATTTCCCCAGTGAGGTGCCGTTGACCTTGGGTGCTTAGTTTTGTCTTACAGCAGAGAGATGGGTTTTGGGTTTGTGCTGGGAAGACGTCTTTGGATGAGTAACTTTGTTAAAAAGCATCTGTGCCTAGATTATTGTTGTGATCCCCATCAGACTGTGGGTTGGAGGCCCACCTTGTGGGACTTTGGTGGATGACATAAAAGGTTTCAGCTGCTGAGGTACTCTATATCCAGGTCAGAAGCCGGGGGCTCTCATTTTTAGTTTTGCTTCAGTCTTCTTTGTCCATCTGTGTCTGATTATCTTAATTGTTAAGAATTGGCTACTGGGGATATGGCTTCTTGGTGCTTGGAGCAAGGACCTTTAGAAAGATTTCGTTGTTGTGACCACCTGGAAGCCAAGCCCCTTCAAAATGGGAACGTTTAATCCTCCCTTGCAACTCCCTAGGTTGCATTCTCCAAAACTGGGTGACTTTGCATGGTATCATGCAAAAAAAAAAAGACTACACACACACACACACACACACACACACATATATGTTTTTGGTATCACAGCATGGCCACAGTATCATTTAGACTTGGAGCAAAATGGCCTAAAAATGGATCCTTAAATTACGATACAATTTCGCAACCAGACTTATTTTGTAAATGAGAAGAAAAATGGGATGAAATATCTTACGGATAGTCTTATGTAATTAGAATACGTCTGTTTTGCCTGACTCTAATGAAATGGAGGCCAGCCTGCTGTTAATTCAAACAGTTTGTTTCTTCTCCACTCCTGTATGATAGCGCTGCTGCTCCTTCACTGCCGTGCCTGAGCCACGGCCTTAGGCTTGTCTCTTCCCCCAGTCTCTGAGGATTAAGATATAGAAATAGTCGCCCCTGTCAAAGATGTGAGGGCACTTAATTTGGCCAGAGAGTTATCTAAACTTAGGGTGGGGTAATATCCATTTAAGGCAAGTCACACACGTTGGGAGTGTGAATGCTAAAGCTAGGCAGCCCTCAGGATTGATCTGGGTCTACACCTCCTTTTTCAGTTTTGGATTTATTTAACTGGACGAACCATTTGCTGACTCAGAGAGAGTGGAGCGTCTTTTTTGATCGATTTTTGCAACCCACAATCCAACCTGTGCAAATGTTCAGAATTCACTAAAGACACTCCTCACTTGAGAAGTATATAGAATGGTGCTGGATAAAACTAGAGAGGCGGCAGATCAATTTCATACAGAAACCCCTGGCAACACAGTACGTGCTGCTGCAAGCACAGCTGTACCAACTGCTGCTGCTAAGTTGCTTTAGTCGTGTCCGACTCTGTACGATCCCATAGACGGCAGCCCACCAGGCTCCCCCGACCTGGGATTCTCCAGGCAAGAACACTGGAGTGGGTTGCCATTTCCTTCTCCAGTGCATTAAAGGGAAAAGTGAAAGTGAAGTCGGTCAGTCGTGTCCAACTCTTAGCAACCCCATGGACTGCAGCCTACCAGTCTCCTCCTTCCATGGGATTTTCCAGGCAAGGGTACTGGAGTGGGGTGCCATTACTATACCAACAGCAGATCCTAATTGGGATGTGGTGTTGGGGATAGGGCTAAAGTTGAAAATAATCAAGATTGTATTCTCATGAGATTGTGAAGAAGGGTGCAAAACCCAGAAAAACTTAGTAAAGCACAGGAAGCAAAATAGAAACCAACTGAGGAGCCTTCAAAATTTCTAGAAAGGGTCTTTAAATCCTATAGGCTATGTGCAAATACAGACCCTGAAGCCCCAGAGAATTTAAAGATGGTTAATGACAGTTGACTCATTGGAAAAGACCCTGATGCTGGGAGGGACTGGGGGCAGGAGGAGAAGGGGATGACAGAGGATGAGATGGCTGGATGGCATCACCGACTCAATGGACATGAGTTTGTGTAAACTCCAGGAGTTGGTGATGGACAGGGAGGCCTGGTGTGCTGCAGGGAGTAGGACATGACTGAGCGACTGAACTGAACTGAATGACTTTCATTGGTCAGAGCACTCCTGATACACAGAAGAAACTGCAAAAGGTGGAAGGGGCTTTAGGAATGCCTCTGCTCAACTTCTTCAAACTGTCTTCCAAGTTTTTAATAGCAAAGACCAAGTTTAGGAGAAAAGGAAACAGTGTAGAGTGAAATAGCACTCTCCTGGCAGCTTCCTTAACATGAGGAAGAGCTGGGCCAAATTGAGGACCCCCACGAGGGGCTTGGCAAGAGGTTGGTGGTTCCAAGCCCCAAACTTCTAATGAAATAGGGCACTGGATAGTGGGACCCCACCAGAGTGCATATTACATAGAGGAGGAATGCTGGGAAAGAGACTGTTCCAAGTAAGACTCTTGAAGGTAAACAAGATACCTGAGCTGAGGATGGCAGTTACCTCTTGGTCATTCCTAAGACAGGGCCCAGGGTCTCTGCTACATCCTGTTGAGTCCATCAGTTGTTCCAGGTGACTATGACAGGGGGAAATCAACTTTTGAATTTTTTGGTTGATATGGAGGCCGTTTACTAGGTTTTAGATACCTAATTTTCTAAACTTTGTTCTGAGACCGTGGGATGTCTGGAGAAATCTGGAAAAAGTTTTTTCCAGCTGCTAGACTGTCAGATGGGAAAAACCCACCTGAAGCATAGCTTTCTATACAGTGCCCCATTCCCTTCTGGGATGAGATTTACTAAGTAAATTAAATACCACGGTTACCTTTGCACCTGGACAGATGGACTTGAAAGTACCAGCAGAGCAGGTTTGAGCACTGCAGTAACTGGACGTTATGCCAACCTCCAAAACAAAGCCTGCATCCATTCTGGAAGAGATACTGCAGAAGGTGAGTGTGAAGATACAGGTAGATGGGAGGAACAACAAAAACAACTGTGCCTACACAGGTTAGGCACTGGCTTAAGATGGTTTGTACCCCACTTACGAGCAATTGATCAAACAGATCAATTTTGTTGGTTCACCATATTGGATTTGAAGGATATGTGTGTGTGTGTGTGTGTGTGTGTGTGTGTGTGTGTGTATTATATCCTTGAGCTTTGAATCCCAAGAGCTGTTTGCTTTTGAAAGTGAAGATCTAGGTACACATTAAACAGTACTGCTGAATAGCACTTCCTCGGGAGTCTATAAGTTTCCTCATGATATTTAGAGAAATCCTAGGAAAAGAATCAAAGGCACAAGAGAACCCTGATCAGTTTGTAGATGATGCTCTGATCACCAGTAGAACAAAGGACACCTTAAACCAAGATACAGTTTGACTTGGAACTTTTGGCTGAACAAGGTATCCAAGAAGAAAGCACAAATCTTTCATCCCTCAGTTGATATTTGGGTTTTGAACTTTCACAAGGATGGAGACACTAAATCCCTGACAGAAAGGAAGCACTAACCATGGATGGGGTTTTAACTACCAAGGTAAAATTGCACAGAGTCCTAGGAATGACTGAGTTCTGCTCTATTTGGATCACCAACTTTGGACTTGTGGAAAAGGCACTTTCAGAAGCTCTTAAAGGAGGAGACATCGAACCTCTAGAATGAAATCGTGGAAGGATAAACATTCAGAAGACCAACTGCACCCTCACTGGACCAGACTTTATGAGGAACATGATGGAAAATTAAAACCTTGCTGCAGAAAAACCACAACTGATGTCATCCAAGTCTTGGCTGGTTCCAGAACCCTATTACTGACTTGTCCAAGAGGGCAAGTGAACCCCTAACGGATCTTAAGTTGCTCTTTGGAAAGAAGGCGCAAGAAAGGAATTAGGTGAATGAGATTATGCAGTGGTTTTTTGGGGGGGGCAAAGTAAAATTCTTCAGAAGGCTATTTAAATAACTTGTTAGGCTACCAGAATGATTTATTTTTAGGCTTTGTTTCTAACTTCCCAGGCTTGGAAGGAAAACTCAATAATTAGGATTTCTCAAATTTTAGCAAAAGCAGGTAATCTCTCTAGTGATGGGATATGTCATTCAAAACCATCTTCTGTATTTGATCATTCTGGCCCTTTGATTGTGTCTGTCATTAATTCTTCAACCACTCCTTACTTGACAGTGTCTTCAGATGTAACATATTGGGTAAAGCTAATCAACAGAATTGCCGTCCCTGTGTTTTTCTTACTATGCAGAAATTTGGTTCTATCCTCATGTCCCCTGTCAAGGTTCTACTTGGTCAGGATATTGTAGATATCATACTTAGAATAGGAAAACACAGCCCCTTCCATATTTAATACCTAAGTATTTTAGCCAAACAGAGTGATCGAGGCACTCCAGTATGTAAATAGGTAAAACGCTGATCCTTGGCTTGACCGTGTAAAATTTAACAATATGTCCTGCATTCTCTGTGTTCCCTCAGGGTACATCTTTGTCTGTGGTTTCCATTACCGATCTTGGGCCTATGAATGCCTTGACAACTGGCACAAAGGTCTTATTTGTTTATTGGGATTGAAATGTTAACTTGAAACCGGGAACAGGAGAATATTCTCAAGTGATTGCTAAACAGTTCCATTCCCCAAGGCCTGTTGGGTCTATACCCCTATATACCCAGAGCAGTCACCCCTCTTTCTTCAAGACTGAGAAATAACCAAAAGATAGGGAGGTACCAAAACTGTGGGTCAAATGTGCTCCAGGGTCAGGTGGTGCAGGGTAAAGGATCCACCTGCCAACGCAGGAGACACCAGGAATATGGGTTCGAGTCTCAGGTTGGGAAGATCCTCTGGAGAAGGAAATGGTAACCCACTACATATCCTTGCAAGGATAATCCCAAGGACAGAGGAGCCTGGTGTGACAAAGGGTTGAACATAACTGAGCATGCAAGCATGTATGTGCTCCATGCAGCATGTATGCTAAACAATAAGATGTTTGCCCGACTCATTTTCCAGGAACTTGGAGTCTAAGTGGCATCTCGTTCAAGCTGAGTTGGTTAGTTCTGGAGAGAACTCCTGATCTCCCAATTGAGCATGTGCGAGTATCTGCTTAATGACTTCTTGAGTATGCAGAGGCCCATAGCTTGTTTTGCCTGTACAGAATGACGATTACTGCATCTTTTTCTAATCACCTTTCCCCACGTTCCCCACTGCCTTTGTTCCTTATTTGTTACCCTGTAAATATACTGAGCCACTTGCCTTCAGGGAGGTGGATTTGGGATTTGTTCTCCTGTTTCCTCGTTTGGCTCCCTTGCAAATAAACCTTCCTTAATGCAAACCTCTGTGTCTCAGTGTTCTGGCTTGCTGTGTGAAGGGAAAGACAAGCCAGGTTTGGTAACAATAGCTTTTGATAAACAGATGCTATTAGTTTTAATGTAGTAAAATTTATCAATCTTGGTCATTGGTAATTTTTTTATGCACTGTTTAAAAATCTTTCCCTTTGCTCAAATCATGAAGATAGACTTCTAAAGGCTTGACTGCTTCACCTTTAACATTTAGATCTACAAAAGATCTTCAAGGGATACTTGTGTATATTATTAGCAAGAGGTCAAGTTCTTTTTCCTATATAAACACACCACCCTTTATAGCAAACATCCTTTTTCTGTTTCTTTAGAGTGCTACCTGTGTCATAGGTCTTGTGTATGTTCTGAGGCTCTGTTCTACTTTTCTGTTTATCCTTGCACCAATACAACATAGCTATGATATCTGTAGTTTCAACTTTTTATATCTGAGGACTTTATAAAATACCTCTCTTCAAGAGTTTCTTGGTTATCTCTTGACACTTTGCCTTTACATTCAAATATTAAATTCAGCTTGTCAAGGATTTCTTTAGTGGTTCAGTGGTTAATACTGTGCTCCCAATGCAGGAGGCCCAGGTTTGATCCCTGGTCGGGGAACTAGATCCCACATGCCACAACTAAGACCCTACAGAGACAATTAAAAACAAATAAGTAAATAATCAGCTTGTCAAGTTTTACAATGGACGGGGTTGCACTGAATCTGATAATGAGTTATGAGTGAATTGACAACCTAAAATATTCAATAAATAGATATGATTGCTTCTGCTTGTTTAGATTTTTACTCACAAAGGTAACAATTGTGTAGAGGTGGTATGGATTTTGTTAGATTTGTTCCTTAGCACTTGCTAATTTGTTATGCTATTGCAAATGGTATTTTTATTTATTTTTTTTCCATTTGTTTTTATTAGTTGGAGGCTAATTACTTTACAATATTGTAGTGGTTTTTGTCATACACTGACATGAATCAGCCATGGATTTACATGTATTCCCCATCCCGACCCCCCCTCCCACCTCCCTCTCTACCTGATTCCTCTGGGTCTTCCCAGTGCACCAGGCCCGAGCACTTGTCTCATGCATCCAACCTGAGCTGGTGATCTGTTTCACCCTAGATAATACACATGTTTCTATGCTGTTCTCTTAAAACATCCCACCCTTGCCTTCTCCCACCGAGTCCAAAAGTCTGTTCTGTACATCTGTGTCTCTTTTTCTGTTTTGCGTATAAGGTTATCATTACCATCTTTCTAAATTCCATATATATGTGTTAGTATACTGTAATGTTCTTTATCTTTCTGGCTTACTTCACTCTATATATATAGAGTATAATGGGCTCCAGTTTCATCCATCTCATTAGAACTGATTCAGATGAATTCTTTTTAAAGGCTGAATAACATTCCATGGTGTATATGTACCACAGCTTCCTTATCCATTCGTCTGCTAATGGACATCTAGGTTGCTTCCATGTCCTGGCTATTATAAACAGTGCTGTGATGAACATTGGGGTGCACGTGTCTCTTTCAGATCTGGTTTCCTCAGTGTGTATGCCCAGGAGTGGGATTGCTGGGTCATATGGCAGTTCTATTTCCAGTTTTTTAAGGAATCTCTACTCTTCTCCATAGTGGCTGTACTAGTTTGCATTCCCACCAAGAGTGTAAGAGGGTTCCCTTTTCTCCACACCCTCTCCAGCATGCAAATGGTATTTTTAAAGTTTTATATTTATCTGCAACAAATTTTATATAAAATATATTTACCTTGTATGTAAAAACTGTATATGATTATTCTAATGACTTACCTATAGATTATTTTGGATTATATATATGTAATATATGAATATTTTACTTCTTTGATTCTAATTTCTAAAATTTTCATATTTTAATTTTTTACATTATTGTACTGTTTAGGTTCTTCATTCAGAATAGACATGATTAGAGATGATAGTAGCATTCTTGTTCTCAATCTCAAAGGGGAAAGTTTTCAACATTTTACCATCATGTATATTTGCTTAGATTTTTAAAAATATCTGTCTTTATCAGGTTTAGGAAGCTCTGTTGTATTCTACTTTGGTAAGCCTTTGACAAAATTCAACACTCATTTATGATTAAAACTCTCCAGAAAGCAGGAATAGAGGGAACATACCTCAACATAATAAAAGCTATATATGACAAACCCACAGCAAGCATCACCCTCAATGGTGAAAAATTGAAAGCATTTCCTCTGAAATCAGGAACAAGATAAGGATGCCCACTCTCACCACTACTATTCAAAATAGTGTTGGAAGTTTTGGCCACAGCAATCAGAGCAGAAAAAGACGTAAAAGGAATCCAGATAGGAAAAGAAGAAGTGAAACTCTCGCTGTTTGCAGATGACATGATCCTCTACATAGAAAACCCTAAAGACTCTTCCAGAAAATTACTAGAGCTAATCAATGAATATAGTAAAGTTGCAGGATATAAAATTAACACACAGAAATCCCTTGCATTCCTATATACTAACAATGAAAAAACAGAAAGAGAAATTAAGGAAACAATACCATTCACCATTGCAACAAAAAGAATAAAATACTTAGGAGTATATCTACCTAAAGAAACAAAAGACCTATACACAGAAAACTATAAAACATTGATGAAAGAAATCAAAGAGGACACAAACAGATGGAGAAACATACCGTGTTCATGGATTGGAAGAATCAATATTGTCAAAATGGCTATTCTACCCAAAGCAATCTATAGATTCAATGCAATCCCTATCAAGCTACCAACGGTATTTTTCACAGAACTAGAACAAAAAATTTCACAATTTGTATGGAAATACAAAAAACCTCGAATAGCCAAAGTAATCTTGAGAAAGAAGAATGGAACTGGAGGAATCAACCTGCCTGACTTCAGACTCTACTACAAAGCCACAGTCATCAAGACAGTATGGTACTGGCACAAAGACAGAAATATAGATCAATGGAACAGAATGGAAAGCCCAGAGATAAATCCACGAACCTATGGACACCTTATCTTTGACAAAGGAGGCAAGGATATACAATGGAAAAAAGACAACCTCTTTAACAAGTGGTGCTGGGAAAACTGGTCAACCACTTGTAAAAAAATGAAACTAGAACACTTTCTAACACCATACACAAAAATAAACTCAAAATGGATTAAAGATCTAAATGTAAGACCAGAAACTATAAAACTCCTAGAGGAGAACATAGGCAAAACACTCTGACATAAATCATAGCAAGATCTTCTATGACCCACCTCCCAGAATATTGGAAATAAAAGCAAAAATAAACAAATGGGACCTAATGAAACTTAAAAGCTTTTGCACAACAAAGGAAACTATAAGTAAGGTGAAAAGACAGCCCTCAGATTGGGAGAAAATAGTAGCAAATGAGGAAACAGACAAAGGATTAATCTCAAAAATATACAAACAACTCCTGAAGCTCAATTCCAGAAAAATAAATGACCCCATCAAAAAATAGGCCAAAGAACTAAACAGACATTTCTCCAAAGAAGACATACAGATGGCTAACAAACACATGAAAAGATGCTCCACATCGCTCATTATCAGAGAAATGCAAATCAAAACCACAATGAGGTACCATTACACGCCAGTCAGGATGGCTGCTATCCAAAAGTCTACAAGCAATAAATGCTGGAGAGGGTGTGGAGAAAAGGGAACCCTCTTACACTCTTGGTGGGAATGCAAACTAGTACAGCCACTATGGAAAACAGTGTGGAGATTTCTTAAAAAACTGGAAATAGAACTACCATATGACCCAGCAATACCACTTCTGGGCATACACACTGAGGAAACCAGATCTGAAAGAGACACGTGCACCCCAATGTTCATCGCAGCACTGTTTATAATAGCTAGGACGCGGAAGCAGCCTAGATGCCCATCAGCAGATGAATGGATAAGGAAGCTGTGGTACATATACACCATGGAATATTACTCAGCCATTAAAAAGAATTCATTTGAATCAGTTCTAATGAGATGGATGAAACTGGAGCCCATTATACAGAGTGAGGTGAGCCAGAAAGATAAAGAACATTACAGTATACTAACACATATATACGGAATTTAGAAAGATGGTAACGATGGCCCTATATGCAGGGCAGAAGAAGAGACGTAGAAGTATAGAACAGACTTTTGAACTCTGTGGGAGAAGGGGAGGGTGGGATGTTTCGAAAGAACAGCATGTATATTATCTGTGGTGCAACAGACCACCAGCCCAGGTGGGAGGCATGAGTCAAGTGCTCGGGCCTGTTGGGCTGGGAAGATCCAGAGGAATCGGGTGGAGAGGGAGGTGGGATGGGAGACCGGGACGGGGAATTCGTGTAACTCTATGGCTGATTCACATCAATGTATGACAAAACCCACTAAAAAAACAAAACAACAACAAAAAAAATTTGAATTAAAGTCAAAATACTCCTAGTAAAAAAAAAAAAAAGAGTTTTAAAATTTGGATTTCATCAAATGTTTTTGAGGAACATCAATTGAGATTATCATTATTCTCCTTTATTCTGTGACTGTGGTGGATTAAATTGCTTGATTCTGTTCCCTCCCCAATATTAAATAACCACAGTATTCCTAAAATAAACTCAATTTAGCCATGGTATATTTTTGTGTATTAGTTAGATCCAGGGGGCTTCCCTGGTGGCTCAGATGGCACAATACCAGATGCTGAGGTCTGACTCCTCTGGTTGTTGAAAATAATAGGTTGAATGATAATTTGGGCTTCCCTGGTGGCTTAGCTGGTAAAGAATCCACCTGCAATGCAGGAGACCTGGGTTTGATCCCTGGGTTGGGAAGATCCCCTGGAGTAGGGGTTTCTGGCCTGGAGAATTCCATTGACTGTATAGTTCATGGGGTTGCAAAGAGTCTGACAAGACTGACTGACTTTCACTTTCACTTTAGATCCACGTTGCTAAAATTATTAAGAATTGTTAAAGTAAATATTATGCCTTAAGAGTTACCTGTAATTTTCCTTTGTATGCCTTTGTTAGATTTGCATATTAATTTTTATCATTATTTCATATTTTCCTTTGTTTATTGAGGTACAGTTGATCTACAGTGTATAAATTTCAGGTTTAGAACATAATGATTCATAATGTAAAAAAATTATACTGTATACAGTTATCATAGAACTTAGGAAATATCCCCTGTGCTGCACCACATCCTTGATGTTTATGCCTAGTTTGTACCTCATAACCCCCTCCCTGACTCTCCCCCTTCCTTCTCACCACTGGTAAATACTGGTTTCCTATATCTGTTTCTTTTTTGTTGTATTCACTAATCTCTTAGAATCCACATAAGTAATTGTCTTTCTGTCTGACATATTTCACTAAGCATATTCTCTAGATCCATCTACATTGCTACAAATGGCAGTATTTCATGCTTTTTTATGACTGAGTAGTATTCCATAGCACACCTTAACTGTGCATCTGTTGATGACCACTTAGGTTGCTTCTCCCTATCTCGCCAGCTGTAAATAATGCTGCTGTGAACACTGGGGTGCATGTATCTATTCAAATTAATGTTTTCATTTTCTTTGGATATAAGCCCAGGAGTGGAATTGCTGGATCATATGGTAGTTTGAATTTTAGTTTTGAGGGATAGCCATACTGTTTTCCACAGTGGTTTCAGCAATTTATACTGCTGCAAGTGTATGTGGGTTCCCTTTTCTCCACATGCTCACTAAAATTTATTAGTTGGGGTATTTTTTATAGCCCTTTTGACAGGTATGAGGTGATATCTCATTATAGTTTTGATTTGCATTTCTCTGATTAGCAACATTAAGCATCTTTTCATATGCTTGTTGGCCGTCTGAATGTCTTTTTTTTTTTTTTTTTTTTTAATATCTATTCAGGTTTTCTGCCCACTTTTTTCCTCATGTCTTTTTGATGTTAAGTTGTATGGACTTTTGATAAATTTTGGACATTAACCCCATATAGGTCATATCATTTGCAAATATTTTCTCTCATTCAGTAGATTGTCTTTTGATTTTGTTCATGGGTTTCCATGCTGTGCAAAAGCTCTGGTTTAACTCGGTCCCATTTAGTGTGTTTTTCTTTTGTTTCCCCTGCCTTAGGAGACAGATACAAAAAGATGTTGCTATGATTTATGCTAGACTGTTAAACTTAGGTTCACTTCAAGGAGTTTATGGTTGCCAAACTCTAAGATTTTAATCTGTGTTTATTTTTATATATGTGATGAGGGAATATTCTATTTTTTTCTGCATGTGACTGTCCAGTTTACCCAGCAGCACTTACTGAAGAGGTTATCTTTTCTCCTCTATCTTTCTGTCCCCACTGTTGTAGATTACCTGATCGTAAGCACATGGGCTTATTTCTGAACTTTGTTTTGTTCCATTGATCTGTGTCTTTGTGCCAGTATCACAGTTTTGATTACAGTAGCTTTGTAGTATAGTTTGTGTCAAGGAGCATGATACCTTCAGTTCTGTTCTTCTATCTCAAAATTGTTTTGACATTTTTGATCTTTTGTGTCTCCATAAAAATTTTAAAATTCCTTGTTCTAGTTCTATGAAAAATGTCATTGTTATTTTGATAGGGATTGCATTGACTTTTAGATTGACTTGGATAGTATGGTCATTTAAAAAATATGAACTATGACTAGTAATCCATGAACACAGTATCTTGCCATCTATTTGGATATGACACAGTTTCTTTCATCAGTGTCTTAGTTTTCTGAGTACAGGTCTTTTACCTCCTTAGAATTATTCCTAGGTATTTTATTCTTTTTGATGCAGTGGTAAATAGATTTTTCTGATACTTCATTGTCAGTGTACAGAGATGCAACAGATTTCTGTATATTTTGTGTCCTGCGGCTTCACCAAATTCATCAGGATCTAGTAGTATTTTTGGTAGCATCTTTAGGATTTTCTATGTATAGTATTAAATCATCTGTAGACAGTGACAGTTTTACTTCTTTCCAATTTCTATTATTTTTCTTGATGGACTGCTGTGGCTAGAACTTTGAATACCATGTTGAATAAAAGTGGCAAGATAGGCATCCTTGTCTTGTTCCTGATCCTAGAAGAAATCTTACCAGCTTTTCACTGAGTATGATGTTAACTGTGGATTTGTCATATATGACCTATATTGTGTTGAGGTATATTCCCTCTGTGCCCACTTTCTGGAGAGGTTTTTTAAAAATCATAAATGGATGTTGAATTTTGTCAAAAGCTTCTTTGTATCGATTGAGATTCATACGGTTTTTACTCCATTTTTAAGTGGTACATCACATTGATTTGTTGATACTGAAGCATTCTTGCATTCTTGGGGAAAAAATCCCACTTGATTAAGTTGTATGATCTTTTCAATGAATTGTTGGATTTGGTTTGCTAACATTTTGTTGAGGATTTTTGCATTTATATTTATCAGTTGATACTGGCCTGTAATTTTCTGTTTGTAATATCTTTGTCTGGTTTTGGTGTCAGGGTAATGCTGGCCTCATAGAATGAGCTTGAAAGTGTTCCTTCTTCTGTAATGTTTTGAAATAGTTCCTTCTAAATGTTTGGTAAAATTAACCCGTGAAACCATACGGTCCTGGACTTTTGTTTGAGAGTTTTAAAATTATGGATTCAATTACTCTACTGGTAATTAGCTTGTTCATATTTTCTATTTCTACCTGATTTAGCCTTGGGAGAATATAAATTTCTAGGAATTTGTCCACTTCTTCTTGGCTGTCAATTTTATTGACTTATTCCTAGTAATTTCTATGAGCCTTTTTATTTCTGTGGTGTGGGTTGTAACTTTTTCATTCCTGATTTTGTTGATTTGGGCCCTCTTTTTTCTCCATGCCTCTGGCTAAAGGATGATCAATCTTGTTTATCTTTTCAAAGAACCAACTCTTAGTTTCTTCTTTTCTATTTTTCAGTCTCTATTTCCTTTTTTCCTACTCTGATCTTACATGATTTCTTTCTAACATTGGATTGTTTTCTTCTCTCTAGTTCTTTTAGGTGTAGGATTAGGCTGGTTTGGAGTTTTTCTTATTTTCTGAGGAGAGCATGTATTACTATAAACTTTCCTGTTAGAACTGCTTTTGCTCTGTCCCATGGTTTTTAGGTCAGTGTGTTTTCATATTCTTTGGTCTCAAGGTATAATTTGATTTCATCTTTGACTTCATCAGCTAGCCATTGGTTTCTTAGAAGCTTATTGTTGAGCCTCCGTGTACTTGTGTTTTGCAGCTTTTATTTCCTGTAGTTTATTTCTAGTCTAATAGCCTTCTGGCCAGAAAATGCTTGATTATGGTTTCAATTTTCTTAACTTCACTGAAGCTTGTTTTGTAGCCTAGCATTTGATCTATCCTGGAGAATATTCCACTTGAGTCTGAAAAGAATGTGTCTTTGGATGAAATGTTCTATATATATAAAACCCAAGTCCATCCTGTCTGAGTCATTTTAAATTTAGTGCTTCCTTAGTGATATAAATATGTAGATATGTGTATATATTATATATATATTTGTTTGAATGATCTGTCCATTGATGTAAATTGGGAGTTGAAGTCTTCTACTACTATGTTACTGTCAATTTCTCTCTTTATGTCAATATTTGCTTTATGTATCAAGATGCTCCTATGTTGGGTACACTTATATTTACAATTGTTACATCTTGGATTTATACCTCCATCATATGTACTGTACTTCTTTGTCTGTTATAACAGTTTTTGTCTTTTAAAGGCTATTTTGTCAATACAAGTATCGCTACCCTAGCTTTGTCTGGATTTCCATTAGAATCAAATACCTTTATCTATTTCCTCACTTTCCTCATAGCTCAGTCAGTAAAGAATCTGCCTGTAATGCAGTAATCTGCCTCCAATGCAGGAGACCTGGGCTCCATTCCTAGATCAGGAAGATCCCCTGGAGAAGGAAATGGCAACTGACTTCAGTATTCTTGCTTGAGAAAGCTTGAGAAATCCCAAGGACAGAGAAGCCTGATGGGCTATACAGACCATGGGGTCACAAGAGTTGGACACGACTTAGTGACTAAACCATAACCATCACTTTATTTTTAAATCTGAAGGGAGTCTCTCGTAGGCAGCAGGTCTTGTTTTTATATCCATTTAGCCACTCTGTCTTTTGATTAGACTGTTTAGTCCATTTATGTCTAAAGGAATGTGTATGTTCTTATTGCCATCTTGTTAATTGTATTGGGGTTGTTATAGTTTTTTGTTTTTTCTCTTCCCCTGTGAGTTGATGACTCTTTAGTGTTATGTTTGGATCCTTTTTCTGTAGTTTTTATCTATCATAGATTTTTGCTTTGTAGTTGCTGTTGTTCATTTACTGAGTCATGTCCAACTGCTTGCGACCCCATGGACTGCAGCACGGCAGGCTTCCCTGTCCTTCACCATCTCCTCGAGCTTGCTCAAAGTCATGTCCATTGAGTCAGTGAAGCCATCCATCCATCTCATCCTCTGTCGGCCCCTTCTCCTCTTGGCTTCGATCTTTCCCAGCATCAGTGCTTCCAATGAATATTCAACATTGATTTCCTTTAGGATTGACTGATTTGATCTCCTTGCAGTTCAAGGGACTCTCAAGGTTTGTAGTTACTGTGAGATTATATAAAGCCAGCTATATACAAGATGTAAGTTGGTGATCTCTTAATTTCAAATACCTTTTTAACAGCCTTACATTTATACTCTTCCTCTTAAAGTTACTGTTTTTTGACATTATATTTTACATCTAATTTTTCTGTGTATCCCTTAACTGCTTACTGTAGATTTAGATGATTTTCTATTTGTTTTAACCTTCCTACTAGCTTTGTACATTTGGCTTTTCTACTTTTATTGTATATTTGCCTTCACCAATGAACTGTTTCTTTCTGTGTAATTCTCATGTTTCTAGTTGTGGCCTTTCTTTTGCTTAAAGAAGTCTCTTTAACTTTTCTTACAAAACTGATTTGATAGTATTGAACTCAAGTTTTGGTTGTCAGTAAATCTTCTGATCTCTTCAACAAATCTGAATGAGAACCTTGCTGAATAAAGTATTCTTGATTATAGGTTTTTACTTTTCATCACTAAATACATCATTCCATTCCCTTCTGGCCTGTAGAGTTTCTGCTGAAATGTTATGTGATCACCTTATGTGAAACTCCTTTGTATGTAACTTGTTTTCCCCTTGCTACTTTCAATATTTATCTTTTATTTTTGCCGTTTAATTTTCATTTTATTTTGGAGTATAGTTTATTTGCAATGCTGTGTTAATTTTAGGTGTATCTCAAAGAGATTTAATTATGCATATACATATATTTATTCTTTTTCAGACTTTCCCCCATATAGGTAATTACTGTATTGAGTATTGAGTAGAATTGCTTGTGCTCCTTGTTGATTATCTATTTTATATATAGTAGTGTGTATATTGGAGAAGGCAATGGCAATCCACTGTAGCACTCTTGCCTGGAAAATCCCATGGACAGGGCAGCCTGGTGGGCTGCCATCTATGGGGTCACACAGAGTCAGACACGACTGAAACGACTTAGCCGGAGCAGCAGCAGCAGTGTGTATATGTTAATCCCAACCGCCTATGTTATCCTCCCCTCACCTTTCCCCTTTGGTAGCCATAAATTTGTTTTCTCAGCCTGTGAGTCTGTTTATGGTTTGTAAATAAGTTTATTTTTATCTTTTTTTTTTAGATTCCACATACAAGTGATATCATATGACATCTGTCTTTCTCTGACTGACTGACTTCACCTAGTGTGAAAATCTCTAGGTCCATCCATGTTGTTGTGAATGGCGTTATTTCATTAGTTTTTATGTCTCAGTAATGTTCTATTATATATATGCCTTTTCATCTGTTGACGGACATTTAGGTTGCTTCCATGTTTTGACTATTGTAAGTAGTGCTCCAATGAGCACTGGAGTGCATGTATCTTTTCAAAATATAGTTTTTTCCCAGATATATGCCCAGGAATCAGATTGCTGGATCATATGGTAGTTCTATTTTTAGTTTTTAAAGAAACCATGCTTTTGTCCATAGTGGCTGTACCAATTTACATTGCCACCAACAGTGTAAGAGGGTGCCCTTTTTTCCATACCTTCTCTAGCATTTACTGTTTGCAAACTTTTTGATGATGGCCATTCTGACTGGTGTGAAGTAATACATTGTAGTTTTGATTTTCATTTCTCTAATAACTAGTGATGTTGAACATCTTTTTAAGTGCTTTTTGTCTATCTCTATTTCTTTTTTGAGGAGATGCCTATTTAGAGTTTTGGCCCATTTTTTTGATCGGGCTGTTTTGTTTTTTGATATTGAGCTGCATGAGCTACCTGTGTATTTTGAAGTTTAATCCCTTGTCGATTGCATCATTTGCAAACATTTTCTCCCATTCTGTGGGTTGTCTTTTCATTTTGTTCATGGTTTTCTTTGCTATGCAAAGGTTTTTAAGTTTAGGTAGGTCCAATTGTTTATTTTGTTTTTATTTTTATTATCATTACTCTAAAAGGTGGATCCAAAAAGATACTGCTGCAATTTATGTCAAAGTGTGTTCTGCGTATGTTTTCCTCTAAGAGTTTTGTAGCATCCAGTCTTAAATTTAGGTATTTAATCCATTTTGAGTTTACTTTTGTGTAAAATGTTAGAGAATGTTCTAAGTTAATTCTTTTACATGTGGCTTTCCAGTTTTCTAGCACCATTTATTGAAGAGACTCTTTTCTCCTTTATTATGTTCTTGCCTCCTTTGTCATAGATTGACTGTAGGTGCAAAGTTTATTTCTGAGCTTTATGTCCTGTTCCATTGATCTGTAAGTCTGTCTTTGTGCTGGTACCCTACTCTTTGATTACTGTGGCTTGAGAGAGAGAGAGAGAAAGAGAGAGAGAGAGAGAGAGAGAGAGAGAGAGTGTGTGTGTGTGTGTGTGTGTGTGTGTGTGTGTGTGTGTGTGTGTGTGTGTGTGTGTGTGTGTGTGTGTGCGCGCGCGTGCGCGCTGGTAGTTCAGACGGTAAAGAAACCACCTGCAATGCAGGAGACCTGGGTTCAACCCCTGGTTTTGGAGGAGCCCCTGGAGGAGGGCATGGCAACCCACTCCAGTATTCTTGCTTGGAATATTCCATGAACAGAGGAGCCTGCCAGGGGGTCACAATGAGATGGATACTACTGAGTGACTCAGCACAGCACAGGCTTATCTAATATGAATCTCTCTCTCTGTCTCTCTCTCTCTCTCTCTGTCTCTCTCTCTCTCTGTCTCTCTGTCTCTGTCTCTCTCTCTCTCTCTCTCTCTCTCTGTCTCTGTCTCTCTCTCTCTCTCATATAGTATAATCTGGAGTCAGTGAGCCTAATTTCTCCAGCTCTGTTTTTCTTTCTCAGGATTGCTTTGGCTCTTCAGGGTCTTTTGTGTGTCCATACAAGTTTTAAGATTTTTTGTTGTTGTTGTTCTAGATCTGCAAAAAGTACCATCAGTAATTTGATAGAGATTTTGCCCTGGGTAGAACAGTCATTTTGACAATATTGATTCTTTCAATCCAAGAACATCATATATCTTTCCATCTGTTTCTGTTATCTTCTATAGATACTTCTTCCATTAGTGTCTTACAGTTTTCAGAGTACAGGTCTTTCAGCTCCTCAGTTGCTTAATTCCTAGCTGTCATATTCTTTTTGATGTAATGATAAATGTAGATATTTCCTTAATCTCTCTTTCGTTGTAAGTACATAAAAATGCAAGAGATTTCTGTGTATTTAATTTGCATCCTGCAACTATACTGAATTAATCTGGTAGCATCTTTAGGATTTTCTATCTGTAGGATCATGTCATCTGCAAACAGTGACAGTTTTATGTCATTTTTTTTTCCAGTTTGGATTCCTTTAATTTCTTTTTCTTCTCTGATTGCCTTGGCTAGGAAATTCCAAACCATGTTAAGTAAAAGTGGAAAGAGTATAGACATCCTTGTCTTGTTCCTGATTTTAGAGGAAATGATTTCAGATTTTCACCATTGAGTATTATTGAGTATTAGCTGTGGGTTTGTCATACATGCTGTTTATTATATTGAGGTATGTTCTCTCTATACCAAATTTCTAGAGTTTTTAAATCATAAATGGTTGTTGAATTTTGTCAAAAGTTTTCTCCACATCTACTTAAGATGATCATATGGTTTTTATTCTTCAATTTGTTAATGTGTTTATCACACTGATTAATTTGCAGATATTGAAAAATTCTTGCCTCTCTGAGATAAATCCCACTTGATCATGGTGTATGATCCTTTTAGTGTACTATTAGATTCAGTGTGCTAGTATTTTGTTGTAAATTTTTCTGTCTATGGTCATTAGTGATATTGCCTGTAATTTTCTCTTTTTTTGTGGTATCTTTGGTTTTCGTATCAGGGCGCTGGTGGCCTCATAGAATGAATTTCAGAGTGTTCCTTCCTCTGCAGTTTTTTTGGAGTAGGTTCAGAAGGATAGGCGTTACCTCTATTCTAATGTTTGATAGAACTTTCCCGTGAAGCCATCTGGTCCAGGAATTTTGTTTGTTGGGAGTTTTTTGTTTGTTTTGGGGTTGTAATTTCTTTTTTGGCTGTACTGCAAGGCCTGCAAGATCCCAGGTCCCTGGCCAGAGATCAAACCCAGGCTGCCGGCAGTGGAAGCACTGAGACCTAACCACTGGACCACCAGGGAATTTCCGTTGGGAGTTTTAAAATCACAGTATTGTGATTTTAAAATCACAATTTGGTCTGTTCACATTTTCGATTTCTTCTTGGTTCAGTTTTGGGAGACTGTACCTTTCTAAGGATTTGTCCATTTTTTCTAAGTTGTCCAATTTATTGACATATAGTTGCTTGTAGCAGTCACTTATGATCCTTTGTATCTCTGTGGTGTCCATTGTAACTTCATTTTCAATTGTAATTTTATTGATTTGAGCCCTTTCCCTTTTCTTCTTGATGAGTCTGACTAAAGATTTATCAGTTTTGTCTTTTCACAGAACCGGTTTTTAGTTTTATTGATCTTTTCTATTGTTTTCTTCATCTCAATCTCATGTCTGCTCTGATCTTTATGATTTCTTTCCTTCTGCTAACTTTGGGTTTCATTTGTTCTTTCTCTAGTTGCTTTAGGTGTAAAGTTAGGTTGTTTATTTGGAATTTTTCTTGTTTCCTGAAGTAAGATTGTGCTGCTATAAACTTCCCTCTTAAAATTGCTTTTTGCTGCATTGCAAATATTTTGGATTGTTGTATTTTATTTTGATTTGTCTCTAGGTAATTTTTTAATTTCCCCTTTGATTTCTTCAGTGGTCCACTGGTTGTTTAGTAGCATATTGTTTTTCCTCTATATATTTGTGTTGTTCATAGTTTTTCCCTTGTAGTTGATGTTTCATCTCATAGTTTGTGAGAAAGAGGCTTGATATGATTTCAAATTTTTAAAATTTAACTCTGCCACCAGTGTTTTGTCTGCAGTGAGTTACAGCCAACCCTGCTTGCCCAGGAGACCCTCCAAACCCAGCAGGTAGGTCTGGCCCTCGCTCCTATGAAGTCACTGCTTTTTCCTCTGGGTCCTGGTGCTCATGAGACTTTGTGTGAACCCTCCAGAAGTAGAATTTGTTTCCCCCAGTCCTGTGGAGTTTCCACAATCAAGCCCTGTTGGCCTTCAAAGTTAAATGCTCATGATGCTCCTCCTCCTCCCGATGCCAGACCTGGGGCTCTCCAGTTGGGAGAGCCTGACCTGGGGCCAGGAACTTTTCCTTTTGTGGGAGAACCTCTATGATATTATTTCCCAGTTTGTGGGTCGCCTACCCACTGGGTGTGGGATTTGTTTGTATTGCACATGTGCCCCTCCTACTTTCTCATTGCGGTGGCTTCTTTGTCTTTTGAAGTAGAATATCTTTTCTGTAGGTTCTAGTCGTTTTTCAGTCAATGATGATTCAGCAGTTAGTTTTGACTTTGGTGTTTTCATGAGTAGGTGACCTCAGGTGCTTCTACTCTGCCGTCTTGTCCCTGGCCTTGATTTTTGCCACTTTAATTACATAGTATCTTGGTATGGTCCTCTCTGTTTAGAATCTCTGTGTTTCCTGGCCCTGGATGTGTTTCCTTTCCCCGGTTAGAGATGTATTCAGCTATTAGGTCTTCAAATACATTCTCTGCCCCTGCCTATGTCTCTCATATATAACTACCTCTCTCTCTCTCTTTAGTTGCTCAGTCGTGTCGGACTCTTGTGACCCCATAGACTGTAGCCTGCCAAGCTCTTCTGTCCGTGGAATTCTCCCAGCAAGAATACTGGAGTGGGTTGCCATTTCCTTCTCCAGGGGATCTTCCCGACCCAGGAATCAAACCTGGGTGTCCTGCATGGCAGGCAGATTCTTTACCAACTGAGCTATGAGGGAAGCCCCATATATGACCACAGGGACTCCTATAATGTAAACGTTAGTATGCTCAATACTATGCCCGAGATCTCTTAAACTGTCCTTATTTCTTTTATTTCTGTTTAGGAATAGTGATATCCACTACTGTCTTCCAGCTTGCTGATGGAAAGGAACGTATCATTTAGTTTATTAATACATTCTAGTGTATTTTTCATCTCAATTATTCTTCATAGGTTTGGTTCATTTTCCAACTCTTTGTTCAAAGAGTTGTTTAAAGCTATCAGGGCTTCCCTGATGGCTCAGACAGTAAAGAATCTGTCCACATTGTGGGAGACGCAGGTTCAATCCTTGGGGTCAAGAAGATCCCCTGAAGGGAATGGCAACCCACTCCAGTATTGCTGCCTGGAGAATTCCATGGACAGAGAAGCCTGGCAGGCTATAGTCCATCGGGTTGCAAAGAGTCAGACATGACTGAGTGACTAGCACTTTGTTAAAAACTTCTAAGTTCTTAATCTGTGCACCTCATCTTCTGAGTTCTTTAATAATCTTTCTTCTGGGTTTTTGCCTCATTCCTTTGTTAGCACAGGTTTCTCTGTTCGCTCATGTTGAAGTAAGTCAGAAAGAGAAAAACAAATATCATGTATTAACGCATATATATGGAATCTAGAAAGATGTTACTGATGAACCTATTTGCAGAGCAAGAATGGAGACACAGACATTGAGAACAGACTTGTGGACATGGCTGCTTTTGGGGGAGGATGGAGAAGATGGGAGTATGGACAGAGTAACATGGAAACACACATTACCATGTGTAAAATAGACAGCCAATGGAAATTTGCTATATGACTCGAGGAGCTCAAACCAGGGCTCAGTAACAGCCTGGAGGGGTGGGATGGGGAGTGAGGTGGGAGACATGCTCAAGTGGGAGGGAACACTGGTAAACCTGTGGCTCATTCATGTTGATGTTTGGTAGAAACCAACACAATACTATAAAGTAATTATCCTTCAATTAAAATAAAATTTTTAAAAGGACAGAATATCTAAATAGATATTTCCCCAAAGACGATATATAGATAACTAAAAAGCACATTAAAATATGCTCAATATCACTAGTTATTAAAGAATGCAAATCAAAACTACAATGAGATATTACCTCACACCAGTCAGAACAGTCATCAAAAAGTCTACAAACAATAAATGTTAGAGAGGGTTTGCAGAAAAGGAAACCCTCCTACACTGTTGGTGGGAGTGAAAATTGACACTGCCACTATGGCAAACAGTATGGAGGATTCTTAAAAAAATAAAAATAAAACTACCATAAGATTCAACAATCCTATTATTGGGCATATATCCTGAGAAAACCACAGTTTAAAAAGATGTGTAGCCCAATTTACACTATTTACAATATCAAGGACATGGAAACAACCTAGATATTCATCAACAGATGAATGAACAAAGAAGTTGTGGTATATATATACAATAAAATATTATTCAGCCATAAGAGGGAATGAATTTGAGTCAGTTCTAGTGAGGTGGATGAACTTAGAGCCTGTTACACAGAGTGAAGTAAGTCAGAAAGAGAAAAATAAATATATTAATGCATATATATGGAATCTAGATAAATGATACTAATGAACATGTTTTCAGGGCAGGAACAGAGACACAGATATAGAGAACAGACTTGTGGACACAGCAGTGGAAGGAAAGGGTGGGATGAACTGAGAGAGGAGCACTGAAACACATTTTCTAGTGCAAACATTTTTGATTAGCTTGTTTTGTTTTTTGATATTGAGCTACATGAGTTATTTGTATATATTGGTGATTAATCCCTTGTTGGAAATTCCTGATGGGAGAGACTGATCACTCACCTAGAGCCAAACATTCTGGAATCTGAAATCAAGTGGGCTTTAAGCATCACTACGAACAAAGCTAGTTGGAGGTGACGGAATCCCAGTTGAGCTATTTCAAATCCTAAAAGATGATGCTGTGAAAGTGCTGCACCCTATATGCCAGTAAATCTGGAAACTTCAGCAGTGGCCACAGGACTGGAAAATGTCAGTCTTCATTCCAATCCCAAAGAAAGGCAAGGCCAAAGAATGCTCAAACTACCGCACAATTACACTCATCGTGCATGCTAGTAAAGTAATGCTCAAAAGTCTCCAAGTCAAGCTTCAACAGTATGTGAACTGTGAAATTCCAGATGTTCAAGCTGCATTTATAAAAGGCAGAGGAACCAGAGATCGAATTGCCAACATCCTCTGAATCATCAAAAAAGCAAGAGAATTCCTGAGAAACATTTACTTCTGCTTTATTGACTACACTAAAGCCTTTGACTGTGTGGATCACAACAAACTATGGAAAATTCTTCAAGAACTGGGAATATCAGACCACCTGACCTGCCTCCTGAGAAATCTGTGTGCAGGTCAAGAAGCAACAATTAGAACTGGACATGGAACAACAGACTGGTTCCAAATTGGGAAAGGAGTATGTCAAGGCTGTATATTGTCACCCTGCTTATTTAACTTATATGCAGAGTACATCATGTGAAATGCTGGCCTGATGAACCACAAGCTGGAATCAGGATTGCTGGGAGATATATCAATAACCTCAGATATACAGATGACACCACACTTATGGCAGAAAGTGAAGAAGAACTAAAGAGCCTCTTGATGAAAGTGAAAGAGGAGAGTGAAAAAGTTGGCTTAAAACTCAACATTCAGAAAGCTAAGATCATGGTATCCGACCCCATCACTTCATGGCAAATAGATGGGGAAACAATGGAAATGGTGAGAGACTATTTTTTTGAGCTCCCAAATCATTGCAGATGGTGATTACAGCCGTGAAATTTAAAAAAACACTTGCTCCTTGAAAGAAAAGCTTTGACCAACCAAGACGGCATATTAAAAAGCAGAGACATTACTTTGCCAGCAAAGGTTTGTCTAGTCAAAGCTATGGTTTTTCCAGTAATCATGTATGGATGTGAGAGTGGGACTATAAAGAAAGCTGAGCGCCAAAGAATTGATGCTTTTGAACTGTGGTGTTGGAGAAGACTCTTGAGAGTCCCTTGGACTGCAAGGAGATCAAACCAGTCAATCCTAAAGGAGATCAGTCCTGAATATTCATTGGAAGGATTGATGCTGAAACTGAAGCTCCAATACTTTGGCCACCTGATGCGAAGAACTGAATCATTGGAAAAGACCCTGATTCTGGGAAAGATTGAAGGCAGGAGAAGAAAGGGAGGACAGAGGATGAGATGGTTGGATAGCACCACTGACTCAATGGACATGAGTTAGGGCTCCAGGAGTTAGTGATGGACAGGAAAGCTTGGCATGCTGCAGTCCATGGGGTCGCAAAGAGTCAGACACGCCTGAGTGACTGAACCGAACTGAATCCCTTGTTGGTTACATTATTTGCAAACACTTTCTCCCCTTCTGTGGTTTGTCTTTTCCAATTTCTTATGGTTTTCTTTGCTGTGCAAAAGCTTTTAAGTTTAATTAGGTCCCATTTGTTTGTTTTTATTATTATTATCATTACTCTTGGAGGTGGAGTCAAAAACATACTGTTGCAATTTATGTCAAAGAGTGTTCTTGCCTATGTTTTCCTCTAAGAGTTTTGTAGTATCGAGTCTTACATTTAGGTCTTTAATCCATTTTCAGTTTATTTTTGTATATGGTGTTAGAGGATACTCTAAGTTAATTCTTTAACATGTGGCTGTCCAGTTTCCCAGCACCATTTATTGAAGAGACTGTCTTCTTTCCTCCATTGTGTGTTCTTGCCTCCTTGGTCATTGATCAATTGACTGTAGTTGCACAGGTTTATTCCTTGGGTTTCTATCCTGTTCCACTGATCTATAACTCTATCCTTGTGCTAGTACCCTACTGTTTGATTACTGTGGCTTTATAGTATAGTCTGGAGTTGGTGAGCCTGATTTTCAGCTCCATTTTTCTTTCTCAGGATTTCTTTTGCTATTCAATCCTGAATAGCAATAGTTAGTGTTTCCACACAACTTTTAAGATTTTTTTTTTGGTTCTAGATCTGCAAAAAATGCCATTAGTTATTTGATAGGGATTTCACTGAATTTGTAGATTGCCTTGGGTAGTATAGTCATTTTGATGATATTGATCCTTCCAATCCAAGAACATGGTATATCTTTCCATCTGTTTCTGTCATCTTCTATTTCTTTCATTAGTGTCATGTAGTTTTTGGAGTACAGGTCTTTTGACTCCTTAGGTAGCTTTATTCCTAGGGATTATATTCTTTTTGTAATTGTTTATTTTCTCTTTCACTGTTAGTGAACAGAAATTCAAAAGATATCTGTATATTAATTTTGTATCTTGCAACCTTATTGAATTAATTAATAGCTTTCTGGTAGCATCTTTAAGATTTTCTATGTGTAGAATCATGTCACTTGCAAACAGTGACAGTTTTATGTCTTCTTTTCCAATTTGGATTCCTTTAATTTCTTTTTTTTCTCTGATGCCTTGGCTAGGAAATTCCAAACCATGTTAAATGAAAGTGGTGAGAGTAGACATCCTTATCTTGTTCCTGATTTTAGAGGAAATGCTTTCAGCTTTTCACCATTGAGTATTATGTTAGCTGTGGGTTTGTCATATATGCTTTTTATTATATTGAAGTATGTTCTCTCTATGCCAACTTTATAGTTTTTTTAATCATAAATGGTTGTTGAATTTTGTCAAAACCTTTCTCTGCATCTATTGAGATGATCATACAGTTTTTATTCTTCAATTTGTTAATGTGTATATCAAACCAGTTGATGTGCAGATATTGAAAAATCCTTGCATTCTTGGGATAAATCCCACTTGATCATGGTGTATGATTCTTTTAATGTATTGTTGGATGCAGTTCGCTAGTGTTGCAGATTTCTGTGCCTATGTTCATTGGTGACATTGCCTATAATTTTCTTTGTCATATCTTTGTCTGGTTTTGGTATCAAGGTGATCATGGCCTCATAAAATGAGTTTTGGAGTGTTCCTTCCTCTGCAGGTTTTTTGGAATGGGTTAAGAAGGGTAGCTGTTACCTCTTCTCTAAATGTTTGATAGAATTTTCCTGTGAAGACATCTGGTTCAGGGATTTTGTTTGTTGGGAGTTTTTTGGTTTTGGGTTGTGTGTTTTTTTCTTCCCTGGCTGTGCTGCACTGCCTGTGTGATCCCAGTTTACTGAATAGAAGCAAAACCCAGGCTCCCGGCAGTGAAAATGCTGAGACATAACCATGGGACCACCAGGGAATTTCTTCCTGGTTTAGTTTTGGGAGATTGTACCTTTTGAAGAATTTGTCCATTTCTTTTAAATTGTCCATTTTATTGGCACATGGTTGCTTGTAGTAGTCGCTTGTGATTCTTTGTATTTCTGTTGTGTCCACTGTAATTTTTCTTTTTTTTTTTTTCCTTTTTTTTTTTTTTTTTTTTTTGAGAGCAGGCGAGTTCAGGTCCTTCTACCGTTTCATCCTGTTTCTGACCCTGATTTTTGCCACTTTAATTACAGCGTGTCTTGTGTGGTCCTCTATGAATTGATCTTGCTTAGATTCTCTGCTTTTTGGACCTGGATGTCTCTTTCCTCACTCAGGTTAGGGAAGTATTCAGCAATCAGGTCTTCAAATACATTCTCTGCCCCCTGCCTATATCTTTTCTTTTGGGACCCATAAAATGTAAATGTTAGCATGCTTGATACCATCCAAGAGGTCTCTTATACTGTCCTTCTTTCCTTTCCTTCTGTTCAGGAATAGTGATATCCACTACTGTCTGCCAGTTTGCTGATAGAAAAGAATATATCATTTAGTTTGTTATTACATTCTAGTGTCTTTTTCTTCTCAATTATTCTTCATATGTTTGATTCTTATTTCCCAACGCTTTGTTTAAAAACTTCTAACTTGTATATCTGTGCATCCAGTCTTCAGAGTTCTTCAATAATCTTTCTTCTTCTGAGTTTTTGTTTTGTTCCTTTGTTAATATGTGTCCCTGTGTCGACTCATTACGCCTAACTTTGTTTTTCTTATTTCTAGTTATCTGGTAGGTTGGTTACATTTTCCAGTCTTCCAGAAATGGCCTTTTTAGGAGGTGGCCTTTTCAGGAGCTGACCTATGTCCCAGGATTACACTTCCCTCTCATCACCAGGGCTCTGTGCTCTAGGGCTGCCCTTTATGTGGGCTCATGGCTGTGGGCAGTCTGTAGGCTTGGTTGGTACCCCTGTCCAGTTGACTGATGAGCCTTACATTTGCAGGGGCTACTGACCACTGGCTGGCAGGGCTGGGATCACAAGTCAGCTGACTGTGCTACCCCAGGACTAGTGCTGTTTCCTGGGTGAGCAAAGTTGGGGTCCAGGAGAGCTTAGGACTGGTTTGCCCCCAACTAGTGGGTAAAGCTTGGTCCTGAGGTCTAGTGTCTGGCCACCAGCAAGCAGAACTGGGTCCTGTGGTCTGATTGTAGGGCTCAGGGGAACCAGAGCTGGTTTTAGGCTGCTGGTGGGTAGGCTGATTCCCGACACAGCTGGCTGTGGGGTCCAGGGTGTCCTGAAGCTTGTGTTGGCCTGATGGTGGTTGGTTTCAACACTGGTGCTGGCTTTGTGGCAGGTAGGCTAGGTCTGCGACTGTGGCTACTGTTTCCTGGGGCCAGGCCTCTGCCCTGGTGCCTATACGCTGTCTAGAGAGGGCACAGCTGCGTTCTGAGGCTAATATGCTAGAGGGAGGATTCCAAAGTGGTACTTTCCAGCACCAATGTCCACATAGTAGAACGAGCTTCACCAGAAATGACTGCTACCAGTGTCTGTGTCCCCAGGATGAGCTTCATTTGCCTCCTGCCTCTCCAGAAGGCTCTCAAGGATTGGCAGGTAGGTCTGACCCAGGTTCATTTCAAATTGCTAATGCATTCCTGGATCCCTAAACAAGTGAGATTTGTCTATACCTTCCAAGAGTGGAGTCTACTTCTTTCAGCCCCCTGGGACTCCCAGAGTATGCCCCTACTGGCCTTCAAAGCCAAACATTCTGGAGGCTTGTGTTCCTGTTGCAGGATCCCCGGGGTTGGGGAGCTTGCTGTGGGACTCAGATCTCCCATTCTTCGGAGAGGACTTCTGCAACAAAACTTTTCTGTTTGTGGGTCACCCACCTGAGTGTAAAACACTTGACTATACAGTGACTCGACCCTTCCTAACTCATCTCGTTTTGGCGCTTTCTTTATATTTTTAGTTGTAGAAGATCTTTTCTGATGAGGTTCTGGTCTTTTTCATAGATGGTTGTTCTGTAAATATTTGTAATGTTGGTGTGTCCATGGAAAGATAAGCTCAAGGTCTTCTATTCTGTTATCTTGGTCCATCTCAGTCCTTGATATTTTATTCTTAGTTTTGGTTATTGGATATTATATTTTCCATTTTACTTATGTCTTAAATACATTGGCATGCAGTTTTTAAATAATTCTCTCAACTTCTGTAGCCTCTGTAGTGATATATCATGTCCCTTCTTTCATTCTTTTTTCCCCCATCACTATGAAAGAAAAGTGAAGGTGTTAATTGCTCAGTCATGACTCTCTGTGACCCCATGGAGTGTTGCCCGCCAGGCTCCTCTGGCCATGGAACTCTGCAGGCAAGAATACTGGAATGGGTTGCCATGCCTTTCTCCAGGGGATCTCCCTGACCCAGGGATCAAACCCAGGTTTCTTGCATTGTAGGAAGATTCTTTACCATCTGTGCCAAATTAGCTGGTGCTATCTTCTATCACTATAGATTAGTTCTATTTGTTCTTTGCTGTCATGTAAATGGAACCATACAATACGTATCCTTTATATTTGCCTTCTTTTACAGTATGTAATACTCCTGAGATTCATTTTTGTTGGATATATCAGTAATTTCTTACATTTTGTTTTTGGATATTGTGTTTATCCATCCTAAATACACACTATTTATTTCAACTGTCAAGTGACATTTAAATTATTTGGTGACTATGCATAAGACTGCTGTGTATATTCTTGTGAAATATTTTTGGGGACAAACACTTTAATTTTTATTGGATAAATATCTAGGAGTAGAATCAGTAGGTCACATGGTGTAGGTATAGGTTTAACTTTATCAGAAACCACAGAACTACACTCCAAAGTTGTACCATTTTAAATTTTACTTTGTTGACATACTTTATCAAGAAAGTATGACAGCTCCAGATGCTACATACCTTCAGGAACGCTTGATATTGTCAGTCTTTTAAATTTTATTCATTCTAGTGAGTGTGTAGTTATATCTCATTATGGCTTTAAATTTAATTTTTATCTGTTGAAGATCTTTTTTGTATGCTTATTTGCCATCCACATGCCATCTTTTGGGAAGATTTGTTTAAATATTTTGTCATATTTTGTTGGATTATTCATCTCACTGTATTATAGGCAGTTTTTATACATTTTAGATACCTATTCTTTTTCTTATATATGAGTTAGAAATATTTTCTCCCAATCTGTGGCTTGCATTTTCATTTTCTTCATGGTGTCCTTTAAGAAACAAACATATTATAGGTTGATGAAGTTCAAGTTATCAATATTTTCCTTTTGTGGGTCATATGTTTTACATCTTATCTAAGAAATATGTTTTTATTCCAGGGCTATCGATATTTCTCTCCTAATTTTCCTTCTAAAAATTTGTTTCACTTACTTCTAAAAATTCAATTGTTTCACTCGTGATTAATTTCAAATTAGCTTTTATATATAGATCGTGGTGAGAATTGAGGATCATTTGTTTCCACATTGATATCTATTTGTTCTAGCATTATTTGTAAGCAGGGCTTCCCTGATAGCTCAGTTGATAAAGAATCTGCCTGTGATGCAGGAGACCTGGGTTCGATCCTGGGTTGGGAAGATCCCCTGGAGAAGGGAAAAGCTACCCATTCCTGTATTCTGGCCTGGAGAATTCCATGAACTGTACAGTTCATGGGGTCACAAAGAGTCAGACATGACTGAGCGACTTTCACTTTCACACTTCACTCTTTGTAAGCCAATAAACAAAGAAAAATATACTTTCCTATTCCCATTGAATTCTACTTGGTAGTTTTGTTGAAAATCAGTTGAAAATATATGTGAGTCTATTTTTGAACTCCATATTATGTTCCTTAGTGTTTACCAAATTGTTTTACTAGAACAGTACTTTAAAAAAATTTTTTTTAATTGGAAGATAATTGCTTTACAATGTTGTTTTGGTTTCTGCCATACAACAATGTGAATGAACCATAAGTATACACATTTCCCCTGCCTCTTGAACCTCCTCCCATCCCCTACCACATCCCACCCCTCGAGGTTGTCACAGAGCACCAGGTTGAGCTCCCTGTGTAATACAGCACCTTGCACTAGCTATCTGTTTTACAGATGGTAATGTTTATGTTTCAATGCTACTCGCTCAGTTCGTCCCACCCTTTCCTTCCACTGCTGTGTCCACAGTCTGTTATCTATATCTGTCTCTATTCCTGCCCTGCAAATAGGCTCATTGGTACCATTTTTCTAGATTCCATATATGTACGTTAATATATGATATTTGTTTTTCTTTCTTACTTCACTCTGCATAACAGGCTCTAGGTTCATCCACCTCACTAGAATTGACTCAGATTCATTCCTTTTTATGGCTGAATAATATTTCATTGTATATATGTACCATAACTTCTTTATCCATTCATCTGTTGATGAACACCTAGGTTGCCTCCATGTCCTTGCAATTGTAAATAATGCTGCCATGAACTTTGGGCTACATGTGTCTTTTTGAATTATGGCTTTCTCAGGGTATATGCCCAGTAGTGGGATTGCTGGGTCATATGGTATTTTATTCCTAGTTTTTAAAGAAATTTCCATACTGTTCTCCATAGTGGGTGTATCAATTTCCATTCCCATCAGCTGTGCAAGGGGGTTCTCTTTTCTCCACACCCCCTTCAGCATTTACTGTTTGTAGATTTTTTGATGATGGCCATTCTGACCAATGTGAGGTGATACCTTATTCTGATATGCATTTCTTTAATAATAAGTGATCTTGATCATTTTTTCACGTGTTTATTAGCTATCTTCTTTGGAGAAATATCTGTTTAGGTCTTCTGCCCATTTTTTGATTGGGTTGTTTTTCTGATATTGAGCTGCTTGTATATTTTGGAGATTAATCCTTTGTCCATTCCTTCATTTGCAGTTAGTTCCTCCCATTCTGAGGGTTGTCTTTTCATCTTGTATATGGTTTCACTGTGCAAAAGTTTTTAAATTTAATTAGGTCCCATTTGTTTTTTATTTTATTTCCATTGCTCTAGGAGGTGGGTGATAGGAGGTCTTGCTTCAATTTGCAGAGTATTCTGCCTAAGTTTTCCACTAAGAGTTTTATAGTTTCTGGTCTTACATTTAAGTCCTTAATCCATTTTGAGTTTATTTTTGTGTATGGTGCTAGGAAGTGTTCTAATTTCATTCTTCTGCATGTAGCTGTCCAGTTTTCCCAACACCGCCTACTGAAGTGACTGTCTTTTCTCCATTGTATATTCTTGCCTCCTTTGTCAAAGATAAGGTGCCCATAGGTGCATGGGTTTCCTTCTTTCATTCTTGATACTGGTTGCTTGTCTGTCTCTAATTTGATTGTCTTGTCAAAAGTTTAAAATGTTGATTAGACATTTTAAATAATCAAATTTTGGCTTTAATATTTTAATCCTTTAAATTTTATTCACCATTTTCCTAATTTCTTGATGGATATTTAGCTCATTAATATTTATCTGTCTTGTATTTAGAAGTTAATATCTTAAAAGTATAATACTGATTTTGCTACATGCCACATGTTCTTTTCATGAAAGATTCAGCTCAAAATATTCTCTAATTTCGACCAAGGTTTCTTTTTACCTACTGGTTATTTAGAAGTGAATTTCTACATTGATGGAAATAAATATTCTAGCTTAATTATATTTCAGTTTAAGTGCATTTTTACAAAGGATATTCAATAGATTCAATACTTTTTGAAACTTGCCTTATGACTCAAGACATCAATTTTTGAAAAATGTTTTGTTTAAATCTTATTTCTTCTGTTATATCACTTCCACAATGTATGAATCTATTTCTCCTTATAGTTCTATCTTTCCTTTAAATATTCTGAGGCTGTGTCATTAGAGGACTAAATTTAAGATTCTCTTATGACCCCAGTAAGTCAAGCCTTTGATCATTGTGAAGTGTCAGTTTTAATCTACAGTAATGCTTTTCACCTTCAAGCATTCTTTAAATCAGTGGCCCCAGCCTTTTTGACACCAAGGACCAGTTTTGTGGAAGAGAATTTTTCCATGGACCAAGGTTGGGGGAATCATTTCAGGATGACTCGAGCACATTAAATTTATTGTGAGCTTCATTTCTGTTATTATTACATCAGCTTCACCTCACATCATCAGGCATTAGATCCCAGAGGTTGGGGACCCCTGCTTTAAATGATACTAATATAGCTACATAAATTTTAGGTCAGGGCTTCCAGTGAAAATTCTTGTGCTTTTTTTTTTGAATACTGAATAAACCATGTCCTTATCTTTTGGATTTCATTGCTTTGCTTGAGAAATTAACTGTCAGTATAATTCCTAGAATTTTAAATAATATATTTGTACACTTTAACATTCTTTGACTTTCACCCTTTTGGAATCCTTATATAGCCTATCAATAACTACAAGGGCTACTTTTTACCCCCAAGAGATTCAAGTGACAGAATTTAAATAGGGTAAATCTATTTACCTAATATAATTACTAACATAAGTTTAAAGCAATAGTAGTACCCCCTCATTTGTGATTTGATTTTCCATGGTTTCAGTTACCCAAGCATGTTCAGAAAATATTTAAATGAAAAATTCCAGAAATAAATCATAAGTCTTAAATTAGGCACTGTTCTGAGTAGCACATTAATCCAGCACTGTCCAGTTCCGTTTTTCTCAGGATCCCCCAACCATTGACATTGTCATGGATCAGTGATCCGGGATCACCTGAAGTGAATGATGCTCCCTCTGACTTTCCATCTCACTTTATCTCATCTCATCCTGAAGGTATTTTATCATCACATGTCATCACAAGAAGGGTATTTTGAGGGAGAAATGACTTAATTCACATAATTTTTATTACAGTACACTATAACTTCTCTATTTTATTAAGACCTCGATGCTGGAAAAGACTGAGGGCGGGAGGAGAAGGGGGTGCCAGAGGGATGAGATGGTTGGATGACATAACTGACTCAATGGACATGAGTCTGAGCAAACTATAGGAGATAGTGAAGGCAAGGAAGCATGGTCTGTTGCAGTCCATGGGGTTGCAAAGTCAGACACGACTGAGTGACCAACAAATCTTAATGTGCCTTATTCATACATTAAACTTTATCATAGGTATGTAGAGGAAAAAATATAGTGTATATATAGAACTTGGTACTATCTGTGGTTTCAGGAATCCAGTGGGCGTCTTGGAATATATTTCCTGCAAATAAGGAGGGACTATTATTGAACCATTCTACTACAATGATCTTTTTATTTTCATGTCTTTTGTCCACTGCATGTGTGTAAGATTTTAAAATTTTTCCTGAAGTTTAATTATGATATATCTAGGAATAAATTTCTTTTAATTTATATTGCTTTGGTTTCTGACACCTTCTCAGATCTGGTAGTTCATATCTTTCAGTTCAGTTCAGTCTTTAGTTTTAGAAAATTGTCATTTACTCCAGTATTTCTTTGTTACTTCTGCTCTCATTGTGTCCTCTACTTTTTCTTAGTTTCTTGTCAGTGTTTAATCTCTTGAGTTTTATTTTGAACACTTCCTTCTGACTTGCCCTCCAACTCTGTTAAATTATTTCTAATTTGCTATTAAACCCAGTCATTGCATTCTTAATTGGGATTACTATGTTAGTTCTAGTATTCTTTTCACCAAATCTGCTCTGTAATTTTGTGATTTCCTGTTCCTTGGAAATGTTGGCCATCTGAGTTTTACTTCCTGAACATGGTAACCCAATAGTCCCAATATCTGGGGCCTCTGCATGTTTTATTCTTCTGACAGTTTTCCTGGTTCTCATGCATGACTGTCTTTTGTTTATCCCTGTGTGACGAGACTTTATGTTTGTAATTAAAAAAAATTGCATTGGAGTATAGTTAATTGACAATGTTGTGTTAGTTTTAGGTGTCCAGCAAAGTGAATCAGTTATATATATACATATGGCCACTGTTTTTTAGATTCTTTTCCTAGATAGGTCACCACAGATCATTGAGTAGGGTTCCCTGTGCTATACAGTAGGTCCTTGATAGATATGTTTTATATATAGTAGTGTGTATATATCAGTTCCAATCTCCCAATTTATGCTTTCTCCCACTCCTTACACACCGGTGAGCATAAGTTTGTTTTCTACTTCTGTGACTCTATTTGTTTTGTAAATAATTTGTACCCTTTTTTTTTTTTAAGATTCCACATATAAGCAATATCATAGGATATTTGTCTTTTTCTGTCTGACTTACTTCAAGACTTTATTTTAAAAATGGGTTTGTTTGTACAGGTTTACCATGATACTCTTCAGAAAGAATCTGCTGCAGTTACTGAGAGCGCTAGCCACCTGGTACTGTCTTACCTTGGCACTATTGACATTTCAAGCTGGATAATTCTTTATTGTGAGAGCGTGTCCTGTGTTTTACAGGATGTTTGGTAGTATCTTAGCCTCTTCCCACTAGACACTATAATATTTCTTCACAGTTAAAATGTCTTCAAATTTTGCCAAATGCTCTCTGGTACTTAAACCACCATCTTAACCCCAAACAGAATTTTATCAGGTTTAAATATACCAGTCCTTGATCTTTACTTTTGTCCCCCTAATTCAAATATTATCCTACTTTTCCAGTTGTCCTCAGAGGAGACTAGATCCAAATTTGACATTGGGATGCATATACACACAACCATTCCTGCTGCCTGGACAGCATGTATTTTAGAATCCCAGTATCCACAGTTGCAGGTAAGTTCTACCAATACTGTGTGGTTCTCACATGGGCCATTCTGCTGATTGTAGAGGCTTTTTCTTTGCCATAACAGCATGCTTTATGCTATTGAGACATTTTTCTTGAAGAATATTTTAAGAATCAGACTTCAGTTCTAAACTCAATGACCGAGTCTCAAAGATTGTTGACTGTACATGCCCATCCATTTTCACAAATGGAGTACTTCCTTTTTGGTATATTTGTGTCTTGAAGACCAGGGCTTAGAGGGTGCTTTCTCTGGTAGCTGCTCAGAGAATCCTAAAAAGCACCTAGTCCAAATGGATATAGAAAGTGAAGCACAGGAATTCTGAGTAACTATACTGTCTTGTAATAACCAGAACTGAAGAAATGTGTCCCCTCTAGAGAAATGAGAAGGGCCAAAATGAATCTCATGTACTAACAAGGCTGGGACTGAGGAGGTGGGACAGTTCTACCCCACTGCAGAATTCAACAGGTGATGGTCCCAAGAGAAGTAAAGCTATCCTGGTGTTTCTTATGAGAGAAGGAACATATTTCAGGAATTTCTGCATTATTTAATTTCATCCTTGATAAACTTCAGCGGCCAGATTTTTTAATGTCCATTTTTAGAGGAGGATCTGAAGTTTAGCATGCTATAACTTGCTTCAGGTCATCAGGTTAGTAGGTGGTAGAGCTGGGCTAGAAGACTGAGCCAAACCTTAAAGCCAATGATTTTTTGTTTTTTTATGGTTTGCTGTTCTCTCTTAGGGTCATGACTTCTCATTCAAGGGCCTGTGGATTAAAATATGTATAAAAAGATGATCCAAGTTACCATTGAATCTTAGGTGGGGACCCAGTGAAAAGAGGGAGTCATATCAGAAAGGATCTCTCTGTATATTTATTTGGCTGTGGCAGGTGGTATCTACTCTCTTCATTGCAGCATGTGGGATCTAGTTCCCCAGCCATGGATTGAACTCAGGCCCCCTGCATTTCTTCGCCACTGGACCATCAGTGAAGTCCCAGAAAAGGCCTCTGTGGTGCGACTGTACGTAAGATGGTCGCTTGGAACGCCTTGGTGGGAGCAGTGTTCTCTTACCTGTCACACAAACCAGAAGTAGGATCTGAAAACAGGGTGCTCTGCCTTCTAGGTTAGCACTCTCTACTTTTTTGTGTGTGGCATCTTTGTCTGGTTTTGGAATTCTTACACCCACGTCCTTTCATCTGTGGGACACATTCTCCTAAATTCAGTAATCCTCAAAGGAAGCTAAACCATTCTATTTTTTGGAATTAGGCTGGAAGTCTTAGAAGATCAGGTAAGTAATGAATAATTTTGGTAACTCTGGATGTCTTCTAGAACCTGAGGTGTGAGTGAGGACATTTTCTTTCTATTACTGGTTCTGGCCAGCATTAGAAAACTGAGTACAATCATTTAGAGGTTCCTTCACTAACAATAAAATACTCTGAACAGAAGGACTTAATTTCAACAGTAAATTTCTTCAAAATGGTTTAAATGAGGTCCAACTAGGCCTCAATTTGACCTCAAATCAAGCAAGGGGCATACCACAGTATTGGTAAAGGGCTCTGAGAAATTCTAGCACTATATGATCCAGTCTGTTTAAGCAGTCTTTTCTGTGACTAGGACACTTTTACCTTGTCAGATATTTTTCCAGACTGATTCACTGCAAGGTTACTTTAGGATAACTATTCAGGTAGATGCTGCTTTTCATCTTACACTATTCCTCATATGGTTCTCACCAACTCTTACTCATTTCTGCCTTGGTTATACCCTACTATAGAATTAAGAAAATTCCAGAAGGTACCTGTTAGCAGTTCCTTGAAAGTTGGCTATACAGCTCCATTCCATTAGTTTCTATGACTTTTATAGAAGTGCTGTTGGCTCCAATATTTTTGGGTTAGATACTTTACTTTTTGTCAAGTTTGAAAGAGCTGCTGCTGCTGCTAAGTTGCTTCAGTCGTGTCCGACTCTGTGCGACCCCAGAGATGGCAGCCCACCAGGCTCCCCCGTCCCTGGGATTCTCCAGGCAGAAACACCAGAGTGGGTTGCCATTTCCTTCTCCAATGCGTGAAAGTGAAAAGTGAAGTTGCTCAGTCGTGTCTGACTCTTAGCGACCCCATGGATGGCAGCCTACCAGGCTTCTCCATCCATGGGATTTTCCAGGCAAGAGTACTGGAGTAGGATGCATTGTCTTCTCTGTTTGAAAGAGCAGTGATATATTATAATCTGTATTTTTCCTGTATCAGTGAATTCTATGATTATAGAGACAGGGCAGTCATTGGCAGTGTTTCTCTGGAGTGTCTGAATTCTCCACTTAAAATTACATGGGAAGGTTAACTTCTCCAAGAGTTAGTTTTCTTTTCTGTAAAATGATAGGAAAGCAGTATCTCTACCTCATAGTATTATCAGGCTCAAAAAAAGCTATTCATATAATACACTAAATACAGCACCTGTAATATAAGCTGTCCTTAATTCAGAAATTAGTTTTCATTGTAGAATACACATAAAACTGACATGTTAACCACTTGGAAATGTACAGTTTTGTGGCACTGAGTGCATTCGTATAGTGCAACCACTGGTACCTTTCATTTTCATAATGTTTCCATCTTCCCAAACTAAAACCCTGTATTAAACAACTACTCCCAGTCTATTCCCTGACAACCATCATTCTATACTATCTCTATGAATTTGACTTCTATATGTATTTCATGTAAATGGAATCATATACTATTTATTTTTTTGTGACTGAAGAACACTTAGCATCTTGGGTTCAGCATTCATCCACACGTTACAATTTTCTTCTTTTTAATGGCTGAATAATATTCCATTGTGTTAATATGTACATACTATTATAAGAGTCAAAGCTCTATTATAGCTATTGAAAAAGTGGTTTCACTTACTTGCTAAGACATAGCTTTAGTGAGGGGCAGCACCTCTACTACTATAATAAAAAACGCAGGCTTACACTTTTGGAGTAAATTACCAGACTCACCTTTGATTCCTTTTCTCTATCAATGTTTACAAAGTCTCCCAGTTAGGATGTCCTCACTTTCTTCAGAGGTAAAGAATGCCTAGAGAGGGGGATCAATATGGTGGAGCTCACCTCCCCACCAGACTCCCAATATCTCAAAACCACATCTATATGTGGAACCATTCTCACGGAAAACTGGAAACCAGCAGAACTCCTATGCAACCAATGCTGCAAGGAAGATTTCCTCGTGACCAGGTAGCACAGGGGGAAAAATAAACAGTGGGTTGGGACCTGGGCCCCTGAGAGGAGACTTAAGATCCTGGGGCAGACCCTCACCCTGGGGTGCAAGTGGGTTAAGCCACAACTGGGTCTGTCTCACGTGAGGAAATAAACCCCCTTGGCTGCTAGGATAGTGCTGTGACAGACAAGGGCTGGAGAAGTCTAGACACCACTGGAACAGTGTGGACATACTAGCTTACTAATAGACAAGCCAGTGAGAACACTGTACTGGTGCCTGCTACCTCACCACACTTCCCAACCTGAGCTGGGTGATCACCCCAGCCTCACTCACTGCACACTCGCTCTAGTGATGTAGAGATGGCCAGGAGTGTGGTTCAAATGGGGCAGCCGTGGTGGGCATGGCTGGGACTTGCTCAGGCAGCCAAGCAGGTCCAATCCTGGAGGGCAGAGCAGCCATCTGAACCCTTGCGACCAGCACACCACAGTTCCCACTCTCAGCAGGGCTTACACAGCCCAGACCCACTTCATGTCATAGCCTTGCACTGGATCTGGGGCAGAAAAGACTCGATCTAGCGGTAGAGAGGAGGCTTGGGATGTGGTTCAGGTGGAGCAGCTGGTGTTGGCAGTTGCACAAACAGAGATCCAGAAGCAGCCCAGGCCTCTGATGGCAGCACAGCCACTTTAATTCCTGCAACCGCAACACCCTGACCCTCACTCCCAGCCTAATGAAAGCTCTGGCTCTGCCTGCTGCATGGCACAATCCGAACACTAGATCTTGGCTGAACAATGAAGAGAAAGGATGCCACTGGGAGCTGATTCTGAGCAGAGTCACAGACACTAACGAAGGGAGTGTATCAGACCTCGGTGGGCACATGAATCTTACTTCACTACTCGCCTCCTTTGGGGCAAAGGTCACAGCGCAGGGACAAGGAGAAACACACTTAAAGGGAACAGAGGCTGCTTGAGCCGAACTGTCAGGATTTCTCCTCTAGCAACTGGGGAACAGATTCTGCTCCTGACATGACAACAGCCATGGAGTGAGAGGAAGTCCTGCTTTACGCCCTGTGTAGGCTTTAGCCCTTCTTACACCAACCACACTCTCTCAAGGTGATAGTGGGCTCTAACACCCCCTGAAGACAGACATGGCTGGCATCCACAGCCAATCTAGCCCTCACACCAAAGATATTCAGCACACATAGTTTACCTAGGAATGGTCCCACATAAAAATCCAAAAGGAAAATCCCTGGAAAGTAATGAAACAGTCTTTGAGACGGTGAGTTACAAGGTTGGTTTGAAAAATGCTGATTGAATTTAATAAGATTATCAAAATAAACCTACATCATTTTAAAACGGAACTAGAAATTATAAAGATGACCCAGTCAACAATAAATAATTCAATTTCTGAGATAAAAAGCAATCTAGAAGCAATGAATAGCTGACTAAATTACACAAAAGAACACCTGAGTGATGTATAAGACAAGACTCAAAAATGGGAATCGCACAATCAGGACAGCAAAGATAAAAGAACATATAAGATCTATGGGATAATAAAAAAAAATGTAAATGACTAACAGACAGTAAAGGGATAAGCATGAAGATGTAAAACAGATCATCAAAAACACAAAGTGTGTGTTTCAGTGCTATTCTCTCAGCATCTCACCCTCTCCCTCCCTGAGTCCTAAAGTCTGTTCTTTATGTCTGTGTCTCCTTTGCTGCCCTGCACGAAGGATCGTCATCTACATTACCAAATGTAAAACAGATAGCCAGTGGGCGTCTGATGTGTGAGGCAGGGCACCCAAAGCCAGGGCTCTCTGACAATCTGGAGGGACGGGGTGGGGAGGGAGGTGGAAAGGGGGTTTAGAAGGGAAGGGACACATGTATGCCTATGGCCAATTCATGATGATATATAGCAAAAACCATCACAATATTGTAAAGTAATTATCCTTCAATTAAAATAAATTTTAAAAGACACAATGTAGATCTTTTAGAACGTGTTTGACCTTAAATGATTATCAACTTAAAGCAAGTAGATATAATTATGGGTCAACACATATCATCACATCAACCCTCAACGGGGAAAAAAAGAAATGAACAGAGAACTACAAAAAGAACTAGAAAACAATAAATTAAATGATGGTAAGTACACACGTACTGGGTTCCTCAGGGTTGCACAGAGTTGGACACGACTGAAGCGACTTAGCACACACTCATGCACTGTCATAATACCCAGGACATTTTTCACAGAACTAGAACAAATAATCCTAAAAGTTATATAGAACCACAAGAGAACTCAAACTGCCACAGAAATCCTGAGGATAAAAGAACAAAGCTGGAGTTTAATCCTCCTAGGCTTTATCCTACAAATGTGCAGTAATCAGAAGCATATGGTATCGGCACAAAAACAGACACGTGTCAGTAGAACAGAGTATCACAGAAATAAACCCATGCACCTACGGTCAATTAATCTATGACAAAGGAGGCAAGGCTATTTAACGGGGTAAAGACAAGTGTCTTCAACGAGTGGTGTTGGGAAAACTGAATGCCACATGTAAAACAATAAATTAAACATTTCCCTACACCATATACAAAAATAAACTTAAAATGGTTTAAAGGCCTAAATGGAAGACCTGAAACCATCAAACTCCTGAAAGAGAACATAGGCTAAGCCTCTTTGACATAAATTGTAGCAATATTTTCTCGGATCAGTCTCCCAAGGCAAAGGAAATAAAAGCAAAATAAACAAATATAACCTAATCAAAAGATTTTGCACGGCAAAGGAAGCCTTTGAAAAAGGAAAATACAACCTATGGAATGGGATAAAATGTTTGCAAATGACATGACTGACAAGAACTTAATACCCCAAATATACAGACAGCTCACAAACTGAATATTGAAAACAATTCCAATTAAAAAATGGAGATAAGACTTGAATAGACATCTTTTCAAAAAAGACATACACATGATCAGTAGGTACATGAAAAAAATGCTAGATATTGCTAATTATAAGAGAAATGCAAATTAACAGTGACATAACACCTCAAACTGGTCAGAATAGTTGTCATCAAAAAGTCTGCAAATAACAAATGCTGGGGAGGATGTGGAGGAAAGGGAACCCTTGTACACTGTGGGTAAGAATGTAAATTGGTACAGCTACTATGGAAAACAATATGGACGTTCCTTAAAAAACTAAAATAGAACTACCTTATGATCCATCTATTCCACTCCTGGGTATATAGCTGGAAAAAATGAAAACTCTAATTTGAAATGATATATAATACATGCATTCCAATGTTCATTGCAGCACTATTTACAATAGCCAAGACATGGAAGCAACCCATCAACAGATGACTGGGTTAAAAAAATATTTCACATAATGGAATATTATTCAGCCATAAAAAGAATGAAATAGTCCCATTTGCAGCAACGTAGATGAACCTAGAGAATATCATGCTTAGTGAAGTAAGTCCAACAGAGAAAGACAAATATTGTATGATGTAAATTTATGTGAAATCTAAAAAAGAATACAAAAGAAATGTATACACAAAAGAGAAACAGACTCACCGGCACAGAAAACAAACTGGTGGTTGCAAAGAGGAGAAGGAAGGTGGGAGAGGGACAAATTAGGGTCATGGAATTGATAAATATAAACTATTGTATATAAAATAGATAAGTGGTGGTCCAGTGGCTAAGAATCTGCCTTCCAATTCGGGGGCTGTGGATTTGATCCCTAATTGGCGAACGAAGGTCCCACATGCCATGGAGCAGCTAAGCCTGTGGGTCACAACTAAAGAGTGCAGGCACATGACACAATGAAGATCTGCAACTAAGGCCTCACACGGCCAAATAAATATTTAAAAAATTTTAAAATAGATGAGCAACAGGGATTTAAGGTATAGCACATTATCTACTAATCTATAGCAGAATATAATCTGCAAAAATACTGAATCACTATGTTGCACACCTGAAATTAACATGATATTGTAAATCAACTGTACTTCAATAATAATGGGAAAGCATGCCTGCATTCAGAGGAACAAGACAACATTTCTGTGCTGTGACATGCCGGCAGAGAGAAGATTTGGGGAAAACAAGTAGGGAGCATTTTGAAAACAATCTAAAATTTAATTTTACAACAAAAATAGGAACAAAAGCAAATGGAAAGAACAGGGCAAGTTACTGAGGCGAACTGTATTACCCAAACATGGTTGTACCAATACATTTCTCATCTCACAAGCTCTTCCTATAGTATTGTTTTGACATTCCTCCATCAGGAGGTGAGTCCTTTTTGTCCATTCCATGGGAAGAACTTCATAAATGCCTCAATCAATAGAATACAATGAAAGTAACTTGAAAGCCTTGGTCAAAACATATTTCACCTTGGACGTTCAAGCAGACCTGTAGAGACAGAGGCCCTGAGGCCCCCAGCCTAGAGCCACCAACAGTCTGCCAGCCAAGTGAGTCTGCCACCTTGAAGGCTTACGTTCCAGCCATCCAGATGACTGCAAACCCAATGGATAGAGCACTAAAACAATGAGATTCCAAGTGAGAACTGTCCAATTGAGTTCTTCTCAAACTAACAAGAACCAGGAAAAATAAGCTATTATGGTTTATTAACACTGAATTTGGGGGTATTTTGTTATGCAGCAGTTGATAACTATAAAGTTACCTTATCTTACCTTTCATCCTCACACAATGATGGGCATGAAGCAAACATTACCGGGAGAAGACTTAGAGGCACAAAGCAGGCATGGCTGGTGCAGGCCAACATTAAATCTTATTTCCATGAATACATCATATCCAGCTGAAAGTAGACAGCTAGACTCTAAAGAGGAATATTTAGTCTCAGGAACTTATGGCCTGTTGGACCATCGGCATACCTGGACTATTTAAAGAATAGGCAAAAATGCATACTTAAAAATTCAACAGGTACCATTATGCTCTGCAAGGGAGAGCAAATCTAAGTAAATCAAAGAGGCAACTCTTCCTAAGGTGAAATATTTTTCCTAGGTCTTTATGATACAGAAGTCTCCACCCTCAACTAAGTGCTTTAATTCAGGATACAACTTTAATAATGGTTTCTCCAAACCCTTAGGAGCATTTGAACCCTACTTTCCAAACAACAGTTCTAGAACATTTCTCCATAATGGGGTTTTTTGAAGAAAAGAACTTAATGTGATGAATGAGTTGAGTAGTGGGAAGGGCTTTGGCCTTAGGGTCAAGAGATGTGGATTCTGGTCTTGATGTATTTACTAATGCTGAGTATAACTTTCAACAAGTCCCCTGAATTACAGTGGTTTTCAACTCTGTGAAATGGAGATTTTTATCCAGTGTCCAAAGATTTTTGCAGCTCTATGACTCTGATTTTAAAGCTCTCCTAGTCATAAAATGTCTCCCCAGATGATAACTATGTGTGTTCATTAAACCCATTAGGGCATATTTCAACAAACTTCTAGAACTCAAGAGTGCATGGCATTCAGGTATACTCAACAAATGAATCAGTTAAACATGCAATCACACAGATTGCTCTTCTATTTCACAGAGCAGTGTTTTGCTGAAAGTCTTTTAGTTTTTTCATAAATACCTGCATTTATCTTATCATCTGCCTGAAAAGAATTTGAATGTTGTGTTTAGTGTTAAAGTGCAATCATATTTCTGTTCTGTTTCCATACTCTACCAATTCATAACACAAAGTCGCCAATCCTTGTGGTTCTCCACCCCATATCCAACCTTGGATAATTTATGTTCAAGTAGAATTGCTTTCAGGTCCGTACAACTGAGACCATGCTTGGCTGGTTTTGTCTGTTTGGTGTCAGCCTTGAATGCCTAGCCAGATTTCCCACTGTTGGTGTGGAGAACAGAGGAGAAAAAAGAAAATGCGAATGATGGACTTACCGAGATCCAGCTTTTGTAGTTCAGCAGTAATGCTGCCCTTAAGCAATAATGCTAGTTAGAAATGATTGGTATTCTCCACATTAGAGCACTGTTGGGATACTATCTTAAATGCCTCTTGGAAACAGATCTGCACTGCACACCAGACAGACATGAAACCAAAATTTATTAAAATACCCTTAGCATATTTACAATTGGAAGCCATGAATGCAGTTCTCTGCAAGTTCCAAAAAAATAGAATTCTATCTCTTAAAACAAATTAACAGAGGTATCAACAATAGGATAAATATAATCTTTCAGAGATAGACGTCTTTGAATAGACAATCTACATTTTCTAACCAATATATATATTATGTACAAAAATACAATTGATGTGGGGACCAAGTAATGTCAAGAATGAAAAATATACACACACACACACACATATATTCATTATGTACACATCAGTATTGATTCCTTCACCTTTTCTTTTTAAAAATAAATACTTCATTTGGTTTGCAAATAACATTTACAAGTTCAACTAGAGAGTATTTCTCAGTTTTGACAAAATTAAATATGCAAATTAGAAATACATATTTTTAAAAATTTAAAGGGAAAAAAAATACCTGAATCCAATTAGCTTATTACATTAAAAAATATCCACGAGTATGTAATGTAAGGGTTCATGTCTTTAAAGTGCCTTCTCATTTCTCAAACTGTCTTCATTATTGCATAAAAAATCCTTTAAGATTACATCTACAGATTGGTCTAATAATTAAACAGAGAAGTCAACTTTTTTCTAGGTCAAATGGTTGAATATTTAAGATATGCTTAAATTTTCTTTTTAAGTGCTTTCAAGAGGGTAACAGTTACTGCTGATCTGAAAATAACCACAAATTGTCAACATCCTGATCCAGCTTCATGAAGATGTCTGAATCATGAGTAGTAGTAAGAACTGAGGGGCAATAAAAAGCCTGTGATTCAAAATATTTGCACAGAATTCAGTCACTTTGTCCAGCAGCACAGAGATTCAACACTCGAGTCTTAGGCCTCATAGCTGGTGACCTGGACTGATTTATACATTTATCAAAAGAATGGTCCTTCATTAAACAGTTTTAAAGTAAAACTCTCTGGGAAACTGAGAAGGACTGGAACCACCCCTCTCCTCAAGCTTCTTAAAATAAAGTAGAATAATAATAAAAGAAGAAATGTATTTTCCATCTCTTTTATGGATTTTTCCCTCTTTGCTTAAGTGATGAGGTGGTGCTGACATTAACAAGAAGCAGTCACAAGGCTGTGTCTCTCTTGGTGACAGCAGAGCTCCCTGTCCACAGGGCTGGGGGATGGAGCATGGGTGTGGGACGAGGGGGTGAGGGCTCAGGGGGCACTTCAGGTGTCTGTGGGGGAAAGAGGGAGAGAAAGCTGGGTCCTGGAGAAACAGTAAAGGGAGGCAAATGTCACTGTGGGATGTGAAGGAAAGGGAGGCAATGCAGAAGTACTGAAAGGAGAAAAATGAAATGAAGCTTGATGCCAAAATGAATTTTAAACAGGCAGAGAGGAAACAGGAAGGTTCATGGACAACTGATCCCATGGAAATTAATCTGATATTCAATGGAGTTATTTCAGCAAGCACAGGCCAGTCCACTGGGATGAATCTGCTTTTCCAGCACACCGTCAAGTGTGGACCAATACGAGATACTGGGCACTCCCACTGCCCTCCTACATATGCCCTGAGCTTCTGTTGAAAGACTGCCCATGATACAACCATGGCAACAGTCACCAGCTCCCTAACAATGCATTATATCAGCAAAACATTACACCCTGACCTTGTTCAAATTTTCCTTTTCTATTGTCTATTTTTCTCCATCATCCCATTGCTTGCAATCTCATAAGGCAAAATGAAGACACATAACTGCAAGGATCAAATTAATTTTAGGAAACAGGATCGAGGGTGTTGCTAAGAAAATTAAACCCCAAGGGTCTTGAAATAATTTACATTTCTGTTAGGCCTGATTCTCATTAGGACACCGACTGACTTCATTTGGGTTCTGGGCATGCAGGCCAGTACTGACTTTCCAGGCCAAAGCACGATCCCCTAAATCAAAGTCCAGGAGCACTCTGCTTCCCATGCTAGTCTAAATTAAAACTCAACGAAAAGGAAAAGACTATGATGAATCAACGACATGTTTTCTCCAAAGAATCTTAAAAATTATTCAATTTCTAATTTCAAAAATTTCTTTTGAGGAATATCTTCGATTGTTTCTTTAAAGAGAAGTCCCCTTTTCTTAATGTTTATATTCTTCAAAGATTCTACATCCTACTAACAGTAGGGTCACATTATTTGTATCTTGAGAAATTAAAGAATCGTAAAATTAATATTTGGCATAGACTTAGCTCAAAATCCCATGTGTGCCACCCTGGGCTAAGAGAATGGTCACTAGACTTTCCCCTCTTACCCATGGATTTGTTTCTAAAGGAAATGGACGTCTTGAGAGGATTTTGCAGGGGGCAATCTGAGTGGGTTGACACTTCATGCCTTGGTCAGATGTGAAAGAATAAGATTATAGATAGGAACAAGTTGCCAAGAACAAAGGGGGAAAAATGAGCCACTTATAGTTCGCTGAAATCTATCTAAGATGTATAGATTATAAAGCTCTTAATCTCTTTGGGGGAGAACAGTATAATCTTTGTATGCTATGTATACAATTTTATATACTTCATGGAAGCCTGGAATTCAAAACTCCATCCCAAGAGATCCCAGAAAGTTGTGCATTCCTAAATACACCTGTCAACCATGTCATGGGGCAGTGGAGGGTAACTTTCTTTATACTCAGTGGTCCATGGGACTAGCCTCTCTTTCTGGAAAGCTGACCCATATGAATAAACAAAAATACATTTGTTTCATGAGACAAGAGTGGAAGCAAGTCTGAGAAGAGAACAGGGAAGGAAAGCATGTATAATTTTGCCAAAGATGTTGACAGACCTCTGGGAATGCATGCCTGAAAACATTAGATTTCTTACTTGATATATTAAGTATAACACACTGCCAGCTCACACTATATATGGGGAGAAGTACTCACTCTCTTTTAAGACATTCTTACAGCTTCAAAGACAGAAGAACCCCTTGGTGTCTGCACGGGTAGAATTTAGGCAAACACTCAGCCTACAAAACAACTTAAGGGTGGTAGAAGGTTGTTTATTCCATGGAGAAGAAGGCCAAGTTGCTGTGGGAAATTGGGCTCATTTGCATTTTGCTCACCCAGTGCTACTGAATTTCACACAAAGCATTAAAAAAAAAAAAAAACAGCCCACAGAAGTCTATGAATAAGCTTTTAGAAAAGGAGATACAATGGAGATTCTTAGCATATTTAAGAAAATATTAAAAAATAGAAAGTTATATGAGATAGAATGTAGAATAAATTAATGGCTTTAGCCACCACTCTATATAAAAACTTGAGATTAAACCAGTCTTCCCCAGATTATAGCGTGAAGAAGATATTCATGAACAAGTGTTCCAGAGACATAATACGCAAGAATGAGTTTGAGCTCTGACTAAAGTGAACCATCATATCAGAGAAGGGAGGACGAGAAGAAAAAGGTGCTCTGTGTTACTGTTTATCACCAGGATGACTGAGAGAGGAGCTGGAGGTGGAGAGAAATGAATCCAGAAGCACCAGTGAGGACAGTCTGACCTACCAGATGAGGCTTGACTTGCCTCGCTAATCTCTTCATTGGTAGAAACCTCATGGGCACCTTAAGAGACAGAGACATCTTGCTGACATTTTCCTATCTTCACATTTCCAAGTCAGCTGTCAACTACAAAAATTTCCCAAATGCTAAGTTTATATCACAGTGTTGATTAAGGGTCTTGGAAGAAATAAAACTACTGAACTGGATTCCAGTCTGTCATGTTAATACTCTGGAATTCACTACTTCCCAGCAAAGCACTGATCTGGGAGGGTCTGGTAGATTGCCCGCTCCCTGGGAGGGGAAATGAAGAACTGTGAAACTAAATTTCAGTGCCTCTAACAAGGTGTCAACAACTGACGGGTTTGCAGAAATGACACAAAATGAGCCTCCGAGTCACATACAGCGATGTAAGTGAGCCCAGTGATGCCTGGATTCAATCACTAATGGAGTTATAAATACAATTACGTGAGTCTCAGGGAGCCAGACCCGCTGAGGCCTGTGCCAAAAGGTGCCTTTAAGTGACTTCTGCACCAATAACAGACAAGGTTCCATCCAGCCAGACTGTTTCTCTCCATAGCTGGAAAATGGAAATATGATCAACTGAGTTATTTACATTTTGGAAAAGTTAAAAACTAGCCATTCATTTCAAATACTGTAGACTTGTCTGCACAGACTTGTTTCTCTTGTAGATTTCTTTATGATAACAAAGTAGCTGACATGAATGAAAAATTCATTTCTTTATTCAGTCCACTCTCTTTAGCTGTGTTTCTACGGTAAAAACCTGATAAATGAAGTGTGGTATTTATGGTTTTCTGGATGGTCCATCCATTTATGAACTGCTCTTACAAGAGAATCAGAGAAAGGAAATTTTAATTGTTTAACACTTCTTTCTCTACATACCACTTCTCTTTATATGTGATTTTTCCAAAAATAAATTGTTCAGAGCAACACTTCACTCTCTTAAATCCACTCTGAAAATTGCCTGGTTTAGGCTGAAGTCTCAAGTGGGCAGTTAAGAGCTTTTGCTTTGTCCACACTCATCAGCCCTCACAGCTGTTCAAATTCTTATATGCTTAGGACCTCTACAACACTGGGTTTCACAATATGTCCTTCTTTTGTGATTCAGGAACTAATTAATTTGTCAACTTCCAAATCTCTGATGCTTCTTTTCCCCTTCTACCTTTTGGTCTTTTTGTTTTAAAATGATGAGAACGGGCAAGATCAAAGAAAAATGAAGCTCAAATCTAGTGGAGCGTCCTTGTTAGCAATTTTTAGACTATTTACACTAATTATAGAGTGGGATATTTGATATTTGCATCAGTTATTTTGAGGGGGAAAGCTATGTTTTATTGACTTCTTCCTTCCTCTTCACACAGAAAGCCCCAAATTGGTTTTATTTTTGTTTGGCAAGGCGGCAGTACTACAAAACAGACCAACTTAGAATATCAGGGAATGAAGTTCCCATGTCAATGTTACAGTCTGGTTACTGGGAAAGAGCCCACTGGTCTGCACTGCTAATTCCCTTTCATATTCTGGCTGACTAGGTGCTGTCTGCTGTGTGCAACGATCTATGTCAGTGACACCAGGCAAGAATGAAATAGAAATAAAATATGATGTCCAACAAAGAAGTAAAATTAAAATTTCCCCATGCAGGTGGTATAATCTAGAGAGAGACATGTGCAATCCCAGTCCAACAAGCAAATCTTTATCAAAAATACACTTACATATCTTTTGATACATCTGATCACAGTCTTGGAAGGACTGTACCAATGACTTCTTCACCTTGCTGAATACTACCAAAGAGTCTTATTCCTTCCTTTAATCTCCACCAACAGCATATGAGCTTTTAGGGAAATGCCTTTCCTTATGGTATTTATGAGAAAAGGAGTTGCATCAGAGCGGCTGAGCAGGTGTGCGGCTTCTACTATTCTCACCGGGACGAAAAGAGGACTGGAGACCGGAGTCCAACCTGGCATTCAGTTTCTCATCATGCTGCCCACTGTTTTGGCTAAAACATTTGAAGGTGGAAGAGCATGACTGGATCTCTTTATTCTACTTCTCAGATTTCAGACTTTTTTCTTCATAGTTCCTGGGTAGTTGTAATGAATGTTTAAAGAGATTTCATAGACATCAACCCAAGGATTCAAAAAGTAACTTCTGAGCAGCAGGTCTATCACCTTTGATTCCTGGGCCTTGACCATCACATCATTCATTTCTTCTTGGCTACCTTTTCCTTTTTTTTTTTTTTACCAGGCCTCTGCCCATAAACTGCCTCTTCTTGGGTTAAAAAGCCATATAGCACACCCCCTCCTCACTTGATCCTCAATACTTCATAGGCCTGTTTTCTACCTAACATGTTTATATAATGCTTTTACGTCATATATGATACACTTGTGTGCTCGATGATTATGCAGGTTATGCAAGAATCTGAACTGCTATCCACTATGCCCTCAGTTAATGAATCTTAACTAGGCAGAGATGATGCTGTTATGTTAAGGTATTTCTCTGAATCTGACTAGTAAGTCAAATATGTCTGGTTAGACGCAGAGTAGAAATACTGGCCACTGTCCATCTTGTGCAGGCAGGGCTGTACTAAGAACAGCCAGACATGCCCAAGCTGCTAAGCGTACCCCAGCTCCTTACTCATGTGTAGTTAACACAATCTCAGCTGCATTTTGGATGGGTCATTCTCTCAGGGCCTCCAGGTTGTTTTAGATGGTCCACCTTAGACAAAGTCTTGTGAACTTTTACCAAGCATCAGGTCAAGTTATGAATGAGGGCACTGTCACACTGAAGTCCATGTATGGACTTGGGAGGGGTGTCCAATACCTAATGCAGGATGCAAATTGGGTGAGAATCATGGGGCTCCTGCCATGGTGTCTTCACACACTAACGGTACATTGCACTCACTAGGTCTTCCCAACAGAGGCAGGCAAACTTTGCTCTTTAGAAAAGGCTTTATTTTACTGCCAATTTCTGGTCTGTCCACTAGAATGAAATCCAACTTGAGCATGGGTAAAACAGGTGCTTTTTCTTTTGTCCGATAATACTAGAAGGACTGTCACAGAGCATGGGGTAGCTGTAAGCAAGATTTGTTTCAAACTGAGGAATTTCTTAGGTCCTCACCATTAAGTGAAAATGAAGAGAAAAACAATCGAAGAAAGCAGTATGAAAGGCTTGCTCACAAGCAACTGCTATTAGTCATGTAAGTTCTTACCAGCTCTTCTGTTTTGCTTGTCTCATTCTTTTATTTTTTGGGGAAAAAAACAAACCATGTTATTATATCCCCCCCCCCCTTTTTTTAAATTATTAGAAAGAGTGGCTAGCACCTGCGGGAATATGGCTTTGTGACTAGATTTGATCCTGACTGCATTCCTGGGCATTGTATTAGGATATGGTGCTGCTTTAATTGGCTGTATCTATTATGGGATCCCCGTGGGGGCTGATAACTAGCAGGCAGGTCCTGGGTAGACACTCAGGTACCTGGCAAGTTGAGAGATTCTGGCAAGATGCTGGGGCAACGGGCAGCTCACACATGACCAGCAGATGGGGAAGGGTTTTAAGGTTTCTGCTCTTCTCTAGATGGCCTTCCATCAGTTGGGAGGAGAAAGCTTGGACCTCTCTCCTTTCAAGACTGAAACCTGATAGGCTTTGATCCTTACTTCAGTTCACCCCGAGTCTCCTTTCTTCTCCTCTCACAGCATAGGAGAGTGGTTTAAGGAAAAAAATGTCAGGAGAGAGGTTCAAGGTGGTTTTCCTGTGACTCTAGAGGCAGTAATCACACAGGCTTCCAGGGTCAGAAAAAACTGCCTATTGGACTCAAAATTCAATATCAATGTAATCACCCTCTTCCCATTTTGATGTAAAGAACTTTTTTTTCCACTCTCTCTTTTTGGGACATTAACCCCCCCTGCTTCAACCATAGGTCACATGTCTGTCAGTCAAGGTCATGATAAACAGCTGCAAGTAGCATTTTCTCTCTTGTCTAGACACTGCCTCCTGGGGTGCGTGGGAGAGGGCCAGCCATATTCAGTCCCAGAACCTGGTGTACAGCTAAGCTGCAGGTCAACATGGTGGATCCACTCATAGATGATTTGAGGCGTGAAATGTACTCTGACTGACACTGGGTCACTCATCAAAGCAGATGCTTGGACCCCAAGTCTGTTGTTGCTCAGTTATCATAGTTTGTTTGTTTGTTTTTTTCCTTAAAAGAAAGGGTAGAGAATTCCTAGTGGCCTAGGAAAACTCAATGAACTGATATGAAAACAGAAGAATGGGTCTTGCTAAATGGCTGATACCAACGACCTGTATTATAATTTGTTCTCCAGAAAGAAGTTTATGACTATTTAAACCCCCTTCTCCATCCATGTATAAATCCATTTTCTGTTCTTTCTAGCATATGAAAAACAATGAAAAAATAACCATTTCTTGAGTGTGGGGCATACAGTCTTGGGCCTCTTAAAGTAATTCTGGTAAGTCTCAACATTTTTGGCAAGAAGGGTGCTTCAGGATCTTGCTGCAATAGAATCAAAATTAAGACCAATAATCAAACCAGCAGGATTGATTATTGTAAAGATCAAGGCTTGAACTTGCTCAAGGCAGCTGTCACAAAAAATCCATCTCTTCTTCTGTCACAAGTTTACATATATCATGCCTGGGTTAGAAAGCTTGAGGTCTCTGATTTAAAAAAAAAAAAGAAGAAAAAACCTCGAAAATCTTGGTAATTCCCTGGTCTTGTAGCAGAGCAAACTTTGGACCTCTGGAAGAAACAGTTCTCAAATACTTCTTCAGCAGCATTTCACTGTTCCTATGGCTTAACAAGGGGCTTCTTTAAGAAGGCACAGGGTGCTCAGAAAGAGATGAGCAAAATAAACATTGAGTGGCATATCTTTTGAAGACTTCTTGTAGCACTGGTGTTACAGAGGATCATGCGGGTACTATGCCTCACCATCATTGCTTTCGCACATCTCTGTCTTAGTTGGTGCTCACACTGGCTTCCTTCTGACGCAGTCTTTCCTTCTGTTATTTGAGACAAAAATTGAGTTAATTATTATTCCTTTTTCTAAATTTTCACCTTCCTCAAATTTTGATATGTTTCTCGAATGTTGATCTATGATGCTGAATAGAGTTGTACCAAATGCCCTAGAAATGAGAGGACAGAGGCCTGGGAAAGGAGCAGTGGATGAGGGAAGAAGACAAAAATCCGAGTTGAACCCACTGCCACCAAAAATATAGGCATACCATATAAAGATGAGTGTACCGAATACACCACCAAATGGGCACAGAATGTTTCCATTCAGGGAGGAGCTCTGTAAGCCAACCATGGCTGGCCCTGATGAAGTCGTACGGCTCTGACTTCCCCATTTCTCACTCAACATGCGCTGAGCTGCTGATGGGGTTGTTAGGAGGACATCACCATTGGTTAACAGAAATCACCTCACTTATGCCCCCCACTTGGGTGGTCAAAGGATTTAAAGCAACTGGCAAAAGTACTAGTGAAGAATAAGGAAGCAAAGTAACTTCACAGCTAGCAAAATACAACTAGTAAGGGCTAAGCTGGGACTTGAACCTCTATACCTTGGGTTCCTAACCATTCAGCTATTCCAACTGTATCGTGGAGACTCCTTGTGATCAGTATTGCCAGTGAGACTGTGGAGGAAGTTTCCCTTCATGGCTAGGAAGACACACTAGTCTCCTAGTTTCTATCCTAGGGAGAGCAGTCAGGGGACCAGTCAGCAGTCTGGTTCTGGGTTTTGCTATCCATTTGAGAAGTGATCTTAGGTAGGCTGTATCTTTCTGCATCTCAGTTTTACCAATTATCAATAGAGGCTACTCCCTGCCCCTTTCTTTAACAAGGATAAGGAACTGGTGAGGGTAAAATGCTTCAACAAGTTCAGGAGAAGGGTACTTTGAGATGAAGGGGATCCCGGCGTGAGGTGCGATGGAGAAGGGTGTGAAATGGCAAGTGACTACACTTGGTTTATCGGGAAAGGACCGTGTTTGAATTTGCTGGCAGAGCACAAAGCCCGGTTTCGCTCCTTACTCTGCCGTCTCCTGTGTCCTTTCTTACCAAGTGGAATCCTGGGATGGGAACTGAGAATATGTATACTACTCATCCCTCTGAGTTTTATCCCTTAGATTTAGGCCCACTCCTGGGTGCACCTCAGTTATAATGAAAAGTCTTGAGGTTGTGATGAAAAATGCATCTCACCAGACTAGCTGTGGGGTTGATTTTCTTTGTCTCCACTTTCTTCTCTGCTGTTAACTTGCTGACTGATTCCTGAGCCATCTTCAATCTGAAATCAAAACAGGGAGTGGGGAGGAGAGAGGAGGAAAAGAAAAGAGGAGAAAAAAAGGAAAGAAGAAAGAGGTCAGGTTAAACAGAAATCCAAATGTTGTTGAATTAATCAGTGAGCAGTCTGCAATACAGGGGTGGCTTTTCAGGGCTTTTCATTCCATTCAGACTCTGTGAGGGTATCTCCGCTGGGGTATCAAAACTGATCTTCCTCCACTGACCGAGAAGCTCACTGAGATCTGCCCGGGAAATCAGTGCTTTAGTGACCAAGGTAAGAGCTTCTGATCTGTGGAATACTGGATGGACTCCCTGCACTCTTAGGGCACACCCCAAGGCTATCTGGCCTGTGAGCCACTCAGCAGACAGGATAAAGACAATCTGAAAAACCAAAATTTTGGAGAAACATACAAAACTGCAAATACTAAAATCCACCAGAGAGTTCCCTGGCTGTCCAGTGGTTAGGACTTGGTGCTTTCACTGTCAGGGGCTCTGGTTCAATCCCTGGTTGGAGAACTGAGATCCTGCAAGCCTTGCAGCACAGAAAAAAACAATAAAAAATATCCACCAGTTCACATCAAGAAAATCAAAAGACAACGTACAGAATGGGGAAAATATTTGTAAATCATGTATCTGATAAAGGACTTACATTCAGATTACATGGATAGCCTACAAACTCAAATAAAAAGACAAATCACTCAACTTAAAAAACAGGCAAAATACTTGACTAGACATTTCTCCAAAGACAGACAGATGGCTCACAAGCACAAGAAAAGATGCTCAACATCATCACTCAGAGAAATACAAAGCAAAACCACAAGGAGATACCACTCCTAGCCCCTAGGGATGGATAGAATTAAAAAGAAAGACAATAACAAGCGTTGGAGATGAGGATGTGAAGAAATCAGAATCCTTATACACTGCTGATGGAACTAGAGAATGGTACAGTCACTTTGGAAAACAGTTTGGCAGCTTTTCAAAATGTTAAACATAGTTAGCATATGACCCAGCAATCCTACTACTTGGCATATAAATATATGTATATCCAAGTAAATGAAAATATTTGTCTATAAAAAATATACATATGAATTTTTATAGCAGCATTATTTAAAATTATTTAAAACAGCCAAAGTAGAAACAGTCCAAATTTGCATCAGCTGATAAATGAATAAACAAATGGTAGTATATTAACACAACAGAATATTTTAAGGAATGAAGTCTTGGACCATATTAAGGAATGAACTGCTGAATGAAAGCTACATCATGGATGAACGTAAAAAAATCCATTTCATTAAAATAAATGAAAGAAGCCAGCTACAAAAACCCACATACTATATGATCCCATTTATATTCAATGTCCAGAGTAGGCAAATAAAAGAAACATAGAGTAGCAATGCCAGGGGCTGGGGGCAGTGGAGAAGTGGGAGTGACTGCTAATGAATAAGGGGTTTTCTCCTAAAACTACGTATCAGTGATGATTGCAGATGATTGTGAATATATGGAAAACCACTGAACTGAATACTTTTAAAGGGATAAATTTTACAGCATGTGAATCATATCTCAATAAAGTTGTTATAAAAAACCCAGTTCCATAACATGACATTATTTTTTACTCAGTTTATCAATTCAACGAGGCAGTATTTCTCAACCATCGGATTGGAAAATCTAACAGTCAGAGAATGTCAACTGACATTGAGGACCATAATGGGTGATAGGAACCCAAAACATGTATGAGGGTGTGTGAATGTATACAGCAAGCTTTGGCAGCATCAAGTGAAACTGAACACATACATACCCTATGAGCGATCAATTCCTCTTCTAGGGATATATCCAAAAGAAAATGTTATAATTAGACACAGGGCTTTCATTGTTGCAATATATGCAATAATGAAAAACTGAAAACAATCTAACAATTCTCAGGTTCAGGAGGATACAGGATAGATGATAAGAGCAAGCAGTAACAGCTGACATTTACAGGGTGCGTACTCTATGCTAGGTACCCTTCTACCCGCTTTATTTGAATTAAGCCATTTAATTCTCCCAACAGCCCTGTGAGATAGAAACTTTCCCTGTTTGCATTTTATAGGTCTTAAGCACCGTGTTGTCGTGTGTGTGCTCAGTCGTGTCCAACTCTTTGTGACCCCATGGACCGTAGCCCATCAGGATCCTCTGGCCATGGAATTCTGCAGGCACGAATACTGGAGTGAGTTGCCACTGCCTACTCCAGGGGATCTTCCCGACCCAGGGACTGAATTGGAGTCTCTGCATCTCCTGCATTGGCAGGCAGATTCTTTACCACTGAGCCATCTGGAAAACCCAAGCACAGTGCAGTGATGCTTATATATTATATTCATTAAACAGAATACGGTAAAACTGTGAAAATGAATAAACTAAATCTGTGAACCAAAATTGTGGATGTCAGAAACATGATACTGAAAGAGTGACAAATTCTGCAGGGTGACAGAGTGAAGAGGCCATCTAGCCTAGTGGTGAAGTGCTCAGCTCCAGAGCCTGACTGCGGGATTAATTCTCAGCCCCAGTACTTATCAGCTGTGTGACCCTGGGCAAGTGACCTCTCTGTGCACCTAGAAAAGGAGATAACAACAGTGTGGGCTATGCTGGGTCACTGAAAGGACTGAGAAAGTGCTGCTCCAGGCAGAGTGTAATCACTCAACATATGTTCACTGCTATTGCTACAGTGTGTGCGTTATGCTACCTTGTCTATATGTTGGGGAGTAGTGCCCAGGAAAGACTGATCACAGATGCCTGCACCTGTATGCAAACATCTATTTATACTTATATGCAGACTGGAAAGAGACTAATTTCATGATAGAGGTTATCGCTAGAAAGATGGAAGAAGAGAATGACTTTGGCTGGTAGTATGTCTAAAGGAGAAGAGGGTGGCAGAGGATGAGATGGTTGGATGGCATCACTGCCTCAATGGACATAAGTCTGAGGAAACTTCTAGAGAGACTGAAGGACAGGGAAGCCTGGCCTGCTGCAGTCCATGGGGTTGCAAAGAGTCAGACACAACTTAGCGACTGAACAACAACAACAAATGTCAAATAAATTTCATTTTTATCCACAATATTTCATTTTCAATTATAAAATCCCAAAGAATATGTGGCAAAATGTTAACAATTTTAGGTGGTGGGAATATGGGTGTGTTGTGTTATCTTTAACATGTTTACTTAAAAATTTCTTCAAAAATGTTTTATGTTTTTGAATGTCTTTGTTTTAAATGTCTGTGTTTTAAAAATGTCTTCAAATCAAAGACATAAAAAAATGAACATGCTTTTTTTCAGGGCCTCAAATCTGAATCTTTTACTCATTACTAATCCCATACTTGCTTAATACTGAAGTGGCTGAGCGCCTTAGCTCGTTACTTCATTTTGCACAATTTGTTTGAAATACACACTTCATAATCCAATCTCCCTGCCCACATGCACAAGTTAGTCCAATGAATTCAACATGCTGACTTGTGCATCAGAAAAGAAAAATGAGACAAAGATGAGCAATGATTTATGTAACCCAAGAAATGCATATGCAGAGCTGCTGTGAGAACAAGCTTTGGCATAGGTCTGACATATATACCACACTGCCTACTAAACTTTTCTGCTTGTAGCAATAACTGTCACCATACCCACATAAGAAAAGAATGCACTAGAAGGATCAAATCCTGTTCAGACTGCATTGGAGACCAATCAGTAAGGGATCTGCAAACAAGATGAGGCCATGGTTTGTAGCATCTTCTTTCCTTGGTTTTCTCCAGCAAGATTTGTTTTCACCAAGAGCACCTATTGTTCATCCTTTAATCCCAATTCCAATGGAATCACTTGGAATTACTATTCCTCCTGCAGCTCCCTAACTTTTAGGGAATTTGAGGGTTATCTTTTGCTTAAGTAGTTCCTTTTCACCTTAGAATTCTGATCTCTTCTTCCAGAATCGGTCTTCTACCATGATCCAGGCTCAGCATTGCCTCCCCCGATTCCCATACTTCTTAGTAGTTCTGCAATCACTTTCCATGTTCTGTCAGTATCCAGGGGGGATGGTGATTGGAAAAGGGGAGTTAAGTAAACCAGGAGATAACCTAAGGTCCTGTCCCCACTACTAACCATTTCCTATTGCTCTGTGACTGTTCTGTAGACTGAGGTTCTCATGCACACCCCACGTTTCCGAGGATAATTTCTATCTTGGTGATTCTATCTTGCTATTCTCTAAAGATTCTCATTCTCATTATGATGTCTCCCTTTCAGAGGGCACTCTAAAAACTCAGAAAGGACTGAGAAGAATCAAACCTTGGTGCAAAGTAGATTCAGGATCAGTGAGGCTTGATTTTAACTCCAACTCTGCCAGTTATTAGACAACTTGGAGTGAGTTAATCAACTTTAAGTTTCTGTATATATATACATATGTATCATGTGTGTGTGTGTGTGTGTGTGTGTGTGTGTGTGTGTGTGTGTGTGTGTCTATGTTAGCTGCTCAGTGATGTCCGACTCCTCGACCCCATGGACTGTAGCCCACTGGGCTCCTCTGTCCATAGAATTCTCCAGGCAAGAATACTGGAGTGCATAGCCATTCCCTTCTCCAGGGGATCTTCCTGACTCAGGGATCAAACCTGGGTATTGTGCATTGAAGGCAGATTCTTTACAGCCTTAGCCACACAGGGAAGCCCCCAAACAAACAAAAAAACTACAATCATATATACATAACATTAATTACATGGTGTTTCTGTGAGGATTAAATTAATTAACATATCTAGATCAAACTGTCAACATCCGTTGGATCATAGAAAAAACAAGGGAATTCCAGAAAAACTTCTGCTTCATTGACTATGCTAAAGCCTTTGTCTGTGTGGATCACAACAAACTGTGGAAAATTCTTAAAGAGATGGGAATACCAAACCACTTTATCTGCCTCATGAGAAACCTGTATGCAGGACAAGAATTAACAGTTAGAACTGGACATGGAACAATGGACTGTTTCAAAGTCATGAAAGGAGTACGCCAAGGCTACATATCATCACCCTGCTTATTTAACTTATATGTACAGTACATCATGCAAAATACCCAGCTGGATGAACCACAAGCTGGAATCAAGATTTCCAGGAGAAATATCAATAACCTCAGATATGCAGATGATACCACTCTAACGGCAGAAAGTGAAGAGTAACAAAAGAGCCTCTTGATGAAGGTGAAAGAGGAGAATGAAAAATTGGCTTAAAACTCAACATTTAAAAAGCTAAGATCATGACTTCCAGTCCTATCACTTCATGGAAAATAGATGGGGAAAAAAATGGAAACAGCAATAGACTTTATTTTTTGGCACTCCAAAATCACTGCAGGCAGTGACTGCAGCCATGAAATTAAAAGACGCTTGCTCCGTGGAAGAAAAGCTATGAAAAACCTAGATAGTGTATTAAAAAGCAGAGACATCACTTTGCTTACAAAGGTCCATATAGTCAAAGCTATGGTTTTTCCAATAGTCATGTATGGATGAGGGTTGGGCCATAAAGAAGGCTGAGTGCCAAAGAATTGTTGCTTCTGAACTGTGGTGTTAACTGAGAAGACTCTTGAGAGTCCTTGGGATTGCAAGGAGATCCAATCAGTTAATCCTAAAGGAAATCACTCCTGAATATTCATTGGAAGGACTGATGCTGAAGCTGAAGCATCTTGATGCCACTTGATGCAAAGAGCCAACTCACTGGAAAAGACCCTGATGCTAGGAAAGACCGAGGGCAGGAGGAGAAGGGGACAAAAGAGGATGAGATGGTTGGATGGCATCACTGACTCAATGGACATGAATTTGAGTAAACTCTGGGAGTTGGTGATGGACGGGGAGGTCTGGCGTGATGCAGTCCATGGGATTGCAAAGAGTCGGACATGACTGAGCCACTGAAATGAACTGAACACCTAATAAAGGATAGCCATTAAGGAATCTTCCCTCACAGAGATAAAGGAACTCCTGAAGAATGCATGACAATAGTTTCTGACTATAAATAGTACTAATGGAGCTGCTAGTTAAATATTATCTTGCAATAATATTATTTACATGTGTTCTGAAAGCAAACCAAATCAACTAATGCTATTATCCAGAGATTCAGCAAACCAAGGAACTCAATTCAACTTTTTCTGATCTGAACACAGATTTTAAAAGTCATAATGAGAAGCTATACTTTGATGCAGGCATGACATACATTTCTCAACCAAATAAATCAGTTCAGTTCAGTCTCTCAGTTGTCTCTGACTTTTTGTGATCCCATGAACTGCAGCACGCCAGGCTTCCCTGTCCATCATCAACTCCCAGAGCTTACTCAAACTCAACTCCATCCAGTCAGTGATGCCATCCAACCATCTCATCCTCTGTTGCTCCCTTCTCCTCCCACCTTCAATCTTTCCCAGCATCAGGGTCTTTTCCAATGAGTCAGCTCTTTGCCTCAGGTGGTCAAAGGACTGGAGTTTCAGCTTCACCATCAGTCCTTTCAATGAATATTCAGTGTTGATCTCCTTTAGGATGGACTGGTTTGATCTCCTTGCAGTTGAAGGGACTCTTCAAGAGTCTTCTCCAACACCACAGTTCAAAAGCACCAATTCTTTTGTGCTCTGCTTTCTTTATAATCCCACTCTCACATCCACACATGATTATTGGAAAAATCATAGCTTAGACTTAGACAGACCTTTGTTGGCAATGCCTCTGCTTTTTAATATGCTGTCTTGGTTGGTCATAACTAATCTTCCAAGGAGCAAGGGTCTTTTAATTTCATGGCTGCAGTCACCATCTGCAGTGATTTTAGAACCCAAGAAAATAAAGTCTGTTACTGTTTCCTTTGTTTCCCCATCTATTAGCCATGAAGTGATGGGACTAGAAGCCATGATCATAGTTTTCTGAATGTTGAGTTTTAAGCCAACTTTTTCACTCTCCTCTTTCACTTTAATCAAGAGGCTCTTTAGTTCCTCTTTGCTTTCTGCCATAAGGGTAGTGTCATTTGAATATCTGAAGTTACTCTTATTTCTCATGGCAATCTTGATTCCAGCTTGGGCTTCATTCAGTCTGGCATTTCGCATGATGCACTCTGCATGTAAGTTAAATAAGCAGGGTGACAGATGCATTCCTTTCCTGATTTGGAACCAGTCTGTTGTTCCATGTACAGTTGTAACTGTTGCTTCTTAACCTGCATACAGATTTCTCAGGAGGCAGGTCAGGTGGTCTGGTATTCCCATCTCTTGAAGAATTTTCCACAGTTTGTTTTGATCCACACAGTCAAAGGCTTTGGTGTAGTCAATAAAGCAGAAGTAGATATTTTTCTGGAACTTTCTTGCTTTTTTGATGATCCAACGGATGTTGGCAATTTGATCTCTGGTTCCTCTGGCTTTTCTAAACCCAGCTTGAACATCTGGAAGTTCATGGTTCACGTACTGTTGAAGCCTGGCTTGGAGAATTTTGAGCATTACTTTGCTAGCCTGTGAGATGAGTGCAACTGTGCAGTAGTTTGAGCATTCTTTAGCATTGCCTTTCTTAGGGATTGGAATGAAAACTGACCTTTTCCAGATAAGTAAATAAGAAACTATTTCAACTTCAAAAGAAGATTGAATCTATTTCCTCACAATTTCTCCAAGTTTCTTTGATGTAAGTATCATAAATAAAATTTACATTTCAAATTATAGAATTTATGAGTAAATATATTTTTTCACGTTAACCCTGTTTTTCTCATAACCAAAATAACACTTGTTCCTTACAGGAAAATTCTATATTTATACATGGAAGGATTACATTTTCAAATTATACTACATAATTAAAAGTATAAAGAAAAAGCAAGACTTACTGGCCATTTAAATACTTTTCTGGGAATGTAATTAAGACACAATGGGACAGTTACGGAAAATTATCACATACAAATCTCTCAGCTAGAGAGTAAGATACATGAGGGCAGAGATGGTGGCTATCATTTTTATTGCTGTGTTCCTAGCCCTTGATACAGTAGCTGGCACACATTTACATGCCATAAAGAGACCTACAGAAAAAATTTTTTAAAAATCCTTTACTTCCTTAAAATACTGCTCACCTGAATTTTTTAAAATGCTGAGTCCTCGAGGCTGTCTGGGCACACACATACACGGTTGCATGGGGCTTCTTCATTTAATGCACTCCCACCGCTTCTTGAGATTCCCAGTTTTTGAACAAGGAGCTCCGTAAATTATAAGGTTGGTCCTCTCTAAGACTTTCTTGGACATTTAAGGTTATTTTATTAATAAAACGGAATGTTTTCCAATCCTTTTTTTCCATGGCACATTTATTACATAAAGAAAGAAATCTGGTTGGATAAAGTTCATACCTCCCGTCAAGGTTAATTTATTTCACTGTGTTGCAATCATGTTATGCACCTGTTTTTTACACAATACGAGAGCTTCTCAAAAGCAGGGGATAGGACTTCACCTTCTTTCCTTCACATTTTGCACTGTAAAATGGCATATAGTATGTGACCATAAAGCTGAGTTAATGAATTAATAAATAATTAGAAGTCATTAACCTCCAAACTGTAAAAACTTAGGTCTCAAGAATGGTTATGCAGAAAATATTCAAGCCCATTCCGGTGCATGAAAATATAAAGTCACCTTCTCTCACCATAACATCACCAATGCTCAATGCTCAAAGACACCACCCTTATGGCAAAAAGCAAAGAGGAACTAAAGAGCCTCTTGATGAAAGTGAAAGAGGAGCTGGCTTAAAACTTAAAATCAAAAAATGAAGATCATGGCATCGGTACCATCACTTCATGGCAAACAGATGGGAAAACAATGGAATAGTGACAGATTTTATTTTCTTGGGCTCCAAAATCACTGCAGATGGTGACTACAGCCATAAAATTAAAAGACGCTTGTCCTTGGAAGAAAAGCTATGACCACCTAGACAGGATATTAAAGAGCAGGGACATTATTTTGCTGACAAAGGACTGTATAGTCAAAGCTATATTTTTTTTCCAGTAGTCATGTATGGATGTGAGAGTTGGACCATAAAGAAGACTGAGCACTGAAGATCTGATGCTTCTGAACTGTGGTGTTGGAGAAGACTCTTGAAGAGTCCCTTGGACTGCAAGGAGATCCAACCAGTCCATCCTAAAGGAGATTAGTCCTGAATATTCATTGCAAGGACTGATGCTGAAGCTAAAGCTCCAATACTTTGACCACTTGATGCAAAGAACTGACTCACTGGAAAAAACTCTGATGCTGGGAAAGATAGAAGATAGGAGAAGGGGACAACAGAGGAGGAGATGGTTGGATGGCATCACTGACTCAATGGACATGAGTTTGAGCCAGCTCTGGGAGTTGGTGATGTACAGGGAATCCTGTGTGCTGCAGTCAATGGATTCGCAGAGTCGGACATGACTGAGTGACTAAACAACAACAACAATGCTCAAAGCCAATCCTGCAAAATACAGACCATCAAGTTCTCATGAGAGTCTCTAAATATCCTTACCATAGAGGGCAATGTTCATGGTGGAGGGCAAGGCTATTTGTCAATAGTTTGTGTATCATATGATATGAAACTTACACATGCATGCTAAGAGACACTTAAAAATTCTGACCAGCTAGCTATGTTACATATATTGTCATAACAGAGCATATAGGCAGGTCTTAAAAACCACCTTGACCTGAAAAGAGATTGATTTTTTTTTTTTTTTTATAACTGGTTGATCAGTCAGTTGGCCAGTTAAGTCTGTCTGTCTCTCAAAAATGTCCTTTAAAAACTGGTCAAAGTGTCCTGTACCTGCTGAAGAAGGGACAGCAGCTGCTGTCATTGATCACACTAGGTTCACTCAACATCGGTGTTCTGGTAGTCACGTGGGAAGAAATTGAAGAGAAGAGGCCGGCAGTGTGATTGGCCAAGGGGGATTTAAACGAATGCAAATTCAGTTTCCATCAACTCCAGGAGGTTTAAACAAATGTGAGCTAGTGTGGGTAATGCAGAGACTTCAAACAGAATCCAAAGTTCTGGCCTCCCCTAGAAAACTAGAAGGCACGGTAACAGTGAGTGGCCTTTGTCTGAGACCACAGCTCAGTCTGCAACACCTGCCATCACTGCCCGACGCTGTGAGGTGCCGCCAGCCACCAGCTTGTTTGCACATACCTGGCACACTTCAGTCATTTTTGCTGCCTGCCTGGATTCTCTAAGCTTCCAAGTTTTGGTCAGAAACTTGCTGGAAGGCTACTGTGATTGAGAGCACAGGGGTGAGGGCCTAGATTACTAAAATAGTCTTTGAAATTATCTAGTTCCCTCCGATGCATCCTACTGATGAAAATGATATCAATGAATAACACATCACTCTAAGAATGGCATCTCCCTTCTCAAAAAAGTCTCAGTGACTTCCAGTCAACCACAGCCAGCGTAGCAAAGGTTTCCTGTAAAGAGCCAGAGAGTCAATATTTTAGACTTTGTGAAACATAGCGTCTCTGGGACTACTCAACTCTGCTGTTGTAGCATGAAAGGAGCCCTACAATGATGTGACTGAACGGCAGTGCAATGCTGCGTTCTAAGAAATTTATTTACAAAAGCTGGCTGTGCAGTGGATTTGGCCCACAGGCAGGAGCTTGCTGATGCTTTAACTATAGCACGTTGCTGCTGTTGTTTAGTTACTAAGTCAGCTCTTTTGCGACCCCATGGACTGATGTCTGTCAGGCTCCTCTGTCCATGGAATTCTCACGTGAAGAATACTGGAGTGGGTTGCCATCTCCTTCTCCAGGGATCAAACTTGCATCTCCTGCATTGGCAGGTGGAGTCTTTATCACTGAGCCACCAGGGAAGCCAGAACTACAGTATAGGATCCAGAAAATTCCTTACTCTGGCACTCAATGCTCCCCCTGTTTTAAGTGTAGTTTACCGGTCTATCTTACCTTTTCAGACCCAGATCTAGTTTAATACTACCCTTGGGCAAATCACTTAACCCTTTAGAGCCTCAATTTCCTCATCTGTTAAAAGTGGAAATAGGGACTTCCCTGGAGGGCCAGTGGTTAAGACTCAGGGCTTCCACTGCAGGGGGTGCAGTTTTGATCCCTGGTTGGGAAACTAAGACCTAGCTAGCCAAAAAAAACCCTTTTTTTTTCAAGTGGAAATAATATCACACCTAAAGAGCATAACTGCTATGAAAACTGAAGAAACATATTATCTGTGATTACTTATCAAGCATCCTTTCCTTCACTTCACTCCATGTGTTCCTGTCCTGGTCAAACTCCTCACTCTTCTTTGTACCAAGGCTCTTCTCTCCCCTGCATCTTGCTCTGACTGTTCCCTCAATGACTTTTTTACTCAATTCCATGTGTTCAAATTCTTCCCATTCTTCTCATCCCAGCTTAAGTGCCAGCGTCATGAAAGCTTCCTTCATCTCTCTTAGTCATAAGTAATTGCTCTTTTCTCAAGCAAAAGGGCACTTTGCCCCTCTCTTAAGGCACTTAGGAACTTTTCCTCTTAGGACTGTAGAGGTGTCTTATTTCCCTTAAACTACTGGAACCACTTGAGGACAGCCATTATGCCTTCTGCATATCTGACTGTCCTCCCTGATCCCACACTTAGCACTGTGCTATACACCAGTCAGTTGTTAGCAAATGTCTATGTGACAAATGACTTGCACTGACAATTTTTACCCCCTTCCTTAAACAAGCATAAATGTTTAGTAAATACCCAGAAGTTGTAGAAAAATTATTTTCTGCATTTGGCGTTGGGGGGAAAAAATAACACGTAAAAGCATTTAAAAATCTAGCTCTAGTAAATCTTGAGTCCTACGTATGGAAAAGGAAAGGATGCTCAAGGCCACCCAAATGTGCTAAATATTTACACATATCAGATTATGTACACATTCCAGGATTCCTGAAAGTATCCACACTGCTTTGTCCCCAAGGAGACTGAGGCTCCGTGAGGTGATACAACTTTTCCCAAGTCTGGAATCCGCCTCTCTCACTTAACGAAGTAAGAACTTTTTTGCATTCAGTCAAAGAACTGGGTAGACAATTTCTAACCTCCTCGGCTCCACTGCTCATGGACTTATTTTTGGCTCTGGCCTAGATCTTGGTTCTATTTTTTGTTTCTTCTCTAAATATTTACTCTAGACTATCACACACAGTTGCTTATGATTACTCATAGAAGAATACCTAGACTTGATTTCAAAGATCACATCTCATACCCTCTAAAAAAAAAATCTGAAATATAGGGAGAAAAACATAGAAACAAGTTAGAGAAAGAAAAGAACTACTTTGAATTTACAAATGCTTTAGTAAAATTGATTTTTGAAAACCTTTTCTTCCTTCTTGTTAAAATGTATCTCTAGAGACTTATTGAGGGCCCCAGTAAATTTCAGTTGCTGTCAAAGGTTACTGGGGAAAGACAAGAATATGAGCAGGGCGGTGACATGTGTCCTCTGACAGTCCTGCTCAGTCTTTATTCCATAGATATAATTCACAACCTTGGATAGTTGGGGAGGGAATTCTGCTTCTACTCCTTGGTTGCAGAGGAAATTCTGCTTCTCTGTAGAAAGCTCCAAGAAAATATTATTCCCATCCTCAATGAAAAGATCTGGATAATGGACAAAATCACACTTTTTCTTTAACCCATCAGAAAGCTGGGATCACAAGGCAGTTGAGGGAACTGCATTCCAAAGAGTGATATGTCTTTCCATTCAAGGGCTCAGATTCTCCACACTACAGCCTCCTTTTCTGGAAGATCTTAAAACTGGGCATACTTTGGAGTTTCTACAGGCTAGATGTGTATTCCTGCAGCTGAATGAGACCAACTCAGAACCCAGATTTCTGTGAGACTGAAGATGTCTTTATTCTTTTGACATCTAACTTTTCACTGGTTCACAATGTACAAGGCAGAATATACTAAAATCATCCTGAACTTTATAATAACAGATGTGCCTTCATTGGGATTGGGCATACTAGCAAACCAAGAAGTAAATGAGATACAGGAGATGGGGTAGAGTGTTAGGCTGTTTCGTACTCCGTGTCACTAATGGAATAACCAACGACTTAGAGCAGCGTTCTCAAACTGTCTTCCAAAATACCTTAAAACTCAGCAAAGGTGCCTGAGGAAAAGAAGGAAGCGTTAAGGATTCTCTTAACCTCAGCATCTGCAAGACTACTTCAACCAGAAAAGTTAAATTTTATTTGTTTAATATATTGAGGTTCCATGAATGTTTTCATTTGTATTTTAAAAAAAAAAAGCTCTTAAAAAAATAAAAAGTTGGAAAACCCTAATGTATGGAACTCAGTGGAACCCACTGAATCTCCTGGGAGAAGGAGAAAAAAACGACCTTCTTGTCCAGGAGAACGAGAGTCAAGAGAAGTCTTCTTCTTAAAGAACTGTCCAGGGATCTCTGGGAGATAAAGAGCTGATTAAGAAGACAAGCCCTTTCAGAAGAATGATTCTTCTGACAGCCATAGTCACCAGATTCCAGCTTTGAGGCTTTAATAAAATATCAAAGCTTTAAAAATCAAAACACAGCCTGTTCTGCACTCTCCTCTGCTTGATACTTTCCAGAAACGTTCTAAGCCTGGAAGATCAACAGCCTCTGACAAAGACTTACAGACAGGCATTGTGGGGACAGATTCAGAGGAGCTGAAATGTGGGAAAATTAAGTGCCCATGGGAGCATCCACTTACTTCCCTGTAATAAAGACATTACATTTCATTATGATTCATTTTCTTCGTGTTTTTGTGCTGGAAATTTTAATTGATCTTCCTGATTTCAGCCCTATTCTACTTTTCCATTTCTGCTTACTTCCTTTGCTCTTAATACCTTAGACTGGAGATGAAATGAATCTAATTGATTATACCCTAAGATTCCTTCCAATTTAATTGACTGCAACTAACATTTTCTTTGGGTCATCTGTACTTTCCTGTTTCCTTTCTTTCCCATTACAAATAACTGTCTGAATTGTAACAAGACTGTCAGCCTATTAACCTCTGAATAACTCTTATGTATAAGCCTAGGCTGTATTTTTAAATTAAAAAGTCACACAGGCAACTCACTGCTGTCTGGACACAATTGATCTCAAATCATAGCTCAGGCTGAAATCTACAATCTAAAGAGTAGGGTTAATTCAGCACTTAAAAATGAGTAAATGTCCTGGAAAAGGCAAAACCATGGAGACAATAAAAAGATGAGTGGCTGCAGGGCAAGAAGGAGATCTGAATAGACAAAGCACAGAGGAGTTTTAGCACAGTGAAAAATACTCTGTATGATATCAGATGTTATAATAGATTATATTACTACACACTTTGTCAAAACTCAGAAAATGGACAACACTACCAGTGAACCCTAAAGTAAAAACTATGGACTTTGGGTAATTATGGTATATCAATATATTCATCTTTGGTTAAAAAAAAAAAAAGTGTCATTATGATGAGTGACGTTGACAATGGAGGAGGCTATGCATGTGTGTGGACGGAGGCTATACAGGAAATCTCTGTAGGAAATCCATCTACCTCTCAATTTTGTTGTAAACCTAGAACTGCTCAAAAAAAATTTAAAAAAAGAAAAAAAACAGGTAGATGACTCCCACAAATTACCATTCTGTTTTAAACACTTGTTGGTGTGATTTGTTAGAAATTCTCTAAATGATGATGATGAATTCATTTCAGCAAGTAGAAAACAGATAATCTGGTTATATTAGCAGGACATACTTGTTAATAACTCATTCAACTCTTGTAATGCTAACAATGGGACTGAGGAAATGACGCAGGATTACAGGAGTACAGTTTTACTTATAGTGCCGCTAGCTTCAAAGAAGAAGCTCTGTTATCCATCCAGGATGGTGTGACCTAGAAACATTAACCACTGCATGACTCACACCATCTACACATGCTCACTGAAGATTTTCAAAGTCAATGGCTGTGGGAACACGGGTGGATGAAGGCAAAGGAAAGAGCAGCATTACAGGAACATAGTTCATGAAATGCATGTTGGTAAAAGCATGAAATCTGACCAGCTGTAATGTAAACCTGTTTAAAGAAAACTTGATATCACTCATCACTAGAGAGGTCAAAATAGTCTAGAAAGGGGGCACAGCAGGCTCTGAGCGCCAGTATGTGTAGTAACGGGTGTCTGAGTCAGCGAGCTGCTGTGAATAACACCCAAGGTCCCCGAAAGACAGGATAAGAAAAGCTAAAGATCCAAACAACTATGTCACTAGGCTTATCCTAAACTTCAAAAACATGTGAACCAGAATCTACCAAGTATGAGAGCTCTTCATTCTGGTGGCTATTCTGAAATACACAGAAGAACATGATCAGCAGAGGGACGTGAGAAAAAGACGCCCTTGTCTGTGGCCTCGTAAATTCCAGCATGGACCTCTCTGAAGGGTGGATACGGCTTTTGTGGGATGGAAAAGGTATTGACACCTACTGAAGATCATGCTTCTAAATAAATGTCTTGCCAGTCTGGCTTCCCAGGGTGGGTTGGCCTTACCAGCCATTATTAGGGACACCTTCTTCCATAAGTAAAGTGCTATTATAATAAGGTGCTATTTTTACATCTTCCCTTTAGGAGAAAAAAACAAGAGACACTGTATAAGAAGCTGCAGAGATGAAATACCAACAGATTATTCACTCCCCTGCCATGATCTCCTTGCAGTCTTGAACTAAGTAGCATCAGGTCAAGGAGCAAAGAATACTATTCAAAGAGACTTTGGAGAAGCCTGGGAGTGGCTTGATTGCTTAAGAAAGTTCAGTTGTACATAGTTTCCGGTACTTTAGATGGAGAAGGCTGAGGTATTTTCCTCATTAGGATTCCCTGCAGCATAGATGGTATTAACATCATAGGGGTTGTTTTTAACGTGCTTTTAGAAGGTGTTGCTATGTCAGGGTATCCTTCCAATCACTGCCTAGTAGCCTGGACATTAGAAGGAAGGTATGGGCACTCTGTGAAATTTCTCTACATCTTTTGACACTCCTCAAGTGTCCATAGGTACTGTCCTCAGTTCACTGAGTCAGGACATTTCTCCACACCAGGGTGGGGGTAAGAGGGCAAAGGTCCAGCTTGGGTTCTAAATAATAAGGGCAGGAGATCCGCGCAGGGGCTGTAGGAACTGCCCTTATTTCTATCTGCCTTGAGAACACTCCTTCATGAAGTGTGTTTCTGAATTCTTGATAAAACTACTACACAGAGATACTAGTTATGAAAGCCAATGAAATAAAGTCACTCTTTATTGTCAGTAAAGAACCAAAAATACAATATATGTATAACTGAACCACACTCCACCTAAAACTAACATGATATTGTAAATCAACTATACTTCAATTAAAAAAAAAAACCTACAACACAAAGATTAAACTCATCATCTCCTCAATGTAAACAGACATTTCTCCCTCACTGCAGCAGCTGATGGGAACATCATGAACTCGTCTATGTGGAATGTTTCCAAAGGGTAAGAAAATAAAACCCCAAGAAGACAGCCATAGACAATATGAAATAATGGGTAGCCTCAAAATCATTTATCTCAGGCAGGCCAGCAGGGCTACAGACTTGGGATAGACGCACACTCTTCTATGCTTATTCCCTCTTCAGAGTCTGACCCTTGACCTTGACTAACCCTTCTATCCACATGGCCCCCAGGCCAGTCTCACCAGCAGTCATGGTAAGACAGACCAGCTGGAAAGTAAGGCAGGTCTTAGACTTAAAAGACAGCTCCTTACACATCAGAATCTAGCCTCTCAGTGATTCCATGATAAATTAGCCCATCACTTCCACTTCCTACATTTGACAACTTTCTCTACCTCATTCCTAAGATATTTTTCTATATACAATGAAGGAAGTCCGCCTAGACACTGCATTTCACCAGCTTACACAATCAGTCACTTGATAGCTTTTGTGGGTTATCACTAGTAGTACCCAAACAAACTCTGACTTCAAATGATTAATTGCAGAACAAAGGCCGCTTCCGTTTGCAGAGTGTCTCCCCCCAAGACACAGGGGAGTGGAAGTAGGGGGGTCCTGGACTTGCAATGGAATGCAATGATCAGTTAAAGCCAATCACTCTGCACTTGGTAGACGAAACACCCTGAGCCGCCTGGGCGATTTAGGTGCAGAGTGAAAGGTAACAGCATTGTGTTTCCCTGTCCAGGGAGAGGCGTCTGGGAGACAGCTTGGAAACTCAAGCCGGCCCTGGGACATAAATCCGCAAGTTTAATGGCAATGCACTGCTAGTCCTTGGAAGACTTTTCCAATCCTGATAATGAAGACATGCACGTGCTTGTAGATGTCCCCCTCCTCCTTTGGTTTTGAAACCTCTACCACCAACTGAGTCTCACCAAAAACTGGAACTGATCAGAGCCTGTTTGCAGGGGTGACTAAAACAAAAAGGGGAGGAAGCAGGGGAGATTGGGTGGAGCAGGCAGTCTTTCTGGCGCCCCTCAAATTATATACCCAGGCAGCCCCCCATTCCATCCATTCTCTGCCCAAGGCAGGAGCTGTCAGGAGTCCCACAGATAAGCAATTTAGAAATATTCTAGCTGAATGAAGGAGACTTACTTTGGGTTTCCATTGCTGTCTGCCAAGCTAGGGAAATAGAGTGTGGACAGATGCTCTCAAAGGTTCTTATGTGAGCTCTAAAGAGGTCTGAGGCTTGGCACAGCCATGAATCCTAAAGATCTTCACTTCCTTTTTTTTTTTTTTTCCTACTTTTTTTTTTTTTTTTAAGACAAATTGAAAGTAATACAGTCAAGAACAGAGAAGGTGATTGTTTTACCCCACTAACTAGTCTTTCTTGTTTTGAACATGTCTATCCTCTTTAACCAAGCTATAAAGATTTTAGATACCTGAGCAAAAGCAACCCATATGGGATATGTTTGGGGAATTCTACCACCTAAGTCTAAATAAATAAGATCTCTCATCTATCAGCAGTAGGCAGCAAATTTTGTAATCAATTTCAACATGCCAAACGAAAACACAGTGATTGTTTATTTGTTCAACAAATATTAATTGAGCACTCACTATGTATGAGGGAATAGAAGATGCCAGAGAGAGAACAAATAAGTATGGAGGCATTGCTCTTGTCTTCTCTGTGTGTTAGTCACTCAGTCGTGTCTGACTCTTTGTGACCCCATAGACTGTGGCCTGCCAGGCTCCCCTGTCCACGGAATTCTCCAGGCAAGAATACTGGAGTGGATTGCCATTCCCTTCTCCATTGTCTTCTAGGGCTTATGATTTATTTGAGGGGAAAATGTCTATAACAAAATGAATGGAAAAGAAATCACTAATACCAAAATTAAAGAGACAGAAACCATCTCTTTCCTCCCTCCCAAATTCTGGAGGAAAGATAGCTCACAGAAATCAGAGAGAACTTTATGAAGGAGGCATTAAGTGATCACCAGGTTAAATTCTTTCAGAATAGGAAGCTTCAGAGCACTTAAGGAATAGATACTTTAAAAGTATGTGCTTAAATCAAGCTGATTAAGTGGTAAACGTTTATGTTAGGGGATTGGTTGAACATAGTGAGACTCCCTGGGAATGTGAACAACTTCTTCCCATCTCCAAAGCTGATCTGATAGATTTCATCTGGGGATGAAGCCAAGGCATTTACTGAAGCAACCAAACACAAATTGTGTTCTTGCTCGTCCTCTCTATGAGGAGCTTTCTAAAAGGGCGAGTCCCTAGGTTCTACCCCTCTGCGATTCTGATTTGGTAGATCTGACAAAGCTCTCCAGGTGATTTAGAAGACCTGCCAAATTTGGAAGTGACTGATATCCAGCATTCCCATACAGGCTTCTGAATCTCTTCTACAACTTTTGCAGAGGGTGGCCCTTTTGATGGCTAACCATCTTCCCAAAGTGCCCCCTAGCCCCCTCATTTTTCCTAGGAATTCACTTCCTCCTCCACACTCACCCTGCCCAGGATCCTTAATGCTCACTCAGCATCATTTTGTACTATGTTGAAAAGTCCTTTCTCTATCAATAAACAATTATCAGGCTCTACACTGGAGATGTACCATAGAAGATATGACAAGGAATGGGCTTATATCCTAAAGGTGGACAAAGACATGTAAAGTGCCACAATAACACATTGGAATGAATTAAGTGCTAAAGCATAGTAAGAAAAACATGCTATCTGATACCAGAGGAAGGTGTAATTCTTTTATTTAGGGGAGAGGCATTGGAGGTAGCCCACACAATGAGAGAACAAGGGAAGGATGTGCAGATGTGAGAAACGCTGAGTCAACATCCTGAGTGAGGGAGATGAGGATATGGGAAATGAGGCTGGAAAATAGGCTAAGGTAAGTTTTTGGACGCTCATACTCTAAGTTGGGAGAAATATGGAATTATTGAAAGAGCTCAAGCTTTAGTTGTCACATAAGACCTAGGTTCTTATCCCCATCCTGTACCTTAGGAGTGAAACTGTGATGCTGGCAATTCATTTACTCTCTCCTCTGCTTAGTTGTACAACAGTAATACACCTTTTCAGGGCTGTTGTAAGGCTCTCAAAGTTAATAAATATAAGAACAAGTCAAGACTGATTTTCTTCCTTTTATTTCAGAACAGAATATGCTTAAATAGGAGTACGTTTAAGGAAACAGATGCGAAGTCAACATTGGTAATCAGCTATAACCCAATACAAAAAGTTAAAAGTGTATATATGTTACAGCTAAGTATAAATAAAAAGAAATAGATGTGATCTAACTTCTGTTTTAAAAAGATAACTGGATACAATATTAAGTGCCAGTGAAGAGGAGATAGAAAAACTATAGGCAGAGAGAAGAGTAGGAGGATGTAGCAGTAATCCAGGGAGACATAAGGTCCTGAACTAGGGCAAAGTCACTGAGAAAGCAGAGTGAAAAAGCAGCCACTAAGGAGGCAAAGCTGAGAAGCTTGCAATGAGTGGAAAGTGAATCTTGTAGCATTAATATGATTCCAGTTTCCAGCCTGCCACTGACTAGTGGGAGGAGGAGAGGGAAATGAATTTGTTCCCTAACCAAAGGAAGTTAGGGAGCCTCAGAGGAGTAGGAATACTGAATCGCAGATGAAGGCTGGGCAGCCTGTGGGAATGCTCAGTGTGAAGTAGGAGATTTCAGTCCAAGGCTTAGAACTAAGAGGTTGCTTCTGGGTAGGAGGACTGGGCAAAGAGGTGTTCAATGAAGTTGTGAGAATTACTGGGATTAACTCGGGACAGAGTACAAAGAAGAAAAGAGGAACAGAGATCCGAACCCTGGGGAAGAGCCACGCTTAAGGAACAGAAGAAAAAGAGGAGCTGATGAAGGAGATGGAAGAGGGATGGTCACTTTGCAGAAGGAGCCCCAGAATACCATCAGAGCACCTTCAAGATGGAAGAAACTAGCATCAGTGTCAAAAGCTAGTAATGGAGAGAAGTCAGATGCTTGATTCTGCAAATGAGAAAGGGGGCAAAGTCTGCCAATGGTCTCAACATTCATTTCTCCTGCTCTCTTTAGTAACAGAAATCAGGGCTTCCCCAGTGGTTCAGGCAGTAAAGAATCTGCCTGCAATGTGGGAGACCTGGGATTGATCCCTGGGTTGGGAAGAGTCCCTGGAGAAGGAAATGGCAACCCACTCCAGTATTCTTGTGTGGAGAATTCCATGGACAGAGAAGCCTGGTGGGCCTCAGCCCAAGGGGTCACAAAGAGTCAGACATGACTGAGTGACTAGCACTCATCAGTCTTTAGTTGGGCCCTGGCTCCTAGAAAAACCTGCCTTACCTGGTCTCCCTTGCATAGAGCTGTGAGACTGAGTTCTGCCTAGTGAAATATGCATACCTTTCAGGCCACACCCTTTAAAGGAAAGGGTGTGCCAGCCCCTTTCCATGGACAGGAACTCAGAGCTGGTGGACATCATGTGAGCCGTTGGCCTTGCGAATAAGGACCACACCTAATGATGGTGGTCACAAAAGTAAAGGAATCTGGATGCGGGATTTCTAAACAATTTACACTCAGATTGTTATGCAAAAGTAAAATTTACTTTGGTCTTTGTTATGGCAGCAGAGCCTTCATCCTTACTGACACAGAAAGGAGAGTGTTATGGAAAAGGAAGTGCAGAGATGAATATAAACTCTTCTTTTAAGAAGCTGGAAGGAACAGGAAATAGATAATTTCCAGAGGCAATAGGATCAAAAGAGGTGTTTTAGTTTTTGAGAATCAATGATCCCATAACTTTTACCATTAAAAAATCTACTATCTCCTCTCCTTATTCATGACATATTTTTAACTTTGCATAGGGGTTTTAATGTTTTAGCTTGGGAAATAAGCAGGCTTAATTCTCTGTGATCAGGATAATCACACATTCTGTTTATAAGTTAACTTGTTGGGACCTATGCTGCTGCTGCTGCTGCTGCTACGTCACTACAGTTGTGTCTGACTCTGCAACCCTATGGACTGTAGCCCACATTTACCATTTGTGTATTTGTACAGAACCGTTCACACTTGACTTAGGAAAATTCAAAGTTATGCCAATCAACTAGGGGGTGATTATTTGTATTATTAAAGGGGTCCTTTAAAATATGAAGTTTCTTAGCAGTTGTATATATACGTGTTCGGTCACTTGGTTGTGTCTGAGTCTTTGCCACCCCATGACCCCCTGTAGCCTGCCAGGCTCCACTGTCCATGGCATTTTCTAGGCAAGAATATTGGAGTGGACTGCCATTTCCTTCTCCAGGGGATCTTCCCAACCCAGGGATTGAACCCGGGTCTCCTGCACTGCAGGCAGATTCTTTACCACTACGTCACCTGGGAAGCCCTTTCATAGCAGTTAAGTGCATATAAATCATTTAACCACATAACAGAAGGCTGGGGAAAAGAAAGTTAACTTGTTAGACATTACTGTAATGATCATGATTCAATAAATAAAAATTTTAGTTTGTGGAACTTTTTCCAGGAATAACTTTATCATATAAAGGGAGGAATTCTTGTAATGTCTACACTGCAATCAACAGCTTCTTTGTGGGTTGAGTGACGGCCACTCCAAGTCCCCAGCTCCTGGTCCTAAAGTGACCTGAGCAGTGGGGCCCTGAGAACAGCTCTGGGATAACCCCACAACAGCTCTGAACCATCTGCTGTCAAGGGTATGGCAGTTGCATAATTAACCATAATTGCTGCAACTAGTACACTTAAAACAAAAACTCTGTTGTTATTTAGCTGAACTTAAAACACCCCAACTAATAGTCCATTCCCCCATGGTGTAAATTATAGTTATGTATATAACAAAATGTCTTATTTGCATTTCATATAAAATTTACCAAACTCCTTATTCACTCATTACTCAGCCATTATGGGTTTTTAAATGGTACTTTTAAAGTTTGACTTGGCTCAGGGTTGAATTATTTGTCAAGACTTTATTCCTGGAGTCATGACTCCCCTGGGACTTCTTTACCTTTAGCAAATTCATAGCTCATTTTGTGGGTAGCAGTGGTTTGTAGCCTCTATATGTGCATGTGTGGGCATATGTAGGGAGCAGTCTTAACATATCCTAGAGAGTAGGAAACTTCATAAGGAAGAGTTGTATATGCCAGAGTAATTAAACAGGAAAAAAGAAAAAAAGCAGAAAGTAAGTAAAGAATAGTCAGTGAAGGTAGCAGCAAAAATTAAGTTACCTCCTTGCCACTATGCATATGGTTCCGATAACCCATTGATTTAATAAGTGGAAGAAATGTGTGTTACAAAAATTCATTGAATGTTTGCATGTCAAGAGACACAAATACAAAAGTGAATGAAAAGGTAAAACTGAACCAAAGCTGCTTCTGAGAATAAAAATCTTGATGAACTTTCATAAACCAGCAAATGCAATGTTGGATGCAGATAAGCAGAGGAAAATTTTTTGTGTGTATACTTTTAATGAAAAAAACGTGGTCTTCAAGACCAACCTTAGTATTTTAGGGGAAGAGCTGGGGCTGTGAGCCAAGGTAGCTGTTGACAGTTACTAAGGCCAAGAGGACAGTGGAAACTCTGCCTGTCTCCAAAGCTCTCCCCAGCTCACCACCACACCTTGGCTTGAAATATATTTTGGTCTAGTCCCCTATGAGCTCAGGAGCAAAGGTGAGGGACATTATCTCAGAAAGAAAATGCACAGTTTCTCAGAATATATAAAAAAAAAAAATAGTTTCTTGATTCATAGAGATTTCAAACCAGAAAAGATCTTAGTAAGCATTTAGTTCCTGCCTCATCCCAACACATACCTTTTACAAATGTGATATTTGGGTCCCTCAAGCAATAAGTGACTGGCTCAAGATCACAAAGCAGACTAATTGCATAAAAATGCTGATTTTCAACTCTCTATCCAGAAGTCATTTTTTATACTACGGAGCACTTCCAGTACTCAGGAAGGGTAGAAGAGCCTGGTATATTTCACTAGAGAGTAAGTTCTAGTACTTGGGCAGCATGAGGACTGGGTGGGTCACAGACTAAGGTCTAGGGAGCGGGGCACCTTGAACTTGTGTCCGGTCTTAGAAGCTTGCCATTTCGGCTTAATAATGGCTTTCATGACAAGCAAAGTTTAATGCTGTTATATACCATCATATAGTAGCTTGCTCTTCCACTGACAGAGTTAATCCACAGGTAAACCATACTCCCAGTTAAGTACTGTTTCTTCAACTCAAATACCGAATTGTGTCCTGACACCAGCTTAATAATAGGGTTTATCATTCATTTGCAAGGCACAAGCATATTGAACGTTTCAATCAGTCATCTGTGTGTTTAGACATTGTTCTGGGTCTCATGAAGAGTACTTGTTACCCTGCAATGGAGTTGCATCATTCAGTTTTGCATCAAACTAATGTGGTGTTGGAGAAGACCCTTCAGAGTCCCTTGGACTGCAAGAAGATTCAACCAGTCCATCCTAAAGGAGATCAGTCCTGGGTGTTCATTGGAAGGACTGATGCTGAAGCTGAAACTCCAACACTTCGGCCACCTCATGCAAAGAGTTGACTCATTGGAAAAGACCCTGATGCTGGGAGGGATTGGGGGCAGGAGGAGAAGGGGATGACAGAGGATGAGATGGCTGGATGGCATCACTGACTTGATGGACATGGGTTTGTGTAGACTTCGGGAGTTGGTGATGGACAGGGAGGCCTGGCGTGCTGCGATTCATGGGGTCGCAAAGAGTCGGACACGACTGAGCGACTGAACTGAACTGAACGTGCATTCAAGCAGACCATGTTAAGCAGAACAAGGAGCAAATATTGTCTGTCACCCAAAATCTACTTCAAGTGGCCTAAAGCAGTTTTCAAAATTGCCATTTCATTTGGAAGTGACTTTGTCCCTTTGAAAATACTATTATTGATCCTTAAGTTTTCCCAATGATTTTGGGGATTTTAGTTGGCCTTCAAACACATCTAAAAATGAAGTGAATGAAGTTATTGAATCCCAAACTATAGTTTTTTTCCCTAATAATTACAAGCTATCAAGTTTTCATTTGGTTACGAACTTAATTTTTGAGGATGTTTTCATACTATGGTATGCTGAAAGTGAAAGTGTTAGTTGCTCAATCATATCCGACTCTTTGTGACCCCATGAACTGTAGCCTGCCAGTCTTCTCTGTCCATGGGATTCTCTGGGCAAGAATACTGGAGTGGGTTGCCACTCCTTCTCTAGGGGATCTCCCTGACTCAGGGATTGAACCTGGGTCTGGGTCTCCTGCATTGTAGGCAGAATCTTTACTGTCTGAGGCACCAGGGAAGCCCCCTGATATTTAGTGTTGTTAGGATTTATTCGATTTCTGGGAAAAGTACAATAAAAATGATAACATCAAACAGCACTAAATATAATACTAGAACAATCATATTGTTTCTCATCATTAAAGCAGTCATATTGTTTCTCATTTGATTATAATAGAAGAATTCGAGTTAGTTCTCTTATTTCACCATAATGAATGTGATGCCAATAGTTTGAAAGCTAAAACCCTTAGCAGATATAGAGAACAATTGAAAAATCCCTCATTTCATGAGAAAATCCCGGATATTAACAAGTTTGTTTTAAACTGGATGAGCAGTAATACATATAACGTGCTAAGATTTCTTAACAAAAAGATTTTTGTAAACAAGCTGCTTCCACAAATATTTTATGAGCCACCATTAACTTTCAGAGATGTTGTTTTAGGTTGGAAACCTTGGTGATCCATCTCACAAAGCACGGCTGGAATGAAGAAACCCCTGGAACTGCTAAATGAGATCTGAAAAGGGTCCCGGGAAGTCATGACCCTTTAAAGGTGTTGGTTTACAGAGTGTGAAGTGGGCAATTCACCAGCTACACCCAGGAAGCAGCACAGCAAGTGACCGTCACTAGGGGGACAGGTCATTCTGAAGGGCAGCTGGGACCACCCCAGGCCCAGAGTGAGTGTGGTCCAACTTCTGTGATGGGGAAAAACTCCATTTGGAATATGGTTCAGTATTTCAGTAGTAGTTTATCCAAATGAAAAGCGATTCATTACCCTCTCTGCTGGTGTTTTGGGACTATTTTCAGGGCTCCAATGAAAAGGAGAAATTCACTAAGGGCTATGATCAAAATCTAAGATGTAAAATTTCAAGAAAAGGCAGGACATTCAGGGCCCGTTAAGGAATTCCCTGGCCTTCGGGTGTGGACGTGGAGAGCTGACTAGCCTGCTGCTACCTCGTTAGAGACAGAAGAACTTGACTCTGCCACTTTTCTGAGGCTCACAGAACACAGAATGCATTCCACAGAAGCTTATTTTAGCTTAAAGGGCTAAACAAGAGATTGCGGGGTGAGAACAATGGGCTGGATGTCAAGATTTTTAGGATTTTTTTTCATGCTGTTATCAACAATCTATTTTCTTAACAATGTCACTTAACTTTTTTTCTGCTTCACTCTATGATGGATATACTCAGTTTAATTCCCATGTTCCAAAAGAGGTATGGTGGGAAGAAGATATGTTGATACACATTTTTAAAGCTCTGTGACTTCCTTAGAAAGCAAGCATAGGAAAAAATTCCTGGAGAAAATATTTATAGATTTAGTAAAACTGAGTCAAGAAATCTCTAAATTATGAGTTTTTTAAGGTAAAATATATTAGTGTACTGTGTGTGTCTGTATGTGTATAGCTATGTTATATATACACTTTTTCTCTGATTCCAAAGTAAAGAACAGAAGTACTGAATTTTGGACTTTAGGGTCTCAATGTTTAGTGAGATATAGATGCTACAATTAAACCACTTCCCTTAATTTGTTGAATTTTTTTTGTCTCCAGCTCCACTTTGAATGACACTCTTATACATCTGTTCTGCAGGAGTAGTAGCAAGACCTGTTTGAAGTTTAAATCCATGACACCCTTTGTAGAACAGTGGCAACCTGATCAAAACACTGATCAAGCAGAAATGCTTTTTTTTTCCCCCTGATCAACAGGGCCAAACGCAGTCTTTCTCTAAGGAGAACGAACACACACCCTCTCCCTCTATTCAGTGCCGAGGTTTTCCTTCTACCCCCAACTAATAAAATCAGGAGGTTGCAATGAGGCGAGCGGCACGCAGTTTGATGTCCTCAGCAGGATGCGGGGAGTCAGAAGTGGTGCTGTAAATCCAGAGCGGGGCTTCCACACCGTGTTAAGTGTGGCCCGACTCTCAGAGACTTCCCTTTGATGCGAGTTCAGTATATTAATGGGAAAAGCATTCACTTTTATTTGTCTGTACTGTCTGCGACAGCAAGGCTGCCTCATTTAGCTTGGGCCGACATGAAAATACACAGAGAAGCAATCTGTTGCAAATTAGCACAGCTCCCCTTTCATTTACTAGCTAGTAATTGGAAGGGGTTAAGAAAGTGTAACTTATCAGATCACGTGAGAGTATCTGCCCGTGTGGACAGCAAGCCCTCCCACCCCCACATTTCCTTATAAACTCTCAATAATCCTTCCCTGACGTCCACTTGATCTGAAAGGCAATGCTGACATGGGTGAGATGTACACGCCTCATTAGGGTTGAGAAGGTGGTTTCCTAGACTCCCAGTGTTAACCCGTCTATTAGAGCCTTACCTTTCTTTAGATATGTTTTTACTCTCCCGTTTCCAGATTGTCTTGAAGTCACTGCAGAACTCATACCACACCATAAACACGTAGTTGGGTGTGATCTCCTTCTCACCAGACTTTGGCTTCATCCCAAAATAGCCTACTGTTGTTTCAAAACTGCAAATGTAGAGGAATAACAAAGTGTGAGGTGGAGGGTGAGAAGCTGTCAATGCCAAAACCCATTATGTGAAGAGAGAAGACACTCGAAACTCCTCCCCGCCCCTACCCCCAATCTTTTCTAGTTCAGAAGCCAGGCTTAGCAGTCACAGTGGCTTATGCTAAGCCTAAGTATTGAAGCCAATTTTCTAAGAAATTCAACATGATTGGGGATACTCTTGGACACATCTTATCGGCATAAAATCAGCATGAATAGTTTCAGGGTGTACATAGGTAAAAACTTTGGGGTTTGTTCTTCATCTCAAATCCATGTCATTTACCCACTCTTTGTGTTATGCTGAATGATTACATGGAACACTGACGCCATGTTGGTTCTGTACCACTAGCAGTGGACAGTGAGAGAGACTGTAGGGAATTCCCAACCTGTTGAGTGCTCCATGGAAAATAAAGAGACTGTTTTATCCTTATTCTGGCATCTGCTGGCTTTGTAATCTTGGGTCAATCATTCAACACTCGACTCTCAATTTTCTCAAGGGTAAAATAAGAGACTTAAGACTATATGATCTTTAAGAAGCCTACATTTTAAAGCTTATCACAAGAATACAAGCCACCAATGTACAAAAATACATACAATTGAGGATGTAGCAAGGATTGGAGGAAAAACCATTTTTGGTCTTAAAAATGATCTCTAACCTGGGTCAGAAGAGAATTCAGGTTTTATAAGGGTGATTCCCAGATATCACTAAGCAACTCCTGACCAACTCCATGGAGGCTTGTTCCCAGATGACTACCCAGGCCCCCCAAGCAGCCCTTCTTGGAGGCACCAGCTTTGCAGCAATTTATAGCTCTGCACTCAATCCTTCCCCCCACCCACTCCAAGCCCCACAAGCTCATTTGCCGTGAGCAAGAACACTTAAATAAATGACCCCCTTTTCTAGGGTGTTGGAAACTAATCAAAGCAAGAATGACTGGCCAGGGTTTATTACTCAATGCTCTATCATCTGTTCAGACACAGTGTTTTTTTTTTTTTTTTTTGTGGCCATCCCGAATACGGAGTTTCTAATGGAACTCTATTCAACAACAATTGTAAAACCCTGAAGCCCCGTTACTATTATGGAGTATACTTTCATCTCGTTCTCAGTTATTGGGCAATATGTATCTCATAAGATTTTATCACATTTCACAGATGAACTGTTAATTGATTCCATGGCTATGATTAGGCGAGATCCAAGCTGGAGCTGCAGCTCTGAGTCCCATAAATTCTTTGTGCTTCTGTAAATAATAAATCTGTTTTTAATGCAAATTAAAACTACTGGTCAGGGAATTTTGGCTCTCAGTTATTAAAAGACTAGAAGTGCATAGGTGGAGAAAGGCAATAACTGCAGTAATTTCTTAAGGGACTCTCTTATAATTCCAAACACACATATTCTGGAGCAAAACCAGAAAGGAGCAATGTCCACTTTTGCTCAGGCATGACTCCTAATTCTACGGCAGTCAAAACACTGATAAAGCCCAATGCACAGTCTATAGCATACACTTTTATTTCATTCAAAATGTAAACTACATCAATTATATTATAGCATGGAAATATGTACAGAGAGAGTTCCGTAATCTAAAGGAACAGGCCATGAATTTCTTATGGAGTCATAAGGTTTTAAAACTGGAAGGGATTTTGGGTCAGTCTGTCCAATGTTCCCATCTTACAGATGAGAAAACAGAGACCTAGAAAGACTGAATGACCTTATTCATTGGCAGAACTGGGTCTATGGAATCATTTCTCAGTGAAATGCTTTTTCTGCTCTACCCACTGTTCTGCTGTCCATACTCACTGACACATGCATTTAAGAAATAAAATAGTCAAATTTTGGTTTGTTTCCACTTTTGACACAGTTGCAGCTTGTATGACACATAACGTGCATTATCCCCCGTAGAACACACCATTATTTTTCTCTCTTCCTTATGCGGACCTTCTACACAGAAACATATTTACTTGTGCACTTTAGAGAGAAGGGAAAGTCTTTCATGTTTACTATTCAGAGGGACAAATTATCTTCCTACTTTTCCAGCAGGATATAGTGAAGAGCACAGAAACGCCAGTTACCACTGTGCTTTAACCCCAACTCTGGCATTCTTTGGAGTGTAGATGGCGAGACCAAGACACTGAAAGTATGATGCTGCTTCAGAGAATGACAGCATTGTTTGGTGGGTTATTACAGAGCTTGAGAAAAGCGTTTCATCATCCTGTGGGCCTTGCTCTTCCTAGCTCTGAAATGAAGCTAACCATGTACCCTCACCACCGTTCCCCCGGGACGGGGGAGCCTGACTTGCTAACCCTCAAAGAGGATGAAAACTAAAGGAAAGAATGAATTTCAGCAGCTTCTCCCCTATGTGTTTAAGAAAGCAAGTGAACCTCTTCAGAAGAACCAACACAAACAGAGTTGCAGAGGATGGCCTGGCTTTGGCACTTGGCAAGTTTAACGAAGACAAAGCCACTCTGAGGGTGTGCCTCGTTGGATTTCAGTGTGATCCCTTTGTTCCAGGAAAAGTCAAATGCTAGAATATGAACCTACAGCTATCTGATAAGGTCTAGACTACTCCCTCCCATCCCCAAACACAACTCTCTTCCTTTCAAATTCAATTCTGATTCACAGAAGACTGATTATTGAAAACCTTCTATAATTTGGACATGAAAACTGCTGCTATTTGACAATATTGGAATTTTCTTTTGTTTCTCAGCAGGTAACTAACATAGTTTTCAACTTTTGAAAGACAGGTTTCTAATTGTATATTAGGTTCTATAAAACCTCTCTACCCCACTCTCAATTGCTCCCTGATTCTTTTTCTCTCTGCTGTAACTCCTTTTTTTTTTTTTTTTTTTTTGCCTGATTTCCATCTTTTTCAACTCAGCTAAACATTTTGAGAGCTCAGACAACGATTCTATCAAAGAGCCCGTGGCAAAGGGAACAGTTTTTCTTTTGCAGCATTGAGATGCCAGGGCGGAACATATCCGTTTATTGCCCCTCATGCATGCCTTCAGAAACTGCTGAGGAAAAGCAAATATTCCTTAGCCTCAGAGTAAATTGTTTCTCTTGAGAATACAACATAAGAATTTCCTAAATCTCACACGAATGTTGCAACACTGACCACCAACCTCCTTCAAGAGTGTAACCAAACAACTGTGGTTTCTACATTAAAGATGGGATCTAACATATTTCATGTATGACATGAAAGCTAGACTACCTTCCACCACAAAGTCACGGAAAACGCTGACAACCAAAATTTATGACCCCCCTCAGCATAGCTAATGCACAGCAGCAACATCAGCCCCTCTCACGAGGGCCTCCTTTTCCTGGAGCGAGAATCTTGAAGAAGAATTAGATATTTGACATCCACCTTGGAAAGTGAAATTTTGTTTGGCCTGATACCCATATGCCCTTGTGAATGGTCTTTTTTTATGCTTGTGGGATATTTATATAACACAGACACACCATCTTGACATGCTGACGAAGGGAAGCTTAATACAGGGATAATGTAAAATATATATAATACTTAGGGGATAAAGCCAATAAAGGGCCACAATCTAAAAATCTATAAACAGAATCATGTGATCATCTTGGTTGTTAAAGTTATCATGCAAAGATGATAATCATGATTCAAGAACATGTCTGCACTTAGAACACTGTGAGATTAGCCTTCACCTTGCTTTTATCTGCATTTTAATTTTATTGGCACTTAAGTGGGAAGAAGGGCAAGATGTCGGCATTCGTCAATGCAGAGCAGAAACAGCACTGACTACCGACTTTCAGAACTCTCAGAAATTGTGCTGAAACCGGAGGCATTCAAAAAGGGTTCATTTCTAGAGCTTGTTCACTTGCATTTAGTGAACTCTTCTCCTCACACATTTGTCAAGTTCATTTTTACCTTATATACTGTTTCCTGTCCTTATCTCTTATTTAATTTTCTGGTACTTTTTAGAATGGGTCCCAGCAAACTTTTTCTCAGTTTTTTCAGCTCTGAGTATGAGAAAGCCTAAGTGTATTCCCCCTCACTTTTCTAAGAGTGGGAGCGGGCCAAGCTGACTAATGCCAGCCAACTGCCAAAAAGAAAAACCATCATAAGGCGAAGGGTTAAGATCATTACTGAGCTCTAACAGGTGAGGTGGAGAGTTTCACTTGGGTGCCTATTAAGACAAACAAGAACACAGAAGAGGTCTGAGGTAGGTGAGAGGTTGAATAGAAGACCTCTGAGGTCTCTTTCCCAACTTCTGGGGGAGTTTTCTGGGCACACAGAGAGATGAGTCCCTACTCTCCAGCTGCCCCCTGTTTACCACATCCTCCAGAACCTGAGGAGAAATGTATACCTCTTAGGTGCCTGTAATAATTGGTTTAATCTAGTTGTACTACTAAGAAGGGTCCTGTTTTTCCCAGCATCCATGGAGTCTTTAGGAGCAGAGTAACAGGAGAGAGTAAAACAGATGGAAATAGTGTCAGACCTCGTGAGGCAGGTGGGTCACTCCCGGATGATTCCCTGCTTCTTGAGGAAAACTATTCCCAAGGGCTATTCCTGGAGTTTTTCACTCCAGCTCTCCTTAGACTCAAACTGCTCCTGGATACACAGTCTTCACGGTCGGGGTGGGGGAGGTGGTCAGAAGAATGGCTAATCATTCATTATGCTAAGTGAAATCAGCCAGTCACAGAAGGAAAAGTTCTGTAGATTCCGCTTACATGAGGTACCTAGTTAAAGTCACACAGAGAGAAAATAGGGTGGTGACTGCCAGGCTGAAGGAAGGAGAGAATGGGGGCGTTATGGTTTAATGAGTACAGAGTCTGCCCTTGGAGAAGAAGAAGTTCTGGAGAAGGCTGGTGTTGACGGTTGCATAGCAGTGTGAACGTTCTTAATAATAATATAAAAAGAATGGAGGGTCAAAGGGAGACTTGAGGCCAGTCAGAGCTGCTTACCTTTTCTGTGCATTCTCCAAGTGACTTTCTTCCATTTTATGTTCCTTTTTGGCTGTTAAAGAGAATGAATTATGAATCAGAACAGCATTTTCTTCCATATATCCTTTGTGTAATCTGACTTCGATTATACCCATTTATTATCAAAATAAGTCCAAATTCAGGGGTTGGCAGCTCTGCCACACGTCCTGGTGGTTGTACTCAATTCTCTATGTCCATTATCACTGCTTTCTTGTTAACAGCTATAGCTAACAGTGACCACAAATATAATTCATTTTTCTTTCTGGAATACTTTTGAAAGGGGTGATATTGTTAATTATGCTGAACAAAGGCTTAAAGGGGGATGATCTTGGCCAGATTGTAACATGTGGTCACCCAACCTATAGCTGGCCTCTTTGTAACCCTTTGGCATGTGCTCAGCAACCCCACTCCCTCAAAACAACAACATAAACTCAGTACCATTTGTAGCAGTCCTGCTCAGATGCAAAGGATTTCACTGGAATCATTGCATATGCTGTCTCTATACCCATGGTCTAAGGACAACTACGGTCTCTTTTCTTAGAACAATGTTTTAAATGCATTGGAAAAAATACTTATGATTACTAAATAAATAAATGATACTGAGATAGAATTCTGAATTTACAGATTAAGAACTTTTGGGAAGGTCATATACATACTCCTATATTTAAAATGGACAACCAACAAAAAACTATTGTATAGCATACGGAACTCTGCTCAATGTTTTGTGCCAGCCTGGATGGAGGGGGGTTTGTGGGAGAATGGATATATGTATATGTATATGTATGAGTCCCTTTTCACCTGAAACTATCACATTGTTAATTGGCTATACCCCAAAACAAAATGTTCTTGGTGCTAAAAAATAAAATAAAAAAAAAATAAAATGGATAACCAACAAAAACCTATTATATTTATATATAAAAGAACCCATGTTCTGAGGGACCACAGGGAAACTGGGAGGTTTCATTTTGGAGTGGTTCTTTTATATATTTTCTCTTTAAGCAGAACATAATACTGTCATATATGATAATACAACTCTTACACTTTAAATATGTCTAGAGAAATCATCAAGACACTCTCTATGAGCCTTAAGATGTCTTTCATTTAGATATGCCATACTCTTGGATTGGAAGAATTAATATTGTTAAATGGCCATACTACCTAAAGCAATCTACACATTTAACATGGTCCCTATCAAATTACCCATGACGTTTTTCACAGAGCTAGAATCAACAATCTTAAAATTTGTATGGAACTTTAAAAGACCCAGAATTGCCAAAGTAATCCTGAGGAAAAAGAACAAAGCAGGAGGCATAAGGCTCCCAGACTTCAGTCAATACTACAAAGCCATGGTAATCGAAACAGCATGGTACTGGCACAAAAGCAGACATATCAATGGAACAGAATAGAGAGGCTGAAATAAACCCATATACCTATGGTCAATTAGTCTGTGACAAAGGGGGCAAGAGTATACAATGGAGAGGAAGTCTCTTTAGCAAGTGGTGTTGGGAAAACTGGACAGCTGCATATAAATCAATGAGGTCAGAACACACCTTCACACCATGCACAAAAATAAACTCAAAATGGCTTACAGACTTAAATATAAGACATGACACCATAAAATTCCTACAAGAGAACACAGGCAAAACATTCTCTGCCATATATTGTACCAGTGTTTTCTTAGGTCAGCCTCCCAAAGCAATAAAAATAAAAGCAAAAAGAAACAGATAGGACTTTTGCATAGCAAAGGAAACCATAAAGAAAATGAAAAGACTATCTATGAAATTGGAGAGAATGTTTGCAGAAGATGTGACCAACAAGGGCTTAATTTCCAAAATATATAAACAGTTCATACAATTCAGCAACACAAAACAAGTAACCTAATTAAAAAGAACACCTAAACAGACATTTCTCCAAAGAAGACATACAGATGGCCAACAGGCACGTGAAAAGATCAAAACTGCAATGAGATCAAAGATCAAAACTACCTGACATTGGTCAGAATGGCCATCATTAAAAAGTTTAAACAGAACAAGTGCTAGAAGGGTGTGGAGAAAAGGGAACCCTTCTACACTGCTGGTGGAAATAAAAGTTGGTGCAGCCACTATGGAAAACTGTACAGAGGTTCCCCAAAAAACTAAAAACAGAGTTGCCATGTGATCCAGCAATCCCACTCATGGGCACGCATCCACACAAAACTATAATTCAAAAAGATACATGCATCTCTATGTTCATAGCAGCATTATTCACAGTAGCCAGGGCATGGAAACAACTTAAATGTCCATTCACAGATGAATGCATAAAAATGTGGTACATATATACATTGGAATACTACTCAGCCATAAAAAGGAATGAAATAATGCCATTTTCAGCAACATGGATGGATCTAGAGATTATCATACTAAGTGAAGTAACTCAGAGGAAGACAATCATCATATGGTATCACTTATATGTGGAATCTAAAATATGATACAAATGAACTTATCTGTGAAACAGAAACAGATTCACAGGCATAGACAACAGACATGTGGCTGCCAAGGGGGAGCTGGGGATGAGGAGGGTGGAGGGTGAGTCTGGGGTTCAGTTCAGTTGCTCAGTCGTGTCTGACTCTTTGTGACCCCATGAACTGCAGCATGCCAGGCTTCCCTGTCCATCACCAATTCCCAGAGCTTGCTCAAACTCATGTCCACTGAGTTGGTGATGCCATCCAACCATCTCATCCTCTGTCATCCCCTTCTCCTCCTGCCTTCAATCTTTCCCAGCATCAGGGTCTTTTCCAATGAGTCAGGTCTTCGCATCAGGAGGCCAAAGGATTAAAGTTTCGGGTTCAGCATTAGTCCTTCCAATGAATATTCAGGACTGATTTCCTTTAGGATGGACTGGTTTGATCTCCTGGCAGTTCAAGGGACTCTTTAAGAGTCTTCTCCAACACCACAGTTTAAAAGCACCAATTCTTTGGTGCTCAGCTTTCTTTATAGTCCAGTGCTCACATCCGTACATGACTACTGGAAAAACCATAGCTTTGGCTAGACAGACCTTTGTTGGCAAAGTAACGTCTTGCTTTTTAATATGCTGTCTAGGTTGGTCATAGCTTTTTTTTCCAAGGAGCAAGGGTCTTTTAATTTCCTGGCTGCAATCACCATCTGCAGTGATTTCAGAGCCCCCCAGAATAAAGTCTGTTACTGGTTCCATTGTTTCCCCATCTATTTGCCATGAAGTGATGGGACTGGATGCCATGATCTTAGTTTTCTGAATGTTGAGTTTTAAGCCAACTTTTTCACTCTTCTCTTTCACTTTCATCAAGAGGCTCTTTAGTTCTTCACTTTCTGCCATAGGGGTGGTATCATTTGTTATCTAAGGTTATTGATTATTTCTCCCGGCAATCTTGTTTGGGGTTAGCAGATGCAAACTAGTATATATACAATAGAATGAATAAATAACAAGACTGTACTATGTAGCCTTGGGAACTATATTCAATATCCTGTGATAACATATGGAAAAGAATAAAAGAATGTATACATATTTATACCTGAATCAGTATGATGTAGAGCAGAAACTAACACAACATTGTAAATCAACTATACTTCAATTTGAAAAAGATTCTTTTCATTTAATGCTTATGATGTTAAAATCAATTAAGAAAAGAAAATCAATCATATCTAGCTATGTTGTGATACCTCATGAAAGGTATTAAAGGATTTTAAAAGCTAGGATATTTGAAAGGATATTAAAAGATTTTAATAGCTAAGATATTTCAAAGGATATTAAATAGCTAGGCTATTTAATAAGCCTAGCTCTGCCATATACTACCTGTGTGACTGGACAAGTCACTCATGGTGAACTGTGTAGTTTTGGCCTCATCTGTACTATGAGCATAGCCACAGAGACTATCATCACACAGATGTGATAAAGATTAAATGAAATAATACATGTAAAGCCCTTAGCACCTAAGATATGCTTGATAAATAACAGGGCAGGTATTATTAGCATCTCATCATTATTTACTCAATGTAAATTTATTAATCCATTTCCCTGATCAAAACACCTTGTCATCACTCCGACAAAGCCTCTGAAGTCTGTACAATGGGTCAGAGGCCCTGCCAGTCTGCCCGCTGGCTCCCCTGTGACGTCATCTCCTCCGTCTCATGCTTGTTCCTTTCCAGCCTAGCTGGCGGGATGTCTGAAGGCGCACACTTGAGTGTGTGTACTGGGCATCATTGCACCTGCCTTTCCTCTTCCCTGGAGGACGCTGCCCACAGCCCCTGTGTGACTGGCTCCCTCACTACATTAGGTCTCAGCTCAAATATCACTCCTCTGATCCTGCCACATTCAAGATCATCCTCTGCCACACACGCCCCGCCTCTTTTCCTTAGAGCTTCTATCTACCTGACAGACTATCCATTTACTCATTTATTACACAACATTGAATGTAAGCTTCAGGAGAGCAGCCCCTTCATCTGGTCTTAAACATGGAAAAGTGTCTACATGTTAAATAAATTACTTTAGCTAAAAATGTATATACTTGACAATAGTTGCTTAAATAGACAGATACTAAGTTTCCTGAACATGAGCCTTTATATTCAGAATATGAACACAGGCTAAAGAAGAATGTCAGGCTAAAACTGTATACTAGAAGCTCTAAGTTCAGCAAATTTCAAGAAAATTTTTTATATTAAAATGATTTAGATAGCTACATCATTTTAGGAAAAGTCACAGTCATTGCCATTTTTTGTGCTATGATTTCCCTAGGTCTTCAAGCAGGAATCTCTGTGAATTAGTTGAGTTCTTAGCCAATCAGACACAGAGAGGTGGCTTGCATCTCTCCTAGGCTACCAAGTTCCCCCAAATATGAAATCGACTAGTGGTTTGTTCCTATCCAATGATTATTAATTACGTACATGACCAAATAAGGGGGAACATTCCTTTGAGGCCTGAGTGATCTTCCTGGAGCTTACGGGTGCTGTTCTCTCTCACTAGGTGTTTCTAACTGGCTACTTCCACTCTGTGCTAAGCAGACTGTGGTTAACCCTGTTGCTGCATATAAACTGAGTCACGAGAAATACCCTTTCCAAGCTGAATTAAGCAGAGATTAAGACCATGCAAGAGCTCTATGAATATACTTATTTGGGGGGAAAAAAAACGGTATCCAAATGTAAAAAGAGGTATTGCTAAGCGGCAATGCATACTGCAGAACCTCTGAGGGTTTGGGGATGAGAGCCTTCAAGAAAAGTAGAAGAACCTAGAGATCTCAAGCTTTCTTAAGTCAAGTGTTTCTGTTCAGACAGAAAAGGCAGCCATTTCCCTGGTGTGACCCTGAAGCTCCACCAGCCTAAAGTATTTCTCCTGCCACAATGTGTGAAATTTCCAACCATGTCATTATACATTTTAAGTCCTCAATGTTCTGAGTAAAACAAAAATGGCATTACCTAGAAGGAAAATGTTTAAAGACAGGAGTCACAAACTCAACTTCCAACATCACCAAAAAATAAGGTAATTGTAGGCCAGGTGTAAGAATCATACTATTCCAAATTCTATCTCTAGCTTCTTAATACTAGAACTGACAGTCTCAGTACAAGAAAGTAAGAGCAGAAAGTGGGAGCGAAATGGGAAGGCCAGGCCCCTTCAAGGCACCGGCCACTGCTATTCTGTCCTCCTCCACCTTTTCCAGAGAAGCTAGGATTTTTAAACATATGTTCACAAATTTAAAAACATTTTTTTCTGTCTGTAGGACAAAGAGCACATTCCTGTTGGTGGTATCTGGCTCTGTAAGCTCTGGTAACTACAGACATCATGACATAGGTGAGTCCCTTCTTTCATTCCATTTGCCAGACTCTGTTTTAGGTGCATGGCACCCCTCAGTGAAGACAGCAGACAAATATCCTATAGAACCTTCATTCTGGGGAATACAGAAAATTAAACCTGAGAGAGTAAGAAGCAGTGTAAGTAATTTCTGATGAGAGTTAGCAAAAAAACAAAAAAAAAGAAAAAAGAAAAGAAAAAACTTTCAGAGCAAGGATTGTTCCCTATAGTAGGAGACTCTACCTGGGTTACCCAATTAGGGGTGCCTAGGCAGCCACAGCACGCCACAGAGGTACCCCACACAAAAAGGGAGAGACAAAGTTTAAATTGAAGATGGCACATCTTAGACAGAAACTGTCCTTGTCCTACAAATAAGACGAGCAGTGGTCCTGAATCCAGGTGTGGGTTTTCCTTAGTTTTCTATTGTACAATTCCATGGATAGATCATAAGTATGCTTCTTTTCCAGTTTAACTTGGAAATAGCTATGGGAGAGGGGGTTTCCCTGGTGGCTCAGTGGTAAAGAGTCCACCTGCCAATTCAGGAGATGCAGGTTTGATCCCTGGGTCAGGAAGATCCCCTGTAGGAAACGGCAACCCACTCCAGTATTCTAGCCTGGAAAATCCCATGGACAAAGGAGCTGTGTGGGCTACAGTTCATGGAGTCGCAAAGAGTCGGACATGACTGAGCATGCATGTGTGCATGTAGCTAAGAGGGAGGTGGGTGGGCTTCCAGAAGAGTAAGTTTGGAGAGGCTGTCAGATACTGACACAGCACCAGGGGAGGTGAAGAAATAACAGGCATCCCTGACCTTCCTTTTTTCTCTTCTCTTCGCTGTTGCAAACAGTTGTCTCGTTGTCTCAACAAATTATTTTTCAAATCAAGGGATTAAAACAACTGCTTAGAAGGATAACAGTTTCGCAACTTAAGATAATAAAAGCAATAAGAAAAACAAACCAGAGTACTGAAAATGAGACATTTTGCTTAACATCAAGTCTGGCTTCCAAAGTTCCTTATCAAGACCAGGTACACACTGTGATGATGGTGATTTAATGGAGGGGCCAGGAGAGAGTGTAGTGGTTTTTACTTGGTGACCTGCCTACAGCATCCTATAATTTCTCTGTCACTGATAGAACTGTGTTGTTTTTCTTATATTTTAATTTTCTCCCTTAAAGAGTGATATTTATTTCTTATGTAACTCTATGTCCCAGAGAGAAAGCAACACAGCTTCTTTGGAAATTTTTTATTTAAGAGATAATTTTGCAGATTTTATTTAGTGCAGCCTTTACTGAATAAAGCCTGTTTGTTTTTGTGTAAATATTTAATGCCTTGGCATTTTGTTTCCTGGTTCATTGGGTGGCCATTGTTTCATTAGTTTTCATAAAGTCGCCCCATGATAATGATTCTGAAATGTGTAAGTACTGTGGTCGACCAACTGAAGCAGAAATGGTCCTTACTATTCACTGGTTGCGGGCCCAAGGAATGCAAATCAGAACTCAAGCTACTTAAAGGCCAAGTTTCAAGCCCAGCTTCGCCACTTAATGTCATGGACAAGATGCACGTATCCTGTATTCCAGATTCCTCCTCTAGAAACAATGATAACACCCACGTCCCACACAGTTATGAGGGTTACATGAAAAGGGCACAGTTCTTGGTTGAATCAGAATCATTGCAGTCAGATCTTCAATGACTCAATGCCACGCAGAGGCTGCCAGGGATCCAAGCTTCCAGCTGGATGGTTGCTTTGACAAAGTTAAACACAAGTGTGGTAGAGTGGAGAGTGCTTGGGCTTTGCGTTAGGTGGACTTGGCTTGAATTTCTGCTCTGCCACTTATTAATGAAGAGACCTTGGGGAAGTCACCTGACTGCGTTGAACCCTGCTCATAAGATTAGAATATAAGATCTTGCAAGGTATTGGGTACACTGAACTTTGAGAGATGAACACAGTGACCAACACACGCCAGGTACCCATGGATGATTGGTTAGGATCAAATTCTACTGACTGGCTAGAAGCAAATGCTAGTAGTCACCACTCCAGCTCTTTGACATTGGGATGAATAGTACACAATTGCAAGCCAAATGTTCTTTTCTTGTTTGAGAATGTTAACAACCATTCTCAGTAGATGTTAATTTTCTTTGATGTCATTTTCACATCAGATCAGGTGTGCTCAGGTGCTTAGTCATGTCCAACTCTTTGCAGCCCCATGGACTACAGCCCACCAGGCTCCTCTGCCCATGCAATTTTCCAGGCGAGAATACTGGAGTGGGAAGTGAGGTGCCATGTCCTACTCCAGGGAATCCTCCTGACTCAGAGATCAAGCCCACATTCAGGTATCCTCTGCTCAAACCTGTTTTCCCACTTTACTCACAAAGCTGATGCTGCCTTTTTTTGTTGTTGATGGTCTCCTTTGCTGTGCAAAAGCTGTAAAGGTTGATGAAGTTCTATTTTTTAATTTTGTTTTTATTTCCTTTGCTTTGGGAGACAGATCAAAAAACATTGCTGTGATTTACATTTAAAAAAGTTCTACCTAGGAGTTTTACTGTTTCTGGTCTTACATTTAGGTGTTTAATCCATTTTAAGATTATTTTTTAATATGGTGAGAGAAAAATGTTCTAATTTCAATCTTTTATATATAGCTATTAGAAAGAATTTAAGGAAACAATTCTCATTTACAATCACATCAAAAATAATAAAATATCTAGGAATAAACCTACCCAAAGGTGTAAAAGATATATACTCTGAAAACTGTAAGATATGATGAAAAGAAATTGAAGATGACAGAAACACATGGGGAAAGATAAACCATGTTCTTGGACTGAAAGAATATTGTTAAAATGACCATACTATTCAAGGTAATCTACAGATTTAATGCCATCCCTATCAAAATATGAAGGGTATTTTCCACAGCACTAGAACAAATAATTTTAAAATTTGTATGGAAAGAAAAAAGGCCCCAAACAGTCAAAGTAATCTTGAGAAGGAAGAACAGAGCTGAAGGAATCATGCTTTCTGACTTCAGACAATACTACAAAGCTATTGGAATCAAAACAAAAAAGATCTTCATGACCCAGACAATCACAATGGTGTGATCACTCACCTAGAGCCAGACATCCTGGAACGTAAAGTCAAGTGGGCCTTACAAAGCATCATTACGAGCAAAGCTAGTGGATGTGATGGAATTCCAGTTGAGCTATTTTAAATCCTGAAAGATGATGCTGTGAAAGTGCTGCATTCAATATTCCAGCAAATTTGGAAAACTCAGCAGTGGCCACAGGACTGGAAAAGGTCTGTTTTCATTCCAATCCCTAAGAAAGGCAATCCCAAAGAATGCTCAAACTACCACACAATTGCACTCATCTCACACGCTAGTAAAGTAATGCTCAAAATTCTCCAAGCCAGGCTTCAGCAATACGTGAACCAAGAACTTCCAGATGTTGAAGCTGGTTTTAGAAAAGGCAGAGGAACCAGAGATCAAATTACCAATATCCGCTGGATCATCGAAAAAGCAAGAGAGTTTCAGAAAAACATCTATTTCTGCTTTATTGACTATGCCAAAGCCTTCGACTGTGTGGATCACAATAAACTGTGGAAAATTCTGAAGGAGATGGGAATACCAGACCACCTGACCTGCCTCTTGAGAAACCTGTATGTAGGTCAGGAAGCAACAGTTAGAACTGGACATGGAACAACACACTGGTTCCAAGTAGTAAAAGGAGTACATCAAGGCTGTATACTGTCACCCTGCTTATTTAACTTATATGCAGAGTACATCATGAGAAATGCTGGGCTGGAAGAAGCACAAGCTGGAATCAAGATAGCTGGGAGAAATAATAACCTCAGATATGAAGATGACACCATCCTTATGGCACGAAGTGAAGAAGAACTAAAAAGCCTCTTGATGAAAGTGAAAGAGGAGAGTGAAAAAAAGTTGGCTTAAAGCTCAACATTCAGAAAACTAAGATCATGGCATCTGGTCCCATCACTTCATGGCAAATAGATGGGGAGACAGTGGAACCAGTGTCAGACTTTATTTTTTGGGGCTCCAACATCACTGCAGATGGTGACTGCAGCCATGAAATTAGAAGACGCTTACTCCTTGGAAGGAAAGTTATGACCAACCTAGATAGCATATTAAAAAGCAGAGACATTACTTTGCCAACAAAGGTCCATCTAGTCAAGGCTATGGTTTTCCCAGTGGTCATGTATGGATGTGCGAGTTGGACTGTTGAAGAAAGCTAAGTGCTGAAAAATTGATGCTTTTGAACTGTGGTGTTGGAGAAAACTCTTGAGAGTCCCTTGGACTGCAAGGAGATCCAACCAGTCCATCCTAAAGGAGATCAGTCCTGGGTCTTCATTGGAAGGACTGATGCTGAAGCTGAAACTCCAATACTTTGGCCACCTCATGCGAAGAGTTGACTCATTGGAAAAGACCCTGATGCTGGGAGGGACTGGGGGCAGGAGGAGAAGGGGACGACAGAGGATGAGATGGCTGGATGGCATCACCTTCTCGATGGGCATGAGTCTGAGTAAACTCCAGGAGTTTGTGATGGACAGGGAGGCCTGGTGTGCTGCGATTCATGGGGTCACAAAGAGTCAGACACGACTGAGTGACTGAACTGACTGACTGAGTATGATACTGGCACATACTGATCTCTGAGTCTACAAAGATCAATGGAAGTGGATTGAGAGCCCAGAAATAAACTCATGCACTTATGGTCAATTAATCTATGACAAAGAAGGCAAGAACATACAATGGAGAAAAGATAGACTCTTCAACTAGTAGTGCTGGGAAGACTGTTTCCTCTGATTTGAATGCCTCCTCCTCCTGTCTTTCTCCCTCCCAAACATGCCCACTCTAAGTGTCTTTTTCTCTCTTCAAAAGCCAAGCTTTAAAATGGCCTTGACTGTGAAGCCCTCCAAGTGGGCCTCTCCTCCATGGAGTGGTGAACGCTCTTTCTGTGGAGTTCTAACAGCACTCTGCTCACGTATGTGGGTCACGGTACTGGGGTCCTTGGTTGGCAGTCGGCTTACTCTCTCAGACTCTGTGCTTCTTCAGGGCAGTGACCTAAGCTATTTCATAGTGTTTCTCTCAACTACCTAGTAGGTACTCCACTTATCTGAGAGCAAGGAACCCATGCGAACAGAATACACTCCCTGCTCACTGTCTCTCCACTGCGGGACCGCATCCCATTCCCTGGCATGGCAATTTCAAATTTTCCATTTTCTTTTTGCAGCAAAAGAGAAGAGTGCAATAGAATCAAAGGGTAAGAGAGGTCTATTTTTCATCCTGTTAAATCCTGTTTTAGACTGATCCATTATTCAGACTGACACATCACAGGCACAAAAAGCATTAACTCTTGAGTTTCATTTATACTGGACTGAATTTTTTGAATATAGTAATTACAAAAAATGTACAGGGTTTATAATGAAAATGACACTTCCAAAAATAGACTAAGAACATTCATCATCTAGATAACTGAAATATCCAAAGTTTTATCTTCAAGAGCGTTGCATTCATGCACCAAAAGTGGCAAAAGGAGGAGGGCACTCTTCAAAGAAAGTGGGAGTTTTATGCCAAACGTAATTAAGTCATATTTATGGATGCCCATCTGGGAGGTAGTAAATTGTGAAATGAGGGAAAGGGATAGAGGCTGGAATATCTTCCTAGTATTCTTTACACAGTCTATTACACTTTAATATACCATGGTTTATGGACCTGACATGGTTGGTATAAACCAACAGGACGCACAGTAAAGAAGCTGTTTTTATTACAACCCTACAAATAGAGGAGCTGGTGATGCTAATAAGGAAACAAAGGGACCGCACTCTACTTCATGTGGTATCCATCTGACGTGAACACAGCAGTCATTTTTCATTTCTTAGAAAATCAGCCTGTCATGTACTTTCTAGGAGAAAAGAATGCTTTCACCCACAGAGGCAACACCAGCACACTGACACTGGAAAAGAGGGATAACTTTTTTAACATTTATGAGAGAGGGGAAAATACAAATATATAGACTCACTGGGTTATGGAGAGGCCTTCCCCTTACATTTGTTCTTTTGACATGCTTGCCCACAGAGGATGAGATCCTTCTATTTAGTCTTCCTATTTTATTAGTTTTCTTGGCTGTGATTAAACTAAAAGAAGGATCATTTCTGGGCTGTCACAGAGTTTACATCTGCAAAGGTCCTGTTGGTTGGTAAAGCTGAAGTGCCTAAGAGATCATTTAGAAGATTTTCTGTGTAGTCTGGTATGACCTGTGCAAAGGCATGGTATGAAGGTTCTCAATATATGGGTATAATTTGATTTCTAGCTCACCTATCTAAGGCTAAAGCTGATTAGGAAATTCAGGCTTTTGATGAAAGTACCAAGTAAAAGACACTGGAAAAGAAAGGCATTGAAGAGGTCTGGAGAGTCATAAAAGCAAAGGGACCCAGATAATAGGAGTGTGAAAAATCATCTAGTCTAACCCTCAGGCTTATGTTTGAGCTGGGATCCTCTTGTGTTCAACTAGACTTGCCAGATCTCATCTTCTTCATCATTTTGATCTGCCATTTTCAGTTGCCTTTACAACTAAATCTGAATATCTTTATGGGGGACAAAGGAATGCAGAATAGGGCTTTCATGTAACTCGGGTACCTGGGGCCTTTCTCAATCAAGGTTCTTCATTTGAACTGCAGAATGTGGAAAATGATTTGGGAAACTATTTTCTCAGTTTCTCCCCACCCCTCATCTCTTGTGCACATCAGTAAAATGTTCTAGATGCATGTGGTGGTGGCATAGGGATATGCAAATTCATTACACACAATGGTGCCCCTTTAGGTCAATAGGGCTTAATTCTCTCATCAATGGTTGGGAAAGAGATAGTCTTGATGAAATCAAGATTACAGATGACTCATGATTTTGAGTCATTTACATTTTAATATTTCTAAACCCAGGCAATATAATATTCAAATACCTCATAAAATATCATACTGGAGTAAGAATTTGAATTAGAAAATCTCCCTGCTTATCTAAGAATTATACTACTATATTATATTCTATGATGACTCTAATAATTATTTGTACTGGTGATGAGTACAGTTTAATAGACCACAATGTAAATCTAAGTGTTCATCAGATTATGTTTCTGTTTTTTTTCTCTAGTAACTATTGCAATAGTAAACATTTTATCCATTTACAATTCTAGGAAGTAATCAGGTTATGAGTATCACCAAGATCTAAATTAAATAAATTTATCCACAATTCATAAGTCAACTCACTGTGAAAGCTTTATGATACTTTTTTTTTTCCAATATATATCCATCTTAGATGAGATTCTGCCCCAATAGGTAAGTAAGTCTTTCACCACTCACAATATTGACACAATACTCAATTTTAGACTTCAGAAGGAATTCTGCTTATTATTTTCAAAGGTAACCACTTAATTAGCTGCTAATATTCTACTATTCTTTTTCCTTCACTTCTCTGTAGTCTAGTGAAGTCCCTAAAGACTGTAAACTATCTGTATACAGCAATTTTGTTTCAGTGTGATACAGAGGCAATTACTTGAGAAAGTTGACAAGACAGTATCACCTACAACCTAGATATAACCTACTCCAACAATTTAATTTTATAGAAGTGAGAAAATGGATACCTGAGTTGACAAAGTTACTTTCCTGGGTCACGCCGATAGTGGCAGAATCCAAGTCTCTTGATTCATAATTCAATATACTTTCCAGGGCCCTCTGCTGCTTCCCAAGATGGTAGGCAATGTTTTTCTCAAGAATTTTCAAATACAAAGGTATATTGGGGCTGCACTGTATTGTACATTTTCCATAGGAATGTATACATCAGAGAGGAAGTGCCAAGATGAAATTTTAGCTTTCACTCTAAATTTCCTGACTCTTGATATTTTAAAACAGACCATGGGGTAAAATTTTAGAATGATCTGTGAGAGGCTCATTAACATTAATGGGAGACAGGTGGTTGCATTCTCAACACGACCTGAAATTCTTCATGTTATCTCATCTTCTGGAACCGTACATACCTTTAACTTATCAACATTAAAAGAAGTGACGAGCCTTTTGTAAGAATTTTTTTTTTTGTTTTTTTTTTATGGATACTTAACCATTTATATAATATGATTCTTCGAGAACAATTATACATAAATCCTGTTTCCCATAGTATCTACCTTATCTCTCTACCATTTCATTCTCAATGGGAAGCCTCAAGTCTTCTACAATGCTTTAGGATTTTTTTAGGGGTCCTGGAAGAATAGTGAACTCCTTCTGTGGGCTCATCATTCAGGGAGCAGACACTAAATGAATTGTCATCTAGGAGCTACTAGGAATTGCAAAGATGTTAGCTTTGTAAAAGAGGCTGCCCCTCTTTTGTTTCATCAAGAACCTTGGTGATATTTCAGAGACACTGGGGTCCAGAGTTTCAAGGCTTTAAATTAACTATCTGGTGACAAAATGCAGGTGTACTAATATTGGAAGAAGATCTTTCAACTTTGTTCCATCTTTGTATTAGCACTAGCCTAAAGATGCATATTAAAAAGCAGAGACATTACTTTGCCAACAAAGGTCCATCTAGTCAAGGCTATGGTTTTTCCAGTGGTCATGTATGGATGTGAGAGTTGGACTATAAAGAATGCTGAGTATCAAAGAATTGATACTTTTTTGAACTGTGGTGTTGGAGAAGACTCTTGAGAGTCCCTTGGACTGCAAGGAGATCCAACCAGTCCATCCTAAAGGAAATCAGTCCTGAATATTCATTGGAAGGACTGATGCTGAAGCTGAAACTCCAGTACTTTGGTGACCTGATGTGAAGAACTAACTCATTGGAAAAGACCCTGATGCTGGGAAAGACTGAGGGCAGGAGGAGAAGGGGACGACAGAGGATGAGATGGTTGGATGGCATCACTGACTCAATGGACATGAGTTTGAATAAACTCCGGGAGTTGGTGACGGACAGGGAGGCCTGGCGTGCTGCGATTCATGGGGTCACAAAGAGTCGGACACGACTGAGCGACTGAACTGAACTGACTGAAAGATGGTTAATTTTGGGAAGACATGGACTGTGTGTGTCTGTGTTTAACTTTGTAGTCAAAACACTTAGTATTTGAGACTATGAGCTTAGTGTTAACAAATCAACAACTTTTTGGCTCCATTAACTGGTGAGAAGGAGAATGACTACAAAAGCAGATGCTAGTTTGAATTTGTAAGCAGATTTGTGAGCAAAGCGGGAACAGGCTCCATGCTCGTTTTTTCCTGATTTCAAAGTGTTGTGCCTCATTTATTTGTTTATTTCATAGCATTTTCACACCTGGTTTTCAACAAATCTTTCTTTAAGCCCACATTAACAAATCAGGAGAAAGTTCACCAATTGGCTTCTTTGGGTAACCCGTAAATTCTTTTGATGACTATCCATGTACTTAAAAGTCATCACTTGATTCTTTGTACTTCAGCTTGCCCATCTGTACACTGGGTACAATGAAACTTTACACTTAAGAACCCTGGAGCAGCGAGCAACCTAAGAAATTCATGTAAGCCTCTCATGCTGTAGTTTAAAAATGAGCTAAGTTAAAACAAGAAGGTAATGAATAAAAAAAATATTGGATGGTATGCAAATAGTATACAGGACTATGCCATCAGCCCACCAACCACAGCTAGTGGGGTCCAAGGACAGTTAGTCCACTGGCTGATTAGCTGCTGAGGAAGCAGGTAAATACAACTGTCTGGTGGTGGCAGTGAGGATGGTGATAATGATGAATATTCACTGAGGCATACACAGTGTGCTCCAAGGGATTTTCATTTATCATTTAGCCTCTTCACGTATCAGGTGGGTTCTATATACTGCGGATAATACTGGAGCCAAAGCTTCACATTGTTCTATTACTTATAAGCCGTTAGTCATGGGCAAATTGTTTAACTTGGATAAGAATGAGTTTTTTAATCTATAAATGGAGGTAATAATAGGACCTATATTAGGCGTTTGTAATAATTAAATGAGATGTTTGTAAGGTACTTAGCCATTGCACCTGGCATATTAGCTTGGGAAATGACAGTTATTACAATCATTTCTATCACCACCACAACAATTATTTGTCCAAATGACACTTGCTTGTTCAACTTTTCTTGGGTTCCCATGAGACTTCTCTGAATAGTTAAACATCCTGTTTTTTCTTTAGTGACATTTGTATTACCACAATAAGCTCCTGAAGACCTGAAGCAAAGGGACTAGATTCAAACACCAAAATCATGCTTTCAAAGGATGCCATCGAAAAAAGCTATGACAAGGTTGCAAGTGAAGAAATTCAGACTATAAAGCAGTAAATATGTTATGACTAAAATTATATTAAAATACATATCACAGAAATACATATTTAGTAAAAATATCAGAAAGTAATATTACAGTTGCTATTTCTGCCTCTCTGGTTGATGGGTCTTTTGTTTTTCTTTTGTTTTTAATTTTTTAAAAAAGAATTTGCATTGCTTAATATAATCAGATATGGTAACAATAGATTCTATTTGGAAGCATGGCACCATTGAAAGTAAGTGACTTGCTTAAGGTCCTACAGATGGTTTGGGGGATTAAAAGAAACAATTTGTTCCCTTATTACAGTTTCTTTTCCACTGTTTCACACTGTTATTCCATAGAGGCTCCTGCTTAAAAACTACAAAACTGTTGTATCACTATAGAGTGGGAAATGAGAGAAAGAAGAAGTCATAATTGAAAAACAAGCATTTGAGTGAATAAGTTAAATTTAAATGTATAGTCACCTACATTAAAGTCATTTATTTATATCTTATACACACATACACAAATGTGAAATTTTACCTTCTCTATAATGTAACCATCCTATGTATTTTTATGGACTTTCCAGAAATATATCCGCTATAAAGAGGGGTTTTAATCACATTTTAAAGACTAAAACTCAGATTAAAAAACTGTTATGCATAGTCAGAGAACTTAACAGCTTAAGACTGATCTTATGTAATCAAAAACAAAGAGAGGGGAAAAAATCCATACTCATATTGTCAGCTAAAATATAACATGGTACCCATAACTTTACAAAAGAAATTTTCTCTTTGTCTAGATTTATTTAAATGGAACCTCTAACATCTGTATGGCAAAAAAAAAAGGGATGTTTGTTAAAGAATAGAAGTTCTTCCTCTAGAAAAATAAATGCTTAGATGTTTAGTTATGAACATGAATGAACCACCAGAATGTCCAGTAAATCACTACAAAGCATCCATTGCTACTCTTGAGCCGGTCTTCTTCTAGAACCTTGGCAAAGCTGAGTATCCTAGGAGTCTCATTTACAGAGCCACATTAGCTGAAAAAAGGCTCACTTCCCTGATAACTTCTATTGCTTTGAACATTAAAATACTTTCTTATCTACTTTTCTACCATATGGTCAAGAATTTGTCCTAACTGGGGATATAAACTGACCCACTAGAAATGTTACCCAAGAACTACCACAACTTCAACAGTTGTGACATTACCAAGAATATAGGTGCAGGGAAGGGAAGCAACAGTCTGTTTGTTGAGAGCTACTTCTAAGAAGAGAAAACACTTGTAGAACTAGGATTCCCTAAAAAGATACTGTAGAAGATATTTTTTCATATTAAGGCACATTTAATTTGTTCTACCTGTAAGTTATGCAGAAGGAACGTTAGCACAAGTAATCACTATCAAGGTCAGTATGTTGTTGCTTAGCTGCTATGTCATGTCCAATTCTTTTGCAACCCCATGGATTGCAGCCCAGATCCCTGTCCATGGGATCTGCCAGGCAAGAATGCTTCAGTGGGTTGCCATTTCCTTCTCCAGGGCATCTTCCCAACCCAGGGATCGAACCCGCGTCTCCTGTGTTGGCAGGTGGATTCCTTACCATTGAGCCACCAGGAAAACCTGAGTCAGTAGAAGCAAACAAAGAAATGAGGTTTGGTTTTAAGACTGACCACAGCACTTATAAGGCTGCTGAGGTGAAAATGCTGATGGGTGAGTTGAGCAGAATTCCAGGTGGTTCCCCTGGAGTCATCATTCAACAATAACTGTTACCTTCCTTTCCCTCATTTTTAGGCAAATCTTTATATTATCCCCAGATTTTAAATTAATAAATCCTCATTGTAGAACACTTGAGGGAAAAAAAAAACAAAAAAGAATAGTACATAAGCCTTTCTCTAAGTGAGATATTATTGATATTCATTTTTCATAAATGTAGATATATACTTATGATCACATGTACTCATTTGTGCTTTTTTATATAGTTGAGATTATATAGAATATACAGCTTACTTGCTTGCTTTTCCATTTAATGTGTCAAAACATAGGTAATGTTTAAATGAATATTTTTACAGATAATTTGTGATTATTGAAATTAATTGTTAAAAAAACAAGTCTCTATTCCAAAACAGGTATGGACCCTATTCAAATAAAACCAAATACATTTATAGAAACCAGACAACATTTCAAGATAATTTTCTTACAGTATCTCTTACATAAGATAGTGTAGGAGAAAAATGCTTGGTTTATCAAGCAGTATTACAATATTACCAAGGACAATTAAAGCAAATTCTTTATCTTTTGATTCAACTTGGAAATAATCTTTACCCTTTAGTTTTTACCCTTTAGTGTTCCCCTTTTTGTAGCTCATTAGAGAAATGTTTTAGATGGCCACAAGTATCAAAATTATGTCAAATGCTGCAAAGTAAGTTACAATTTCTGTCCACCGTACTTAAACCTAATATACCTATTCTGTATTTGGAAAATACAGGATACAATAGGAAAAAATATTGAGGGTCAGTATATGGTTGGAAGCAAGCGAGGGGCCTCTGAGCATACGAAGAGACACACACACACACATACACACACACACACACACACACTTCTTAAGTAATGGTTGGAAGCAAGCGAGGGGCCTCTGAGCATATGAAGACACACACACACACACACACTTCTTAAGTAATGGTTGGAAGCAAGCGAGGGGCCTCTGAGCATATGAAGACACACACACACACACACACTTCTTAAGTAACACACACACACACACACACACACACACTTCTTAAGTCACACACACACACACACACACACACACACACACACACTCTTCTTAAGTAATGGGTGTCCCTGAACATTGAATGTTCAAATATCTGGTCAGTTGAAGAAGTGCCACTGTCTGCCTTAGTCTGAAGCTAGGCATGCCACTGGCACGAAGCTCATTTCATGATAGGAGGAAAAAAAGGGAAAAAAGAGAGAGAGAGAGATCATGAAACTAGAGGCTTGAAATGTTTTACTGGAGAAAAACCATGGCATTACCTCCTCCTGTGGGATGATAACAATGATTTATGCAGCTGAAGTCATTTCTTGTGATTGCGTTCAGGGGAGATTGGTTTCACATGAGCTGGGAAGCCAGGCAATGCAAGCTGAAGAAGAGCCCCACATGTTCCACTGAGGCTGGGATCTGCCCTCTTCAAGGGGATTCCAGGGCCCATCGGAGGGGGAGGAAAAGCTATTGCTTTCTGATCCATGAGCCCCCTTCTTCCCTCCCACGAGCTCATTAGGTAGGCACACGGCTCTCTTATTCTCTCTCTCCTTTTAAAAGTATTACTACTTCTGCTGTGTGGGAGTAGAAGCTCATTGTAAATGCGCAGCAGGATAGTAGCAAAGCCGAGATTAATTCCCCATGGATTTATAAGGGTCGTTCTCACCCACGATGACTTGTCCCGTTTCAAAGGTGCTTATGCTGCTGTTTTTATGGCTGGTCACTAACTTTATTCTGGCATATGGTGGCTGGCGCCATGACACGGAGTGAACATTTTATACCTGAATTAAAGTGGATATTTGACAGTTTCTGTCAGAAAGTTCAGAGCAAAGAATTTGTGGGACAAGATTTATTGCATATTTTATATGGGACACATCTGTTTCTTTGCTCGCTTTGTTCCTTCCCTTAAAAAAATTTAAAGAAGTTTTCTAAAGAAATATAATGATGGATAGGAAAAAAAAAGAATTCCAAAAGCAGGAGAAAAATATGGTCAAAAGTTGTGTGTTTAGGAGCTAATTTAGAAAACAAAGCAAAAAACAAAAAAAACCACTTCTCCTTTGGAGTGGGAAAAATGACTCGTGGTCACAAATAAAAGCTCAGTGAAACAATTCTGTTATCACTGGCAATTATTTTATGGTTGGTTTAATGCCATTTATAAAATGAAGTTAAAAATTAAAGTGCATAACCTACCATTTTCTGCATACTTGAAACAGGACTAGAAAGAATAATCTGCCTTTGATGTACTTGTAAAGATTTTGCCATTTCAAATGGTGGACTAAATAATAAAAGTTCAACCACGTCGGTGTTAAAAAAAAATTGCAGATATTTAAACATTTAAAATGGATATGCTTAAAGATAAACGCAGACAATTTCCAACCCAAATCCATCAACACAATGTGAAGGGCATATGTAAACTTCATCGTCATCTAGAAACTCTTCCCATTGTAGCAAGTGAGTGCCATAACAGAGATTTGTGATTACATAAACACTGGGCTCAACCTGGAGCCTTGTATTAACAGACAGGCTACTTTTTTCTTTTAACTGTGACTAGAGAGCTTTTAATTCTGTATACTGCAAAACTGAAAACTTCCAGTCCTAAAGATTTTGAAAAATTAATTTTTAATTGCTTTAGGTATTAAGCATTCTCCCTGTAAAAATATTAAACACTGAAGATAAAGTTCTCTTTGAGAGCCCCTGCATCCCAGCCTCAGTCCCTGCCCATCCCTTCCATTTTTGTTACTGAGACTCCACTACTATTATTGGTCTGCGGTATATCCTTCTAAAACCTTGAGTGTCCCTGTGCAAATGTACAAGATTTTTCTAAGACAGAGAGAAGACTTGCTTGCTCATCAGGTATGCATGGTTCTAATTTTAATTGAGACTGTCAAACAGTCCTCCACAGACAGAGTACCATGTTACGCTCCTAATAGCCAGTAACTTATATCTTTGAACTCCAATTTTTGCAAGTCACAGAGGTTTTGGTACAAATCCTTATGATATGTATTGGAAATACTTTTTCTTATACTTTTGCTTGCCTTTTGCCATTGTTTACAATACCTTTCACTTATCAATTTAATTCTGAAGAGGTCAAATTAATATTTTCCTCATGTTGTTTGCCTTTTAAATTAAAAAAAGACCTTTGTCACTCCCAAGGTCAAAAAGCTGCCCTATATTTTCTTATATATATTTTGCCTTCTTTTTGTCTTTTTAGATTTAGTCCCTTAATCACTGGAATTGTGTAGGGCAGGACTCTTATTTTGGAGATGGTTAGGAACTGTTCAAACAGCACTGAGCTCCTAAAAGATAATCAGTGTATGCAAATAATGGTAGTTTTGTTTCATCTTCTCTTATATTTAGATGTACCATTTCTTTTTCCTTTATACTGCCCAGGTTAGAGTTTGCAGCCTCTGGGTAGAGTTGACCCATTCATGATTATTGTGGGTACAGATGTATTTGGATTTATCTCTGTCATATTTATTTTTGTACTTTTATTTACCAAATTTTCTAGCTATTTCCTTTTCCCCCTTTCTTGACTTTTTTTTGCTGGATTCATCAAACTTTCATTTTTCCTCTACTGATCTGAAACTGATTAATTTTAAGTTTTTGATGGGTGACTATGTTTAAATTTTAATACCCATAATATAAGTATCTGTGATTCCAAGAGTATTCAGAGTTTATTATAGCTCTGCACCCTAACTCTGAACAATATGAAAGTGGCCTGTTTTACCTTTCTCCCCCTGCCAAACTTTACGGCCACATTCTATGCCAAATCCCCTGTTGGTATCGTCTACAATTTTACTTACAAATTACCAAAAAGAAATGTTTTTACAATTAATATTTAACCATCATTTTACAAATCTATCTGTTCATCATACCTTTGCCACCCCACTTCTTCCTGGATCCATTTTCCTCTTGAAGAAGTGCAACCTCAAGAGCTGACTTATGAAGAGTAAACTTCTGAGGCTCTGTGTCTCTCAAAAAACTTACTTTTGTCCTTCACTTTGATGATGGTTTGGCTAAATGTCAAGTTCTAGCTTTGAAAGTATTTTCTTTCAGAATTAAATGTATTATTTCATTGTTTTCTTGTATCCAATGTTGCTGCTGAGAAGTTTGTTCTTTAGCACTTAGAATTTTTCTAAACCCTTGTTTCTCAGGGTTGATTATAAAAATCAAAGGTTGTGAATATATGTGTGCATTTATTTTCTGTTGCTCTGAAGAGCTCTTTCAGTAAAAAAAAAAAAAAATGCAATGTCTTTCTTCATTTCTAGGGAGTAATCTCACATTATTTCTTCCTCTTTTAACTTGTATTAAATAGATGTAAGATTAAACATGCAATTTCTAAATACATTTTCTATATCCCAACATTTATGCATACTTTTCACTGCTGTTGTTCAGTTGCTAAGTTGTTACCCCATGAAATACTTTTTATACATTTCTCTTTATGTTATACTCCAGAAAAATTCCTTGATTCTTTCAATTCACTAATTGCTCTTCAGTGCTGACTATTCTTCCACTGTGTGCATTTACCAATTAAAAAAAAATTCCATCAACCAAAACTTTCATGTCTATGTTCTCTACTGGATTCTTTTTTATGGAGTGGTGGCCTCTTGTAATTCTCTGAGATTATACAGCACACATGCTCTGAAGACCTGTTCTACCTCCTTGGGTATTTTCTTAGGTGCCAGTTCTATTCGCTGAGTTTACTGCCTTTCCTTAATAGCTGATTCTAGATAAAAATCCATTCTTTGTAGTTGAGTCTCACCACTGGGTCCAAGAGTGGGATATTATGCTGCAGCTTGCATTCTAGTTGCTTTGAGGAGAGATACACAGAACAGGGTAAGTCTATCTTCATGTTCTGAGATATCATCAGTTACCCAAGGCAGTGCTGTCTCTCCTACCCACAAGCCCCTCTCCTGGTCCTGTCTCAGAGGCAAATACTTCCTCCTCCGTGGTGTGGTCAAAGGGGTTGCCTATGCAGAATGAGAAAATTCCTCCAAGGGTTGTAGTTCTCAGCAACTGTTTACATTTCAAAACTCAAAGTTTCACATTTCTTCCCCCATAGTTTTATGACCATAGAATAGTTCATGCATGCTGTTCTTAGATTTTTTAAAACCAAATAATATGCCAAAGAAGCAGTTCTAGGATTATTACTATAGGGAATGACGTGGGAGTGTAAATAATCATAATTAACCATGTAAAAATAATACCTATTGTAAAGACGCTACATGGAAACGAAGCCCCTGAAACCAAGGTTCTACTCTAGGCTTACAACTGGAAGTCTGTTCACAAAAATGGTACAAAATACTCTGCTAGTAACTTTCACATTTGCAAAGTATTCTTCACAGCATGGGCTTCTCTGGGCTTACAAGGGAGAAGGCACAGAGCCTGGAGCTGTAACATTCTATTGCAAAAACAGTGCAAGGCTATGCCGGAGCTACGTGCCCCGACCAAAACCCATGTGCTTCCTTTTTTACAATTCTATAAAATGGCATCTGTGAATAAATAAGATTTCATTTAAGTGCTGGAAGCCACACACAGTCGGAAAACAAGAGTTTGGGGATGGCAGCACATACCGTCACCAACAGATACCATACTGCATTTGAAGGAAGACTAGGGTAGGAGTAAGGCAAGAATTAAAAAATAGCCTTGGCCACACAATTATTAATTACATTATTAAACAAATGTGAGCACCGTTTGAAAAGGGGCATGTCCCATTTTCTTCATGCCATGAAATCTAAGTGTCCTTGGATCTGGAGTCCAGCGGTTAATTTGTAAAGGCTCAGATTCCTATATGATTGCCTTAGTTTCAAACTCTCATACAGTACTGACACATTAGCTACACACAGGTAATACACATAGTTTCAGAAACAGGTTTTTTTCCCCCTTTAATTATCATTGAAGAGAAAGTACATATCAGGGGCAAGCTAGACAAATTCATGTTCAATATGGATCAATATCCCACCTACTCCGATCACTTTCTCCATTCCTTCCCTTTGCTTTTCTTCTCCTTTCTCTAACACACTAAATATATTCAGCCCCCAAGACTGTCTCTTGGCTCTCTGCTATTCTGTCTTGACAGAATGAACTAGACACATGGTTTCCTACCATTCATCTGTTGATGAGCCCCAACTTTATACTGTCAACTCCAAATTACATTCTCAACATCAGTTTTGTATCTCTTTTGCCCTCCTGGACATGAATAGCTGTCTAGGAATTCAGATGAGCCCCATCATAACACAAACCTGTTCCTTTCATAGTCTTCCACATCTCAGGAAATGGCATCGCCATTCTTGAAGGTGATCAAAACCTGAGGATTATTTTTGGCTCCTCCCTCTGCTCCAAGGTTGAAGTTGTTGTCAAATCCCTGCCTTTTCTGTTTCCAGCACTTGAATTATCTTAAATTCATCCCTATCTTTCCATCTCATCTTCTACCATTCCTGTCCCCAGGGCTGTTTGTCCCCTAAGTTACTTCTGTAATCTTTTATCTATTCTTGCCTCTTCCATTTATTTTCCACAGAGCAATCTGGATCATCTTTTAAAACACAAATGCCATCATGCCATTTTCATTTGATAAACTCTTTTTAAGCCTTCCCTGGAGAAGGCAATGGCAACCCACTCCAGTATTCTTGCCTGGAAAATGAAGAGAGGAGCCTGGCGGGCTACAATCTATAGGGTCGCAGAGAGATGGACACAACTGAAGTGACCGAGCATGAACACACATAGAAATACCATTTTGTATGCCCATCCCAGTCATCTCAGTGCCAGCTCTTTTCAAAGTTACTCATTCTTATCTCCTTCAACTACTTTCTAGAGAAACAAGTTCAGAAAACCCAGATGTCTGCCTATAACGAATGCATTTGCTCTGTCCTAAAGCTAAATAAAAGTAAGAAGAGAATGGAGAGAGAGGCTGAAGGCATGGCATTTGCCTCAGGCTTGCTGCCATATCTCCATTAGATTCTGGGTTTGTGTTTATTTTTATAGCTCTCTTCTGTGAATAAATGGTGTGAGACAGAAGTCTTATTTCCAAGGTTCACTTTACTGAGTGGCCTGTAGTCAATCTTTCCAAGAAGAAAGATGGAAAATTATGGCCCAAGCAGCATTACTGTCCATCGAGGGACCAAGGAGAATCCTGGACCTCATCCACTCAAATGCTTACACTACCATTTATGAGCCACAAACTGACTGTCCTTGGGTCTCAGCAGTATTATTTTGGGCTGAGGTTATGGCCCTAAGGTCCTCGCTAATCACAATTATCTAATTTTACATTCCCATCACTTTCACATATGGATGACAGCGATTACACTATTTAAATAAGAAAAAAAGAATACTTGAGGAATCATTTTTTTCCAAATGTAAAACACAATGTATACGAACACAGAATTAGTTTTAATGTTTGTACCACTTCATAACTAAAGAGTCTTAGTCATCTCATGCTATTATCTTGTTTATTTTCCCAAAGTCCCAGTGAATAGGAAGAAGGGATATACAAATTCCTGGCTGTTTTTTATAGTGAAGTTCAGACGGATGTGACTGACTTTACGACAGAAATGGAAAGGGCTGTGGATAAATCAAACATGGTTCATTCACGCACTGGAATTAGTCCATAGCAGTTAAGAGAATTAAATCTGTATTTACTAATATGGATAGATTTTCAAACAATCCTGAATGAAAAATCAGGATGCAGAATGATATTATAAAACCTAGTACGAGGCATCCTTTCCATTGTTCTTTTACTGCCTTCCTGAACAAAGGCAGGATTCTTCTTATTTTTCATTCTTCATTTGGTAAATTTTGATCACTAAAAGTCATCCAAACGGAAATTCAGTTCTCTAAGTGAATGCAGCCAACAACAAAAATGATGTTTTAACGTTTTATCATTTAGGATTTTCTTTCTACTGTTTGTGCAGTAGTGAACGGAGTCTAGTCTGGCTGCAAGATCTAACAAATTGGACAACAGCTCCTCAGCATTGATTAAATTCTGCAGAGTATGATCCAAAGAGGCTAGCTGTCTCCTCTGAGAATCAAAGATAAATATTTGTGGTTACAATAGTGTCACGATTCTCAGATAAAAGGAGGGATTTAGGTCTACCACTTGGCTCATGCTCCCTCCTAACCAAACCACAATTTTTCAGTAACCTAATAACATTCTGGGGAGAGAAAGCATGTTCTTTGACTACTAGGAATATCGACACAATAAAGGGAACAATTTTGCAATTTTATTTTGGTCTTTAAGGATTTCAGAATTCCTCCCTATGCTACTTGATGGCATTTCCAGTGAAGAGGGAACTGGACAGGTAAAACTTACTATTTCTTGGGAGGTGACCTAAAGAAAACCTCTTTATCGGTTGGCACCTTTATACATGTGCTGCGCATCAAATGTTCTGTTGTCCCTTAGAAGAAAGGCCTGGTGGATGATGGCAAGCATGCCAGTAATTACTTTCTTATATAAATAGTTTGCCACGTGGTCACAAACTCAAAACACAATTTGCAAGAACATAAGGAGGGCAATAGAACTCCAGTCAAATGGAAGAAAACTTCTTTGCTTCCTCAAGGTTTACTCTAACTTAGTATTGATGTAACTAGTCAAATATCCCAGAACAAAAACTTGTTATGCAACATCTAGTCTAAAACTACACAATTTAGGAGACTCATCAATTCTTCCCACTAAGTTAAAAAAGACACTGAGGTGAAAGTTCTGTCGACTTCTAGCTCTTCAGAGCAAGGAACCAGGAGGACTAGGTGAACCGTTTACTACTCTCTAGCTGCTAGTGCTTCTAGCTGGTGAATAACACAGGTTCCGGGAGAGGGGAATTATTCTCTAAGAATGAAAATTTCTTTCTAATCTAATAGTTTCATTAATATTAAGAACTCCATACATGGCTACTGGGGAAGACTGGTGGGAACCAAGTCAGCAGACTATGCCTTCTCTGAAGTCAGTTTCCTGGGACTGGTTTTTTTTTTTTTTTTTTTTTGGTGTGTGTATGTCCTGTATTGCATGAGCTGAAAGCAGATGGATGCAATCACATTCCAAGACACCTTATTTGCTGTGTTATGGACTGGGCCTATTGTCTCAGCTTACAAAAGCAATAAGGATCCTTAGACCCCTGCCAATCCATGTAACTCACCCTTTCATCTGCTTAAAAGCTAGGATCCATGAGTGATGAAAATAGTTACAACTTTTCTGTTGCTGGCATATAAAATCAGGTTCTACATCTAGATCCAGCTCTCCAAGGTCTGAGACCTCAGTGGTAGGAAGACACCACCCACATACTTCCTCATCTCTGTTTTCTCTCTCTTCTAGCTTAGCCCCCACACTGAATTCTGAAGTTGTCCTCACTGGGGTCCTCCTTTGACATCAAACAAACCTGACCCGTCTGAGCTCGGTCTCCTCATTTGTAAAATGGAGTTAATAATAACTCTTTCTTCTCTTTTTTTAATGAGAACTAGAAGAGACTACAGTTCATATAAAATCTAGGATGAGAGCACTAAATAAATGTTAGCTAATATTATTTCTATTATTCTTAATAATATATCACAAATATCAGAGGAGCTTGGGAAGTTTCCATAGGAGAGGGAGGACCTGAGGGCGAGTTTTGGAAAGTAAGGAAGCAGAAAAGCAGAGCTATGCCTCCAGGCTCAGGCTGAAGCTCCTATTTCTTCATGAGCAAGTGCTTAGATGAGACTGGAGAGGAAGAGTGGCTGATGGGGGTGTGTGTTGGTGTGGGTGCCAGGTGTTGCAGGGGTCACGGGGACAAGCATGGGACTCACTAGACTAGAGGAAAAATCTTTAGTGGGAGAAGTAAGCTTGGACAAGTAGAATGGAGACCATGAATATAACCTCTCAGAGAGTGACGCAAATAACCCACTCATGCAAATAATCCCCAAGAATGCAGCATTCTTCTCACTGACTTCTGATTCCCTGGGGGGTGGGGGTGGGTGAAGAAGGGGGTAGGGAAAGGAAGGCTGGTTCCTGGCGTCAGAAAATACAATCTTCTGGTGAGGAAATAGTTTGAATACATTTGCAAGAGAAGTTCAATACCCTCCAATGCAGGAAAAACCAGCACCAGGGATTTCCATGTACCTATCTGGAAATGCCGGACCTCAATTTATGGCCAACTTGAATTTTTGAAACTCTTTAAAAACAACATCATTCCTGAGGGATTTGGGGCTGTGTTGAAAAAGTTTTTCTGTTCCATAGGTTAGCCTAACAATATCAAGAGTTCCTGAGACCACTTACAATTTAAAACACAAACTCAGCTTTTGCCTGTTTTTAAAACATCCCTACAACTATGGGTTGTTTAAAAATAGCTATACCCCAAAGAGTTTATTTCCAACATCTGACATGATTGCATTTCGCAGTGATTTGTTATGTAAATAATGGTAGCAGAGGAGAAATATGAAAAAACATTGCCCCTTCTCAAAGCCCGATGGATTTAATGCTTTTGTTAACTCTGGATTGCAAGTCTGGGGGTTGTTTGTCTGTTTGTGGTGTGTAAAATAAAATGCTATATGCCTGCCTCAGCTTTTCTTCTGATGTACAGCAATTTGTAAAGGAACTATTGTTCCTCTATGGCTTCCCTAAATTTTCTTCACTATATTTCAGTGTGGAGAGGGGTTTCACAGTGGTGGCTCTTGAGATGATAGTGTGAATATTTTCAAAGCTAAGGGAAGGACTTTTTGAAAGGATGACTCAATCAGTGTTTAAAACTGCTGATAATTCGAGGCTTAATGGTAAGTCAGTACTTGCTAAAGATTCCATTTCTCCATCTCAAGTCTGTTTCAATGACCTGAATATGGGATGCTTTCTGTGTGTGTGTGAGTGTGTGTGTGTGAAAAGCGGAAGGTAAAACAATTTATTACATTTAGATTGGTCAATGGGAGAAAAGGCAAGGAACATATTGTTTTGCCTTGATTCTGTTTTCCTTCTAAAACATTACTTTATCATTCCTCTAATGACTGCTACCCCTTTGAGAAATATCCTACTCTATAATTCTTCTTTTAGGGGATAAGCAGAAAAGACATAGTGAGGAAAAGATAAGTTGGAGTCTTCAGGTAGTGTAACTGATGGCGAGGAAAAGGCTTGGGTTACGGGAATGGCTTTTGAAACAATGGCTGCTTTGTTAGCGGTTCATCTGGAAATGTGGGACATATCCCATATTGATGATGGAGAAGACCCACAGAAAGCCAAAACAGCCCTGAAAACCAAGGGCAGAAGAAGTGAGCCTTCTGATCCAGATCACCCAATATGCTCTGAAATTACCCTATAGAAGAAGAGATGATGCCGTAGCCCAGAGAATGGTTTGCCACCCACACCAATGATCTAAAGGTGTAATGGACTTTGCTGTATAATTACTTGTGAGTTAAAATGATTAATGAGTTTGAAGCTTTCTCTAAAACCTGATGAATTATCTAAGCATCTCCTTTCTGAAGGTCTCCAGATCTTCTTTAGGGAAGTTAGTACAAAGCAGTATTTTCATACTTAGCTTTGTGTAATGTGATAAACGAACTGCTTAAAAAAGAGAAAAAAAAAAAAAAACTTTCGGTGAATAATCTTAACCATATTAAAGGCCTAACTCAAGTTCATCCTCTGAAATCAGTAAGGAAAGAAATGTGGGCATCGTCATTTAATTAAATATGAATTTTCTTCCTCCATTCTCATTTTCTCAAGTTTCTTCATAAGCCCAGATCTTACACTAAGAAGCAGATACTTCTTATGCTGTAGCAGCATTTTGAAAGTGAAAACTCTCTGTAATCTCCTCTCTGAACTTTCCCATGCTTTCCTGGCTCTTAGAACCTTCAGAGATGTATTCCCAACCCAGTTCTATCTCTGTTAGTTGTGTCTAGACCCCAGCATACCTGTTTGGCCATCTCTGTTGAAAACCAAATTAAACTCTTAGATGGTCAACTTCTCTCCTTAAATTCCTATTTTTTTTTCCCCACAGAAAAACTAGAAAAGTTATATTGACCCCACGTCAACCATGATCTTGAGTCCAGCTCAGGAGCCTCTGACCCTTGACCAACACACTGATGAAGCTGCCTAACTCAGCTGAATCATCTCCTCCCCCAACTTGGCTCTGGCCTCCACTGGGGTTTGGTAGTAGCAAACTGAGGAAGTAAGACCTGAATCGTATACAGATGTTTCTCATCCTGTATTAATTCTGCTCACTTGCCTTTTTATTTCAGACTGCTTCAAAGAGAAAAGCTACACAAAACAAATCAACAAACACTGAAGCCAAAGGCTCAAATCAAGATTATTATTAGTTACCCCAAAGAAACCCAACAGCCACTACTTGGGCCCTACTTAGCCGGTTCCCCCTCTCCCCCAAATATGTCTGAAATTCACTTCCCTCGTGGCCCTCTCCCACTACCATCATTGTTATTTTAAACCACTCCCCCCTCCCCCTTTTTTTTCTTTAAAGAAAAGGCAGCAGCATAAGCAGATAAGGTAATCCAGGTAGCACCTCTCTCTGAAAAAACACTCTTGCATCTTTCTGTTGTCTAGTCAAAGCTATGGTTTTCCCAGTAGTCATGTATGGATGTGAGAGTTGGACCATAAAGAAAGCTGAGCGCTAAAGAATTGATGCTTTCGATCTGTGGTGTTGGAGAAGACTCCTGAGGGTCCCTTGGACAGCAAGGAGATCCAACCAGTCAATCCTGAAGGAAGTCAACCCTGAATATTCACTGGAAGGACTGAGGCTGAAGCTGAAGCTGCAATACTTTGGCCACCTGATGCAAAGAGCTGACTCACTGGAAAAGACCCTGATGCTAGGAAAGACTGAAGGCAGGAGAAGGGGATTACAGAGGATGAAATGGCCAGATGGGCATCACCGACTCAATGGACATGAGTTTGAGCAGGCTCTGAGAGATAGTGAAGGACAGGGAAGCCTGGTGTGCTGCAGTCTATGGGGTTGCAGAGTCAGACACGACTTAGTGATTGAACAACAACTGATCCTGAAGAACCATTCAAAGGCAGAATGGTGGTCATCACTGATTACCTTGTTAACGGTAGGACAGGGGCCTCATAGTCATTGCATAGAGAAGTCTGAAGCGTTTACTCATTTAAACTGTTCAAAATGATAACACTGGTACCAAAAATACTCAAAAGTTTGGCTGTACACAAAGTGGCCATGCAGTTGGTATTGCGGCTTTTGGGCATCCTCGTAGGAAAGGCATTACCTTAATGCAAGCCTGAGAATCTGCATTACGTAGGACTGGTTTGGAAGCAAAGTAGAATCAGGGAATCCATTCCCTTTCTTTCTAAAATCCATGGGTGCTGGAAAGCCCACGAGGAAGAACTGGAGGTGAGGGCAGGACACACGGACGTCAACCAGCCTGACTGGGATGCATGTCAGGTCCTCACCACGTAATCACAGATACTCAACCATAAGGGAAGAAAAGCGTTCAGAGAAAATGTAAGTTGACTGACTTTAAATAAAAGGCATCCCTTCTTTTGGTTTATTTTTTCTAAATCATGACTCTAAAACTGTAAACTTCGAATTATTTTTCTCTCCCAAACTGAAATATCACTTTCCTTCCTGGCTCAGACCACCAACCAGGTTTCTGCCACCGGAAGTGGGGAAAGTACTAGAGATCCTATGAGGAAGGTTGATCGAATGCCCTATTCTTCTAGTTTCCAAACCAGAGTCACTTGGAGACACAGACACATTTTGTTTGTGTGGTCTAAGTTGCAACCTCAAAGAACTTGGCAGTTTTCTCATTATGGGCTGTGATTTCCATGATGTGATGGTTTGCAAGGGTTTTGTTTTCAAGTAGATGTTATGGGTAATTCCACAGGACTCCTATTTCAATCCCCCTGAGTTGATAACCTTTTCTTCTTAAGTGTGACCTTTGTGTTCAGATAACCTTGGGACACAGACAAGGAGGATTCCCAGTGGTAAAAGTCTGTCTGGTGCAAAGGGGGAAGGAATAAAGTGAAACTTGCAAAATGATGGAAAGAGAAAACAAAGCTTTTCACATGCTGTTCTGTTCACTGTTTTTTTGGGGTTTTTTTGAGGAGTAATGTTCACATCTTCTCCCATTTCACTGGTTCTACTTATTGTAATTTATAGTAACAATAATTCATACTCTAACTTAGCTTTACTTCAGCAACTCTTTCTTCCTTACTTTTGGATTCAATAATACAAATGGCCAGATCACAAACTTTGCACGTAATGAAAATCTCACAAACTTTGCACTTAATGAAAATAAAACTATATCTATTATTCGGTAAAGAAGATGACACACCCATTGTTTGAGACATCTCTCTCCTGGTCTCTTTACTGTACACTTAATAAGAAAGTTTCAAGCTTTTATCCACCTCAGAAATACTGATGGAGAACCAAACAGACATTTCTTCAAGGAGGAAATGTAGATGACCAACAGGCACCTAAGATGTTCAACGTCACTAACCACCAGAGAAACGCAAATCAAAGCAACAATAAGATATTACCTCACACCTGTCAGAATGGCTGTCACCAAAAAGAACACAAAGATAACAAATGCTGGGGAGGGAGTGAAGAAAAGGGAACCTTTGTACACTGTTGGAAGGAATGCAAATTTCCATGGTGCAGCTACTAGGGAAAACAGTATGGAGGTTCCTCAAAACACCGAATATAGAACGACCATGTGTATGTCTGCGTGCTCAGTCAACTTCAGTTGTGTTCAACTCCTTGTGACCCTACAGACTGGAGCCCTCCAGGCTCCTCTGTCCATGGGACTCTCCAGGCAAGATAACTGGAGTGGGTTGCCGTGCCCTCCTCAAGGGGATCTTCCTGACCCAGGGATCGAACCCATGTGTCTTACTTTCCTGCATTGGCAGATGGGTTCTTTATCACTAGTGCCACCTGGGAAGCCCCAGAACTACCACTCCTGGGTATATATTCAAAAAATCCCCAAAATGCTAATTCCAAAGGATGCATACACCCCAGTGTCCACAGTGGCATTATTTACAGTTGCTAAGATATGGAAGTAACCTAAGTGTCCATCACCAGATGAGTGGGTAAAGAAGATGTGGGTTACACACATAATACACATACAGTGGAATATTACTCAGCCATAAAAAGAACTAAAAGTTGCCATTTGAAGCAACATGGATGAACCTGGAGGGCATTATACTAAGTAACATAAGTCAGACAGAGAAAGACAAATACTGTATTTCACAAGACAAATGTTATATGTGGAATCTAAAAAATACAACAAACTAGTGAATAAAACAACCAAAAAAGAAACAGATGCAGATATAGAGAACAAACTAGTGGTTACCAGTGGGAAGAGGGAGGTGGAGAGGAGCATGACAGGGGTAGGGGATTTTGAGGTACAAATTATTAGGCATAAAATGAGCTACAAGCATATATTGTACAACACAGGGAATATAGCCAATTCCTTTATAAAAACTATTTTGTTTGTTATTTTTGCTTTTAGTCACTATGTCATGTCTGACTTTTTCCCAACCCCATGGATTGCAGCCTGCCAGGCTTGTCTGTCCATGGAATTCTCCAGGCAAGAATACTGGAGTGGTTTGCCATTTCCTACTTCAGGGGATCTTCCCAACCCAGGAATCAAGCTCCTCTTTCTTGCATTGGCAGGCAGATTCCTTACCTCTGAGCCAGCAGAGAAACCCCATTAATAACTACAAAGGGAGAATATACTTTAAAGATTGTGAATCTCTGTATTGTACACTTGTAACTTATATAATATTCTACATCAACTATACATCAATTAAAAAGAAGAGAAATTCTAATGATAAGGCAAAAGAGCTTCACTGAAGCAACACGAGGAGCAGAAGAGCTGCGTCGGTCCTGCGGCGCTCGGGCACTGTGGGGACAGGATGAGCAATGACAGGGTGCAGCCAATGCCCAGGCTGCAGGGCGATGCTCCAGAACACTTCATGCCTTTCTAATCCCCGACTAAGCCCCTCACAGAAGAGAGCACTCACAAAACTAAATCAAATGGCAACTTGGTTTGCTCTCGCCACAAACCCCCTGGCTCGGGCTAGAAAATAACACAACAGTAGTAGACCAATGCTTTAACCTTGTAAAAAGGAGGTGTTGAAATTTATTTCTCTCTCCAAGTGGAGAGACAATCTTCTGGGCAAGCTTGGGTCTGACATAAACATGTGGTTGACCAGGATACACGAAAACGGCTATGGAAGTAGTAAGGAATGATGTGATTTAAACACAGAGGTCTGACTCCTCCTCAAGCTACCCTCAGTCCTGTAGTGGCAAATCTGTCACCCCAGGGCCACTTCTGAGCCCCCAGCTCCATCCACTTTATGTGTAGATTAGCTTTGGTTGACATCCAATACTCATCTTCTTCAGCCTTTTTACAATAGTTCATGCTGCTTATACCAGCTCCTTGGACTTCTCTTCCCTTAGCTTTAGTGTCATATACTACTTTAGGTTGTATCATTTTTCCCCCCATCTCTTATGGTGGGCTTCCCAGGCGGTGCAGAGGTAAAGAACCTGCCTGCCAATGCAGGAGATGCCAGAGACACAGGTTTGATCCCTGGGTTGGGAAAATCCCCTGGAGTAGGAAATGGCAACCCGCTCCAGTATTCTTGCTTGGAACATTTCATGGACAGAGAAGCCTGGTGGGCTCCAGTCCATGGGGTTGCAGAGAACTGGACACAACTGAGCACATCTCTTATAGGAAGTTGCCTGCCCTCCCACAACCTACTCCACTGCTTTCTCTCTCTCCCCTTGTCCTCCCTTTTCTACCTCACTACAGCTTCACAACTCAGTATTTTGATGTGACTTTTTTCCACTGACAAGTGCTAGACTCAAGTATCCATCACCTGCTAGACATATTATTCAGGTATATTCCCAATATGTTCCAGAGTGAAATCAAGATGTATTGTCCAAGTTCATCATCCAGAGTTCGCTTTTTCATGATACTCTGTTCTTTCTGCAACTAAAGCTGAGTCTCACTGTCATCTGAACCTCCCACATTCAACGACTCACATTCATTCACTGACAAATATTTAGTGTCTATCTGTTACATGTCAAGTGTTGGGGATACAGTAATGAATACAACTGATGTGGTCTCTGCTCTGCCTTCAAGGACTGTACATTCAATCAGTGCCTGAATCCTGGGGATCTGGCCTTTGTAATGTCCATATTTAACTTCTCATACCTTTCCTCATAAAATGCATCCTAATCCAGACCCTCATCACTTTTCTCTTAAACCACCACAGGGCTTCTTAAATCATTACTTCTAGTCATTGTCGCTCCTGCCTCCAGGTCACTGTACATGTGGCCAGTATCACCTTTCTATTTCTTAGCTCTCAGCACATCACTTTCTTACTTAAATCTTCAATGGCCCCCTGGTACATAGAGGGTCAAATACAGACCTTTTAGCCTAGCATTCTAGACTATTCATGATCTAGATACATTTTTCCATCTCCTATACTACTTTTCAATAATTCCCAACTTTGGTAGATATACAGAATAGTGAAGCTAGATGGGACCTTTGGGATCCCAGTATCTTCATTTTATAAAGAAACAGATGCCATAGCTCAGTTGATAAAGAATCCACTGGCAATGCAGGAGACCTGGGTTTGATTTCTGAGTCTGGAAGATTGCTTGGAGAAGGAAACAGCAACCAGTCCAGTATTCTTGCCTGGAAACTCCCATGGACAGAGGAATCTGGCAGGCTACCGTCCATGGGGTCGCAAGAGTTGGACATGACTCAGCAATGAAACCACCATAAATGCCCAAAGAAGTCAAGTAGAGTTTCAAAGGAAGGAAAGTTCAAAGTGGAATGGAGCTCAGAGGTGGTGTTGATGGTAGATGGAAGACTCCTGGTCCATCCAGCTGTAATGCATCATTTTTGAGTTTAGTTTTTAGACTATATGACTAAAAACCATCTCTACCAGGGGATGCAATCTTTACTGCTTCTCTTCATCTACTTCCTTTGTATCTTCCTCACACTCTCCCCAAAGTGATTCTGCAGGTGACTGTACCAAGAATGTCTCCCAGTTCCACAAGCAGCCTCTCACTTTGTTACCTTCCTCTGGGTCTAGCACTGGAAATCTGGAAATCTGACCTCAACAAGACAAGTGTACCTTGGGCAGAGTGGTCAGGGGCATGGTTAGAACTGCCTTGCCTCCTGATCACTCCTGGGCAACTGGGACACTGGGTACAGAATGCACCAGCTACGATGAATCTATTTACTGCAATCTGTATATGCTGCTTGCGGTCAATCCAATCCCCCTGGAATATTCTTCATGTTCTACGCATCAATTCTTGCTCATAATCCACCTTCTTTCCTGATTTCTCTCTCCTCTGAGTTACATGGCACCTTTTATGCACATTCTTGAAAGGACCTCTTTTCTTCATTAATTAAAAAAATAATTCATAGGGTGCTTACAGGCACTGTAAGTCATGAGCAGAATAGAATCTCTGACTTAAAGAAACATACATTTTATGGGACCAAACAGAAAACAATGAAATGCATCATATTTTGAATGCAGATAAGTTCTAAGAAGCTATATAAAGCATAGAAATGAGAAGAGAGAACAGTAGGGTCAGAATAGTTGTTATTTTATCAGGATATTCTCTTTAAAATTTGTGCAAGGACCAGAATGAAATGAGAGAGGCAAGCCATGTGAATATTTGAAGGAAGTGCATTCTGACCAGAGGAAGAACCAGGACACTTCCTGCAGCCCAAAGAAGTGGTCAGGCCAGGACTATGCTGGCCAGGTTCGAAGGTCAGCAGGAAAGCTAAGGGCATTCAGCTAAAACGAACAAGGTAAGGAATGCTAAAAACTGAGGACAGTGAGGTGGCTGCAGTCAGATGACAAAGGGTTTAATAAGGACTCTGAATTTCATGAAGATTAAAATGGAAAGTCTCTGGAAGGTGTTTTTTTTTTTTTTTTTTTAATGAATGATAATCTTATATTTAATTTTAAGTATTACAACAGTCCAGGCAAGAGAGAATGATGGCTTGAACCAATGCAGTAGCAGGAAAAATAGAGAGTTGTCAGATTCTGGATATATTCTGAAGAAAGAGGTGACAGGATTTGCTGATGGATTGGTTGCTCAGTGAGAGATCAAAAAGGGTCTAAGTGTCCAAGATTTCTGGCTCCAGCACCTTGAAGAATGACAGTTCAGTTTATTAGAGGAAGGCAGATATCTGAAGGCGATGGGGTGGAGTGGGAAATCAAAGTTTGGTTTTGGATACCAGCTATGAGATACTTATTTGACAGTCAAGTGAAGACATCAACAAGCAGTGAGACATGCAAATCTGGAGTCCAAGGAGGGGTATGGCCTAGAGACATAAATTTGGGAGCCATCAGAATAAAGATAACAGCTATTTAAAGCCTTAATGAGATCACCTGGTAGCAGTGAGCAGAGCTAGAGAGAGAAGACCTCCATGGACCAAGTCGTAAAGTCCTCTGAAGTTCATCAGAGATCAGGAAGATGACAAACCAGCATAGAAGACACAGGAGCATTCGTGAATTATTAGGTTGGCCAAAAAGTCTGTTCAGATTTTTCAGTGACATCTTCCATAAAGAAATTTTTGGCCAACCAAATAGAAAGAGGATAAAAGAAAATGCCGGCTGGAAGCTAAAAAAAAAAAAGAAGAAGAAGAAGAAGGCATTTTCTAAAGCGTGAGTTGCTCAGTTCTACCCAATGCTGTTGAAATGTCGAGTGAGGTTTTGTGTTAAAGCTACAGGGCCCTTGAAACTGAAATTCATACCTGATTCATTGTTTTTTCTCAGGGCCTACCCACAGTAAGGCCTATAAATGCTGAACAACTGGAAAAGAATAGTTATGATCAGTCACAGAGGACTTCCTTGCCCATGAGCAGATGTCCAGGACAAAATGGGAGAAAGATGGTCACTTTCATAGTCATCACACTGAAAACATCACCCAGGGCTCTTATTCCCTCTACACAGCACAGCACGACCCAGAGACACCCCCAGTCTGAAGACTTCAAAGGTTCTAGGAGGTGGTAGTGGAGGGTTGGGAAAGGAATGAATGTAAGACTGCAAGCAGTGACAAAAAAAAAAAAAAAAAAAGAGGCCAGAATGATTGGAATGATGCTGGGCCAAGACAGGGATTCCTGAATAAGAAAGAATCTGGAAAGCGTGTTACCAGAAACCAAAAACATAAGAGGGGAGGGGGATGCGGAGAGAAAACAGAAAGCTATGAAAGAAGGCAGAGAAAACTGAGGTAAGAGGGAAAAGAAATTAAAAGCAGAAGGAGAGAAAGAAAAAAAAAAAACAAACCTGAGGAGGTGATGCCAATGTCTGGGGAAAGAACAAAGGAAATACAACGCCATCGGCTTATGCTGAGGATGGCCTGGGTACCAAGGGACCGGTGTCTGATTTCTGTGCACCTCAAGAAGAGACAAATGGTAAATTGTGGGGTGGGAGGGTGGGGAGCCTCCACACAGCCTCCGGGCATTTTGAATCCGAGAAGAAACACACTGGCCAACGTGAAATGCTCAAGTAAACATGAATGACGGCAGCCCCGGGGTTACAAGTGACCTGACCGCATGTTTGACAAGGCCACGGGCGGCCAAGCAGCCCAGGAGGCCCCAGTCCCGTCCTCCCTACACTCCCCCGACCTCTGGTCTGCGTGCATCGCACATACAGCGGCTTCAAGGAGCAAGGAGTAAACGGTGCTCAACTGGGTGACCTCTCTGTCAGCATTTGGCTAATTAAGGAAAGATATTACCTACAGATCTCCATGTCTTGGTTCTATTTCCTGCTCATTAAAAAATGGCTTAATGAGAAAAAAAAAAATCAACGCAACAGAATCTAAATTATTCTTTTCCCCCCCCCAAACCAGCTGAGTGGCAGTGGTTGCTATTGCCAAAAACACTTGAACAATAGGATTTTGACACGAAGACTGAAATCTAAACAGCATGAAGAAATCTCGAAAGCTGGGCAGTCCCCATTATCTCATGCCTGCACGACTGTCGTCCAAGAGATGAGGGATGGTTCTCCGTCGGTGCCAGCGGCGTGGCGGGCCAAAGCCTCACAGAGCCACTAATTGCCCATCTGCTTGTTTACACAGCCTGGAGATGGTGACTGGACAAACAGCTCATTTCCCTTGAAATGGGACCAAACTGGGGGGAGCCTGTCATATGTGACAGAGGAGGAGCGGGCAGAACTCTCATGGGAACACGACTCCAGATCAAAGCCAGGGACCGGCGAGCCCAGCTCGAGTAGCCGACTTTCCCTGAGTAGTGTCAGGACCGTCACTTTCTTTTTTTATTTTATTTCTTCAAATTGAAGTATAGTTGATTTACAATATTGTGTTAGTTTCAAGTACACAGCAAAGTGATTCAGTTACACACACACACACACACACACACACACATGTGTGTGTGTATTTTTTTTTCAGATTCTTTTCCCTTATAGGTTATTACAAAGTATGGAGTAAAGTTCCCTGGGCTATACAGCAGGTCCCTGTTGGTTATCTATTTCATATATAGTAGTGGATATATGTTAATCCCAAACACCTCTTTCTGCATCCTATTTCCCCAGGTCACCACTCCCTGCGGTTGGGAGATTTGGAGATATTCATATGCAAGAATCAACTGGAGAGAGTCAACTGTAAGCAAAGTTCCAAGGCTTCTGCAGCTAAGAAGAGTCTGTTCCAGGGAACTTCTGGGCCCTCTCAGATTTCAATGGACACTTAGCATTGGCCACACTGGACAACTGCTCACTATTTCAGCATCTTCCTTGTCTCCTAATCTAGACAGTGACCTACTTGAGGTCAAGGACTGGAAGCCCCCTGGATTCCACAGCAGGACACGTCATATGTGAAGAACTATTAACTGGGAAACGCCATGGTGGTGAAAGGTGATGAGCAACTCCTAGTGTGGTTTATGTGTTTTTCTCTTTGCCTCTATCAGAAGGTCTCCATCCAGAAACCCAGACTTGGGCTGACTATGGAAATCAATAATGCCTGGTGCCTATCAGAGTCCCAGAAACAGAACTGAGAGGATTCTCTTGAGAACCTATTCCTCCTCAAAATGAGAATGAGCATAAAAAAAAATTCTACTGTGCAGCCCGAGGTATTGTTTTAACATGCAGTGATATAGCCATGAAGCGGGAGCAACAATAAAAAACACTGCCTCTAATTATTGGGAACTTCCTACAGGTACACGGAGAACTGTATGCATACTGTGGGGAAAACCTACATTGGTAAGTCAACCAAATGTCAGATTTTGCCCTCTGAACAATCAGGGCAACACAACTTAGAAATGTGACAGATTCAGGTTGAACAAACACCCAAGGGAGAACCGCAGCCCTGTCATCCTAAACAGATTGCGGGAGACGGGGAGGCTGGTGAGAAACAAGCTGAGATCTGTGGGCAGAACGGAGGGTCCCTGCTTCGTGCATCACTCGGCTTCTGCGCGTCACTGCTGCATCCCAGCTCTGCGGCTCAGGGACTCTGTCCCTGGGGCAGCTGTGGCAGGGAAGCAGAGGGGCAGAAAAAAGCCAGAACAGGCGACACCTCTTTCCTGGAGAGGGTCGACAAGCAGGTCACCTTTAGGATTAACATATCCTCAGGAGGAACCCTGAGACTAGCTGAAAATCCAGCTACCGGCAGCTCTCTTTTCCCCCATTAGAAAGGTGGGAGCATTTGGTACCATCACCCGAAAGATTCTACTAAGGAGTTAACAGCATGGCATGAGCCTCTCATCTCTAAAGTATAACGGCCAGGTGAAAGGCATTTTAGATCATGTGGGGATCAACATGCAGGCAAGTTACAGGAATCCCGGAGGCTTGTATATTTCATTCAGCACCGAGGAAAAGATGGCTGCTTTTGGGGAGAGGCAGATGTGGGGAGCACAGCGATCCTCGGGAGGACGAGGACAATAACCCAAGAGGGAGGTGGGATGTATAAAAATGGTACAGACACGAGGAGGATTCCCCACATATACAGAGCAGTAAGTGGACAGCAACTTGCACAACTGCAGTACTGGAAAGAGAATGCACACAACTGGTTAAGTTCTAAACAGTGTGAGAAATAGCTGTTTAAAGAAGAAAAGATGACTCCTCACTCCACCCTCCCCATCTTTGGAAGATACACATAGACAGGAGTGTCACACAGTACAGAGGGCTTGTATTACACAGAAACTGTTGCTCAAAGAGGGACTTACACATAGGAACAAAATTTAAAAACAAACAAACCACCGCCATTTATCACAGTTTATCCAGCCAGTGGTTTTCTTTATCCCTTTGGCTATTACTTGAGATATTTCTGCTTGGAATGTTTGTTTCCTGTTTCCCGGCAGCTCATTGATCTTGCTTGAGTTTGGATTATCACAGTTTGTGGGAAACAATCTAGACTACTTTTGTAGCTTGTTCCTCCTTAGATGCCTCTTGGATGCTGTCCATTTAATACTTATGAGAAATACAAACATACACATTATGTGGTATTCTAATCTCAGAGTATAGTGTGTCCCGGGAGAAGAGGTTATATAAATCCAGGGGAACAACGTCATTATTTTAAGTTAAGACAAGGTGGTGGTGCAAATCAATCCACCTGGAACATGTGATCAAAACTCATAAACCTGAGCATAAATTTCAGATTTTTGGTTTCTCATCTATAGTTTCGGGAACAGAAAACTGGTAGATAAAATAGCAATAGCAAAAGTATTTTCAATGTGGTTTTTAGAAGTGGCTCTTAAACCTATATACCATCCTATAGGTTTATGGTATATAAACCTATATACCATCCCGAGTGGAAAGCATTTTTATTTATTTTTTTATTTTACAGTCTTTTATTTTTAATTGGAGGATAATTATTTTCTAATGTTGTGATGGTTTCTGTCACACACCAACATGAATCAGCCATAGGGAGACATATGTCCTCTCCCTCTTAAACCTCCCTCCTACGTCCCTCCACATCCCACCTCTCTAGGTTGTCATAGAGAACCTAGAGCCATTTATACTAAGTAAGTCAGAGAAAGACAAATATCATATATCAATGCATATATATGGAATCTAGAAAGGATTTTTAAGCATATCTAGGCAGTGCGCAAATGGTCATCTGTACTGTGCTATTCAGTAGTTCATAGTTAAGATAGTAAACGAGGACAGCCCTGATAAGCACAGGGGTGCTTGTCCTTTGAGTACAAAGGACAAATCCTGATCCCCTGTGACCACAATTACCTGCTGTAGCTAGGCAAAGTCTTCCTAGGTCTGTCTTTAAAAGGTTGTTTACCTTCTTAGGGAAAAATCGAAACTCTATGGATTCATATTAGATTAAAATATTCCAGCAGATGCTTTTCTGGCAGTGGTGGGCCACTCAATCTTCTGTCAGAGGCAGCATCATTAACCTGGCCGTTGAGGGACCAGAGAGCAAAACATAACTCACTAGAGAAAGGCATACAGAACCTATCACTGGGCTTTCAGAGTGGACAATTTTATTAAAGACAAGAGTTCAGTTCAGTTCAGTCGCTCAGTCGTGTCTGACTCTGCTACCCCATGGACTGCAGCACACCAGGCTTCCCTGTCCATCAACAACTCCCGGAGCTTGCTCAAACTCATGTTCATTGAGTCGGTGGTGCCATCCAACCATCTCATCCTCTGTTGTCCCCTTTTCCTTCTGCCTTCAATCTTTCCCAGCACCAGGGTCTTTTCCAAAGAGTCAGTTCTTTGCATCAGGTGGCCAAAGTATTGGAGTTTCAGCTTCAGCATCAGTCCTTCCAAAGGATATTCAGGACTGATTTCATCTCCTTGCAGTCCAAGGGACTCTCAAGAGTCTTCTCTAATACCACAGTTCAAAAGCATAAATTCTTCGGTGCTCAGCTTTCTTTGTGGTCCAACTCTCACATCCATACATGACTACTGGAAAAACCATAGCTTTGACTACATGGACCTTTGCTGGCAAAGTAATGTCTCTGCTTTTTAATATGCTGTCTAGGTTGGTCATAGCTTTTCTTCCAAGGAGCAAGCATCTTTTAATTTCATGGCTGCAGTCACCACCTGCAGTGATTCTGGAGCCCAGGAAAATAAAGAAGACAAGCGTACAGGAAAGGAAATACCCAAGTTCCCAATTTGATCGATTTTTGATAATTTGCTCTTTAAAAGTTGTAACAGTTAAATTCAGACCTTAAATCAAGCGGCAATTACACTGACAAGAACAACATGGCAGCTTCAACTTTCTTTCCTCTCTCATGTCTGTGCTGGGGAATTTGACTTCTTGGTTTTTATTTTAGTGCATTGAACCATATTTAAAATGAAAAGATGATAAGGTTGTAGGAAAGAGGTCTAGGAGAGTAGGTTACAGGTCATTTGTCCCTGGGGCAAGGAAGGAGGACAATCTTCATAGCATCAACAACATGAGGTGTTGAGTTCTCAGAGGACTGATGCTTTAAGGCTCCAATTCCAAGGAAAACACCATAAACAATGCAGAGTAGAAACTATACCAATGGGAATTGACACTGAGACCCAGGAAATATATCCTGATGGTGACGGTTCTCACGTGCTGAAACAAGGGCAAGAACATGTGAATCACTTGGTAAGGTGGGTTCGTGTGGCTACTATTTTTGAGGCTATTTCTTCCCCTGTAGTAACACAGAGAAATAAGGATGTTTCTTCAGAAGGAGACTGAGGAGAGTGATGAAATCTTATTCCCTGGAAATACTATCTGTCCTGAAGAACTTATAAGGACCAGAGGAAACATATTTTTATTTTGCCAACTGTCTGACCCCTCAAGGCAATACCGATTCCTGTTCCCAGGGCAAGCTTCACAAATCTTGGTGGACTCAGTTAAGTAAAAGCCAGAACCTACTAGTTAAGAGTCTAGACAACAAGGGACATAAAACTGTAGAACAATCTGACACTCTGCGGTCGCCTGCCTCCAGGAGAGCCACCATCAATTCTTTCCTTCCTGGTATATATGCACCGTTCACCACTGAAAGGTGGGGTCTATTGCTCCACTCTGTTGAAAATGGGCTGGTTTGTTACTTCTTTGATCAAGTGACAAGATGTCTTATCTCTAGCCTTTAAGAGGATTAGTTGTTTCTGCTTTGAGGGGGAACAATTGTTTCTGGAAAGAGTCAGCCACTATGAAAGAAATCTAACCACACCCAAGACCCTACGCTGTGAGGAAGCCGAGTACAAGTGGGAAGACTGCATGGACTAGGAGAAGTTCAGTACCTCCCACCTGTGCTATCCATCCCAGCCCAGGATCCAAACATGTGTATGTAATCAGATGATTCCAAATCCAGCTACCTTCTGACTTCAACCTCATGGAAAACTCAGAGTAAGAACCCCCAGATGAGTCAAGTCAACCCACAGAACTGAGACAGACAGTAATAAACCTACTCAGTTTTGAGTTTATCTATTACAGATAGCCAGAATATAGCATGTGGATTCTTAATGCCAGTAAGCTATAATCTCTACTTGCAGACATAAATTCCAGAAGCAAAGACTGTGTTCGTCTTGCTCATCATTAGCAAGTAGCACAGTGCCTAGAACGTAGTAAGACCTTACTATTGAAAGAACAATTTGAACAACTAGTATGGCAAAAAAAAAAAAAAAAAAGACCTGTTATCAACAAAGTATCTTAGATGGAACTAAATCTGACTCTGTTTCATAAATATAAGTCACAACAAAACACAAGGGACACAAGGGAACATAACGGGAGGGTTAAGGGAAGGCAGAGGGCACATATTTATGCATATTTGGTGAGACACTGTACTAGGTGGCTGACGTATGTGCGCTGATTTGATCATTACAAAAACCTTATGGTGTTGATGTTACTACTTCTATCTTTGGGATGAGACAACTCAGCCCTGTTTGGATACAATAACTTTCAAGGTCAGAAAGCGAAAGGATTGGAACTCAGGTTTGTGTAATTCTAAAGCCAGCCCTCTTTTTCACTACAGTCTCCCAGGAGACTACAACAGAAACAATAAGAAAACAATTTGAAAGAGACGCAAAACCCATCCCTTGAATCTTACCCAGGACCAACTAGCTTCATTAATTGCTGTCAACATGCTGGAACCTATTTCACCACATGAAGCTCAGACCAATTACCGTTAATGCCACAGCCATGACTACAAACTGGAAACCAATGCCAGAGGAAGCTTAAGTTTAAGAAAGCAGATGATCACGCACATATATTATGTTAGCAATTAGGCTTAATCCTAGAATCATGAAACCAAAGGGAAGATATTAAGGAAAGAATAGTGTCCTCCTGGGAAGAATAGCAATTTCAAATGTATTTTTAGAGGATTTCCGCATTCAATCTACTTGAATATATTACACTCCCTTAGAATTATTATATTACAATTACTCATATCCCACATTTCATTTATTTCAGCAAGGAATTGGGATGGGGTGATGATCTCAGTAGGCAGATGGTTTGTTCATTTCAATGAATAATTTGAATGTCAACACGTTGGTAGATGATAGGGAGAGAGGGGAAGTGGTAAGTAAAAAAGGTCCTGGTGCCAGACTCTGAGATGGAGTGAGGATGTGCTATCATGGATCAGCACTTCAAGAAGTTAAGCACTTAGCTTTTGCTAATTTTATTAAAGGACATAAACCAACACTGCATATTTTCTATAGTGGAAAAACCATTGTTTATCCCTACTAAAAACAGTTATGATCTACTCAAATACACATTTTTTTTTAATTTGCAGAATAAAACTAATAGAAATCAAAACTTGAATATAAAAACTGGTGGAGAAAGGTAGATACAGTTCTCAATTCAAAAGATTAATAAAAGGATCAAGGAATTAAATGATCACATTCTCTAGCTTCAGCTTGCAACCTTTCGAAGTCTCATCTTTCTCCCATCTGCTAGAAAGCAGAGTCTGAATGTTCCGGTAATTAACAGTGATCAAGGATAGTTACAATCATCTACTCTAGCGGTGCTCAGTGTCATGTTCAATCACTTTTAGCCCCTGGAACGAGGCAATCAGACTCTTCTGAGTCCCAGGGATCATGTGTTTGCAGTTCAACTTGATGGCCACTAGGTGGCGATACTGTTGACTTGAGTAACTATGAAGTTAGAGCCACAAGGCAAGTCATATTTAATAGAATTATGGAAATACTTTCTATCATTAAGGTATAACTATAGACACTACAATAATAATTTAAAATGAAATATTTTATTATTATAGTAAAAAATACAATACTGTAGAAACGCTCAGGCATATCTGGTACCTGATTTTTCCTCTAATCACATTTATAGCTGCTAAGTCACTTCAATCTTGTCCAACTCTGTGTGACCACATAGACAGCAGCCCACCAGGCTCCCCCGTTCCTGAGATTCTCTAGGCAAGAACACTGGAGTGGGTTGCCATTTCCTTCTTCAGCGCATGAAAGTGAAAACTGAAAGTGAAGTTGCTCAGTCGTGTCCGACTCTTAGCGACCCCATGGACTGCAGCCCACCAGGCTCCTCCGTCCATGGGATTTTCCAGGCAAGAGTACTGGAGTGGGGTGCCATTGCCTTATAGTGATCTACAAATTATTCCTAATGGAAATCAATCCTGAATATTCACTGGAAGGGCTGATGTTGAAGCTGAAGCTTCAATACTTTGGCCACCTGATGCAAAGAACCAACTCATTGGAAAAGAACCTCATGCTGGGAACTACTGAAGGCAGAAGGAGAAGGGGAGACAGAGGATGAGACGGATGGCATCACCGACTCAATGGACATGAGTCTGAGGACACTCTGGGAGACACTGAAGGACAGGGAAGCCTGGTGTGCTGCAGTGCATGGGGTCACAAAGAGTCGGACATAACTTAGTGATTGAACAACAACAAATTGTAACAAATAAAGCTTCATGTCCTAGGGAAATTCAGTTTATTTTCATTGCTTTTGACTTACTTTTAGAAAAGATGAGCAAGTTGAACATGATTTTCCCTCTGGTACATAAGACCTTTTACTGTACTTGTTTATTATTTGCCATTTGATTTCGCAACTGCAGTTACTCAAATCATTAGGAAGCAACACTTCTGTGATTGATTTTCTGAGCTCCAGCCTCTGAACCTTTTGACCAGATTGTGATAAAATGCCTGAGAATATAGCTGTAGCTGACATATATATAGTGCCAGGCTCTGTGCTAAGCTCTCCACCTACATTACATCATTCAGTCCTGGGTTCCTACTGGCTGCCACAATTCTTCTAAAGCAAAATGAACTCGACAGAAGAAACAGACCTGTAGGCAGGTGGAGAAGGGGACAGAGGATGAAATGGTTGGATGGCACCACTGACTCAACGGACATGAGTTTGAGCAAACTCCAGGACAGGAAAGCCGGGCATGCTGCAGTTCATGGGGTCGCAAGGAGTCAGACACGACTTAGCAACTGAACAAAAACAATTATTTGAAAGAATGAAGGGATCATTCCAGATTTGTACATTATCTGCAAAATCACATATTATATAATATGTATTCTGGACAATAACTCCCAGAAGGCAGTATAGGTGTTAGGTTCTTCCAACATGAAGACAATAACTGAGTAATTCAAAGAGAAGTCATCTGATAGCAATTGCAATCAATCACTGATGAAAACCTCAATGATAGTTGTCAAGAATCCAAAGAGGAAGTGGCGGCTGAGCCAACAATTACACAAAGCAATTTATCATGAAAACACTATTATGCAAGAATGTAGAGTTCAATACTGATTCCACAAAATACTGAACTACTTGTCACTGCAATTCTTTCCTAAGTACAAATGAAACTTCTGTTGTTACTGTTGGTTGCGGGGGTGGGGTGGCGCCTAGATTGGAGTCTGTATTAGGACTCCAGGATTGGGAGTTGCTGGCATTAAACTATGGTGGACAAGTCTGCTATTTTCATGTTTTTCTCATTTAGATGGTGAGAGAAAATGCTTATTTCTGGTTAGCTACCAGGGTCTTGGAACACAGAAAAAAGAAATTATTTTCCAAGTTATTACAATGGCACAATACCAACACTAGGATTAAGATCACACTGACCTTGAGTAAGTTCCTGAAATTCTCAGATTCCGTCTCCTTACCTGGAAAGTTAGGGATAATAAAATCAGCCTCAAAAGACTGCTGCATTAAATGAAGCACTCTTTTAACTGTTGGAAGTCATGATGCATTCTGGAGATCCATCAAGATGGTGGAGTGAAAGGACATGGAATTCATCTCCCGATAAGAACATGTCAAAAATACATATACCTGTGGAGTAAATCTTATTGAAAACTAACTGGAAACTGGAAGAAGGACTACTGCACAAACAACCAAGGCTGAAAGAAAGGCACCCATGTAGCTGGACAGGAAGCAAAGAAAAGTGATTGGGTAGGGAACCTGTACCTAGGGCACGCAGGGGGAAAAGAGAGGTTTCACAGGCGGACACCCACCCTGGGAAGGGAGTGGGTCAAGCCACAGACTGGATGCCCCACTCCTAGGGTCCTACTAGGGGAGGTGAGTCCCTTTGGCTCACTGGAGGACTTCTGGGATAGCAGGAGCTTGGCACTGGATCTGGGGCAGCCACAACTGGGAAGACTCAACTGCGAGATGCAGAGGCAACCTGGTCCCAGGGCAGAGCCCACTGCTGGTGCTTGCTTGAGCAGCGAATCAGAAGCGGTCCATATCTCTGACGGCAGACACTCTACCACAGCTCACGCCTCGACAACACACACCGAGAGTCTGCTGTGGGCGCCAGTCTCCGGGCACGGTGGCGCCACAACAGGCTGCCAGAGACTAGGGTCAGTGATTGGCTGTGCGGGAAAAGGGGACTAGAACCCAAGACTGAGTCTGAGTGGAGGGAGGGAAACAACTCGGGGCATTGACACAAGAACAGGGATTCCTAGGTGGTGCAGTGGGTAAAGAATCCTGCCAATGCAAGAGATGCGGGTTCGATCCCTGGGTTGAGAGGATCCCCTGGAAAAGGAAATGGCAACCCACTTCAATACTCTTGCCTGAGACAGAGAGACCTGGTGGTCTACACTCCACGGGGTCACAAAAGAGTTGGACAGGACTTAGCAACTGAAAAAACAACTCAAGCACAGCATCAGAAACAACTTGGACCTCCAGCTGACATGGGCTTAGAGCCTGCATGGGCCCCCCTTGCTTCAGCACTGCCCCTCTCTGAGGCAAGGGTCTTCATGCAGGGATAGGGGAAAACACACACTTAAAAGGAACACAGACAGTGTGAGCCTGAACCTCAGGACTTCTGCTCCAGTAGCTTGGGATCTGACTCTGTCCCTACAAGGGCAGTGAGGGTCACTGAGCAGAAGGGCTGTCCTGCCCCATACCTGGCGCCAGCTCCAGCCCCTCCATCTCCAGCCGCACCCTCCACCAAGGGGAGAGCTAACAGCACGCCCCAAGGAAAGACAAAACTTGTTCATGTCAAATCCAACTATCCCCCTGAAGGCATCGGACACGTGCAGTCTGTATAGGGATGCTCCCACACAAGACGCATGCAATGGTTTCACCTGAATACACAGAGGCAGAGAAGGTAAAATGAAAAGGCAGAGGAACTGCTCTCAAGGGAAAGAGCAAGAAAGAAACCCCTGGAAAACAAAACAGTGAAACAGAAATAAATAATTTACCAGAAAATGAGTTCAAAGCATTGGTAGTAAAAATGTTAGCTCGATTAGGGAAAGAAAAGATGTACAATGTGAAGATTTTAACAAGGGAGAGTGAAGCTTACCTATCCTACTGTACTGCCAATAGTCTGTTACTGGAATTTTTATAATTTTGCAGGGAAAAGGAATTTTAATGCAATTTATTTTGTATTTCTCTCCTTTTGAGAGTGTTATTTGTCATATGTTAAAAAAAGCAGTTTCTGTTCATATTATTTGTCTTTCTTTTTAATGGGTGCTGGTATTTCTCCTCAATGTCTAGAAGCTCTTATACAGAAGGTAGATTGAGCTTTCACGTATGCTAAGAGTTGCAAATTTGGGGTTATGATGGATTTATTTTTCTTATATTAAGAAAGTATGTGCTAGTTAATTAACATGGAGCTTTTAAATGAAGAATGGATGTTGAGTTCTGTCACCTGCATTTTTTACTATCTAAAGAGATAATCCTGAATATTCATTGGAAGGACTGATGCTGAAGCTGAAGCTCCAATACTTTGGCCACCTGATGCAAAAAGCCGATTCATTGGAAAAGACCCTAATGTTGGGAAAGATTGAGGTCAGGAGGAGAAGGGGGCGACAGAGGATGAGATGGTTGAATGGCATCACCGACTCAATGGACATGAGTTTGAGCAAACTCTGGGAGACAGTGAAGGACAGGGAAGCTAGGCGTGCTGTAGTTCACGGTGTCACAAAGAGTCAGACAAGACTTAGTGATTGCACAACAGCAACAACAGAGAGATAATCGTGCGAGTTTTCTTGTTAGAGCTATTAATTGGTGAACTGTGGTAAGTGTCACTAGATTAGCAAGGTGAGACTGCCCTATAGAGTCTCATCGTTACATTCTGGGGATACATTTCATTTGGTCATGAGGTGTGCTGTTTTATTTAGAAGTTTTAAAATTTCAGTTTTATTTTTCTTGGGGGGGCAATATTTTTTCAGGTATTTATATCAGTAAAAAGAGTTTAGACATTCTTTTTTTGCAAAACATTTCATTGGAGAGAAAGGGGGAAAAAATTACTGAAAAGAGAATTTATTGGATGGTTGGCCAAAAAGAAAATTAAATATTGAGTAAATATTAAATACTTGGGTAAATTAAATATTTAAAGGGGGTTGAGTGGAAGGGAGAAGAGAGGAGGAAGAAAGGGTAGGGAGAGAGGCAGAGAGGAGGGAGAGGAAGAGATATAGAAACTGTTGGCAGGTGGGGGAAATACATGCTCTTGACAGAAATTGCTGGAAAAAAATGTATTCAAATTAATCCTGTCAGATAAGAGTCTACTTAATAAACTTCTGATAAGGTTTTCTCCACCTTCAAAGGATTACTGCTGTGTTACTTCAGTGACCTGGAAATCACAAGACTGTCTTAATTCTTGGCCATCTAATGTTCTTTGGAGTCATCCCCATGGGTGCTTTTTTGAGTAGTGATGTATACAAGAACTCATTTTGGCTCATTTAGAGTGTGTGTTTCCCCCACTGCAGTCCTTCCTTCTGGAAGTTCTGTGAAGAATGAATTATTTCCTTTTACAGGTCTCATGGTCCAGATCAGTGACCTGTCCTGATCTCTGTAACCTTAAAATTTGAATACAGCGGCTCAGATGGTTTACTTTCTATATTCTGGGGGCTGAAGTGAAGAGATTACCTAATAATGCTCTTATTCTACAGTTTCCAGAGGTTCAATTTCAACCTTTATCAATCCACTTTAAGTATTTATGAAAAAATGGGTATATGCATATCTGCAGCATAGAAAGACACTTTGATATCCAGGAGACCTAACCACAGGGGTGCGTTGTAGACCAAAAATGCATCTTACCAGATTCTGGCACCATTTACCAACACGAAAAGGACTTAAACAGGAAACCCATGTAGGGAGAAAAAAGTCTGCAGGCACTTTACAAGACACAGGTTCTTTGTTCATTAATTAAAAAAATAATTATTAACACCTATTATAGGCCAGGCTAAGCCTATATTATACTGAGACAAGAAAATGAACAGAACCAGACAGACATAGTTCCAGCTATCACTGGGTCTGCAACTTAATAGATAAACCTTTTTGCTTTCAAAGCTTAAAATCAGAGTTACTGTTATTTTTTTTAACTTGGTAAACTTATCTACTTAGTTTTTATTAGAACACAGTTTCTTGACATTAAGCGTATCTTTAATCTCAGATGGTCAAAGAACCTCAGAAGACAGTTGGATAAATTAAGACTAGCACCGTTCATTCAGATTCACTTTGATTTGAGTCCACTCATGGATGCCAAGTAAAACTAATGGGGAATGAGATAAGGCCAAGTGTGGGAGAGTGTTGGTATTAGCACCAGGTTAGATTCCAGCCCTCCCTGCCAAAGCTATAAATACAAATGACCAATTTAACAGCATGAAAAGACCACCCTAAAGATCTATACCTGAGATCTAATCAGTTGTTCTGCGCCTTCTTTCAATTACAGGATCCCTGCCACGTTTATGGGGACTTTTAATACAAGCATCACATTTTTGAAGGCCATATCATTATGACCATGTTTGATCTGAGGGTGGGAAAACATGAGCTCAAATAATGCCTGCACAAGGTCACTCTGAACGGAGCTGTAAACTGGAATCAATAAGAGCCTACTGTGGAAAAGAAAAACGAAGTCAGGGAAAGGGCTCAGATACTGTGGAGGATGCAACTCTGAAAAGGGGTGCCATTAAAAGTACTTTCGATTCTGTGCGGAAAGTGAAATTAGTTAAGAACATGCTTTGTCAAACAACACTATTTAAGGGCATTTGGAGAAGGGAAGGATGATAAAAGATAGAAGGACAAGCACATCATCCCCACTTGAGTGTGGCAACAGGATATGATTTACAAAAGAAAATTAAACCATCATGATGGCCAAAAGAAATGAACTGCAGCTTAGATGAAAATTAGCCTAACCATGAATCAACTGAGTCACAATGCATGTGTATGACTCCTCAGGTGTAAAGAATGTAATTGCTTAAGTCTTTATGAGTGACGAATCTCTAATAGAAAACTGGCTTTCCTGCCAGAAATACTCAAATACTACAGAAGTATAGAAGTATCTTTTCTCAGTTATGGTTATTATATTATACCCTGTACTCAGATATTCTGATACTCCAGGAGTTTTTCATTCTCCACCCTTTCTTGGGGGATATCTTCTTCATTCCTATGACTTAAACTGCCATCCTCTGAAGTCTCACCCAATGCTCTTCTAAAAGCCCAATATTCTACTTGTGTCTCAAATTTATGTCAAGTCAACATGTCCACACTTTATGTCACTGTATTCTACCTCAAGTGGGACTCCTACATCAGTATCCAGCCAGTTATTCAAGCAAGAAAAGGAAGTCATCGTTTCCCCTCTGTTTTTGTACTTCTCATAGGTTATCTAGTTTTCTAACTCCTAAAAGCTTTATCAACATGTTTCTTCCTTTCTTATTTCTACTGTGGTTCCTTTTGCTCAAGTTCTTACCATCATTTGCCTGGACAGCTACAGAAGAGCTTGACAGACTGGCTTCCCATTATTTACTATCCCAACTCTTCTTTATATTGCTCTTATTTGCAATGTATTTCTTTAAAAAAATCTTTTTTTTTGCTACGCTGCACAGCTTGTAGGATCTTAGTTTCCTGACCAGGGATTGAACTGCACACCCCACTTTCATCAGGGAAAATGTGAAGTCCTGACCACTGGACCACCAGGGAATTCTCTACAATGCATTACTTAACAACAACAAAAAGCAAAATGATTCCAACACATGAACATTACAACAAACAAACCCAACAGAACATGTCACTCCCACACACATAATTTTTCAAAGGGCTCTCACTTGCCCATAAGACAAAGTTCATATTTTTAAGCAAGTCACTGAGATTCTCCTCTCCTTTGGGGTCTTGAGCTCTTGCCATACGCCCTGTGATACAATCACACCAAGTCTTATGCCATTGCCCAAACACAGCATGTCTTTCATCCTGAGCCTTGCAGTGTTTTCCTTTGCCTGGAAGGCCCTTTATAATTTGTCTGCAGAGAATTTCTAATCTTTAATTTCCTCATCTGTACAACAGGGTGATCATAGTGTTTACTTCAGAGGGTTGTCATGAAGACTAAGCAAAATGATCTGCTCCCCACGGTGCCTAGCCTACAGAAGCAATCACCAAATGTTAGCAATCACTGTCATTGCTGTCACTGTCATCATTGTTATCTCTGTTTGGTTTTCTTTTTCAAATCGCAACAAAAACATCTCCTTCACTCAGTCTCCCCTCACTTACCTGGAAGCATTAATCATTCCTTCTCTCTGATCTGATATGCCTAAATATAGTAGCATTTACATCAATTTCAAAATTGATGGAATTTTCATATTTTAGCATCCTTGATACTGGGGTATATTTTGTAATCTATGACAAGTCCTGGCTTAATTGGCAGCAATTTTTGTTTCTTTGGCCACCTGATGTGAAGAACTGACTCACTGAAAAGACCCTGACGCTGGGAAAGATTGAAGGCAGGAGAAGGGGCCAACAGAGGATGAGATGGTTGGATGGCATCACTGACTCAATGGACGTGGGTTTGAGTAAGCTCTGGGAGTTGGTGATAGACAGAGAGGCCTGGTGTGCTGCAGGCCATGGAGCAGCAAAGAGTCGGACACGACTGAGTGACTCAACTGAGTAGCACTTGGATTAACGGTGTTACTTATAATGAGTAGTATAATAGATGACACCTAAACTTATGATAACTGCCACAAAAACATGATTATCCATGGTGTATAATGCATATTTATAGTAGACTGGAAAGCCCACATTTTCTGTGACTCAATGAACCATCTCCAGAAGAAAGGGACTGCTATATGGAACTCTACAGTAGCCAAGAGCTATTTCATTCGTATATACTGCAATGTAGCAAGGTCCCACCCCCTGAACCACAAAAAGGCAGCCTGATGAAGCAGCGTGCCATCACCTCTTTCAGCTAAGCACTCACATCTAAGAGCCAAACAGCCGCGAGATCCAGAAAATGAGTGGGGAGAGGCTGAACCCAGGATTTAATAAGCTCAGAAGGTAAAACAATTACGTGAAGAAGAGAATGAAGGAATATGGTGGGAAAGGCCAAGGGATCATGCTTCTAGACAGCCTGTCCAATAGAGTTCAAAGCAAGCCACAGACATAGTTTTAAATGTTCTAGTATCCATGCTTTGAAACGAAGTCAATTAAGATTAATCATGTATTTTATTTGTTTAACCCAACATAGAAGAAAAAATGCTATTTACCATGAAACCAATATAAAAAAGAACTATTTGGGGGGACTGTCTTCAAAATCTGATGTATGATTGATTCACATGGCACATCTCAGTTTGGATCAGCCAGATTTCAACTGCCCAGCAGCTGCATGTGGCCAGTGCGTACCATCCTGGGCAGCACAAAGCCAGACTGCTTTTTGGACCAATTCAGTTAAGTAATGAGTCAACAGGAACAGGTATTTCAACAGTGACTCTTTCTCACCACATGATATTGGGAATGTTTAAGGTTTATTTTTATATTTTAAAATTCTTTTTAGAATAGTAATCTTCCTTCAAATTCTTTTCGTGTCTCATTTTGGCTGACTCTGTTTTAACCATAATTTGAGGTTATTCCTATATCCTGCCCAACTTCCCTTCATTCTGCTGGTTAAAGAAGAGGTGACTCCTTTATTCAATTGTAGACTCTTCCCCAGTGAGTCGATCCCTGGGAGAGGGACAAGGAGTCTAGGGTTCACCTTAGGATTGTCAGCCTCTGTCATAATGCCTAACACATAGCAGGCTCTGAAGAAATATTTTTGAATACACATTAAAAGGTGAACTAAGGTTGACAACAGTGGTTCTCAACCTGGGCTGCACCTGGGCATAATTTCCCACTGGAATTATGTTGGGAGTTAAAAAAAAAAAAAAGACTGCTGATGCCTGGTCTCACCCCCAGAGATCCTGGAAGTAGGTCTGAAATTTGGCTTGGATGTTGAAATTTTAAAAATCTCTGCCACGCGATCCTAGTATGCAGTCAGGGTTGAGACCACTGCTCTAGGGCTTTCTTAGGACAGCTTACTCTGGCCACATCCTTGTTTTCTTGACACAAGGTTCAGTTTGCTTCAGCTCTATTCCTACTCTCAGAACAGATCAAAAGTTTCTTAAGAAACCTTGTAGAGAAGAAACTAAAAGAGAATTCCCAAGAATGATTTGCAAATCCTTTTCCAAGGCATTGAAGATTTTCAGTGTTCTAAATCTATTCATATTTATCTTTTTCCAACAAAAGGAATAAAATTCTCAATGTAAGTGTTTTAAATTGCTAGCTAATTGGAAAAGATCATAAGGCCATTAGAGCATACAAACTGATAACATCCAGGCATTCTTACTGCAGAATTTTTTAGATATAAAATAGCAATTAAAAATAGAAATGGACAGCCAAGACAAGGAAGCAACCTAAATGTCCACTGACAGACAAATGAATAAAGAAGATGTGGTGTTTATGCGTGTGTGTGTGTGTGTGTGTGTGTGTGTGTGTGTGTGTGTGTACTGTGCTTAGTCACTCAGGCATGTCCAGCTCTTTGTGACCCCATGGACTGTAGCCTGCCAGGCTCCTCTGTCCACAGTGATTTTCCAGGCAAGAATACTGGAGTGGGTTGCCATGCCCTCCTTCAGGGAATCTTCCCAACCACCCAGGTCTCCCACATTGCAGGCAGATTCGTTACCAGCTGAGCTACTCGGGAAGCTCACATATACATATATATACACATACATATTCATATACACACAATGGAATATCACTCAGCTATAAAAAAAAAAAAAGTGAAAAATCCCATCTGCAGCAACATGGATGGACTTGGAGATTATTATACTAAGTGAAATAAGACAGGTTAAGACAAATATCAAATGTTATCACTTCTATGTGGAATCTAAAAAAATGATACAAATGAACATATTTCCAAAACAGAAACAGATTCACAGACAAAGAAAATAAAGTTATGGTTACCAAAGGAGAAAGGATGGGTAGACAGAGGGATAAATTAGTAGTCTGGGCTTAACATATACACTCTACTATAAACAATATAGGAGAAGGCAATGGCAACCCACTGCAGTACTCTTGCCTGGGAAATCCCATGGATGGAGGAGCCTGGTAGGCTACAGTCCATGGGGTCTCAAAGAGTCGGACACAACTGAGCGATCTCACTTTCACTTTTCACTTTCATGCACTGGAGAAGGAAATGGCAGCCCACTCCAGTGTTCTTGCCTGGAGAATCCCAGGGACGGGGGAGCCTGGTGGGCTGCCGTCTGTGGGGTCGCACAGAGTCAGACATGACTGACATGACTTAGCAGTAGCAGTAGCATATACAAAATAGATAATAAGGACCTACTACATAGCACAGGAAACCATACTCAATCTTTTATATTAGACTATAAGGGAAAAGAATCTGAAAAAGAATATAAATATTTATACACACACACACACACACACACACACACATCGGAGAAGGCAATGGCACCCCACTCCAGTACTCTTGCCTGGAAAATCCCACGGACGGAGGAGCCTGGTGGGCTGCCATCTGTGGGGTCGCATAGAGTCGGACACGACTGAAGTGACAGCAGCAGCAGCATACACACACACATATATAGTCCACCTGAAACTAACACAATACTGTAAATCACCTGTGTGTCAGTCACTCAGTCGAGTTCGACTCTTTGCAATTCCATGGATTGTAACCTGCCAGACTTCTCTGTCCATGGATTCTCCAGGCAAGAACACTGAAGTGGACTGCCATTCCCTTCTCCAGAGGAACTTCCCAACCCAGGGATCAAACCCTGGTGTCCTGCCTCACAGGCAGATTCTTTACCGTTTGAGCTACAGGTAAGTCTCAAAGGTAAATCACCTAGACTTCAATAAAAGAATTTTTAAAAATCCAGAAATGGGGGGGAAAGGAATGAAATTTAAGCACACATGAGCCTCATTTCAAGTTTCCTATACATATGTCAAAGGTAGAAATTATTAATTTGAGGTCAGCAAAGGGAAATATTGTGTGCTATTCTCTAGACCATTTAGGCTATATATGAAATAAACATAAAGCAATGTATCATAGCAAATGAAACAACTGACAAAGGATTAATTTCCAAAATATACAAACAGCTCATACAACTCAATGCCAGAAAAACAAACAACCCAATCAAAAAATGGGGAAAAGACCTAAACAGACATTTCTCCAAAGAAGACATACAGATGGCCAACAAACACATGAAAAGATGCTCAACATTGCTCATTATTAGAGAAATGCAAATCAAAACCACAATGAGGTATCACCTCACACTGGTCAGAATGGCCATCATGAAAAAGTCTACAAACAATAAAAGCTGGAGAGGGTGTGGAGAAAAGGGAATGCTCTTGCACTGTTGGTGGGGAATGAAAACTGATACAGCCACTATGGAAGACGGTACGGAGATTCCCTAAAAAACTAGGAATAAAATCACCATACGACCCAGCAATCCCACTCCTAGGCATATACTCTGAGGAAACCAAAATTGAAAGAGACTGTTCTTTGCAGTACCATTTGCAATAGCTAGAACATGGAAGTAATCTAGATGTCCATCGACAAATGAATGGATAAAGAAGTTGTGGTACCAAACAGACGGAGAAACATACCGTGTTCATGGATTGGAAGAATCAATATTGTCAAAATGGCTATTCTACCCAAAGCAATCTATAGATTCAATGCAATCCCTATCAAGCTACCAATGGTATTTTTCAGAGAACTAGAACAAATAATTTCACAATTTGTGTGGAAATACAAAAAACCTCGAATAGCCAAAGTAATCTTGAGAAAGAAGAATGGAACTGGAGGAATCAACCTGCCTGACTTCAGACTCTACTACAAAGCCACAGTCATCAAGACAGTATGGTACTGGCACAAAGACAGAAATATAGATCAATGGAACAGAATAGAAAGCCCAGAGATAAATCCACGAACCTATGGACACCTTATCTTTGACAAAGGAGGCAAGGATATACAATGGAGAAAAGACAACCTCTTTAACAAGTGGTGCTGGGAAAACTGGTCAACCACTTGTAAAAGAATGAAACTAGAACACTTTCTAACACCATACACAAAAATAAACTCAAAATGGACTAAAGATCTAAATGTAAGACCAGAAACTATAAAACTCCTAGGGGAGAACATAGGCAAAACACTCTCTGACATAAATCACAGCAAGATCTTCTATGACCCACCTCCCAGAATATTGGAAATAAAAGCAAAAATAAACAAATGGGACCTAATGAAACTTAAAAGCTTTTGCACAACAAAGGAAACTATAAGTAAGGTGAAAAGACAGCCCTCTGATTGGGAGAAAATAATAGCAAATGAGGAAACAGACAAAGGATTAATCTCAAAAATACACAAGCAACTCCTGAAGCTCAAGTCCAGAAAAATAAACGACCCAATCAAAAAATAGGCCAAAGAACTAAACAGACATTTCTCCAAAGAAGACATACAGATGGCTAACAAACACATGAAAAGATGCTCAACATCACTCATTATCAGAGAAATGCAAATCAAAACCACAATGAGGTACCATTACATGCCAGTCAGGATGGCTGCTATCCAAAAGTCTACAAGCAATAAATGCTGGGGAGGGTGTGGAGAAAAGGGAACCCTCTTACACTCTTGGTGGGAATGCAAACTAGTACAGCCACTATGGAAAACAGTGTGGAGATTTCTTAAAAAACTGGAAATAGAACTGCCATATGACCCAGCAACACCACTTCTGGGCATACACACTGAGGAATCCAGATCTGAAAGAGACACGTGAACCCCAATGTTCATTGCAGCACTGTTTATAATAGCCAGGACATGGAAGCAACCCAGATGCCCATCAGCAGATGAATGGATAAGGAAGCTGTGGTACATATACACCATGGAATATTACTCAGCCGTTAAAAAGAATTCATTTGAATCAGTTCTAATGAGATGGATGAAACTGGAGCCCATTATAAAGAGTGAAGTAAACCAGAAAGATAAAGAACATTACAGCATACTAACACATATATATGGAATTTAGAAAGATGGTAACGATAACCCTATATGCAAAACAGAAAAAGAGACACAGATGTACAAAACAGACTTTTGAACTCTGTGGGAGAAGGTGAGGGTGGGATGTTTCGAAAGAACAGCATGTATATTATCTATGGTGAAACAGATCACCAGCCCAGGTGGGATGCATGAGACAAGTGCTTGGGCCTGGTGCACTGGGAGGACCCAGAGGAATCGGGTGGAGAGGGAGGTGGGAGGGGGGATCGGGGTGGAGAATACATGTAACTCCATGGCTGATTCATGTCAATATATGACAAAACCCACTTAAATGTTGTGAAGTAATTAGCCTCCAACTAATAAAAAAAAAATTAAAAAAAAAAAAGAAGTTGTGGTACATTTTACTCAGCCATAAAGAGGAACACATTTGAGTCAGTTCTGATGAGGTGGATGAACCTAGAACCTATTATACAGAGTGAAGTGAGTCAGAAAGAGAAAGATAAATATTGTATTCTAATGCATATATACAGAATCTAGAAAAATGGTCCTGAAGAATTTATTTACAGGGCAGCAATGGAGAAACAGACATAGAGAATAGTCTTATGGACATGGGGAGAGGGGAGGAGAGGGTGAGATGTATGGAAAGAGTAACATGGAAACTTCCACTGCCATATGTAAAGTAGATAGTCAACCAGAATTTGTTGTATGGCTCAGGAAATCCAAACAGGGGCTCTGAATCAATCTAGAGGGGTGGGATGGGGAGGGAGATGGGAGGGAGGTTCAAAAGGGAGGGGATATACGTATATCTATGTCTGACTCATGATGAGGTCTGACAGAAAACAACAAAATTCTGTAAAGCAATTAGTCTTCAGTTAAAAAAATAAATTAAAAAAAGCAATGCATCTACTTTATAAATCACATCTAAAACCTAATTTTAACCACATAACTCATAAATGTCGGTATTACTGTCCGTTCTCAAAATGATACCTTGGTCTGGTGGCAGGACTGCCATCATATTTGAGGTTCAGCTGCGGCCAAGAGAGAACTCTGACTTCTGCTTCAATACCAATGAGACCTCATCCAGGAGGAGGGAGCAATGAACTCTGTACCAAGGGGCCAGTTGGAATGAAGTTTCTCTGACTCATGGACTGGGAATTTCCCTGCCAATTCCCAAGGTGGTTTGGCCATACTTTATGGATTTACTCTGCTTAAAGGTCTTTTGTTGATAGTTTGGTATCATGTGGTCTTATTAATAAATAGAAACAGCATGCTAATAAACCACTAAAGTTTCCTACATGCATTTCCCCTGGCTTTCAAGCAAAGACAAAAGCCCCCTCTTACTAACCCACACTTTTTTTTCTTTATTTAGATATAATTGATGTAAGACAGTATACTAGCTTCAGGTGTACAACATAATGATTATATCTATATATATGTAAATATATATATAGTGAAATGATCATCACAGTAAGTCTAGTTAACATCTGTCCATGTAGAGTTACAAATTTTGTGTGTGCGATGAGAACGCTTTAAGATCTACTCTCTTAGCAACTTTCAAATACACAGTACAGTATTATTAACCACAGTCACCATCCTGTACATTGCATTCCCCATGAGTTATTTCTTTTGCAACTGAAAATTGCATCCCATGTTTATTTTTGTTTCACATCATAAGTTGGATTTGAGAAATCAGAATAGGAAACATCCAAAAGGCATTAAACTTTCATACTCACTACTAGGGCTCAACAAAAGTTCCCCAGTCCTGCCAAAACCATGGAGGAAGGAACATAATTCAGTAAGATTCTCAAGTCAATACTGGGTCTCATGCATATCACTTCCATCTGCTAACCCCTGAGGGCCGATGGGTGCCAAGTGATTGGATGTGTGACATTCACCTGGCCCCAATTTTCCTTTCTGAAAAGGAATGGAAAATACAATACCAGTTTCCAAGTTGCTCCACTCATAAAACCAGAAAGATAATCACCATCCGCCTACACGACTGCATAAGCCTTCCATGGCCGTCACTTGTCAGTTCACAGGTATTGAGGCTCCTCTTGGGAGCCATCAAGAGACAAAGAGAAAGCTTTCCCTCGCGAAGTTTACAGAAACAGGAGTAATGTTAAAGGATTTAAACTATTACAGCACATTTGAAAGGTGAGATAAAGGTTACAGGACAACTTCATCTACACTGAGCATAGACCCACCAAGGGAAGATGGGCTAATGGAATCCTGGGTGCTGCCAGGGCTCAGGCAGGATGTGCAGGGTGGTGGGGCTCGGAGAAGATGGGGGACAGGAAGACATTTCAGAATGCCACATCTCCTACCTTTCTGGAAGAACTCTTCGAGCCTGTCCTTGAACGGTTGCAGATACTCCTTTGGCGACTCCTTACACACAACTGCCATCTGTTTCTCACTTGCTGTGAAGAGAAGGTGGCAGTGAGACTTCCCCAAGAACACAGATTTGCTGAACTCATGCTCTGTATTAAGTGTGAAATCCTTCCCATCACTATTTATCCAAATTACAGGGCAAAAAGCAAAAACAAAAAACAAAAATAATTACTCATTCTATACCTTTCTTCAGGAACAGGGAAATGCATCACCTTCAACCTTTTTAAATTTTTTTAAAGAAACGCAGCAAAACTTCTGACTTTGCACAGGTGTAAAACTCTGCTTTTTGGTCTCTCGAAAAGAGAGGCAAAAACAACATAAGGACTAGTCCTAGCAAATTAAGAGCCCAGATCCTCTTCAGCTTCATAGTTCAAAAGCTTAAAATAGATGTTGCAAAAATTCCCAGGTCTTGAATTCCCAGGTCTGATAATCACCATACAGCATGAGAAGCCAGGCTGGGGAGGATCAAACCTCTCTTCACTTTTGTTCACCTACCTTTCCCATTAATATTTTACTAAAATATGTGAAATTATTTTAAATATGATTTACTACAGACAGGATATCCAGAATTTACCATATGTTGTTTTTTGGTAATCAAGACCCCTCAGATAGTTTTCATTTGGTGACATGTAAACTACAATAAACGGTAACAAATTGTCACAAAAGGCAGTTAACCCAGGCAAAAGGCATTTTCCCAAAGTTTTGATATGTTTGTACATCTGCAGAAATGCATTGGGTAGAAAAAAAGGCTTCATTTCTCCCAAGCTAGAGCTGAGTCATGATTACTTTTGTCTATTGATCACGGCCAGAAATTACTGACATGCCATTGTTCAAGAGAATATATTAAAGCACCAGCTTTTCGCCATAAAGAAATCACTATAAATGGTTCAAAAAACAGAGAAAGGTATATTCTTGGAGGAATTTACAGAAGCACAAAGGAAGGTATTTTGGAAAAGTACAGTTAGAAAGTATGCCTTTATTTATGTTGGGAAATTCATATACAAGAACTTGGCATTTCCAAAACCAGCATCCTAGAATGTTTACTATGAACATGTGCGGTAATCCACAAGCACAACAGCCCTGAAACACAGGAAAGGCAGAAGAGGTCCTTTGAAATTAGTTACTTGACACTTTCTCTTACAATATTGCCACCTAGATTGTTGAAATCCTAGATGACTCTGGGGGACGATCAGATTGTACTGTAGATGAAAGCACGATGGGAGGGAATTCTGTTAAGTTCAGCATTAGCTGCAATCTCAGAATCACCTCCAGGGATTCCCTCCTGGGATCATGAGGCTGATCATAGGACACAAGGGCCTAAATGCAGGCTCTTCCCATTGACACTGTTATTTTCCAAAAGTTTTTAATAGAGTTTATTTTGAATATCTATGGTGAACTCTTCTGATAATCACTCTAGTGTTATCTAGGAAAACTTTGTCCTCTGGGATGCAAAGATTCATTTCTTTTTTTTTTTTTAATGTTCCATCTTATCTGGAACAAATACCTTAAAACCAGTCAATCATTATTTCAAAACATTCCTCCCCCGACTCCTACATTTTTACCTTTATTTGTCAGTATGTTTGTCCTCTCCACAATACCTACTTAATAATTTTCTACTGTTGTATGATTTTCCTTTACCTCTTTGCTAGTTCTGTCCTATGAACCTAATACTCTACCCATGTTTCTCAAACATATGTTAAATCAACATGTCCAAAATTTGTGGTGGTGGTTTACTCACTCAGTTGTGTCCAACTCTTGTGACCCCACAGGTTCTTCTGTCCATAGGATTTTCCAGGCAAGAATACTGGAGTGGGTTGCCATTTCCTTCTCCAGGGGATGTTCCTGACCCAGGGATCGAACCCGGGTTTCCTGCATTGCAGGCAGATTCTTTACCTACTGAGCTACCAGGGAAGTAAGTCATTATATTTTATCCCAAGTGGGTCCCCCACATCAGCCAGTTATTAGAGCAAGAAAAAGGAGAGTTGTCATTTTCTCCTCTGTTTTTGTATTTCTCAGAGGTTATCTAGTCATGTAACTCCTAAAAGCTTTATCACTGTGTGCATTCCTTTTTTTATTTTTACTGTGGCCAAAATGATAAGTGCCTCCCTTCCCATCACTATTCTATTATCAAAATAATGACTTTGGGCTAGAGCTATCAGAGAGAGAGGGAAGACGGATAGTGTAGATTGAGCTGGAAGAGATGAATGTATTGTTTTTGTTCTATTATTTTTTGTTATAAGGGAGAGGAGTTCAAAACTTAACTTCAAAACTTAAGTTTTCTGTGGCCTCTATGGATTAAAATGCAAGATCATCCACTGAAAACAAAAAGGCAAAGGGACAGAAAAAAGATGAAACTATTAATGGATTCTTGTTGCTTATTCAAATGAATTCAAACTTCCAGGCTGAGATTTAAGGCCTTTCCCCTTTTCAGCTTTATTTTCCCATATATTTGACTAATGAGACCAAAATTACACAATGTTTCCAAATTATATCAACCAGTGTTGCCAGCTCCATGCCTCCACTCATGTGGTTCTTTGTCCATCCTGCTCTCACTCCCTACATACTTTCTAGTGCACTTGATAGAATCCTATTCATTCTAAAAAAGTTTTTCTAAGATGCCACCAACTACCATAAAACCCTTCCAATCCAAAGTTTTTTAATCTGTTGAACTTCTATCTTCCAGAGAGCATTTATGTTTTACCTTTTATTATACTTGTCTATTTATATTAATCCCTGCAAAATCACCATGCAGGTTTCATTTACTCATCCCCAAACTTGTCCAAAGACCTTCATGCATCTGGCCAAAGCATCAGATATCCTCAACAAGATTCTTATGTGGAGGAAAGTGGAAAAAACGTTAGCAATTTTGACCCTGACTGAGTGGCTCTCCAGGGGTATAATATGACCTCCTTGTCTCTTTACTTTTTCCTTCCTTCCTAGGGCTTCCCTGGTGACTCAGATGGTAAAGAATCTGCCTGCAATGTGGGAGACCCGGGTTTGATCACTGGGTCATGAATATCCCCTAGAAAAGTGAATGGCTACCCATTCCAGTATTCTTGCCTGGAGAATTCCATGGACAGAGGAGCCTGGCAGGCTACAGTCCATGGGGCTGCATAGAGTCAGATGAGACTAACACTTTCACTCTCCTTCCTAGGTACATCAATAGGTCCCAAACACTGTGACTGTCCCAAACTGATGTGAAAATGCTGAGTGTATTTTAAAGTACCCCGCAGATGTTTAGAGAGAACAGCATCGAAACATGTGTATTATCTAGGGTGAAACAGATCATCAGCCCCGGTTGGATGCATGAGACAAGCGCTCGGGCCTGGTGCACTGGGAAGACCCAGAGGGATCGGGTGGAGAGGGAGGTGGGAGGGGGGATCGGGATGGGGAACACATGTAAATCCATGGCTGATTCATGTCAATGTATGGCAAAAATCACTACAATATTGTAAAGTAATTAGCCTCCAACTAATAAAAATAAATGAAAAAAAAAAATAAAGTATCCCCCAAACATCTACCACTTCATGCTAGAAGGCACAGGAAAGTAGCAAAGATTATTCTCTTGAATGAATAGTTGTGACAGCAGACTAAGATGCAGGAGACTGATCAGACACACTTTGGAAGAGTTCTACTTTCAAGAACTGACATTTTCCAATGAACTTTTATGACCACATAAACTTTTCTGATGATACCAAACTATGATTCTGAAATCATATTTATTCTCACAATATAAATTGGGAGAGGGTTTCAAATTTTTTAACTGGTCTTCTACTGCATCCATATTCCAGCAGTTTCATTTACAGAGAACTATGTTTCATGAACACAAATAATATACAGTGAGGCAGGCCTGCATCTTGGTAAAAGGACATAACTGAAGCCAGGACAGTAATTTCTTCAAGGTTATTTCTTGCTAGGCAAAGCAAAGCCCAAGGTAGAGCCTCTTGTCTCAATTACACAAACAAAACCTCTGTATCTGCCTGAATTAAAAGGGTTGATCACTGTGGTTCTCCCTCTGTGCTGGCTGAGGTGACAGCGCTCATTGTGTCCATTAAACTCCCCAGACTGGCCAGGTAATGGTGTGGTAAAAGGCTGAGGCTTGGATCCACACCTACCTAAGGACAGGTGGGTTGTGGCTTTTCTCATTTGCAAAATGGGGACCCCCTTACTTACAGGCAAGATAGCCTTTCCCTTCTCCAGGGGATCTTCCCAACCCAGGGATCAAACCCAGGTCTCTCGCATTGCAGGCAGATTCTTTACCAGCTGAGCCGCAAGGGAAGCCCAAGAATACTGGAGTGGGTAGCCTATTCCATTTCCAGCAGACCCTCCTGACCCAGGAATCGAATCAGGGTCTCCTGCATTAAAGGCAGATTCTTTATCAACAGCTATCAGGGAAGCCCTACAGGCAAGATACATGAATTAAATGAGCCAATGCATGTAAAGTGGTTTGCAGAACGCCTGGCACTAGCAAGCGGCATCCAATATATTATCTGTCACTTTTATAACTTTGTAAAATTGGTTGGGAAACATGTCATAGGCAGAACAGCAAGAGTCATGGCTGGAGATTATGTACTACAAATTCTACACACTCTATTTATGAAAATACACCCAAGCGCAAATCTCCTGTTTGGAACAAAGAGATAATGATTTTTGTTCCCTTGCTCATGATCTACCACCCACTATGAGAATTCAAGGAAGAAACTCCTGGGGGAAAGATGAAACAAAATGTGAAGTAAGTGTCTGGGGCCTCCTAGACTCATGGGTTTGAAATGAGAAACACTGAAACCAGTCCAAAGGACAGCAGCTTCCCTGCTGGGCCCCGAGGTCCTCTTTGCACCCCAACGGGCACAGCCTCCCACGTGGCCTGTTAGAATTAAACTTTTCCACACGATCAAAGCACAGGGCTGCCCTCTGACTGTCTGAGTGCTGTGCCATATTTGATGGCCAGGCAGCTGGCCAGCTCCCACTTATTAATTTGGCTTATCCAGGATGCATTCGAGCAGACAAACAGGAGACCTGAAGACTAATTAACACTGACGCTGGAGAGTAGCAGTGCATAAAGGAGAGAGGTCCCTGACAAAGCCCCAATGTCATTAACTGTCCAACCAGGAGACACTTAGACAATATTGCTAGACCACCAAGGCTGCCTCACATAGGGCTGTGCTAGGCGTTCCAACATTAGAAGCCAAAGTCACCCAGGATTCTTTCTCTCTCTCTTCTTTTTCTATTAAATTTGACAGAATTAAAGAATATATTAACCCCTGAAGTTAGTTACTAATAGATCATTGTGAGAGATGAAATGTTGAAAGCATTCTCTAAAATACTTTATAATATCCTATCCATGCTCCATGCTCAAAGAACTACCTCAGAGAATTGCTAAAGCAATACAAAGAACTGAGACAGTATGAAAAACTATTAATATATGCCAATAAAATGGGCAACCAAGAAAAAAATGGACACATTTTTAGAAATGTATAATCTCCCAAGGTTGAATATATATGTATATATTATATATAATAAAATTATTGATACTAAATTGAGATACTAACTAAAGGTTAAGTACTTGTGAAGCATTTAAAATATAAAGCATAGCCAATACTTTATAATAACTATAAACGAGGTGTGATCTTTAAAAATTGTGGATCACTATGTTGTATACTCAAAGCTTATTCACTATTGTACATCAAATATATCTCAATAACAAAAAAACTTAAAAAAATAGGTTAAGTGATTGTCAAGCATTTTAGGAAGGAAAGATATAGCTTTGAATGTTTTGAGATTTCAAATATTAGACTGTTAAGTTTCTAAGTGGTTTTCTGTTTTTTTGTTTTTTAACTTTTAAGAACAAGGAATAAAGCTTATTGAGTCACTTACAAAGCACGGGTAGGTTATAAGGACACAGAACGGGTAGGTTATAAGGACACAGAGGCAAGGTCAACATTTAATTCATCAAAATTTGATACATGTTTAATCATTTTAACAGATCAAATGTACACGGGCATTTTTAAGGAAAATAGGGTACACATTTTTTTTCTGTATGAGTGAAGGACCTATGGTCTTTGTAATGAAGTCAGAATATATTTTCAGAGAAAAAGAAAGATATATCTAGGCTTTGCTTTTTAAATCTGGGATTCCCTCTTTTTCCCCTCGCTGTTTACCTAATTTCTACTCATCCTCTCCTTGGATCTGGGCCAGTTCTACTTGTTCTTCAGTTTTATAAGATCCCTAGCCTTTCTCTGAGCTCCATGCTCAAAGAACTAACTCAGAGAATTGCTAAAGCAACACAAAAACTGAGATAGCATGAAAAACTATTAACATATGCTACTAAAGTGGACAACTGAGAAGAAATGGACAAATTTTTATAAATGTATAATCTCCCAAGATTGAATCAGGAAGACAGAAACTATGAACAGGCCAATTACCAGTAATGAAGGTAAACCAGTAATAAAAAGTAATTCCTGACAAATGAAAGTCCAGGATCAGACAGCTTCACAGATGAATTCTACCAAACATTTAGAGAAGAGCTAACACCTATCCTTGTCTAACTATTCAAAAGAAAAATGCATAAAAAGGAATGTTTCTGAACTCATTCTATGAGGCCAGCATCATTCTGATATCAAAATCAGACAGAGACATAACACACACACACAAATAACAGGTCAAAATCACTGATGAATATAGATGAAAAAATCCTCAATAAAAAAATAGCAAACTGAATTCAACAATACATCAAAAAATTTCTTATATAGACATCTAATGAATTTCTACACACTAACAATGAACTCTCAGAAAGAGAAATTTAAGGAAACAACTGCATTTATAATCACATTGGAAAAAAATAAAATATTTAAGAATAAACTTAACTAAGGAGGTAAAAGAACTATACTGGGAAAAACTATAAAACATTGAAAAAAGAAATTGAAGACAACATAAACAGATGGAAAGATAGACTGTTCATGGACTGGAAGAATTAATGATGTTAAAAATGATCACACTACCCAAGGCAATATACAAATTCAATGCAATTCCTATCAAAATACCCAGGGTATTTTTCACAGAACTAGAAAAATAATTTTAAAATTGCATAGAAACAAAAATAGACCCTGAATAGCCAAAATAATCTTGAGAGAAGAACCAAGCTGCAGGAATCATGCTGTCTAACTATACTACATAGCTTTAGTAATCAAAATATTACAGTGCTGTCACAAAAACAGATCTATAGATCAATGGAACAGAACAGACGGCTGATAAATAAGCCCATGAGCTTACTGTCAGTTAAACGAAGACAAAGGAGGCAAGAATACACAATGGAGAGAAGACAGTGTTTTCAAAAAGTAGTGCTGGGAAAACAAGACAGCTACATGTAAAGACATAAATTTGAATATTCTCTAACATCATATACAAAAATAAACTCAAAATGGATTAAAGACCTAACTATAAGACTGGAAACCATAAAACCCCTAAAAAAAAACATAGGCAGAACATTTCTTGACATAAATTGCAACTATATATTTTTTGGATCTGTCTCCTAAAGCAAAGGCATTAAAAGCAAAAATAAACAAATGGGACCTAATTAAACTTAAAAGCTTTTGCAGAGCAAAGGAAACCATCAACAAAACAAAAGGACAACCTAATACATGGGAGAAAATATTTACAAATGATATGACTGATAAAGGGTTAACATCTATATCTATCTATCTATAGATACATATATAAACAACTCATACAACAACATCAAAAAACCCAAACAACTCAGTTTTAAAAATGGGCTGAAGACTTGAACAGACACTTTTTTAAAAAGAAATACAGATGGCCAACAGACATATGAAAAGATGCTCAATACTGTTAATCATCAGAGAAATGCAATTAAAACCACAATGAGACATCCTCCTCACACTTGGCAAAATGGCTATCATCAAAGAGATCACAGATTATAAATGTTGGTGATGATGTGGGAAAGAGGGAACCCTCATATTGTTGGTGAGAACGTAAATCAGTGCTGCCACTATGGACAACAGCATAGAGACTCCTCAAAAATCTAAAAACAGAACTACCATATGACCCAGTAATCCACCCCTGGGCATTCACCCAAAAAAAACCCCCAAAAAACCCAGAACACTAATTCTAAAAGATACATTCACCCCAATGTTCAAAGCAGCATTATTTATAATTGCCAAGATATGGAAGCAACCTAAGTGCCCAGCAGCAGATGAATGAAGATGCAGTATATATGCACAGTGATCTACTACACAGCCATAAAAAGAATAGAATTCTGAAATCCTGCCATTTGCAACAATATGGATGAAATTGGCGAGGGTTATGCTAAGTGAAATAAGTTAGATGGAGAAAGATAAACACTGTATGATATCATTAACATGTGGAATCTCAAAATATAAAACAATTTATTGAATATAACAAAAAAGAAACAGACTCACAGATATGGAGAACGAACTAGTGTGGAGAGTGTGCGGGATGCAAGGGCCAGCAATACAGGAGTAGAAACTACTGTCTTAAAAAAAAATAAGCTACAAGGATATACACAGCGTACAACATAGGGGATATAACCAATATTTTATAACAACTAGAGATGGAATATAACCTTTAAACATTGTGAATGTTGTATATCAACTTTGCATATCAACTATAGCTCAATAAAAAGAAAGTGATTTTAAAATAGAACTAAGAGACTAAAACAAATGTTTATGTTACATCAGTGAGGCTTATGTGAGAGATACAAGTCAGAGTTCAATTATAAAGAGCATAGACTGCTGGGTTAAGGAGTTTACTCTAAAGAAATTCATTCAATAAATACATCAATTCACCAAAAAGTCACTGCATGCCAACTGTCTGCCACAAACTGTATTCAATACTAGGGATACATCAGTGAAAAAAAAAAAAAAAGACTAAAATCTCTGCCTTCAGACATTGTAGTGAATAGATCCCCAACAAAAATTTCTTAATGGGAATGGAAAACAGTAATTATTGTTTCTCATAATTTGAACTGCATATAAACATGTGGGTTATTTACTTTAATGCAGCAAGGAGATCAAACCAGTCAATCCTAGTAAACAAATAGTTGTATTTAAGAGAAATACAAGCAAGGGACTGAAAGAATTTTGTTAACTTTTAACAAATTAAAACAAGAGCTTTGGCATATTTTTAATTGTGGAAGACAGCCATATATATACCTGTAATATATACACATATAGATAATTAATATATTAAATTTTTTTCTCTTTGAACTACTCTTAATCTTAAGATACATTCACTTATTCTTAGTTTTCCTATTTATTGGCTTGGAAAGGCATTTAATACCTCTCTGATTCTTGGTTTCTGATATAAAAAGTTCTAAATTCTTGAGGACTAAATGAGATGTACATGAAAAAACATTTTATATACTGAGCAGTAAAATGCTATTCAAACTATTCTTTATCCATTTAAAATAAACAGTTCTAAGCCTAGTTAGAATACATATTGTACATGGCTTTATCCTTCTTATTTCCAGGAACAATGAAACAATAACAGCCCTACAAATTCTTTAAACAAGTTGACTTTCCTAATATTTATGTGTTTAGTAAACAACAAATCACTGTTATAAATAGTCTGATTTCTTTCACAGCCAAACCATCTTTAAAAAACTGCCCATACTCACTTTTTCTGTTTTTCATTCACCACTTAGTCCCAGACCCGCTGAAATTTACTTCACCCCCATTACGACAAGGGAAAGAACACCCTCAAGTTACCAGTGAATCTCCCCTATTGTCACCGTCTTGAAAAAAATTTCACCGCCAGCAGGATTCCACTCTGCCACCCATGTTCCCATCTTGAAATAATTTGTCCCTTGGCTCTGGGTATAGCATCCCTGACTTTCTTCCTACCTCAACTGCTCTGTCTCCTTTGCAGCCTCATCTTTCTACACTCGGCCATTAAATGTTCAAGTTTGTGAACATTTCCTTTTTTCTCATGTGGTGCTCTCTTGCCAGACAATATCTGCGTAAACATTACAGTCCCATCTCTGGGACTGTAATTCCTGCGTGTACATGTCTATCCCATAGCTCCATCTATAGAGGAGCTCTGCAGTCCATCACTCTGACCGGACTGCTGAGACACCTTCTTAGCTGTTTCTCCCACACCCTTGCTTCCTCCAGATTTGTCCTTCACACTGGAGTCACAGTGATCTTCATAAAATACACACCTTATTATGCCAATCCCCTGCTTAAACCCACCAGCTCTCAGAGACTGGCCTTGCCAGGCCCTGCACAGGCTGACTCTGGCCCCTCCCCAGCCTCACTCTGTCCTCCCCCCAACACCCTGTATTCCAGCCACAGTGGCCCTCTCTCCATTCCTCAAACTTCATCAGTTCCTTCCCATCATCAGGGTGTATTTTTAGCCAGGGATATTTCCTCTAGGTTTCCCAGGTGGTGCTAGTGGTAAAGAACCCACCTGCCAACAGAGATGCAGATTTGGACCCTGGGACAGGAAGATCCCTTGAGGAGGGCATGGCAACCCACTCCAGTATTCTTGCCCGTAAATACCATGGAGAGGGGACTTTTGGGGGGCTACAAAGAGTCAGACATGACTGAAGCAACCTACCATGCATGCACCTATGTACGCACTCTCCTCTATCCTCTGGATAACCAGGGCCTGGTTAGTGGTTAGTTGTCATTTTCATCTCAGCACTAAGGGCACATCATTGGGATTTCTTTTTGACTCTCCACTCTATATGAATGAGGTCTTCTCCAATACACAATCTCACAGCATGGTGTACCTCCCCTTTGTAACTATAATTTTCATGATTATTTGGTTGTCTTCTCCATTAGGCAGAGGCAGTGTACTTTGTTATCTCCTTGGCACCTAATATAATGTCTAGTCTAAACAAGATACTCAACGAGCATTTGCTAAATAAATGAATAAACTACCAACTACAAAATGAATACACTTGTATGCATGCAGTACAGTTATTAGTGCCCTGATAGAATCTGTCTCTAGTATATACATATACAACCACACAAAAATACATCTAGAAATACACCTAGAAATACACATTATACATCTATGTATAACACACCTAGATAGATAGAGGCAGGGGCTAGGGAAAACACATGTAGACTGGATACCAAGTCATTTTCATTACTATTCATTTATTCAGATATGAAATATATGTTTTTTAAAAAACATTTCAAAAGCTAGATTCAGAATTCTTGGAAAGGGGATAGTCATTATTAGAAACAAGTCTTTGATACATTCTTGGAGTCAAACATCTCAGGATCTCCAGATGAGGCCTCAGGAACATTCTGGCTTCAGGGAAATGGGATGCTGTCTTTTGTAACAGAGGAAGAGAAGTTTGGATGTCTCTCAGAAGGAGAGATGGATGCAGACATTTATGGGCAGGAAGAGAATATAAGTGAATTGGAGAAGTCTGGCCTCAGGGGCATCCCCATAGCTTCAGTAGAGCCTCACTGATCTCACAGTGCTTGCAACTGTGAGTGAGTGTGGCCTGTGAATAATGAAGAAGGAGCTCAGTTTTCACAAAGTTTGGACCTAGTGCAGAGCAGACACCTCACAGGAAGGCAACCCTCCAATTCCTTGGCCTTCCAATCCTATGGACATCTTTGTTTTTCAACATACATGCTAAGTTGCTTCAGTCATGTCTGACCGTTTGGAATCCTATGCACTGTACCCTGCCAAGCTCCTCTGTCCATAGGATTTTCCAGACAAGAATACTGGAGTGGGTTGCCATTTCCTCCTCCAGGGGATCCTCCCCATCCAGGGATCAAACCTGGATCTCCAGAATTGCAGGCAGATTCTTTATGACTAAGCTATCTGGGAAGCCCCTTGTTTTTCCACAGAGGTGGGATTTTAGAGTGAGCTGTACTTTGATCACAGGAGACAGGGTGGTTTCTAGCCCTACAAAGAATCTTTATGGGTTATACAAATACTCATACCTTCAAAATATTGAGTATCTGCACTTTTGTCATTGGTAAATGTTGGAGACAAACAGTTAACCAGACATACTGGGTGAGTGGTGGCTGCGTGGCGCTGGAGCGGCGAGTGGCCAAGAGGAGATACCCTATATCCTAGGTCAGTAGTGGCAGCCGTGAGGAGATACCCCTTGTCCAAGGTAAGGAGCAGTGGCTGCGCTTTGCTGGAGCAGCCGTGAAGAGATACCACGTGGCCAAGGTAAGAGAAATCCCAGTAAGAGGGTAGGCACTGAGAGAGGGCATCAGAGGGCAGACAGACTGAAACCACAATCACAGAAAACTAACCACTCTAATCACGTGGATCACAGCCTTGTCTAACTCAGTGAAACTAAGCCATGCCATGTGAGACCACCCAAGATGGACGGGTCAAGGTGGAGAGTTCTGACAGAATGTGGTCCACTGGAGAAGGGAATGGCAAACCACTTCAGTATTCTTGCCTTGAGAACCCCATGAACAGAAAGAAAAGGCAAAAAGATAGGACACTGAAAAATGAACTCCCCAGGTGGGTAGGTGCCCAACATGCTACTGGAGATCAGTGGAGAAATAACTCCAGAAAGAATGAAGAGACAGAGCCAAAGCAAAAACAACACCCAGTTGTGGATGTGAATGGTGATAGAAGCAAAGTCCGATGCTATAAAGAGCAATATTGCATAGGAACCTGGAATGTTAGGTTCATGAATCAAGGTAAGTTCGAAGTGGTCAAACAGGAGATGGCAAGAGTGAACATCGACATTTTAGGAATCATCGAACTAAGATGGACTGGAATGGGTGAATTTAACTCAGATGACCATTATATCTACTACTGTGGGCAAGAATCCCTTAGAAGAAATGGAGTAGCCATCATAATCAACAAAAGAGTCTGAAATGCAGTACTTGGATGTAATATCAAAAACAACAGAATGATCTCTGTTCGTTTCAAAGGCACACCATTCAATACCACAGTAATCCAAGTCTATGTCCTGATTAGTAATGCTGAAGAAGCCGAAGTTGAACGGTTCTATAAACACCTACAAGACCATCTAGAACTAACACCCAAAAAAGATGTCCTTTTCATTATAGGGGACTGGAATGCAAAAGTAGGAAATCAAGAAACACTTGTAATAACAGGCAAATTTGGCCTTTGAGTATAGAATGAAGCAGGGAAAAAGGAAATAGAGTTTTCCCGAGAGAACGCACTGGTCATAGCAAACACGCTCATCCAACAACACAAGAGAAGACTCTACACATGGACATCACTAGATGGCCAACACCGAAATCAGACTTATTGTACTCTTTGCAGCCAAAGATGGAGAAGCTCTACCCAGTCAACAAAAACAAGACTGGGAGCTGCATGTGGCTCAGATCATGAACTCCTTATTGCCAAATTCACATTTAAATTGAAGAAAGTGGGGAAAACCGCTAGTCCATTTGGGTATGACCTAAATCAAATCCCTTACGATTATACCTTAGAAGTGAGATATAGATTCAAGGGACTAGATCTGATAGACAGAGTGCCTGATGAACTATGGACAGAGGTTCATGACACTGTACAGGAGACAGGCATCAAGACCATCTCCAAGAAAAAGACATGCAAAAAAGCAAAATGGCTGTTTGAGGAGGCCTTACAAATAGCTGTGAAAAGAACAGAAGTGAAAGGCAAAGGAGAAAAGGAAAGATATAACCATTTGAATGCAGAGTTCCAAAGAACAGCAAGGAGAGATAGGAAAGCCTTCCCCGGTGATCAGTGCAAAGAAATAGAGGAAAGCAATAGAATGGGAAAGATTAGAGATCCCGTCAAGAAAATCAGAGATACCAAGGGAACATTTTATGCAAAGATGGGCACAATAAAGGACAGAAATGGTATGGACCTAACAGAAGCAGAGGATATTAAGAAGAGGTGGCAAGAATACACAGAAGAACTGTACAAAAAAGATATTCACAACCCAGATAATCACGATGGTGTGATCACTCACCTAGAGCCAGACATCCTGGAATGCAAAGTCAAGTGGGTCTTAGGAAGCATCACTATGAACAAAGCTAGTGGAGGTGATGGAATTCCAGTTCAGCTATTTCAAATCCTGAAAGATGATGCTGTGAAAGTGCTGCACTCAATATATCAGCAAATTTGGAAAACTCAGCAGTGGCCACAGGACTGGAAAAGGTCAGTTTTCGTTCCAATCCCAAAGAAAGGCAATGACAAAGACTGCTCAAACTACCACACAATTGCACTCATCTCATATGCTAGTAAAGTAATGCTCAAAATTCTCCAAGCCAGGCTTCAGCAATATGTGAATGATGAACTTCCAGATGTTGAAGTTCCTGGTTTTAGGAAAAGCAGAAGAACCAGAGATCAAACTGCCAACATCCGCTGGATCTTCGAAAAAGCAAGAGAGTTCCAGAAAAACATCTATTTCTGCTTTATTGACTATGCCAAAGCCTTTGACTGTGTGGATCACAATAAACTGTGGAAAACTCTGAAAGAGATGGGCAAACCAGACCACCTGACCTGCCTCTTGAGAAATCTGCATGCAGGTCAGGAAGCAACAGTTAGATCTGGACATGGAACAACACACTGGTTCCAGATAGGAAAAGGAGTACGTCAAGGCTGTATATTGTCACCCTGCTTATTTAACTTATATGCAGAGTACATCATGAGAAATGCTGGGCTGGAAAAAGCACAAGCTGGAATCAAGATTGCTGGGAGAAATATCAATAACCTCAGATATGAAGATGACACCACCCTTATGGCACGAAGTGAAGAAGAACTAAAGAGCCTCTTGATGAAAGTGAAAGAGGAGAGTAAAAAAGTCGGCTTATAGCTCAACATTTAGAACTAAGATCATGGCATCTGGTCCCATCACTTCATGGCAAATAGATGGGGAAACAGTGGAAACAGTGGCTGACTTTATTTTTTTGGACTCCAAAATCACTGCAGATGGTGACTACAGCCATGAAATTAAAAGACATTTACTCCTTGGAAGGAAAGTTATGACCAACCTAGATAGCATATTGAAAAGCAGAGACATTACTTTGTCAACAAAGGTGTGTGTAGTCAAGGCTATGGTTTTTCCAGTGGTCATGTATGGGTGTGAGAGTTGGACTATAAAGAAAGCTGAGCACCGAAGAATTGATGCTTTTGAACTATGGTGTTGGAGAAGGTTCTTGAGAGTCCCTTGGACTGCAAGGAGATCCAATCAGTCCATCCTAAAGGAGATCAGTCCTGGGTGTTCATTGGAAGGACTGATGTTGAAGTTGAAACTTCAATACTTTGGCCACCTGATGTGAAGAGCTGACTCATTTGAAAAGACCTGGATACTGCGACAGATTGAGGGCAGGAGGAGAAGGGGACGACAGAGGATGAGATGGTTGGATAGCATCACCGACTCAATGGACATGGGTTTGGGTGGACTCCAGGAGTTGGTGATGGACAGGGAGGCCTGGTGTGCTGTGGTCCATGGGGTTTCGAAGAGTCGGACACAACTGAGCAACTGAACTGAACTGAATTGGGCATTTCAGGCCTTCCCAGTTGGCACAGAGGTAAAGTATCTACCTGGCAATGCAGGAGATGCAAGAGGCATGGGTTTGATCCCTGGGTTGGGAGGATCCCCTGAAGTAGGAAATGGCAACCCACACCAGTATTCTTGCCTGGAAAATCCCATGGACAGAGGGTCCAAGACCCACGGCAGGCTATAGTCCATGGGGTTGCAAAGAGTCGGACACAACTGAGCAAGCATGTATCAGTCATCTCTCCTTTAAAATTGTTCATAAGAGTCTAATAACATAGAGAGACAAGGAAATCAACAAAGTGTAATACAGTAGAGTGTCATGGGACACTGGATAGGAGCCCCTAATTCAGATTGGAATTGAGAAGGAAATGGCAACCCACTTCAGTACTCTTGCCTAGAAAATCCCATGGACAGAGGAGCCTGGCTCCAGGCTACTGTCCATGGGGTCACAAAGAGTCAGATACGACTGAGCGACTTCACTTTCACTTTTCAGTGGTAGCCAGGGAAGATTCTCAGAAAGAGGTAACTTATTAGTAGAATTGCAAAGGTCAAGGAGGAACTAAGCCAGTCAGCCAAGAAGAATGAAGGGAGAGAGAAGTAGTTTCAGAAAGAGGAAATATGAGGAGTAAAATTAAGGTATTATGGAAATGCACAGATCTTTGGGGATAAGTTAGGGCTTCCCTGGTAGTTTAAACAGTAAAGAATTTGCCTGCAATTCAGGAGGCCCAAGTTTGATCCCCAGGTCAGGAAGATCCCCTAGAGAAGGAAATGGCAACTCACTCCAGCATTCTTGCTTAGAGAATCCCACGGACAGAGGAACCTGGCGGGCTACCATTCATGGGGTCACAAAGAGCCAAAGATGACTGAGTGATAACACTTTCACTTTCTTTGGGGATAAGTTAAATGGTAATGGGCTTCCGTGATAGCTCAGTTGGTAAAGAATCCACCTGCAATGCAGGAGACCCCAGTTCGATTCCTGGGTCAGGAAGATCTGCTGGAGAAGTGATAGACTACCCACTCCAGTATTCTTGGGCTTCCCTTGTGGCTCAGCTAGTAAAGAATCCACCTGCAATGAGGGAAATCTGGGTTCAATCCCTGGGATAGGAATATTCTCTGGAGAAGTGAAAGGCTACCCACTTCAGTATTCTGGCCTAGAGAACTCCATATACTGTAGTCCAGGGGGTTGCAAAGAGTCGGACACGACTGAGCAACTTTCACTTACATGGTAACAGGATGACTGAACCTCAGAGATGCAGATCTCTCTCTCCTGGATCTCTAGTATCCTGATTCAAAGCAACTGGACTCAAGGAACTGGGTTAAAAGGAATTGGAACTACATTGATTAGGGAAAGGAGAACAGAAAGTACCATAAAAGTAGGAGGCTTATAATTATATACAAAGAAGTCTCACTGTTAGGATGTTTGACTAGAGAACCTGACCAGAGTAACGGAGGGGGCCGTTAAGTCTGAGGAGAAAAATCAACAGTGTGATTTAGGACATGTTAAGTTTGAGATGTCAATTACACACCCACATTACATACAACAGTCTGCAGTCCAGGCTATGTGACTGGGATACAAATCACACCAGTGAGTCACAGGCATAACACTAGTATTTAAAACTATGGAAACAGTTGAATTGCTAGGCAAAAAAGAGAAGAGGTTAGAAGCGAGTGGTAGAGGAAAGGCCAGTAAAGGATGGAGAAGGAATCAAACAGGACGCCGTGGAGCTTCTGGTCACTGGGCAGAGAAACCTTTCTGTCTACTCTAGCCTCCTTGACTTTCCTGGAGTGCCAAAGGGCAGATTTGGAACAGAGCTAATCCAGGAAGGGAAGGGAAGGGAAGGGCAGCCAGGAAACAACAGTGCTGCCTTGGGGCCGGGTCCTGCTTCTTCCTCAAGGGATACACATGCTGTTGGTGGTGGTTTAGTGGCTAAGTCGTGCCTGATTCTTGCGACCCCATGGACTGGAGCCGACCAGGCTCCTCCGTCCATGGGATTTTCCAGGTACGAATACTGGAGTGGAGTGCCATTTCCTTCTCCAGGGCATCTTCTGACCTAGGAATTGAACCCAGGTCTCTTGCATTGCAGGCAGATTTTTTACTGACTGAGCTATGGAGGTAAGCCCATGAGGGTTATACATAACAACATCTTTAAATTCTTGAAGATGGCAGCTTAAACTCCTCATACCAGAGAAGACCACCTGAGGCCAGGAACCAGAGAAGCTCATCGAGAAGAGCTGAGACCAGATTAGAAGAGTGAAGTCCCTGCACGCACCCCAATCTTATTAGCAACCCCACCCTTGAACTGCTGCTATAAAGTGAAAGTGAAATCACTCAGTCCTGTCTGACTCTTTGTAACCCCATGGACTGTAGCCTACCAAGCTCCTCCATCCATGGGGTTCTCCAGGCAAGAATACTGGAGTGGGTTGCCATTTCCTTAACTCTTCATCAAATCCTCCTGGGTTGGGACATAGCTTTTTGGGGCATGAGGCCACTGTGTCCCCCTTTGCCTGGCAAAGCAATAAAGCTTTTCTTTTCTTTTTCACCCAAAACCCAGTCTCTGAGATTTGATTTGGCACCAGTGTACAGAGCCTGAACTTTCAGCATCAAGAATGAGCAGGAAAGTAGAAAATCAGGAGTGGGGAGTCACAAGATACAAGAGGAAACCATTACTGCAAGAAAGAGCAGTTAACCCTGCGCAATACTCTTGAAAACAGAGACAGGACCACTGATTCTAGCAATAGGGAGGTCACTGGTCATCTCAAAAGCAGTTTTAGGGTACGGGGCGGGGGCGTGGAGGGCAGAAGCTAAATAGGAGAGGGGTGAAATCAGGGAAGACAGATTCTATAGCCATTTGTTTAAGAAGTTAAGTTAGAGGAAAAAAAAAAAATAGCAAAGTGAGGAAGATCCTTTCAACCAAGAAGATATTTTCTCAGGTCTACTCAGACTGGAGTGGGTGCCCCTTTCCTCAGAGAAATGTTCTGTAAAAATAAACCCACCAGGAAGCTTGGGCTCAAGGGAATCCCATGATGCTGATTCACCTCACAGAGGGAGGCCGCCCAGATCAAATTCACCTTAACGTCCCATGATCACGAGTATTCTCCATGAGAAAAATTAAGCAGAAGTGAAAAGGCCAAGTGAGGACATGCCAACATGCTTTAGGACTTTTGCAAAGACTTGCAAAGCTGCACCACCAGCTACAGCTTTTGCACGGAATTGTCTCAAGCACTATTCAAAGGTCCCTCCTATCAAACATCACAGCTGAGTCAGAATTTCCACTGTAATGATTATGTGGTTATAGACGCTGCCTTGGCCTGTGAGACATTAGCATGAAAAATATTCATTAATCACCTACCCATGACTAGGCCTAAATATAGATGGATTGGGCATATTTTGATTTATAGAGTGTTAAGTGATCCATTTGTTTGAAAACATCCCTTCCCGTGACCTTCATGAAAACTGCCATCATAGAAGTCTTCCCTTGAACTAAAGATGCTAACTTCAGAAGAAATGCATATATATATTAGCTGAGAAAGCAAATACAATCAAACAAGAATTCATTAATATTAACAAGATACATTAATTTCTCAGAAGAGTTTGGAGAGGGTAGATTTCAAACAAGAGACAAGGAAGTTGTATTATAATGGAAAAAAAAGTCACCATCAGCAGGGCTCCATCTCTGAGTAGATGGTCTAATGGGAAGCCTCAGGCAGCAAACACGAAGTTTCTGAGCATTTGAAGGGGAAGGGAACTTGAGGACAGCAGCAGTTGTCTTCAACTAAGTATTAAGAGGGCTTCCCTCATATCTCAGTTGGTAAACAATCTGCCTGCAATGCAGGAAATCCTGGTTCAATTCCTGGGTCAGGAAGATTCGCTGGAGAAGGGATAGGCTACCTATTCCAGTGTTCTTGGGTTTTTCTTGTGGCTCAGCTGGTAAAGAATGTGCCTGAAATGTGGGAGACCGGGGTTTGATCCCTGGGTTGGGAAGATCCCCCAGAGAAGGGAAAGGCTACCCACCCCAGGATTCTGGCCTGGAGAATTCCATGGACTATTTAGTCCATGGGGTTGTAAAGAGTCGGATGCGACTTTCACTTTCACTTCAAGTATTATGAAGGTAAATACATATAAACAAATGCAAAACACACTTACAAAAAATGAGCAGGAAAAAAGTCATTCATGGTACCATGAACACAATAATGACCATTTAAAACTTCAATACTTCTTCTGTTTTTCAGTATCTCAGTCTTGGCATCAGCACCACCTTCCCACCTCCTTAATTTTATAGAGGTTGCTTTTATATGTTATTTTTATATACTTTTACTTGATAGAGAAATTTATGTACCTTTATTATTTCTACTAAACATATCAGGCACACTTTCTCATATTATTTCACAAAATTCACAAGCATTGTGTTTAACGGCCACATAAAATTTCATCAAATGGATGTGCTCCAGTTCATGTAACAATTCCCCTGCAGTTGAATATCAGAGTCCTTTCTACTTATCCTTATATTGAATTATTCTGGTTGTAAGTAACATCTGTACCCATACAAACTTATTCTGAATTTAAGATTACTTCTTTAAGACAGATTTTAAAAGTGAAATTATGGGTAAAATTAAAAACAAAAATTTAAGTCCATGATATAATACATAGCAGTCAAGCTGCATTTAGTACAACATGGATTGTACCAAAATGGGAAAGATGAAGGAGAGAGATTTTGAAAGTAAAACTGTACCTTCTCTATCACTCTGCAGAGGTGGTTTTATACATAAGCTAGAATTATGTCTGTCACTGTAATACAAAGACTATGGTTCTTGCATTTGAAGTGATTACACTCTAGGCTGGAAAACAGTGAGATGATGACCCACCCATTGAGGTAATTTACTCAAAGGTGAAGATAATTGGTGACATACAGAAGTTCAGTTAAGTTCAGTTAAGTCGCTCAGTCGTGTCCGACTCTTTGCGACCCCATGAATCGCAGCACGCCAGGCCTCCCTGTCCATCACCAACTCCCGGAGTTTACTCAGAATCATGTCCATCGAGTCGGTGAAGCCATCCAGCCATCTCATCCTCTGTTGTCCCCTTCTCCTCCTGCCCCCAGTCCCTCCCAGCATCAGGGTCTTTTCCAATGAGTCAACTCTTTGCATGAGGTGGCCAAAGTACTGGAGTTTCAGCTTCAGCATCAGTCCTTCCAATGAATACCCAGGACTGATCTCCTTTAGGATGGACTGGTTGGATCTCCTTGCAGTCCAAGGGACTCTAAAGAGTCTTCTCCAACACCACAGTTCAAAAGCATCAATTCTTCGGCACTCAGCTTTCTTCACAGTCCAACTCTCACATCCATACATGACCACTGGAAAAACCATAGCCTTGACTAGATGGACCTTTGTTGAAAAAGTAATGTCTCTGCTTTTTAATATGCTATCTAGGTTGGTCATAACTTTAAGGAATTAATCACAGAATAAGACTGGGGTTGAGGCCTGCCCTTGTCAGCAGTTTTGAAAGGCCCTCTGTATCACATTTATTCTGATTATCAATTATACTGCTGTCAATGCCAGTGGAGCTATCTGAATTTGGGGAGTGTCTACAAGCAAATTTAAAATTTACATAAAACACTCACATTTTGGAAGAAATATACATTTATATGGGCTTCCTAGGTGGTGCTAGTGGTAATGAATCTGCCTGCCAATGTAGGAGAATAAGAGATATGGGTTTGATCCTTGGGTCAGGAAGATCCCCTGGAGGAGGGCATGGCAACCCACTCCAATATTCTCGCCTGAAGAATTCCATGGACAGAGGATTCTGGAGGGCTATGGTCTATAGGGTCACTTAAGAGTTGGACATGACTGAAGTGACTTAGCGTGCATGCATACATTTATATAATTATGAACACATAAATTTAAGATGCTCAGACCTGCAGATCCACGATTTCAGATAATGATCTGGAAACCTGATTAGTTGAAGCTATTTGTGGAGAACAGATGGAATCTACATATTGGGGCAATCGAGTGAGTATTGCTTTAAGAAGCATCTTTAAGTGGAAATCAGTGGATGAAAATTAACAGGTTGTTGATGGGATCAGGAAAGGCACAGCCAAGCCCTGGTGGATAGGATGCCTAACTCTCAAAGCAGTGACACTTGAGATGCAACCATCCATTTTTACCCAGTGCTCAACTCAGGAAAATGCTTTTCCATGGAAGTGTTTAAATAAAAGACAACTTGCTCTGGAGGCAAAGTGCTGAGTGCATGCAATTTTCATTAAAATTAAGTGATGAATTCACTCATACATATAATTCTGGAAGGTAACAGCAATTCAAAGAGATAGGTATTTGGAAGAGGTAGCAATCCTTGCTGATCTTAGGATTATTTTCTTCCAGGAGTACAACAATCAGCTGGCTACAGAGACTAGTGATGATGATACACAAGCCCATTAGCCAAGAGGAACCTGTTTCCATGTTGCTCGACTAGGACAGCTGTGAGCCTTCTACAGCCTCTCTGACCTCCAGACCCACGTTCCCATTTCAGCCTTCACTGGTTAGTCACACTAACTGTAATTTTCTACTCTGCAAAGTGTTTACATCTAAATAAATCATGAAGAAATAAAAGAGAAAAGACAGGAAGAAATAAAGAGAAGGCAGAGAGAGATGGAAAATTATTTTAAAACATACAACCTCAACTGGTAGATGAATTCTCGTATCTAGTCTTGGCTACAAGAATCACTGGCAAAGCATGAAGCTGGCAACTATTGCTAATCAGTTTGCCACTGTCTTCAGATTTAATGCAATATTTGGCTCAGGCATTAAAAAATAAAATTCCCTATTCCAGCTAAAATATTTACACAGTCCTATGTGTCTCACTTAATGCCGGTTAAGCAATCATCTTTTAAAACTCCGCAGACACTTGTAAATCTGTCGGGAGAATTGTGGCCTATAAACAAGGCTTCATATAAAGAAGGCTGCATTGTCGATTTGCTGGGAGTCAAGATTTCTTAGGATGTGTCTGAAAATAAAGCTGAAAAATCAGAAATATTTTAGAGTGGGTAACAAAGTGGCCAATCGTCTCGGCTGGTGGGATGCTGTTAGTGGTATTAACGGGAAGTCTCCAGACACTGACCTCAGCTATTTAAAGCCCCGCTCTCCTATAAACCTGTCAGTGATCCTACCTCTCTGTTGAGTTATGGCACAGGGAAAGTTACTAGCCCAGCAGCCCTGGTCGTCTGCAGCCCAGGGCCTGTCAAGAAGGAGAAGGTGAGCTGGTGAGGCTGTCACAGGAGGCTACTATATGGTTACATGTGACATGAGTGTGTGTTAAGGGGGAAGGATGGGGGACACTTAGAGGAAAGGAGGAATTCTGACCACAGCTAACGCAGGGAAGAACAAGACAGCTGAATGGTAACAAAAAACCAGTATCCTCTGGAAGAGGCTAGGTATAACAAGTTTTAAAATGTCTACTAAACTCCCCAACATCTTCAGTCCTGATGTTAATGAAGCCTAATAGATAAAATTCAAACTGCAAAGGAGACCCATGTGAACTATCCCTTGCTGGCCTGGGGAGTGGCAGGATCTTATCCCTTATCCCTCTCTTCAAGATGTCAGGTACTTGTGATAAGATTTTGAGCAAAGTGAGAAAGTGAAGTGAAGTTGCTCAGTCCTGTCCGATTCTTTGTGACCCTATGGAGTATAGTCTGCCTGGCTCCTCCATCCATGGGATTTCCCAGGCAAGAATACTGGAGAGGGTTGCCATTTCCTTCTCCAGGGGATCTTACCAAACCAGGGATTGAACCCAGGTCTGCTGCATTGCAGGCAGACTGTTTACCATCTGAGCCATCAGGGAAGTCCCCTGAGCAAAGTGAACAATCACTTAATTCTTCCTATCAGATTAAATACCTTTTTATTCCATGTCACTGACTTGAACATATCACTGATTATGATTCATACTTTTTTAATAAAGCTTTAAAGAAGAAAAATGATACATTAAAAGTACACATCAGTTTAAAAACTTAGTCTCAGGGAGAAGGTTCAAGATGGCAGTGTAGGAACATCTTGAACTCGCCTCTTCCCATGAATATAGCAGTCTATAGCTACAAGAAAAATAATTCTCTAGGAAAAGGACATGAAAAATGGAATCACCACAGTCTCCACAACAAAGGGTAAAAGGACAGTATCAAGATAGCATCTTTTCCCTGAGGAATGAGGGATTTGAGCTCCACGTCAGTTATTCCAACTTCTAGATCCTACACAGGACAGACAAGCCCCCAAACATCTGGCTTTGAAAATCAATGGGGAACAGTCCAAAAAACTACATGACCACATGGGACAGAAAAACCTACTCTTAAGGGATTTGCATGCACTCACTGGACCCGAAAATCAGTGAAAACACACCAGACTCAGGAGTACACGGACCACAGGTGAAACCCATGTACTAAACTTAAAGTGTCTTCCAGAGACAGAGGAACCAGTTTGAATGTTCCCCTGGGACTGAGACACTGGCAGAAGTCACTTCTGTGAGCTCAGGCTGCCATGCTAATGCCAGTGCTGGTGGGTACCATTTTTGGACTTCTCCCTCTAACCAGCAGGCCCAAGTGAGCACTCCTGGATGATGCCTCAGACAGGCTTCACAGCTGGCTGAGTGATCACCCTGCCACCAGCGCCCCACAGCAGCTGCAGCCCCAGCACATCAGAAGGGAGTGTGCAGCCCACCTACGGGAGGCCCCTGAGCACCAGACTATGCTTGCGGGGTGCGACTGTGCTTTAGAGCTCCACAGGACATCACCTAAACAAGGTTACTTCTTCAAGACTAGGAAAGACAGCTGATAAAACCAATGTAAAGCAACATGCACAGAGTATTAGGCAAAATGAGGAGACAAAGGAATATGTTCCATTAAAAATAAGATAAAACTGCTGAAAATAAAACCCAAAACTAAATGAAACAGACAAGCAATCTACTCAAAAAAGAATTCAAAGTAATTAAAAGGCTGACAGAACTCAGGAGAAGAATGTATGAACATAGTGAGAACTTCAACAAAGGGATAAAGAATACAAAAAAGGTACCAAACAGAAGTTTAGCTGAAATGAAAAATACACTAGATGGGTTCAATAGAAGATTGAGTGAGGCGGAAGAATGAATCAGTAAGCTGTAAGACAAAACAGGAAACTCATCCAAAGAGAGCAGCAAAGTGAAAACAAAGAATTTTAAAAATAAAGATACCTTAAGAGACCTTTTGGATAATATGAAACGTAATAACATTCATATTACAGGGCTTTCGGAAGGAAAAAAGAGAGATAAAGGGCCAGAAAAACTGCTTGACAAAACAGTGGCTAAAAACTTACCTAATCAGACATTTAGGCCAAGGAAGCCCAGAGTTCCAAATAAGGTGAAAAAAGATACACACCAAGACACAGTGTAACACACACTTATGACTATACAGTGGAAGTGAGAAATAGATTTAAGGGATTAGATCTGATACAGTGCCTGATGAACTATGGATGGAGGTTCGTGATATTGTACAGGAGACAAGAATCAAGACCATCCCCAAGAAAAAGACATGCAAAAAAGCAAAATGGCGGTCTGAGGAGGCCTTAAAATAGCTGATAAAAGAAGGGAAGCAAAAAGCAAAGGAGAAAAGGAAAGATATACCCATTTGAAGGCAGAGTTCCAAAGAATAGCAAGGAGAGAAAGGAAAGCCTTCCTCAGTGATCAATGCAAAGAAATTGAGGAAAACAACAGAATAGGAAAGACTAGAGATCTCTTTAAGAATATTAGATATACCAAGGGAACATTTTATGCAAAGATGGGCACAATAAAGGACAGAAATGGTATGGACCTAACAAAAGCAGAGGATATTAAGAAGAGGTGGCAAGAATACACAGAAGAACTGTACAAAAAAGATCTTCACGACCCAGATAATCACAATGATGTGATCACTCACGCTCACCTAGATTCAGACATCCTGGAATGTGAAGTCAAGTGGGCCTTAGGAAGCATCACTATGAACAAAGTTGGTGGAGGTAATGGAATTCCAGTTGACCTATTTCAAATCCTGAAAGATGATACTGTGAAAGTGCTGCACTCAATATGCCAAGAAATTTGGAAAACTCAGCAGTGGCCACAGGACTGGAAAAGGTCTGTTTTCATTCCAATCCCAAAGAAAGGCAATGACAAAGAATGCTCAAACTACTGCACAATTGCACTCATCTCACACGCTAGTAAAGTAATGCTCAAAATTCTCCAAGCCAGGCTTCAGCAATACGTGAATGGTGAACTTCCAGAAGGTTTTAGAAAAGGCAGAGGAACCAGAAATCAAATTGCCAACATCTGCTGGATCATCGAAAAAACAAGAGAATTCCAGAAAAATGTTTATTTCTGCTTTATTGACTATGCCAAAGCCTTTGACTGTGTGGATCACAATAAACTGTGGAAAACTCTGAAAGAGATGGGAATGCCAGATCACCTGACCTGCCTCTTGAGAAATCTGCATGCAGGTCAGGAAGCAACAATTAGAATTGGACATGGAACAACAATTAGAATTGGACATGGAACAACAGACTGGTTCCAGATAGGATAAGGAGTACATCAAGGCTGTATATTGCCACCCTGCTTATTTAACTTATATGCAGAGTACATCATGAGAAATGCTGGGCTGGATGAAGCACAAGCTGGAATCAAGATTGCCAAGAGAAATATCAATAAGCTCAGATATGCAGATGACACCACCATTATGGCAGAAAGTGAAGAACTAAAGAGCCTCTTGATGAAAGTGAAACAGGAGAGTGAAAAATATGGCTTAAAACTCAACATTCAGAAAACTAAGATCATGGCACCTGGTCCCATCACTTCATGGCAAATAGATGGGGAAACAGTGGCTGACTTTATTTTTCTGGGCTCCAAAATCACTGAAGATGGTGATTGCAGCCATGAAGTTAAAAGATGCTTACTCCTTGGAAGGAAAGTTTTCACCAACCTAGGCAGCATATTAAAAAGCAGAGACAATACTTTGTCAACAAAGGTCCATCTAGTCAAGGCTATCGTTTTTCCAGTGGTCATGTATGGATGTGAGAGTTGAACTGTGAAGAAAGTTGAGTGCCAAAGAATTGATGCTTTTGAACTGTGGTGTTGAAGAAGACTCTTGAGAGTCCCTTGGACTGCAAGGAGATCCAACCAGTCCATCCTAAAGGAGATCAGTCCTGGGTGTTCACTGGAAGGACTGATGTTGAAGCTGAAACTCCAATACTTTGGACACCTGATGTGAAGAGCTGACTCATTTGAAAAGACCCTGATGCTGGGAAAGATTGAGAGCAGGAGGAGAAGGGGATGACAGAGGATGAGATGGTTGGATGGCATCACCGACTCGATGGGCATGAGTTTGGGTGGACTCTGGGAGTTGGTGATGGACAGGGAGGCCTGGCGTGCTGAGGTTCACGGGGTCGCAAAGCTTGGAGATGACTGAGCAACTGAACTGAACTGAAAGGTAAAGTAAGGATTCTAAAGAGTAGCAAGAGAAAAACAGCTTTTTATTTACAAGGAAAACCCATAAGACAATAAGTAGATTTTTTCAGCAGAAACTCCACAGACGAGATAGGCATGACATAAGATATTTAAAGTACTGAAAGGAAAAACAAAAACAAAACCTCTAACAAAGAATTCTTTATCCCACAAAGTTATCACTCAGAATTGAAGGAATGACTGAGTTTCCCAGGTAAGTAAGCTTAAAGGAGTTTATCATTATTAAATTGGTCCTATTAAATATTAAAGGTGTCACAGAAAAAGTTTCAATAAATCAGAAACACTGAAATCATATCCAGGATCTTTTCTGACTATAACAGCATGAAACTAGAAATCAGTCACAAGGAAAAAAAAAAATGGGATACTTTACAAAGAAAGTGGAAATTATACAACATGCTATTGAAGAATGGGTCATCAAAGAAATCAAAGGAGAAATTAAAAAATATCTAGAGACAAATGTAAGAAGAAATATGACATACCAAAATCTACAGAATGCAGCAAAAGAGGTTCTATAGAGGAAGTTCATAGCAACAGAGGCCTACCTCAAGGAACCAAAAAAGACCCGAATAAAACAATCTAATCTTAAACCTAAGGGAACTAGAAAAAGAAAAAAAATGAAGCTCAAGATTAATGGAAGAAAGTATATAAACAATAAAAATAATGAATGAAACCAAGAGCTGGTTCTTTGGAAAGACAAACAAAATTGATAAACCTTTAGTCAGATTTATTAAGGAAAAGAGAGAGTGGGCTCAAATCAATAAAATGAAAATGAAAGAGCAAAATTTAAAACTGATAGTAAGAAATAAGAAAGGATCATGAGACAACACCAGCAAACTAGACAAGATAGAAGAAATGGATAAATCTTAAAAACATACACTCTTCCAAGGCTGAACCATGAAGAAATAAAAAATCTGAGCAGACTGTGTACTAGTGAAGAGATTGAAATAGTAATCAAAAATTTTCCAACAAACAAAAGTTAGCCGAATTCACCAGCTTCACTGGTGCATTCAACAAAACAATCAAACAAGATTTAATGGCCATCCTTCTCAAAATATTTCAAAAAATCAAAGAGAACGGACACCTTCCAAATATACTTTATGAAACCAGCATTACCTTGATACCAAAACCAGATGAAGACACCACACAAAAAAGAGAAGATTATAGGCCAGTATCCTTTATGAATACAGATGAAAAATCCTCAACAAAATATCATCAAACTGAATACAACAATACATTAAAAGTATCATATACTGTGATCAAGTGGGATTATTCCAGGAATGCAAAGTGGTTGAACATTTGTAATTCAGTCAACATGATACACTAACAAAGGATCAAACTGAAAGATAAAAACTATATCATCATCTCAATAGATGCAGAAAAAGCATCTGACAAAATTCAATATCCATCCATGATAAAAACTCTCAACAAAGTGGATATAAAGAAAATGCACCTTAACATAATAAAGGCCACATATAACAGTACCACAGGTAACATCATATTCGATGGTGAAAAGCTGAAAGCATTTCCGCTAAGATCAGGAACAAGACAAGGTTACCCACTTTCACCAGAGTAACCCAACATAGTACTGGAAGTTGTATCCACAGCAATCAGACAAGATAAAGAAATAAAAGGAATCAAAATTGGAAAGGAAGAGGTAAAACTGTGACTGTTTGTAGATAACATGATACTCTTCATAGAAAATTTTAAAGATGTTACCAGAAACCTACTAGAGCTCATCAATGAATCTGGCAAAGTTGCAGGAAACAAAATTAACATAAGAAGCCTGTTGCATTTCTACACACTAACAACAAACTATGAGAGAAAGAAATTAAGAAAATAACCCCATTTATAATCACATCAAAAAGAATAAAATACCTAGGAATAAACCTACCTTCAGAGTTAAAGAAGACCTGTACTCAAAAACTTATAGGATGCTGATGACAGAAACTGAAGACAATACAAAGAGAAGGAAGGATATACTGGTTTCATAGACAGGAAGAATTAATGTTGTCAAAAATAACCTTACTGCCCTACGCAATGTACATATTCAGTGCAGTCTGTATCAAAATACCAATGGCACCTTTAATAGAACTAAAACAAAAAATCCTAAAGTTTACATAGAACTATAAAGAGACCTCAAGTCAAAACAATTTTGAGAAAGAAGAGCAAAGTTGAAGGTGACACGCTTCCCGATTTTAACTGTTGCTTAAAAAAGATACACAGTGTGAAAGTTGCAAATTTTATTTGGGGCAAATGAGGACTGATGCCCAGGAGATAGTACCTCAGATAGCTCCAAGAAACTGCTCCAAATAAAACTTAACTCACAATTCTGTTGACTTAAAAAAATATGCACAACATGAGAGTTGCAAGTTAAGTTTTATTTGTGTCAAAATGAAGACACGCCCAGGAGACAGCATCTCAGATAGCTATGAGAAACTGCTCCAAAGAGGTAGGAGGAGAAGGTCAATACATGTGATTCTGGCGAAGAGGGAGTTCATGCAATCAAATACTTACCTTACAAAAGATTTTCTGTTACAGTCACAAGGAGCTGATGTCACCATGAAGGGATCAAGTGCTTTTCCAGATATGAGGAGATGTAAGGACTGGGTTCGCGCAACCAGTTCCTAAAAATATCTATCTAAAGACCTGTTCTAGAGCTTTCCCGGAGTACCTCATTCTCCACCCTGGACTCCCTTCAGGGCAGGTCGAAAGTCAGCAGCTACAGCGGCACAGGATTTAATCCCTGCAGAGGCAGATGGCAAATGTGCTTGGCAAGCACCAATCTGTCCTTGACATGAACTAGTACAAAGCTACAGTAATCAAAGCAGTGTGGTGTTAGCAGAAAAACAGATACATAGATGAATGAAACAGAATGGATAACCCAGAGATAAACACACATATGTGGACAATTAGTTTACAAAAAAGAAGCAAATAACACACAATGGAGAAAGGATGGTCTTTTAAAAAAATGGTGTTGGGAAAACAGAACAGCCACATACAAAAGAATGAAACTTGACTCTTATACCATGTACAAAAGCTAATTCAAACAAAACTGAAAACTTGAAAATAAGACCTGATACCTAGAAGAAAACACAGGTGGCAAACTCATTGACATTGGCCTTAGTTATGTTTTATGGATCTGACTCCAAAGGCAAGGGGAACAAAAATTAAAAAAAAAACAGATGGTATTATGTCAAACTAAGATCTTTGTACAGCAAGGTAAGATCATTAAAATGAAAACACAACCTACTGAATGGGAAAAGATATTTGCAAATCACATATGTGATAAGGGCTTAATAGCCAAAATATGTAGAGAACTCATACTACTTAATAACAAGAACACAAACAAATTTAATAAAAATGGGCAGAGATTCTGAATAGATATTTTTTCCATAGAAAAAATGCATATAGACAACAGGCACATGAAAAGATGTCCAACACCACTAATTACTAGAGAAATACAAATCAAAACCTCAATGAAATAAACTTTACACCTGTTAAAATGGCTATTTTGGAAAACACAAGAAATAATACACATTGGAGAAGATGTGGAAATAAGAGAAACTTGTACATTGTTGGTGGATTATAAACTGGTGTAGGCACTATGGAAAAGAGTTCTGTATAGATAATAAAAAAATTAAGACTAGAAATACTGTATGATCTAGGTATTCCACTTCTGGGGGTTTATCTGAAGAATACAAAAACACTAATTCAAAAAGATAAATGCATTCCTATACTTATGGCAGCATTATTTACAACAGCTAAGACAGGGGAGCAGTCTAAGTGTCCATCGATGGATGAAAGGATAAAGACGATGTAATACATGCACGTGTGCATAAACACACACAAAGAATACAACTCAGCCATAAAAAAGAAAGAAATTCTGCCATTTGCAACAATATGGATGGACCTTGAGGATATCACAGTAAGTGAAAATAAATCAGACAAACACCACAGGATTTCACCCATATGTGGAATCTTAAAAAAACAAACAAAAAAACTGAGCAATCAAAATAAAAAACAAACTCATAATACAGAGATTAGATTAATGATTATCAAAGGGGAAGGGAGTGGAAAGCAGGGGAAATAAGTGAAGGGGATCAACAGCATGGGGATGTATGGTATAATAACTAGATTTGTGATGGTGCTCACTGTAGAGTGTCTAATGCTATACACCTGAAACACATAATGAAAAAGCTTCATCCCCAGCTTAAAACACTCAATACTGGGGGTAGGATTAGGGAATTCAGGGGAAGTGTTTCCTGCACTGCAACAGTAAATGAGGTATCTGTAATTTCAATGTATAGTGCCTTGAATAGAAGGTATCATAGCAAATATCTGTTGATTCCTTTTACAATATCATAATCAGGAAGGGTTTTGCAAATACTTTTGTGAATCTGTGGAACATCAAACTCTGTTCACTTCTCACCTCTATCAGACACTTGGAAAGTTTAATCACTGTCCTTAAGAACAGATTCCTGCTCCTAGGCAGAAGAGAAATCAGAAGAATAAGCAGGAATAAATTTCTTCTCTAGAAAATGAGGGTAACACTTGTTCTTAAAATGTGTTTACAAATGAGTTGATATTTCGGTGAGTTTATTTAAAATCAGCAGCTAACTCAGTGCTTTGAATAAATATTTGCTGAACAAATGAACTGATGGAAAAGGTCAAACAAGGCCCTTCTCATATTTTAGAGAATTTTTTCTTTTTGGATACCTGGAGATTTGATGGTGTTTTTAAAGGTCATCAAAATAGTCAAGAAAAACAGTTTAAAAACACAGTAAAATGAGCTGTTTTAGCATATTAGCCATTATAGATTTTCCTTAGGTTTTTCTCTTTCTGTAAGTTACAGCACAAGAATAATTACTGGTCTAACAGTGCCTAGTTATCTACACTGTTTGGACGTAATTGTCTCTTATTTCTGCACCCAGTAATCCATGAAAACTACCAAGCTCTCAACCTACATGATGAAAAACAAATGACCCTTACCAGTCAAGAGTGTCTTGAACTTCAGCCTGTTTCATGCCTGTTATCTCATTTTACTCATCATAAGAACACTATGAGTTTGGCCCTGCCATTATTGCTGTTTATTTGGGTGATGGTAGGTAAAGTCATAAAAATGTTAAGTGGCTGTGCCAGAATCTGAACCCAGGGGTGTCAGATCTGCTGGCTTTGTGCTATCCAGTCTCCCACACTAACCATCTACAGGTGTACATCAGAGATACTACAAGCTCAGTTCCAGGTCACTGCAATAAAGCTAATATCACAATAAAATGAGTCACAAAAATTTTTTGGTTTCTCAGTACAAATTTAACTTATGTTTACATAGTATACTATAGTCTAGTAAGTGTGGAATGGCACTATACCTAAAACACTTCATCTGTAGCATGCAATGCTGTTTGATAGCATTTTACTCATAAAAGAATTTCTTTCAAAATCGGAGTCAATCCTCTAAGACCATGCTGCTACTTTGTCAACTGGGCTTCTGTCATATTGTAAATCTGTTGCTGTCATTTCAATAACATTCACAGCAATTTCACTAGGAGTAGACTCCATCTCAAGAAAACACTTTCCTTGCTCATCCAGGAGAAGGAACTCATCGGTTAAAATTTTACCACAAAAAATTAAAAAGTGAAAGTGAAAGTCACTCAGATGTGTCTGACTCTTTGTGACCCCATGGACTATACAATGCATGGGATTCTCCAGGCCAGAATACTGGAGTGGGTAACTGTTCCCTTCTCCAAGGGATCTTTCAAACTCTGGGATCAAATCCAGTTCTCCTGCATTGCAGGCAGATTCTTTACCAACTGAGCCACCAGGGAAGCCCAAGAATACTGGAGTGGGTAGCCTATCCCTTCTCCAGTGGATCTTGCTGACCCAGAATTGAACTGGGGTCTCCTGCATTGCAGGCGGATTCTTTATCAGATGAGCTACCAGGGAAGCCCATGAGATTTACTATGAGATTGCAGATTTTACGATGAGATTGCAGCAATTCAGTCAGATCTTCAGGCTTCACATATTTAATTCTAGTTCTCTTGCTATTTCTACCACAACTGCAGTGATTTCCTCCACTGAAGTCTTGAACCTCTCAAAATCATCCACGAGAAACGGAATCATCTTCTTCCAAACTCCTGCTCATGTCAACATTTTGTACTCTAACCATGAGTCACCAATGTTCTTAATGGCATCTAGAATGATTCCTTTCCAGAGGTTTTGAACTGACTATGCCCAGATCCATCAGAGGAATCACTATCTATGGCATCCATGTTATGAAATCTATTTCTTAAATGGTAACACTTGAAATTATTCCTTGATCGGAATGGATGTTGTGTTAGTAGGTATGAAAACATGAATCTCATTATACATCTCCATCAGAGCTTTTGGGCGACCAGGTGTATTGTCCATGAGCAGTAGTATTTTGAATGGAATCTTTCTCTGAGCAGTAGGCCTCAACAGTGGGCTTAAAATTTTCATTAAATCATGTTGTAAACAGATGTGCGGTCATCAGGGTTTTATTGCTCCACTCATAGAGTAAAGGCAAAGTACAATCAGCACAATTTTTAAGGGGTCTAGGATTTAGGGAATGGTAAATGAGCACAGGCTTCAAGTTAAAGTCATCAACTGCATTAGTCCCTAACAAGGGACTTGTCCTTTGAAGCTTTGAAGCCAGGCACTGACTTCTCTCTAGTTATGAAAGTCCTAGTCACATCTTCAAATAGAAGGCTATTCCATCTACACTGAAAATCTGTTATTTGGTGCAGCCATCTTCATTAATGATCTTAGCTAGGTCTTCCAGATAACTTGCTGTAGCTTCCACATTAGCACTTGCTATTTCATATTGTACTTAATGTCACAGAGATGGCTTCTGTTTTCATGAACCAACCCCTGCTGGCTTCAAATTTTTCTCTTTCCTCACCTCTTTCAGCTTTCTTAGAACTGAAAACAGTCAGGTCCTTGCTCTGGGTTAGGCTTTGGCTTAAGGGAATGCTGTGACTGATTTGATCTTCTATTCAAACCACTAAAACTCTCTCCCTATCAGCAATAAGGCTCTTTCACTTTCTTATTATCTGTGTGTTCACTGGAGCAGCACTTTCAATTTCCTTCAAGAGATTTCCCTTTGCATTTACAACTTGACTAACTGTTGGGTGCAAGAGACCCAGCTTCAGGCACATCTTGGCTTTTGCATGCCTTCCTCTCTAAGCTTAATTATTGCTAGCTATTGAGTTAGAGAGAGAGACTCTTCCTTTCGCTTGAACACTTGGAGGATACTGAGGGGCCACTGATGGGCCTAACTTCAATACTGTTGTGTCTCAGGGAACAGGGAGGCCCGAGGAGAGGGAACGATATGGGGAACATCTGGTTGGAGCAGTGAGAACACACAGAACATTTATGAAGTTTCTGTCTTATATGGGCATGGTTCATGGTGCCCCCAAACAATTATACTAGGAACATCAAAAATCACTGATCAAAGATCACCATAAGAAATGTTATAATAATGAAAAGGTTTGAAATATTGTGGGAACTACCAAAGCGTGACACGGAGACATGAAGTAAAGCAAATGCTATTGGAAAACTGGCACGAAAGTGGCCACAAAACTTCAATCTGCAAAAAGCACAGTATCTGCAAAACACAAAAAAGGGACATGTAAAACCAGAGATGTCGGTGTAGCAAAGTTCTGGAAACAATGTGAAGTACCTATGAAAATACTTTGTAAAAGGTAAGGAACAGGGCAATGAATGCTAAACACCACCAGTGCCACTGCTTCATTCTGAATGGAGAAATAGAAGGTCAGGGGAGGCCAGATGAAGGTCAGGTTATTAAGTGGCATGAAGGTGATAGCAACCAGGGCTGCTGATTTCCAGGGGGTTAACTGATTTTTGTATGGGTTACCTAACAAGGAGAGTCATAGGCCATGACCCCTGTCTGCCTATGGGCCATACCAAAGCCCAGAAATCTGGGAAGAAATCTAGAAAAGATATGGAGACTGGCAAAAAATTCCAATCCCCTTTCCTGGAGTTACAGAGGCCTTCCTCTGACTTCACTCACTTGGTTGTCTGACACCAGAAGAATCCATTTGTGAATTGTGACTCTTCCACAGGGTCCAAAATACACAATTTACTTGGGCAGGAAAATATTTTGATATTCACAAAACCACCCACAAATCTATTTCTGTGAAGAAACTGTTTTGACCTGACATGAGTTTATGGTAACGGAGCTTGAGCACTGGCTTGGCAGTCAAAGAACTCAAGTTCCAGGCCTGGCTGGGCGATCCTGACCACACTCGTCCTATCTTGGAGACCTGTCTACTCTACTACTTAGGCCTGCCCTACACACTCCAAAGGATAGAGTTCTACACACATAAGATATAAGATAACACTGATACATTAATTTTTTTTTTTTTTTTTTTGGAATGGGAAATGCAAAAAACATTCCATTAATTGACTTCCCAAGTCCATATTCTTTTCTATTCTTCCTACCAGATTCCTAAAGCATGCTGGAAGTTTGCAGCTGAAAGGCTGTCCTCTGGTTTCTCTGGGCAATTCTTCCCACCACAGAGTAGAATCCCTATTAAGAAGAGTTGTGCTGTTCCCAAACCTCTTTATTCTAGTGGTTCTTTTTATTGTAATTACATAATCCAATTACTTGATGGTAAACCGTAGAAATATGACTAAGAGAAAGTACTATTTCTATAAATTTAGGTAGAAGAGGTTAACATACTGCTGTTACATACAGGATAGAGACCAGTGGAGAATGGACAGATATGGTAATTCAATGCAATGTGGAACCCAGAGATGGATTCTGGAACAGAAAGAGGACATTAATGGAAAAACTGATGAAATCCAAATAAATATTAGAGTTTATTTAACAGAAATGGCTCAGTGTTAGTTTCTTGGTTTTAATGAATATGTCACAACAGCTTAAGATATTAATAATGGGGAAACTTAAGAAAGGCTATATGGGAACCTCCATACTATCTTGGCTGTAAATCTAAAATTATGCCAGAACCAAAAGAAAATGTTCATTTTTGAAAAGATCTGGGCAAGATAGTTTTAAAAGATTGAGAACAATTATAAATATCTAGAAAGATTCGGTGGTGATATTTTTGAGAGCCATGACTCCACTTTAAAAATATGAAAAGGAATCACAGGTGGTCTATTTATGGATGTGGAAGATGTAGGAGGACCCACAAAACTCTATTTAACAGATCTGTAATTCAAGAAGAGGTCTTGGTCCGGCATCAAAAGACAAATGATGATATATTTAGTTTGTTTTAAATGAAAGGTTAAGGGATGCAAGTATCATTTTCTGTGATTCCTGATTTGGGTCAAAATTTTTTTTTATATTAAGTATCCACGCTGAATAAGAGTTCTACTCTGTAAAGCTTACTTCTAGATGACATCAATGCTAGAATTTTTGAGGCATGGATTAATTCGAGAGCAGATCCTTGAGTGTCATTTAGACAGAGAATACCTGAAATCCAAACTTCATATAATTTTACAGTTGACTTTTACATCCTATAAATGGTCAGAAGCCCACGGATTTTCAGCTGTTCTAATTAAGTCTAAGGAAGAACTTAGTAACTCTTACTAAATAAAGAGAACAGTAGAATGCACAAAAATAGCACAGTATTATTCATTATCTTCAAAACCCTGAGTTAAAATGTGCTTTCAAAATCACCGAGCATAAACCCTTTTGCATGGCACCTATCCTACCCATCTACCGTAACACGGTCTTCCAACTGGAAGTGTGTGAAGGACCCACGTTCTCTCAAGGCCATTGGTTCTCCTGTGAGTAGCTTTCAAATGACTTCCTAAAGGTTCTACTTCTTGGACTGTTTGGCATCTTACCCAGAAAGACATAATCTAATTCCTCTCTGATAGTGAGGTCAGCAAATATCTAAGTGAGCTGAATCTTTTCTACCACTCATTCATTTGTTCATTCATTCACTCATTCAACAATTATTGGCTGAGCAACAACCCACGTGGTAACTACTGATCAACGGAGTAGATAGAAACACCAAAAGGCCATTAGATCCCCCCTTCATGGGTGGAGGGGGAGGGGTTTACAAAGAAATAAGAAATAATAGTAATATCAAAACTGAGGGCTGCAACAGAGAGTGAATGTTCCAAGTAGCTGTTGTAGATTGGGTGGTCAGGGAAGGCTCAGGGCATGGGAATATCCAGAAGGGCACTCTAGTCAGAACGAATAGCTACTGCAAAGGTCCTAAAGCAGAAACGAGCTCCCTGGGTGGAAGACAATGCCCATGAGACTGGGGTTTAGTGGGAAGGCAGGGATGTGTGGCATGCAATGAGACAGGAGAGGTAGACGTGGTCGAATCTTGGAGACACTTGCAAGGCTTAGCTACACATTTTGAGGTTGGATTTTATTCCGAGAGCAACATGCATTTAAAAAAAAAAAAGTGGCCTGATTCATTTGCTGTTCAGAGACTGGATTAAAGGGAGGGCAGGCAGGGAAGCAGAGAAACCTGTTAAGAGTCTGTTGGTGGGCCAGGTGAGAGAAGTGGGTAGTCTGGGCTAACACTGTGGTGTGGAAATGAAGAGCCTTACACTGATTCAAGGCATGTCTTGGAGGAAGAGTCAACAGGATTTGGTCGTGGACTGCATGTTGGATTTGAGGACACAAAAGGAATCAAGAGTAAGTATTATGTATCTTGTTTATAGTCTGCCAAGGGGTTTCCTTCATATGATCCTGATTAACCCTCTCAAGCAACCAGGGTGGAAGGCTGGGAAACTCTCCTTATGCAAGGATACAGAAATGAGAGGATGAAACCTGCCAAGGCTTACACAGCTTCTGAAGCAAGGATTTGAATTTGGGACTTATGACTCAGACTTCTCCATGATGCTAGCTTTTCTTTCAGTATTTCATTGCTTGCCCAAGGAAAAGGAATTTTATTAACCGTGTTGATTTATAAATAAAGGACAGAAACAAGAGTGAAAACTGAGAAGAAGAAACCAGGACAACATAAGTCATTCTTCCCACCTAGAGATGTCACAATCATGGCTTCAAAGGACAACACAGACTTCTTCCATTAATTAAACGGATGAATCAGGTTTCAGTTTCCGCATCCTCTCTCCTTTCTGCACAACTTGTCTTTGAAGGCATTCCATTTGGGAAATGCGTGACCTTTACTCACGGTGCTGCGCTTAATTGAATGCTTTGCATCAGAAGTCACCACACTGATCAACATCTTACACCCATTGCCTTTCTGAAATCCTTACCCCAGTTCCTGGGTCTGTTTGGTTGAAATCATTTTACAAAAATAAATCATATCAAAGTTTTTCTTTTATTATTTCGAAGACTTTGCTTGCAAAACTAAATATTTTTAACACCATGGCAACACAGTCAGGACTCTGGCTAATGTATCCAGGCCCGTACCAGAGTTCAGACTTCGCAAACTCCTGCTGCAGACAAATGGGCTTCGGAGGAGGAAAGAGCCAATAAATTAGGCATGGTCAATAATCAGTCCAGTCGAATTTTCTGGAGCTTCCTAAAGAGTGATAAATTAGCCAGGCTTGTCCTAATGGATCAATTCCACCCTCTCTACTAGGACACACCAACACAAACTGAGCAAATTGCAAACTACTGGGCTTCTCAATGAGTTCAAATAATACCTCCCACACCTTCCCAAGTACTATCCTCACCCATCTGCTCCTCTGACCCTTCCGATTTCCCTCTGAGTTGGGCAGGCTGGGTCAGCAGCTCTGCTTTTTCCAGGGGAGGCTCACAGAGGTTGGGTGATTTGTCAGAGTTGCAGGACTGATCACGTGGTTAGGAAGAAGCAGAAATAATATTTTCAACTGCATCTCTTTTAAACCCTGGCCAGAACTACTTTCAGCACACTAACCTTTGCTGTTGAAATTGAACTAGACTATCACCTACAAATGTTTTCGTTTATTGTTATCTTTGGTTCTGCATTCTATGAATATCCATCCCAACAACTTCACCCAATTCTCCTTCTCCAGAGGCAACCATTTATACCAATTTTACCTGCTTAGTTGAGCACTTAACTGCATGTCTCTAACAAGCTGCTATTGGCATCTTTTGATTTTTCTCCTTATGCACTGTAAATGGTGGTCCTCTTTCCTCCCGTCACATCCACCACACACACAAGCTTCCTCTCGACGTAGTACTACCATGACTTGGTTAGACTGATACTCAGTTTTGCCATTACTATAAACTTACAAAAACAACTTCCCAGTCCCAGCTGAGATATGTAAATTTTGATTAATTTATCTGTCCTAAACACCCTCCCTCCAACTCTCTCATCCTCAGAATGAATGATTTCCCTCCTAATTTATGTTCTACATGCCTGCTGTCACCGAGGCTCTCTGTCTATGCTGGAGTATCCCTTCACTTCTCTTCTCTGTTGAACTTTTCATTTCCTGTCACCTTTGCATTCCTATTTCATTGCAAAGCACATTCTCTGGTAGCATCCTGAGGATGGATGCATGAAAGATGTGTTTTTTGATATCCAATAAACACATGGAAAGATGCTCAATATCTCTAATTATTAGAAAAATGCAAATCAAGACTGCAATGAGGTGCCACCTCACACCAGTCAGAGTGGCCATCATTAAAAAGTCAACAAATAACAAGTGCTGGACAGCGTGTAGAGAAAAGGGAACCCTTCTACACTGTTGGTGGGAATGTAAACTGGCATAGCCACTATGGAAAACAGTATGGTGGTTTCCTAGAAAGTGAAAAACACAGCTGCCTTATGACCCAGCAACCCCATTCCTGGGCATATATCCATACAAAACTATAATTCGAAAAGACACATGCACCTCTGTGTTCACAGCAGCAGTATCCACAATAGACAAGACATGGAAGCCACCTAAATGTCCACTGACAGATAAATGCATAAAGAAGATATAATATACATAAACAATGGAATACTGTTGTTGTTCAGTCACCCAGTCGTGTCTTATTCTTTGCAACCCCATGGATGGCAGCACACCAGACCTCCCTGTCCCTCACCATCTCCCAAAGTGTGTTCAAGTTCATGTCCATTGCACTGGTGATGCCATCCAGACATCTCATCCTCTGACACCCTCTTCTCCTTCTGCCCTCAATCTTTCCCAGCATCTGGGACTTTTCCAATGAGTCAGCTGTTCTCATCAGATGACCAAATTACTGGAGTATCAGCTTCACCATCAGCCCTTCCGATGAGGACTCAGGGTTGATTTCCTTTAAGATTGACTGGTTTGATCTCCTCACTATCCAAGGAACTCTCAGGAGTCTTCTCCAGCACCACAGTTTGAAGGCATCAGTTCTCTTGGCACACTGCCTTTTTTATGGTCCAGCTCTCACAATCATACGTGACCACTGGGAAGGCCACAGCTGTGACTCCACGGATCTTTGTTGGCAGAGTGATACCTCTGCTTTTCAAAACACTGTCTAGGTTTGTCACAGATTTCCTACCAAGAAGCACTTGTCCTCTGATTTCATGGCTGCAGTCACCACCTGCAGTGACTTTAGAGTCCAATAAGAGGAAATCTGTCACTGCTTCCAACTTTTCCCCTTCTATTTGCCATGGAGTAATGGAGCTGGATGCCATGATCTTAGTTTTTTTAATATTTGGTTTTAAGTAAGCTTTTTCACTCTCTTCCTTCACCGATATCAAGAGGTTCTTCAGTTCCTCTTCGCTTTCTGCCGTCAGGGTGGTATCATCCCCACGTCAGAGGTTGTTGATGTTTCTCCTGACTCTCTTGATCCCAGCTTGGAATGGAATATTACTCAGTCATAAAAAGAATGAACTAATGCTATTTCCAGCAACATGGATGGACCTAGAGATGATCATACTAAGTGAAGTCAATCAGAAAGAGAAAGACAAATACCATGTGATATCACTTATGTGTGAAATCTAAAATATGACACAAATGAACACATAACATGAAACAGAAACAGATTCACAGACATAGAGAACAAACTTGTGGTTGTTATGGGAGAGGGGGAATGGGGGAGGGAAGGATTGGGAGTTTGGGATTAGCAGACGCAAGCTAATATATATAGATGGATTAAAAAACAAGGTCCTACTGTATAGCACAGGAAACTATACTCAATATTTTGTGATAGGCCATAATTTTAAAAATATGATAAAGAATATACATATATATAATTGAATCACTTTGCTGTAGAGCAGAAGTTAATACATTGTAAATCAACTATACCTCAATAACATTTTTTAAAAAGGAACTAAATTTCAGTTGCCTTTATTATTGCTTTTAAATTCTCTGCAGAAATGTCAAATAAAAGCTGGGACACCAAGTTAAATGTGAATTCGCGATAAACAAGGAATAATTCTTTCAGTATAAGTATTGTGCATTATTTAAAACACACTTTTAAAAACCCTGGTTTGTCTGAAATTCAGACTTAAATGGGCCTCCTGGATTTCATTTACTAGATTTGGTAACACTAATGGTACCCCCATATTATATGCATGGAGGGCAGAATGCTCCACTGAACTCCCCTCCACCCACTGCTTGGTAGGCCCCCAACCTTGCCTATACCAAATTCAAGGGAAGAGCCACTTCAGACCTTCTTTAAGTGGTCCTTTTGCTTCCTGAGATAATATCAATAGGCCGTCACTTTTCTTAAGTTCTGTGGGGGGCTCAACAGTACTGACTAAGTCTGCAAAATGCCATACTTTCATCCAAGAGTTGGACAGAGCCTGGCTGGGGAGGTGCCAACATGACCGTGAGGGAGACAGGATCCTTCCTCCTGCCTCCAGTGGAACAAACTTGAATATTCATTAGATTAGCAACACCGGTTATTAGCATTTCTCCTCACCGCTCAGTCAATTCTTCATTAACTACAGTAATAGGAAGAGGAATGGATACCACACAAAATTCCAAGTTAAACATTTCCCAAGTTAAAAAGTGGTCAAGGGCAAGATGAAGCCCAAGTTCTGGTAACTCACCGTCTGCCCTCTCTGCATCACTGGGGACACCAGCTCTCCTGCAGGCGAGTTCCCTCCCCGATGCGATCAGTGCTCAGAGTTCCAAACTCATCTCACCCTCATCACCTCTCTAATACTATCTCATCAAGGTATTTGCCCAGACACTAATTTGTTTATGAAGTTAAGTGAGTTAAAGATGAGGATTGTTTCCACCTTGCAGGGGACACAGTAGGTGGTCTACTGCTTACCATGTAACTTCAAACAGGGAAGGTCTTCCAATAAATAGTATAGCTGACTCATAGAGATTACTGTTAAAAATGATGCATTAATGTTTTATGGACTACCATTGATCCTTAACCTCACAATCTAGCTACCTATAGTTGACAGCTGACTATAACTTATGTTTTTGAAACTAGTTTTAATTGTATGATTTCATATTCATATCCAAATTGTTAAACTATTGCCACCACAGTAGTCTGTGTCCAGGGCCATAAACAACTTACCATGTAAAAATGTTCTCATTTCCTGTTTATATATGTGTATGTGTGTGCTCCCTCCCTAACTCCTCCTCTTGGAGCTGATTATATTGGTATTGACTGTGTGCCTCTAAATGTTTTTGTTTTGTGGGCTTTCAGAAAGGAGTGAAGCTAAGTGAATGAGTTCAATCAACCAACTTCATCTGGAAGACATGCTGACTATAGTTAAAAAAAACCTACCAAAGGCAAAACACATCTCCTTTTAAAGTTGTTACTTTCAGGTATGTATGAATTTACATCCTTCTGTAACTTAGATTTAGAGGTAGAATATTCAGATACTAGTTTCATATAAAACAGAGGTTCATTTGGATCCTTCTGGACTAATCTAGTCACTCCACTAAAATAAAGACATGGGGATTGAAAATGTCAGAAGAAGTGATGAATATATTTCAATGTCAAGTTAGAGATCTTACTACTATTCAAATTTAGAATGAAGACTTCAGTGTTTATTGAATGCCTGGACTACACATTTCACACGGCATCTCATTGACAGAAGACTTAAAAGAGTTAACATTTCAGGATAAACATTTGAAGGATAAACATTTATAGAGCGATAACAGATATCAAAAAAAGTTAACAGAGACTCTCTGCCTCTCTGAAACTGTGAAAGTGTATTCCCAAATATTTCTAAATGATACATAAGAAAGGGCATGTTCAAATATAGTCTAAAGTGTTTAGAGAAAAGAACATCATCAGAATTATCTTAAAACACACATGAACACACACATACTCACACATACTCACTTGCACCTCTGCCAACATTCTCAAACAAGTTAGATTATCTTACTCTGAGTGTAAGAATATCGGAGTGGGTAGCCATTCCCTTCTCCAGGGGATCTTCCTGCCCATGGATCAAACCTGGGTCTCCCTCAATGCAGGCAAATTCCTTACTATCTTAACCACTAGGGAAGCCCTAACTACTGATTACATATTCCCAATTTACATATGCAGTAGTAGGATTAATAACGCGTCATTTTCAAGTCAAGATTTAGTACATAGTTAGATCAAATACCCTACCCTTAATGATAGGGGATACCAAGTAAGCCTTCTTAGTTATTAAGGGCAATTTATTTTTATCCTTAAACTTTTCACAACAGACTGACTTCTCAACACCTATTTGAAGAGTTCCTGTCCTTTCCAACAACAACAAAAAAACTGGCTGTTCTACTTTGAAACCCAGAAATAATTTTTATAATTATTTAAATAACAATATAATTATTTAAATAATAATAATAAAATTGGGTCATGTCACACAAATGTGGATTTGGGGGCAGTGATATCATACGAGAATAATTTTGAGTAACACCAAAGTTGTTCATTTTGACTTTCAAGCATCAAGACATCAGAGAGGATGTGACCTATTCTACTATATTTGTTCATGTGGATAACAAACCCATGCAGGGTAATGAAGGTAGGGAATATGAAACGTGCTTGTATAGGGCTCTTTATCACAGTTATACCTAAGAAGATCATTCAGGAATGAGCATTTAACCAACAGCTGCATTCTTATATTAAGAATTAATAGCAATATCAACATCCTTTCTTCTTAAACTGTATTTAACGGAAAACATATTCTATGACATATACTAAGTATGTCCAGTGAAAGAAAAAAAACAATGTTTATGTTTTGAGAAAACTTGCTTCAAACAGAATTAAACCTGTTTGTTTTTGTTTGTTTTTTTTGAAAATTGCAGGACTTCCAAGAGTCTTGAATAAGTTCATGTACACTGTATCCTTGTGATTTTTTAGTACACAGCATTTCCAGGTTTATGGGGCAACAGCCTTTTTTTTTTAAGAGAGCACCAATTCACATTTCATGCAATACTGGTGAGAGTCACTAGCTGAGAATCCTACATCTAGAGCCTCAGCAATGGGGCGGGGGGTGTGGGGGCGCGTGTGTGCGTGCATGTGTGTGTGACTGGTTTTAACTGGCACAATCAGAAAGAATGCATTTCATGGCGTGTTTGCTTCTTATTGCTATTATGACAAATTACCGAAGACTTAAATGGCTTAAAACAATACAAATATATTACCTCATAGTTTCGTTTGTTAGAAGTCTGACATGGGTCTCTCTGAGTTGACATCAAGGTGTTGACAGGGCTGCATTCCCTTCTGGAGGCTCTAGGGAGAATCTATTCCTTGCCTTCTCCAGCCTTAGAGGCTTCCCACATTCCTTGGTTCACTGCCCACTTCCTCCATCTTCCAAGCCGGCAACACTGCATCTCTCTGATCATTCTACTGGTAGTATCTCCCGCTGACCTCAGAGAAAGTTGTCAGCTTTTAAAGATTCATTTAAAGATCTGTGTGATTAGATTAGGCCCACGTGGCTAGTCCGGGATAATCTCTCCATCTCAAGGTCGGCAAAGTTCCCTTTTGCCATGTAAGGTAATAAAGTCACAGACTCCAGGGAGCAGCGTTTGGACATCTTTGGGAGCCATTACTCTGCCTACCACAGGTGGGTTTGTAAGAGTACCTTCCAAGTGCCAGCTAGCAAACAAGGTCAAGGGATGAGACAGAGAGCAGTTATTCCTGTTGCTTGCTCCCAGGTACGACTTACGTCACCAAAGTATCAGGGAAATAAAAATTACTGTCTGATTAAGGGATGTATGACAATAAACAAGACAAAGAATACATTCACGATCACCAAGAACTTGTTCTGTAGTGCTCTGGGAATTAGGTTCTCCATGAACACAGTCAGTTGGCCCTCAACACTATGGGCCTGATTCCACAAGGTATGTGTTTTCCAGTAAAAGGTGTGTACCGTTAATCAGCTATATTGAAGCTTTCCTTACTAAGGAACTGTGCATTCATTACCTCTGATGATGCAGGTGTTATAACTGCCCTTAAAAAAAATTCAGATGAAATAATACCTTTTATCTGGGCTTCCCAGGTGGCACTAGAGGTAAAGAAACTGCCTGGCAATGCAAGAGACATAAGAGATGAGGATTCGAGCCCTGGGTCAGGAAGATCCCCTGGAAGAGAAAATGGCAGCCCACTCCAGTATTCTTGCCTGGGACAATCCCATGGACAGAAGAGCCTGGCAGGGCTACACTCCCTGGAGTTGCAAACCTGGAATTTTCCCAGGCAAGAATACTGGAGTGGGTTGCCAGTAGAAAGTATATCTCTGACTCTAAAGTCTGAGTTCCTAATCCTGTGCAGTATTGTTCACCTTGATAACCCATCTCTCCTATGTCTCCTCCAGCCATGTAATCCCACCCCACACACAAAGTTCTTTCCCACGTCTCTAACTGATCTGAAGATCTATCAATACATACATAGCTGGAGCAGGTTCTTGTGCTCACACACACACTCATCATTTGCTTCCTTACGAGGCTCTATGCATTTTCTATGCATCTTTCTGTTGTGACCTCTGACCAGATATGGAAACATCTGGGGCAGCAGCAGGATAAGCTGTAACAGGCCTTAGAGTCATATCTAGTTTCAAAATGTGACTAGGTCATCAGCTGTGAAGTAACCTGGCAGGCCACCTGAGCACCATGAACTTCCGTTTCCTCCTCTTGTGAGGACTGTAGAGCGATATCTGCTTCACAGTATCATTGTAAGGACTTAAAGAGATGCTCTGTGAAAACTGCCTGATAACAATCACACAATAAATTGTAGCGGATACTACTATCCTCAATTCCCTGCTATGTCTTCCTACATAAAAGTGATGGTGGAAGTTCTGGTCTCTAGGAAAGATGCTCATTGACAGTCTCTACTGCTATCAGCAACATCTATACAACCAAAAACCATCATTTAACTTCCACTCCATTGTTAAGGTGTGGTTCTTGCTACCCAAGATGATTTTCTTTTCAAAGTCTATGGCTGCCCAGGGAACTAGGGCCTGAGCCTTCTTGAAATTTGCTAATCACATCTGGTTTAGCTTTAGACATTTTCTGGGGTTTTGCCAGCAGCCACGACATTTTAATGGCTACAATAAACCTCAAAGCCTCATCAAATCTTTGCTGTATGTGTGAAAATTATGTCCTTTTCAATTAAACATTCAATCTCAGCTCACACTCAGGCCTTATGGAAACGGAGCTGAAGCCTGAATGGGGACGGGAGATGAAACAGGCCGCCGCGACTCTGGCCATCTCACCAGATGGGATTTGGAAGAACAAGAAATTCATTAGAGAACCCATGGTCTGTATTTTCTTTAAATATTTACTAGGTACCTTTCATGTATTAAAAACACTGGCATCTCTAAAGATTAGCAGGGCATTTTTGTTTAAATATTCAATGTGTGTGGGGCAGCCCCGGTTTCCTCATTTGCCTTGGTGGTGAACTTCATGTCTTCTGATGACAAGAAGAAAAATAGCTGGGGTATTGTTCAGTTTTCCTGCATAAGGCAGCTCTTCCAGCTTCAGAAGTTCCTGTATGTCCTTAAAATTGCCTGAGGAAACTATCAGTTGAGTCCTCAGAGATCTGGTATGACACCATGGATCACCCTAGAGAAAATAAGGTACATCTCTGCCTCTCCGTTGTCCTCCAAATTTACTCTTCTTTTCCCTTTGTTATTTATCATCAAACACACAGAGGCATCAAAGGCAGGGGGCCGAGCCAGGACGCCTGATTAAAGAGAGCCCATGGAGGGAAAGCAGGCGAAGAGGAAAGATCCAGCACAGATCAGGTTTCTGCTCAGAGCCTACCCGAGAGGGCAGGCCGTGGTTTCACAAGGACCAAGAGACCAGAGAGGATGGGCAGTCAGGGACGGCCCTGGTGGCTCAGATGGTAAGGAATCTGCCTGCCAATGCAGGAGACACAGGAGATGTGGGTTCGATCCCTGGGTCAGGAAGATCCCCTGGAGAAAGAAATGGCAACCTACTCCAGTATTCTTGCTTGAAGAATCCCATGGACAGAGGAGCCTGGCAGGCTAGAGTTCACATGGTTGGAAACAGTCAGACACGACTAAATATCTAACACACTCATGTACTGGAGAAGCACAGGTCCTCTCTGCTACTGCAATAGCCACCTTGAAGACTGACCTGGCCCTAATTCTGCCACTGAAGAGGGACAGAAAAATACTGATATGTGATGGCTCACTCCGCTTTCTTACAATAAGAATCAAGCTCATCTAAGTCAAGGAAAAAACTGTTTTTGAGGAGAGGAAAAAGAATGATCATGTGTTCACAGATCACATTCCTGAACAAAACATCCATTTGGTTGAATTCACGCTCTTGACCACATCAACAGGAGGAATAAGAAACTCCACATGCTCCTTTAAAAATCATTTACAAGGTAAAAATATTCAGTTGTAACCACCATCCTTATTTAAGTAAGTTTTATGCCTAAAGTAAAAATAAATGGTTCGCCCTGCCACCAGGAGCAGATCTTTCCCACTTTACTTGCATTTCCAAGCTGTCCTCCGTCTAAGACTTAGATTTCTGAGTACTCTTTCACAATAAACATTTTAAAAATGTTTATTTTATGTCTTAGTGTAAAAATATTCCTGGTGCAAGCTCTTCATTTCCTCAAGCTCTGCTTTTGGCGCTCTGGGCTCCATTTCCACATTAACACGCTCCCTAAATCCTCCACAGAGCTCTTCAATAGGAGTTATACAAGCTCTGAGGCAAGTATTTATATTCTTGGACAAGGAGATGTCTCCACTGTGAAAACACAAGACTCAAGAGATGCCAAAGGAAAATTCCTGCCCAACAGAGACATAGTTTCACCTTTTAAAAAAGCCAAAAAGGGCTTTCAGCATTTTGCTTTGGATAATTAAAAATGTAAATTAAACTAAAATAGACTGTTTACTATGGGCCTTGCCATCACTGTTAGACTTATATACATAAACAAAATATATAGGAATGTGTGTGTGCATTTTGCGTGACAGCAAGAGAGAAAGAGAGATAAGGCAGCACAGTAAACTAGCTTAGAAAACATAATGCATGAGATTTTCTAATTAGATCTAACCTGCCTCTCTCTCTGGCTGTGTGAATATAGCTTTTCTAAGCCTCATTTTTCTCATCTATAAAATGGAGTTAGTGTAGTTCCTGCTTATTTGGGTTACCTTTACCTTCTTACCCTAGTTAGAAGAATCATATAAGACCACAGTAAGAATTCAAAAAAAAAAAAAATTAAAGAGTTGCTGTAATTATTATTATTATTATTAAAATTACATCTATTACATGTTGGAAAATATACATAACAAGATACATGTCTAATAAGCACTGATTGACACTAACAAAAGAGAAAGATGTGTAAATAAAGTGACTCCAAACGGTTCACAGAGATGGGAGTGTCCCGAAGACTGTAGTAACTGAACTCTCACCAATTCCATTCCACGAGCCAGAGAGAGATCATCCTCTTCAACCATTTAAAAAATATCTACGCTCATAAGAACAGAACAGTTCCCATTACCTTCTAGTTGCCTCTTCAGTTTTCTCAAATCTTTTATAAGGTCTTCAAATTTGACTTGAGAAGCCAAGAAGAAATCCTGTGGTTCAGGCAGGGGGAAAACGCTCTTTTCTGTTCCTGCTTCCTGGAATATATGGTAAACAAAAGTACATTATACTTCCCAATTGTCACTTTCAGTTGAAATTCCAAAACATCTTTTTTTGGATAGTCGGATAAGAACCATAGCAAAGATCCCCTGCTATTGCTAACTTTGGACTGGCTACTTTGAAGTGCTTTTATGTCTTCTGTACTATCATTTTGGTCTTACTGGCACTGAGGCCAAGGCTACGGCTATGGCATGGGCTGAGGTCTTAATTTTTTTAATTAATTTATTTTATTCTTTGGCCGTGCCTCACAGCATGTTGGCTCATCATTCCTGGACCAGGGATCAAACTCGTGCACCCTGCAGTGGAACCTGGAAGTCCTAAACACTGCACTGCCAGGCAAGTCCCTGGGTGGGTTTTAATTTGACTCTTGAATCAAAGAGAAAATGGTCAGCTATGTCCTAATCTTAGACCCTCGATTCCCATGGAAAAAGGTATAGGAAGGATACATGAAAGTGCTTAAATTCAAAGTCCCTGTTGAGCTTCACATGGCAGCAATTAGATAAATCATCTTTGGGGTATGCCCATGGGTGGGAATTAGAAGGTACTGGACTAGGCCACACTGAAGTGGGAGAAACAATTGCACTCATTTATGCTTTTACCTACCTTCCTCTGCAGTTTAAAGCTCGTGCATGTGTTTGTGTGTGCATGTGTGATCAAATTCTTCATGTATTTGTAAAGATTCTCCTAATGTTGCTTGCCTTGGAAGTATAAAAATGTTAGTTGCTCAGTCGTGTCCAATTCTTTGCGACCCCATGGACTGTGGCCTGTCAGGTTCCTCTGTCCAGGAAATTCTCCAGGCAAGAATACTGGGGTAGGTTGCCATTTTCTTCTCCAGAGGATCTTCCCAACCCAGGCATCAAACCTGGGTCTCCTGCATTGCAGGCAGATTCTTTACCATCTGAGCCACCAGGCAAGACCTACCTTAGTAGATATTTACAAAGGCATGGCTGTGTAGAGTGCTGTCAAACTTCTAACTACCGCTAAGAGAGGATCTCAGCAGAGAAACATCCAGAGGTGCACAGCCTGTAGGCACACGGGGAGAAGCAGAGCCTCAACTGTCTTTTCCAGTCCAGCCTGCTTTCTCCCTGAGTTGTTCAATGTAAGTTTTGTGTCTTACATATCTCAGGCCGTCTTCGCTTATGCTTCTGTCCACACAGGCTACTCTGCCAGCTCTCCTCCACATTCCATCTTCCCTACTGCCATTAGGACTAATTCCAAACTCTACAACTGCTTTACAAGGCACTTTAAGATCTGGCCTCTGTCTCCACCTCCAGCCTGATTTCTCCCTTCTCCTATCTCTAACTCCCTCACTCTTAGACTTTCAGAAAATAAAGGAACAGGCCACAGTCTCTTGCTTGTAGACTTCTGTTTACAAAACTGTCTCTTTCCAAATCCTTTGCCAGGCCTTCCTCACACGTCCTGGTTCATACTTCTTCAATTTTTCTCAAAACAGCACTTCCTTAAGGCTCTCCCCAGAACTCCAGCACTTGGATGTTTCCAAGAGCCCCTGCTACTTTCCGTATCACAGCACTTATCAACATTAATTTAAAAATTGCCCTGTTAGCTTGGCGTCTTCCCCAGTAGACTATAAACACTCTGAAGGCAGGAACTATGTCTTGTTCTTAGTTGAGTACTCACCATCAGATCTACCCATACACTTTGGCACTATTACAGACAGCTTATAGACCACTGTTCTGAGAAGCTTGCATCTTGGACAGGGGTCATCTACCTTATCACCCTCTTTTCTTGTGATTTCAAGAATTCCCTGGGTCCTTCCCTCTTCCTTTAAGACATCTGGCCCCATTTGTAATGCTGGAAGAAAATGGTTTTCCTCATTTGATCAGAACAATATTTTACATGATCAGTGTTACTGCTTTAAGAAACAATGGAAGCAGTACCCTAGTATGAGTGCCAAGATGGAACAACATCTAAGATGCTCGCCACAAAATTCCACAGTAATCAACATTGGAAGAACTCATATATATCTCTTTCTAGCCTTCAAAACTTTTTATCAGATCCAGTATCAGTTTCTTCTTCTTTTTTTTAAGGTAGAAAAAGAGAAAATGCTGCTGAGCAAATCGGCCTAGTAGTAGCTCTTATGAAAGTTGCTCAGTTAGAGTTGAAAATACATGGCCCTGGAAGGGTTTCTTTAAACTTCACATAGACCTCAACTTGGACCAAAAATCAGCCATGAGTAGAAGGAAGCTTGGAGCAAGAGTCACCTTTCTTCTGCTAATTGCTCTTCACCACTAACCAGAAACATCATCACTTAGGCTCCTAAGAGGGAAGGGATCATTTTATAAATCACATAATCCTACACTCTTGAGTGAAATTCATTCTGCACAGTGAAAAACTGGGAGAGCACCACACCATTGTTGACTTCTTATTTTTCCTAAACTAGACTATCCTATTGTTCAGTTGCCAAGTGGTGTCTGACTCTTTGTGACCCCATGGACTGCAGCACAGCAGGCTTCCCTGTCCTTCACTATCTCCTGGAGTTTTCTCAGACTCATGCCCATTGAGTTGGTGATGCCATCCAGCCCCTCATCCTTTGTCACCCCCTTCTCCTCCTGCCCTCATATTTCCTAGCATCAGAGCCTTTTCCAATGAGTTGGCTCTTCACATCAGGTGGCCAAAGTATTGGAGCTTCAGCATCAGTCCTTCCAATGAATATTTAGGGTTGATTTCCTTCAGGATTTCTGAAACTAATCTTATTGTATTTTAATATTTTCCCCTGTGAAGCTGATTCCACTGGGTTCAGCTCTCTTCATCAGGAGTCAAATTCCATAGGCAAATTTCATCCTTCCTACACGGTGCGTCTGCGTAGGAAGGATGGTTGAGACAGAGACGATGCATAAATCTGCTCATGTCAACTTTGAACTGCCACCCCAAGATTCTTCAGGACAGTTCTTCTGCCACTCTGGTACTTATTGTCAGAACTGTGGGTGCACAAACATTGCCTCAAGCTCAACACACCTGTACTGCTCTACCAGAAAATAGCTGTCACCTCCCCTCATCTAATTCTTCACAGATGCTGACTACATGCTTGTGGATATTTACAGTACATTCAACTCAGTAAGTATGTTATCAAGCGCCTACATAACAGACAGTCAGATAAACCCACCAGGAGGGGAGGAGAGATGACGAAAAACTTGATCAGTGCTTAGCTTGTCCTCTGCATGAAATTGCAGGCCTTTTGAAAAGGACACCCTGGAATCCTGACTTTTCTTCCCTCGGTACCTAGGAAAAACTCTGCCTTTGTAGATAGGCAAGTGGGACTCCTGACAACATTTTCCCAAGACTTTTTCCATTTATTGACTGCTAGGTTTCTCAGCAACTTACAATAGTACCTCTTTCTTCTCAGAGCTAGGACTCTCTGTTCTCGATTTAATGAGAAGGAATAAAACACAGAAAATGGCGCTCAGGTGGATTCTCACAGAAATTTTTATTTCTAATGGCCAATGTAATTTAAGCAGGGAAGATGGATTTAAATTCCACGTCTTTAACTTGTTCACCAATGACACTGCTGATAAAGTATTGGGTATTACAGCATATTAAGTTCCTAAATTTTGGTCTGCAGCCCAGAATCTAGTTTCAAACATAACCAATTACTGAATGGATATAGGTTTCACAGGAACCCTCACAATCTGGTCAGAAGGCACTGAAATGACTAGGCATCTCTCTGAAGCTGTGTTACATAGTAGATTAAGAGGCAGTAGATTTGTACCACTGAATAATGCTTCCCTTCACAAGAGTCAACTAAATTCTCTTGGCTCTAGTGTTCCCATCTGTAAACCAAGGAGGCTGGAGAGCTCTCAAATTCTATGTTGGACTTGAAATTCATCCATCTAGCCATCATCCAATTTCTGAATGCCAACAATATGAAGAAGTTGAAACCCCATTAGGCACAGTTTTCCACATAATGCCATTTCTTACCTGATCATAGTAACGCAGGTAATATTTCACCACGTAGTCGACCAGATTAATCCCATTATCCTAGTTTTAAAAGAGAAGCTTAAATGAATATCCTTCACATGAGACTCTACCACAGTATATAGTCAAAGAACTGAAATCTCATTTTGTAACTCTTATACTTTTATGATACCTAGTCTTGATTCTGTTCGATACTGGTGAGATTTTCCTCCTTGTCCCATTCATTTTTAATGGCATCTATAGAAAGAAATGACACTACACTTTTCGTATGAGGAGGAGAAAACCCAAACAGATAATCCATCAGACCTCTGAGGTAATGGCTAAGACAAGCAACCAGCCAACCAAAAGACTGTCTCAATATTTTCAGGCATAAAGCCAAGAAAGGAGGAGGTAGGGGAGTGCTAAAGAGAACCAGGGAGTAGAATAGAAAAACCATCCCTCCCTTCCCACCTCTCAAAAAATGTGTGTTCTTAATGGCATGAAAAACAATCAAGATGGCTTAAAAGGAACACCCTGCCACTTTATGACCCTGGGACTCCGGGGAGAGCAAGCCCTCCCACAAGGCAGCCTTTGTGTCTTGTTCACGTGGGTTTAACTCTAATTTGCCTGTGTGTTCCCCCTCCCTGCATTCCCCCGGCCTGCCCCCAACGGGGACGCCCAGCTATGGGCTGCTTGCTTCTAAAGAGAGCTCTGCAGGGGTGTGGAGCCAAATGATAATCAGGCTCAGAGGGGGTGACAGTGGACCCCCCAGTCCAATTGTTGTGGACCAAAAGATAATTCAAACGCTCAGCTCCCTTGGTGATTCAGCATCGCTCCCTACTCAGGGGTGAGTAAATTACAAGTAGCTAACACCAAATTCAAACAGATTCAAGTCTTGTGCTATGGCTAATACTGTACACTATCTGTTTTATTCTCTCATGGTAGTTCAACATCTAATTGTGTGCTTTCAAGCAAATGAATGTTGGGAATTTTTTCATCAAAAGAAGATAACATGAAAAACCTGCATTCAAAAGAAAGCAAAGAAAAAAAATGTACTGCTAGGAGGATAGAGATGAACAGAACAACTAGGGATACTTTAAAAAAAATTGAAAGGGTAGAAGGAAAATAATGGCAGATCACAGATACTCATATGAAAAATAAATACCCGACTTTTGACGTCCTTGAGTTTGGGCAGAATTTCTAAGCTATATCCATCTGCTTGTCCCCGAGTCCTGTTTCCTCCATTCATATAATTTCCAAAAGCCAGAATGAGAGCTAAAATATCTTTAACACTCTTCATATGCAGCAAGCCCTGGGAAAAAAAATAACAATTATTATGAGGTTGAACTCCAAATGCACCTATGTTCATTCAACAACAAATGTTCACCAAGCACCTGATGGTCTGTTTGCTGGCCTGTTACCAACTGGATTTACAGTTGGTGAAACAGAAAATACACTTCATTAAGTCTTAAGTGTCTTAAAAAATATGTTAACAGCCATCATTTTTTATCCTTTCAATGAATTACAAACTGTGCATGTTTTAACACTGAGTATTAAATATTACATTTCTATCTGAGCCAATTTTATTTTTTAAATACTTATTTTAAAGGATTCAGAAATTGAAACAAGAGAGTTGTTACAGTTAGGTTGTGTATTTGACGGCTTCTAAATAGAAAAGGTTTTAAGATCATTTGAGAATCTGGTTTTGAACACTGTCTCTATATAAACAGCATAGTTAAATGTCGGATAGATACAACAGCATGCCTATGCTTCCTTATCCCTGGAAATAACCCTTAGAAGTGAACTACAATGTATTTTGAGGTCACAGGCTCTGTTTTTTAAGTGCTTGCTGATTTGTCTATTAATTTTTACAATTTCAAGCTTCTTGGGGTTTTCTTCAGCTTCCTCACTCATTTGTTTTACCTCTCTCTCTCTCTCATTCTTTGGCTCCAAGTGCAAATTTTCAAATTGACACTTTTCTCCCTTCTCTATAATTTCAGTCGACTTTATTTTCCTTTATTTCAGGGGAAAGACAAAACCAAGTGCAGCTCCAACTTGACCTCTGCCCCTGCTTTTTAGGGCATTATTTAAAGGTGCATATTATATACCTTGGTGTTATTTATGCTTTCTTTATTGAAATCTTTTGTTTTAGAAGGGGAAAAAAAACATGCCTTCAAATAAGCAACTAAACACTACAGTATTTATGGAGGATCATCATGTGGTTAAGGATGTAGGTTACCCAATAACAACAAAAAAGCAGACTCATAGAGACCTAACTTGTGGTTACCAGTTGGAGAAATAAGATAGGTGTTGGAGGCAAGAACTATTGGGTGTAAGACAGGCTCAAGGACGTACTGTATTAATACAACATGGGAATAGAGCCAGTATTTTGCAATAACAAAATGTAAATAGAAAGTAACCTTTGAAAATTGTGCAAAATTTTAATTAATTAAGAGAAATAAAGACTTGCATCTTTAACTCAAGGACCAAAAAAAAAAGGATGTCGGTTACTGGGAGAAAATGCCAAGTTGAAGGATTTAACTTTGTAAAGAACACCAGTGGGACAAAGCCAACAAAAATTTATTGGCCCATCACTCATTGCCATAATCATTTATTTATCAAGTCTTTGGAATCTTCTTACAATATTTCACTATGTAAACATATTTCAGATGATCCAGTGCATTGGTTTAAGGCAAATCTCTTGCAATCTAGACAGACAGAGTAGAAAACACACTATACTATTAAGGTTGGTTTTAAGTGGCCAGTATGTATATTGGGAGATATTCGGAATATGTGAGAAATCTGTAAAAGTGTTATTTTTTTTCTCCTTCTTTATCCTCTGTCAATCTGCATCTCTTTTCTTACTCATTCTCCTACATGCACGCAAACTTATGGGATAATCGTCACAGGGAAATACACAATCTTAAGTCAAAAAGTTTTCTACAAAGGGGCTCAAATTGATCTTTCCCACTCTCCACTCCCTCCTCCACCCCTAAGAAAGGCAAAGTTATCCCTGAATTAGGCAGCAAACATACCTTAGAAGCTCGTGTGATGATCTCTACCTTTCGGTGCAAGGCAGTGATACCCTCAGAAAAGATAGATCTGAAGATTATGCACTGGGCACGTTCAGCAAAATTTGGGATCTGGGCTAACTCATGTAAAAATCTGTAAAAATTAAGAATGAATCAGCTACTTTCATATATAGTCACAGGGGAAATAAAATGACAGCAGAAAAAGATTCACCATGAGCGCATTCCTTATTTGACAATGTCAATTGAACCATCATAAAAGGTATCAAATAAGCAAACTCAAGGGATGTGCTCTACTGTGGACAACAAAGCCACTTTTCAAAATGGGTTTCCATAAAACACCTCCCACCCATCAGAATGACTATCATCATAAAGCACACAAATAACAAATGTCGACAAGGATATGGTGAAAGGAGAATTCTCGTACACTGTTGGTAGGAATGCAAACTGTTACAGTCACTGGTGAAAACAGTGGGGTGGTTTCTCAAAAACCTAAACACAGAATTACCTTATGACCTAGAAATTCCACTCCTGGGTATACATCCAAAAAAACTGAAAATACTAATTTGAAAAAATATATGCACCCCAATGTTCATAGTGGCATTATTTATAACTGCCAAGATATGGAAGCAACCTGTGTTCATGGATACATGGATAAAGAAGATGTACACACAATGGAACACTATACACATATACACAAAATGGAATACTCAGTTCAGCTCAGTTCAGTCGCTCAGTCGTGTCTGACTCTGTGACCACATGAACCGCAGTATGCCAGGCCTCCCTGTCCATCACCAACTCCTGGAGTCCACCCAAACCCATGTCCATCAAGTCGATGATGCCATCCAACCATCTCATCCTCTGTCATCCCCTTCTCCTCCCACCCTCAACCTTTCCCAAAATCAGGCTTTTCCAATGAATAAGCTCTTCGCATCAGGTGGCCAAAGTATTGGAGTTTCAGCTTCAACACCAGTCCTTCCAATGAACACCCAGGACTGATCTCCTTTAGGATGGACTGGTTTGATCTCCTTGCAGTCCAAGGGACTCTCAAGAGCCTTCTCCAACACCATAGTTCAAAAGCATCAATTCTTCAGCACTCAGCTTTCCTGATAGTCCAACTCTCACATACATACATGACCACTGAAAAAACCATAGCCTTGACTAGATGGACCTTTGTTGACAAAGCAATGTCTCTGCTTTTTAATATGCTGTCTAGGTTGGTCATAACTTTCCTTCCAAGGAGTAACCGTCTTTTAATTTCATGGCTGCAATCACCATCTGCAGTGATTTTGGAGCCCCCAAAATAAAGTCAGCCACTGTTTCCACTGTTTCCCCATCTATCTGCCATGAAGTGATGGGACCAGATGCCATGATCTTAGTTTTCTGAATGTTGAGCTTTAAGCCAACTTTTTCACTCTCCTCTTTCACTTTCATCAAGAGGCTCTTTAGTTCTTCTTCACTTTCTGCCATAAGGGTGGTGTCATCTGCATATCTGAGGTTACTGATATTTCTCCCGGCAATCTTGATTCCAGTTTGTGCTTCATCCAGCCCAGAGTTTCTCATGATGTACTCTGCATATAAGTTAAATAAGCAGGGTGACAATATACAGCCTTGACGCACTCCTTTTCCTATTTGGAACCAGTCTGCTATTCCATGTCCAGTTCTAACTGCTGCTTCCTGACCTACATACAGGTTTCTCAAGAGGCAGATCAGGTGGTCTGGTATGCCCATCTCTTTTAGAATTTTCCACAGTTTATTGTGATCCACACAGTCAAAGGCTTTGGCATAGTCAATAAAGCAGAAATAGATGTTTTTCTGGAACTCTCTTGCTTTTTCAATGATCCAGCAGATGTTGTCAATTTGATCTCTGGTTCCTCTGCCTTTTCTAAAACCAGCTTCAACATCTGGAAGTTCATGGTTCATGTATTGCTGAAGCCTGGCTTGGAGAATTTTAAGCATTACTTTACTAGCATGTGAGATGAGTGCAATTGTGTGGTAGTTTGAGCATCTTTGTCATTGCCTTTCTTTGGGATTGGAATGAAAAAACTGACCTTTTCCAGTCCTGTGGTCACTGCTGAGTTTTCCACATTTGCTGGCATGTTGAGTACAGCACTTTCACAGCATCATCTTTTAGGATTTGAAATAGCTGAACTGGAATTCCATCACCTCCACTAGCTTTGTTCATAGTGATGCTTCCTAAGGCCCACTTGACGCTTCTGTTAGGTCCCTACCATTTTTATCCTTAATGGAATACTACTCAGCCATAAAAAGAATAAATTTTACAATCTGCAGCATAATGGATGGACTCAAGAGGGTATTAATACTATGCTAAGTGAAATAAATCAAAGAAAGACAAATACTATATGATATCACTTATATGTGGAATCCCAAAAATATAACCAAAGCATGAATATAACCAAAAAGATGCAGATTCACAGATACAGAGAACAAACCAGTGGTTACCAGTAGGGGAGGAGCAATATAGGGCTAGGGGAGTGGAAGGTACAAACTACTGGGTATAAGATAGGCTCAGAGATACACTTTACAACACAGGGAATGATAGACAATATTTTGTGATAGCTGTAAATGGAAAGTAATCTTTAAAAATTGTATAAAATTTTTAAAGATTAAAAATATATTAATGGCTTTCTATAATGGTGAATAAACGTATGGTGTACAAATTAAGCACAGAAAGTTAATGCAAGTATAGTGAACCACGTCAAGTAATCTATCTCCTGCTTCCCAAATAACACTAAACCGAAGTGGGAAGCATTAATCTTTATCGTCTGGAAAAAAAAAAAGAAAACAACACAATAGACTCCCTTTATAATGCAGTATTCTCTAATGGTGTATTAACACAGGCTAAGTGAAGATGAGGCAAATATCTACAGGCAAGTGACTAAAAGAAATCTCTTTATGAAATGAGATTACTATTATTTTTCTGTTCAATCAATTATAATAGTCATAGTGATTCTGTTCTACAGGTGTTTACTTTCCACATCAACTTACTTACACAGACAAGAGTTCATAGTTCCATGCATGGAACAAGGCAGGCACTCATTAAGCAAGAACAATCTAAAGTTTCTTAAAAATCACAGCAAGGCAGATCTTAAAAGCCAAAGGTGAGTCCTGACCTACACACAGAAGCTCACTGTCTGAGCAGCTGGGCACTGAAGCCCTTTGCAAAATTAAGTTGGAAGAGTTACATACTCTCAAAGCCAACAACCCGAGGAAGGGGCATAAACTAAAATGGATGGAAAGAGTTGGAAATGAATACAGAAGAGGAGCGAATCCACTAACAGCTATTAAATCCATTCTGGGGTTGAAATGATGATTAACTGATAGTTCTAAAAGTCTTAGTCAAATCGTAACATTAATACCTTGACATTTTGTAACCTCTTACTAAGAATACTTTTACATAGGAGCAAAGCTGCAGCCCCCTTTTTTCCATAACCCCCCAACATTTCTTAGTTAATACTCCGTGCCTCTTTTAGGGACACTTGGGTTTTAATAATAATTCTAATAATCAGTTGGTTTTCTTATGCATCCTACAACCAGATCATAATCCTTTTTCTTTTTAACGGCACTGAGATGAAGCAAAGAATGTTCATAAAAGAAAACATACCTTTGTTTTAAGGTTTTGTAACTTTTGATTATTATGAAAACCATGTGATGGGATATAAAAACGCAAACCCAAAGGAAATCTGAATCAGAACAAGATGAAAAAATTACACACTATATGTAAATTGCTTCTTTGCTAACATTAGTTGCAAACCACTGATTCATTTATGACCGAAATCAGGGGTATCACCAGTTTTCACAAATGCAAGCAGTAAAAAGCTTGCGGGGCGGGAGGTGTTTGGTCCTGTAAGTGAGTCTTGGGAAGTCTGACATATTCAAATGCTGCTGAGAGATATCTCAAGGGTAGCATCCTGCATTTCTCCCTTTCCAAATGCGACCATGAAAGACTATTCCCAAATTAGGACCTATATTCCAGAGAAGGTACACTTCCTTGTTTAAGGGACACAGTGAGTGAAGAACCGATGGTAAGAATATACAGATCAACACCCCAGCTCACCAGCAAGGACTTAGAAGAGAAGAAGGAAATGCTTGATAAACAATCATTTATAACTAGTCCCCAAAAAGGAGGTTTAGGAAACACAGAAGGAGACGAGCCCATAGCCTCAACTAATTTGTGTTACCCAGAAAAAAAATGAAAGAGAACTACAAGGTTCCCTGGGTTCAAAGTTTTACTGGAATTAGGGCTGGCATTAGAAAGGCTCTCAGAGAATCTTAAAGACCCAATGTTCTGTGTATGGACAAGGGGCCAAAACACATATCCAGAGTTGAGTGGGAATGGAATTCAGAAATTTCACATTACTTTTAGATTGAACTCTAGGAAATGTGTCACCAAAAATCCTATCGCATCAGTCATCAAGAATCTTACTGTTTTTAGATGTGTATGAAGCATTTATGGTGTGTCAGGCACCATGCTAAGACCTGAGAACCTGATTTAACTTATCCATAATTGCTTCTTGATCACGTGAAAAATAAATCCATAATTACCATGGAGTTTGATGAGTGATCTTGGTGAGAGGACCTAAAACAGGAGCTACGGATGCCACATGCAGGGCATCGAAGTCAGAGCCCTGGAAGGACCATGTCAGCCCAGGTCTCTGGGAGCCCTTTGGTGCTCGCGCAGGTCACGTGTGAGAAAATGCCAGTGACAGCCTAGACAGGCTGCCTGATGGTCACAGGCAAAGGTAACAAGAAGCTAAAATGGAGCTTCATATTCTAAAGCAAAGATTTCAAGCTTTTTCTGAATGAGTGAATGGTTTAAAACAGAAGAGGGACACTTTCAGCGTTTTGTTTTAGAAAATTGTCCCGGCAAGGCTTGGATGATTGACTGGAGGTTATAGCGGATCTGAGACTGGGAGCAGCTGGAATATTCTAATGGAGTAGGAGAGAGGGCCACCAGTGTGGATATACTGGGGCAAATGGTTAGAAAGCAACTGAGGTGGCCAGATCCAGAGGAGCTGACCCATCCCATGAGACACTGAGAGTCCAGGATGACGTGTGGGTTTGGGGCCTGGTCACCTAGCAGAAGGTGAAGATAAGAAATACTAGCGTAGCAAATATGGGAGAAATAAAGACTTGAGGCAAGCGTCATTTATCTGAGAAAGTACCAGAAGCTTCTGTACTGCTTTTAGTCACTCAGTCGTGTCCGACTCTTTGCGACCCCATGGATTGCAGCCCACCAGGCTCCTCTGTCCGTGGGGATCTCCAGGCAAGAATACTGGAGTTAGTTGCCACGCTCTCCTCCAGGGGATCTTTCCAACTCAGGGATCAAACCCAGGTCACCTGCATTGCAGGAGGATTCTTTACCATCTGAGCCACCAGGGAAGGTTACCTCAAAGGCTATGAAATGTCTAACATTTTATCTGCTCTCCCCAACTGGGTTTTATACTCTACCCATAAGGGAAGGGATAAGCACTCTTTTATCCATCCCCAAGGAGGGAGTCTTGGGCATTATTAGCTCATGGTACTCATGAATATTTACGGACTGATTTCCTTTAGGACTAGTCTTCGCTAGGGCCAGAGACAGGAAGCACTAAATATCCCCAAAGAGCCACAGACTAGAGACCTTCCTCTTCCGTCCTTAAGGCCGGATGGTCTTGCCAGGGTGGACTGTAACTAGAGCCTGTATACAGGAGAGAGATTCTGCACCTCACGGAGAATGGGTCACACATGGACAGCAGTAACTCAGCTGATAGCAGGAATGACGCAACAGGCCCACTGTTTTCAAGGGTCTAATGTTTGGCTAATCATCCCTCAGAGCCCTGAATGATAACGTTTCTGTCTGTGCATGTTGTAACCTATGTTCCTCCACAGAAGAAGATGTTAACAGAGCCTTGTTTCAACAAGTCAATGTGTCTTCATTTGGGGTGGGGTGGGGTGGCGGGAGGGCAAGGCAGCTATGGGCATAAGTGAAAAGTGAAAGTTGCTCAGTCTTTGGGATCCCATGTACTACACAGTCCATGGAATTCTCTAGGCCAGAATACTGGAGTGGGTAGCCTTTCCCTTCTTCAGGGGATCTTCCCAACCCAGGGATCAAACCCAGGTCTCCCGCATTGCAGGCAGATTCTTTACCAGCTGAGCCACAGGGAAGCCTAAGAATACTGGAGTGGGTAGCTTATCTCTTCTCCAGGGGATCTTCCTGACCCAGGAATCAAACTGGGGTCTCCTGCATTGCAGATGGATTCTTTATCAACTGAGCTATCAGGGAAGCCTGTAAGTAGAGCATCCCAATAGGCTATATATGGTATCCTCACTTCAGGCCAGAAAAAGCACACACCAGGCCTAATCAAACCCAATAGAAGCTCCCAGTGCCTCACTACCACCCCAAGCAGAATGTGAACAGAGTCGAGGATCATCACTGGAGAGAGTGGTTCTCAGAGAGCCTAGTCCCAAGCAGATGACAGCTCTATGGGAAATGGCTTTCTACATCTGGCCCCATGGCTCAAGAAAGCTGATGAGGTGAGTGATGAAGCCAGCCTCTCCAGACTTGAATTTATGGGACTGGGCACCACAGGAATCTTAGGAAACTGCAATGTTGAAACTAAAAATGATTCATATTTTCCAGTATATAAAACATGCTTATAGTCAACTCACTTGGACCTAATGGCAAGTAAGTGGCCAAAAAATCAGACTCTGGCATGAATCAAACAAATGCTGCTGAGTCCAAACACATCACCAAGACAATATGACCATCTTCTTTGCTGTCAGTAAGAGCTTAGCATGTTAAGGAAACCATTATAATGACCACTTACAAATTTTAAAAATGCCCTTCATCTGCGTCTCTATTTCTGCCTTGGAAATAGGTTCATCTGTACCATTTTTTCTAGATTCCACATGTGTGTGTTGATATATTTGCTTTTCTCTTTCAGACTTACATCACTCTGGGTGACAATATTACAATAAAAATTTTTTAATAAATTAAAATAATAAAAATGCTCTTCTATCCAAATCCTCAGTGGAGAAAGCAAGAACAAGAATTTTGTTAATTACCTGCTACCATTACTTTGTCTTGGCAATTAATCTTGTAAAATAATACCAAAAAGGCATTAATACAGAAGGGAAAATGGGACCCCTTCCAGGAGCAGGGACCCACTGTTCATTCACCAGTTTGACCATTCCCATAGCTTAGAGAAGGGGTTGGTGAATTATAAACCCCAGGCCAAATTCAGCCCATCACTTGTTTTTGTATGGTCCATCAGCTAAGAATGGTTTTCACATTTTAAAATGGTTGGGAAAAAGTCAACAGATGATATTTTACGACATGTAAAAATGATATGAAATACAAATTTCAGCATCCATAAATAAAATGTTATTGGTGCACGGGCACGTCCATTATCTGTGGCTGCTTCTAGACTACAACAGTCAACTTGAATAGCTCCAACAGACTGTAATGGCCCATCAAGCCTAAACTACTTACTGCCAGGTCCTTTACAGGTAAAGTTTTCCAACTTCGAGCTTAGAAGATCATTGCTTAATGCGGTATAGTTAGCACTACCCAAATGCTTAACCACATGATGCAGAGAGCCAACTCACTGGAAAAGACCCTGATGCTGGGAAAGACTGAAGGCAAAAGGAGAAGGGGGCGGCAGAGGATGAGATAGTTAAATAGCATCACCGACTCAATGCACACGAATCTGAGCAAACTCTGGGAGAAAATGGAGGACACAGGAGACTGGCATGCTGTAGTCCACAGGGTCACAGAGTTGGACATGACTTAGCAACCGAATAACAACAACAAATGCTTGATGTGCCCTATTGTCCCCATTAAGGACTGAATGCTTGTGTCCCCCAAATCCATATGTTGAAATCCTGACCCTCAATGTGACAGTGTTACGGAGCAGGGCCTTTGGGCAGTAAAGAGGCCATGAAGGCTAATCCCTCACGAGTGGGGCTAGTGCCTTGCAGAAAAGAGACAAAAGAGCGTCTTTCCTCTCTCTGCTCTCTGCCACGTGAAGATATAAAGAGACGCTGGCAGTCCACGGCATGCAAGAGCATTCTCACTAGAACCCAGCCATGGCTGGACCTCAGACTTCTGGCTTCAGCAACTGTGAGATATACATTTTTGCTGTTGGTAAGTCACCCAGTTGAAGGTACCTTGTTATAGCTGACTAAGTCAGTCCTCAAATATTTCCATAGCCTTGTGTCTAAATACCATTATTAGTCTTTTCATTTTCGGTAATTAGCACCTTAGTGGAAATTAACTGATTATATTAGAAAGCATGACTTGGGACTGACCATGCACATGATGGGTCAGGGGTAGGGTTGGTAAGGACGGGGACTCAGGGTGATGGATCTGAAGGGCAGGGGAGCCCAATGAGTCACAAAATTCCGAGGCTTCATGAACTGACTTTGGGTGTGTTTTGGGGGGAGAGTCCTGGCATATGATCCACATGAGAGCTGATCACTGAAGTGTCCCCAAATTACCATAAAGGTTTGTCAGTAACTGAGTAAACCTAAAAATCCCCCACCCAGTCACTGGGAGATGATTTTTGGACCTTGGTATCCAAAGGAAATGGGGCATTTTAGAGGAACCAAGGGCAAGGTATGAAGGTCTCAGGACAAGCCGTTCACCTTTGGATATCTCTGGGGCTTATAACCCTGGTGGTGGTTTAATCATTAAGTCATGTCCAACTCTTTGTGACTCCATGGACTGTAGCCCACCAGGCTCCTCTGTCCATGGGATTTCCCAGCAAGAATACTGGAGTGGGCTGCCATTTCTTTCTCCAGGGGATCTTCCCCAGCCAGAGATCAAACCTGGGTCTCCTGCATTACAGGCGGATTTTTTACCAACTGAGCCACCAGGAAAGTCCTCCTTACTCTAAATTTGATCAATTTCCCCTGTTTCCTATCCCTCCCCTTATCTCCAAGCTGAGGAGGGCACCCTGCCTTCGGCAGGAAGGACTCAAAGGAGCAACAGGCCAAGGAGCCCTCTGTCCACTCAGGACCCAGCCCACATTCTCAGAGTCCAAGGTGGAACCTGAGGGGCTGCAGGTTCCAAGAGCCCAGCAAAGAATAAGAGTGTGTGGAACACCCCAAACTAGAGAGCAGACATCTCTAAACAGTGACTGGAGAGCAGCATAAGCACGTGCAAATGAAGGATGAAAAGTCACATCGAAATTGGGCAGAGCAGGTGGAGAGTGTGGGGAGAAAGCTGGCACAGGCAGGCAACATTTACTGGATACGATATTTAGGAAAATCAATTTGAAATCCTGTGACTCTGACATCATCTCTTTCAATTGCATCAGCAGAACCTTAAACGGAGAAGTAACTTCTTCCTTCCTCAGTTACCCTTTTGGCCAGAATGTTTAGTCTAGGAGGAATTAACGATTTGCTAGGACAAGAAAAGGGGAGTCACGAGGGGTGGGGTGAGGGCTTGAGACATGCTACCCAGCAGCACAAATCTCCCGGCTGCCTTTCCCGGCAGTCGGGTCATCCTGCTGCATGCAATAGGTCACGGGAATGACGCTGCTGAGGCTGAGCTTGGCACAGCTTAGATGTGGTTATTGGGAGCTGGAGGCAGGAAGATGGGGCAGGCCCTTCTCCCTTTATTAACAGAAAAGTGTTCAAGCATCCTTACTGTTCAGGCTTATCCAGAAGCTTCAATTCTTCCTCCTTGGATGTCTCATAATACTTTCTTATTTTAACAAGTTCATCCTCTTGGGCTCTCTGTGTTGAAACAGAAGTAAAACACACACACAAAAATGAGCAATGACAATCTGTCTAAAGCAATATGTCTCAAAGTATGGTCTCTGGACCATCAGCATCACCTGTCACTAATTAGAAACGCCAATTGCAATTGTTGGCCCTATATTGGGTGTAGGGCTTCCCAGGTGGCTCGGTGGTTTAGAAAAAAAAAAAAATCTCCCTGCCAATGCTGGAGATGCAGGTTCAATCCCTGGGTTAGGAAGATCCCCTGGAAGAGGAGATGGCAACCTACTCCAGTATTCTTGCCTGAAGAATCCCATGGGCAGAGGAGCCTGGTGGGTTACAGTCCACGGGGTCTCAAGGAGTCGGGCGTGACTTAGCACAACTGAGCACACCTTGGACATACTTTATGGTGGAAGCAGAGCCAACGCTCTAAGAGTGGGGTTCAGAGAGCCCTCCAAGCGATTCTCAGGCATGCTAATGTTTGAGAATCACTGGCTAAAACCTAACGGTCACATGAGTAACCTGAGCTGGATATACAAGCCAGGAATTTGACTGCTACCTTAAATCCCTGGTGTCTTTCCCTGTAAGATCGGATATGGGTCAAGTTTTCCTTAGTATGTGCTTCCTCATCCTCAAAACAGCCCTCCTAACTTACATAGGGTCCTGATTTTTAAATTTCTGGTCAGCAGGTTCTCTCTGAATTTTCTAAGTATTTGTTGTCTGCACTACTTACTTTGGCATTTGGTCTCATACTTTCTCAATTTATCCACCTCTGTCAGTTATATGCAGCTTACTGCTGCTGTAAGCTAACAAGTACCCACCACGCGCACAGTCCTGAGCCTGACGTAACAACTAAAAGCCCCTAGAAGGCATTCTGCCTTTTACGAAGTCCTCCAACACCAAGCATTGCATCCTTGTTTTATAGGTGACTCCACCGAGGCTTAGACTAACTACCGGGTAAAGAGCTTGACGTGAAGCATCTTTCTTCCACAATTCCATGCTTCCCTCTAGGTATTCCACACATGTGCCAGGATGGCCTAGGATTTGTGCATTTTCTTATCTATTAATGAAAGCCTTCCTAATAGAAACATGGGGCACTCCCACCCATCATATTAGATTAATACTAAACAGTTCCTGATATACACAAAGGATGTAAAAATGTGAAGGGAATTGGAAATCCTGCTAGACTGGATTATCACACTATGGAAATTTTCTGTGAGAGGTTTAAAATCTCTGGGAAGCGAAGTATTGGATTATTTTTTGAGCTTGGTAACCAAAGCATGCTATAGAACTCTGGGAAATAGCATTATTCAGTAAAGAGAATCTGGTTCAATCTATATATTCAAATCTAACAGAGTCAGTGAACCAGAGCAGTTAACAATTATGGGAACTGGGACTCTCCTATGTCATGCTCTCAAGAAAGCCAGGCAATTACTCTGGTTATTTACACATATAATCCACATTTAAAGACCATATATGTATACAGTGCTGCTCATTTTCAAAACACAGTGCTATTGCTATATATATTGAGCTCTATTTTAATAGTCACAGAAATCATGTAGAGCCTATTATAATCCCCGTTGTACTGAGGATCAAACAGGTTGAGGAGTTTAACTGACCCAAGGCCACTCAGTTGTCCATGACAGAGCCTGATCTCAAACCTGAATATCTCACTCTAAATCCAAAACACACACTCACCATCCGATACTATTTCCCACATTCAATGCCATCAGCTTACTTGGACTAAAAGTAATCATCCAAGCTGGAGACAGCGTCCCCATTCCTCAGAAGATGACACTGGTTATACACCAATATTAAGCTGCTAACATAGCTTCATTCACTCTGATTGAAAACCACAGGGCTGCATTCTGTGGCAGAGACATGGCCTCCCCATTGAACTGCCCTCCCCCGTAAAAGAAACCTACTAACCCAGATACCACAGTGCGGGGCAGGGATGTCAAGAACCTAGTACTTCCCCATGTTCACTCTCATTTGAGCTTGCTTTTCTGTACCCTACTCTCTTCCACGCAATGTCAAAATTCCCACCACCAAAGAACATGAATGGATCAGTGATTTTCTGGGTGGCAAGAGTCACATACAATGATTTTTAGATATTAACATTTTTTTTAAAAGTTAGTTAAGATACAAAAATCTGAAAACTCTGATACTCACATTTTCATATAAGGCTGCCAGGGTTTCCAGATCAACCACAGAATCGTCCACGTTAAAAATGGCTGCCGAGCACCCAAAGAGAAAGAGAAAGGATAAGAGGTTAGACCGGACTCTGCTGCACCAACATTTACTCCATGTGCAGCTACCAAGCAATGTAAGCGTTTGCTCTCTCTTACCCAGGTTGTCTTCTGACATGCTCTTGCCCCCTTTCCTTCTGCACCAGGGGGACCCCGCGGAAGAAACCAAAATGGTTCTGATTGCTGGCCTAAGCCTTAGCCCTGCCTGCTTTAATTCCTCAAGCTCTGCATCCTTTCTGCAGTTTAATTTAGGCTCCACAGGAGAAGTGTTTGTGTTTTAAATCTAAATCAGTTAGTAGGTTTGAAACACAATTTTAAATCTTTCTTCCCAACTGGTAATTGAAGAGATTTAATACCTAATGCACCAGAACTGACGCTTGCCCATTTCCAGGAAGAGGGAGAAAAAAAAGACGATGTTGGCAAATTAAATGAATTCAGGCATGTGATTTCAGGCACCTTTCCATGGCTGCTGCAAACATCTTGTTTGGATTAAAAAGACAAGAAAAAGCAATAATTGCATCAATGGCAAATTAAGATTATGGAAACCTCCCATGAGCAAGTCTTAAGGCAAGTTCTCGTTCCCATGGTTTTATTTGGATTCTACTTGTTGTTCTATATCTTAAATAAGTCATTTAGCTGTTAACTAATATGCCTGTGATTTCATCTAAAGAGATTCCTTCCCATATATACCAGCGTACAAACATGGAGATTTTAAAGCCTTAATGGATTTGGCAATCAAAGTGCTTGAAATAGGCAGTCTCACATCTTTAAATAATTATGCAAAACTAATAAGGTTTGTTCCCTCAACCCCACCACCCTTCTCTGACTTTACATTGTGAAATTAACCAGCACGCTAGTAAATTTTCTCTGTGGCAGGCTAATTAATTTTATTAAACCAACCAGTGATATTTAGAATGCTTTAAAATTCTGCTCGTCAACCATTACTCCGTTGGTTGGCATTACACCATTGTTTTGGAGAAGGTGGGGATCAAGGTAAAGGGCAGGTTGCTTTCGGATCGTTTTGCTTCTTCTGTGGTTTAGAATTATATGAACCCCTTCATACAATTTTAATAAACTTAATTAACTGAGCTAAGATCATGTACCTTCACAGAATACTGAGAAATGTACTTAAAATTCCTTCATGGGGCACCTTCTCTAATTCAGGAGTTAATCAGCAAGTTGTTCCTCAACTAAATGGAGTAGTGAGAAAAGAAGCGACTAATATGCAAGTGACAAAGTCAGTCATCTCAGATTCCACCAGGACAAAGGAAAATTACACTTCTGAAGAGGCCAATCTAAAACCACAAAAGAAAAATGTCCTTTGAGGAAAGAAGGAAAGAATTTACCCTCCCAGGACTGTTATACTATGCATGCAGATAAGATGATTTCGCTCACTTATTAGAAGGAACAGGCATTTTTAAATGTCTGATGCTTTAAGGAAACAAAAAAGAGCCAGGAACCATGTCTATTTTATGTAAATGCTAGTAGTCTCCTATAGAAATCAGCCAATGAAAATGCAGTAAGACAAGGCAAAATTCTAAAAATAATTTATCAGAGATGTTCATTTCTAAACCAGGTACTACATATAACTGCAAGTTTACATATAATCAAGTGATCTTAACTAATGGGAAAGAGAAGGAACTGTTGGCTTCCTTTCCTGGTGAGTAAATATTTGAGTTTCAGAAATTAATCAGTCTGGGTCCCAGATATACAATTTGATGGGTTATATCCTCAGCCAATTCCCCTCCAGTGTGCTAGGAAATGGAGGAAAACACATAGGGAGGATGGGACTGCAGAACGAGCGTGGGCTCTGGCGACATTTATTCATTCATTCACCCAGCCCTTGAATAAATATTTGTTGAATGTGCACCAAGTTCTAGAAACTGTTCTAAAACGCTGTGATTATATAAATCAAACATGTCTAAGACATTTAAGGTACTTGGTCTCATGAGACTTATACTCCAGCTTAGGGGATAGAAAATAAACAAGTAAATAGTTAGATAATGATGTAAAGAAAGAGCAGAACCATAAGCAACCTTAGAGAGGCTGATGGATGAAGGCTTCTTTGAAGAGGTGACATTTAAGCTAAGAGCTGAGCAGGTCAAGTTCTATGAGTGTCTGGGAGAAGAGCCTTCCAGTGAGTGGTAAGGGCAGAAAGAGGTTTCTTATCCTGATGAAGGAATAAGCTCAAGATTCAGAAAAAGAGCAAGACGACTATTATGGATGGAAGCAAAACTTACCACACGATCCTGGCATGTTCGTTCTATTAGGTTCAGCATATTGACTCCAGTATTCTTACCTGGGAAATCCCATGGACAGAGAAGCCTGGTGGGCTACAATCCATGGGGTCCCACAGAGCTGGGTATAACTGAGCACACACACACACATTCATAGGATGGGTCTAATTTCACTTACTGAAAACATTAAAACAAGATATATGCTCTACCGAGCTCATAGAGTGTTATGAGAAATCAAAAGAGTACATACAAATAGTGACTACTGTGATGTTAAATATACACACTGTGTAGGTGTTTTAATGCTTGTTAATGCCTTATCTGCTTTAACATCTGGAAAGAATTAGAGAAAGAAGACTACCACTTTCTATGTTACTTGAATGTTTCCAGTAGGAGCAGTTGCTATTTAATCCCTTTTGGTCCTTTAAAACCCCACTCAAGGCCCACCTTCAGGAAGTGTTAATAGAAAAGGTATATGCACAAATAACTCTAATAATGAAAAATAATGTATTGAATGGCTTAAGGGAAATATAAGATAACTTCGGGTCCGTTTGGGCTTCCCAGGTGGCTCAGACAGAAAAGAAATGACCTGCAATGTGGGAGACCCTGGTTTGATCCCTGGGTTGGGAAGATCCCTTGGAGAAGGGAATGGGTACCCATTCCAGTGTTCTTGCCTGGAGAATTCCATGGATAGAGGACCCTGAAGGGCTACAGTCCATGGGGTTGACCAAGAGATGGACATGACTGAGTGACTAACACTTTTACTTTTCGGGTCTATTTAGAAAGCTAATCTAATCCTAACTTCTCATTTCCATCTTTCCCATCAAAGCACTTCTCTTCGTACCACCCAAGTTTGTTTTTTTTTTTAAATCAAAATTTTACTTTGATGTTTGAAATACCTCAGATGTCTTTCCTTTAAACATTGGGTAAAGTCCAACTGCCTACGCCTGATTTTTAAATCCATTCCTTTCCTGGCCCTGAGTGACACTTCCAATTTCATCCTTTACCATTTCCACTGTTCCCAGGCCGCCTGAACTCCAGCCACACACCTCTCTACTCCTGAACATTCCATGGTTTTCTCCCTTCCTGCCCCCTCACCCTCCTAGGCCTTGGAGAAGAGTTTCCTGCCCTGGAAGGATGCTCCTTGACCTTTGGATCATTAAGCACTCATTCTTTACCTCTTCCATGGCATCACTCATATTTTATATTGGGTGAAAGAGTCTATTTTAAGAAGCCGTATTAGTAAGTTGCTTAACACTGTATCGTGGAAGGCCTGTAGTCAGGGATCATTTCTACACATCTTGATAATCCCAGCATCCAACATAGTACTAGGGGTAGTAACAGGAATAAGATAAATGTCTATGGATAAGACAGGTGTCCCAGGAATCCCAAAGAGTGAGTCTTGCTGCTGGGTGTCAGCAAAAGTTCCTTGACAAAGACAGCATGGTGTTTTGAAAAAGAAAAACATAGACTTTTTAAAGGGATAGGACTGACAAATAAAAATAATATGCATATCTGAACTAAGGTTGTTTGCCCACCCTTGTTTGTTCCCATTAAAATAATCAAAGTATGAAAAAAAAATAAAAAATAAAAGTATGGTGAGTAAAGCTGCGCAATCATGTCCCATCCATATCCTCAGTACAGATACAACGCTGGCCTGAATACGCCATACCTCAAAATCACTAAATTTAACAAGCAAATCTTCTCATTTTAAAGGAAAGAATAAGGAAACTATCTTCCCTCTCATTCTTAACCTTCAAAGATGTTTTAAACACTGGTATCACCACAGGCAAAAAGCCACGAGTAGAAATTCCACTGTTATACTGCTTTAGGCAGAGAGCTAAAGCACCCATTTATTAATCATCATGAATCAAGCCAAGTCCATTCCAAGCAGTAACAATCTGTAAATGGACAAGTGCCAGCGAATGTCAATGGGAAAGATGTGAGAGATTCCCAGGATGAAGCAGCAGACACATACAGGCTCAGAGAACACACAGGCAATGGTGCAGAGTCCAAGTCTGGCTTGAAGAGAGTGTTCCTTACATACAGTTTGGAGCAAGGTCCTGTGGAATCCCGAAGGCCAAGGTGAAGAGCCTGTGCTACGTCGCAGGGGGGCCATGAGCACGGATGAGCAGGGGAGGCAGTGGGACAGAGTTCTATTACATAGGATAGAGCAAAATGTGGAAAGAATGGCTTAGAACTTAGTTCAGTGCAGCGGAGGTAGCGAAAGCCAGAGCACTGTGGACAGAAAGGACAGAACAGGAGAGAAAGTCTGCAGAGCTCTGCGGAGTGCCGTCATCAACTGAGCCCAGGGACTAAGCAAGTCTGGTGTCAGATCAGCCCGAGGTTTCCCATCTAGGTGTGGAGGGAGGGCTTGGGCCACCACGAAACAGGCAGAGGAGCTGACGAGGTGGATATGCCTGATGCTGTCCCCTTAGGACCTGGGGGAGGAGTCGGGGAGAGGAAGTCGATGGAGAGGTTAATTTAGGGCCAATGCCGAGTATTCCACGGAGGTTTCTCCTCTTCCATGTGAGGAGCTTAAAACTGAAAAAGTAAAATAAAGTTCAGAGGTAGAAGCAGCACTGAAACGAGATCATCTGGTTGAGCCCAGGAACTTAAGAAATTAAACACTTTCTATTATTTCTATTTTACAGGGTGGCCAGGGAAAGTTAGGCTATTGGCCAAACGGGTGAAAAGTAAAAAGAGTCAAAGTCCTGTGACTCATAGGAGAGTTGTCTTGCATGCACATAGTCCTGCCTTCTATTTACCATGAACAGTTTAAGTTCCTACAAGGGCCAGAATCCATACATGATCCTGCTATTCCCCAGATACGGGACAGTGTATCAGAGAATTGATTCTTGAAAGCACTCACTATCAAATTTAGAAGCAGTCCATGAACCTATTCTGTTAGTTAATTGACAAATACATCAAAGAAAGAAATCAGTCATTGATTAAAATATTTTTGGAGTTACCTAGGACCAGGTAGCCCCCTCCACTTTGTACTTGCAAGAACATACTCTGTTTCTCTCTCTCATACACAGAAAACCCTTTATATCATATAAGTTGAATAAACAAAACCAGCCTACACAATTCTCCAGCACACCTCCAAGCACTGATACAGTATTCCAAGTAATTCTCTAGCTTTTGCTCCCATCTGTATTGGGCTCATTATACCAACACTCCCGCAGATGGTGTCAGAAAGGTGAAGTGCCAAATTCACAAAGGGGAGACCCCAACAACTCATTGCTACTGTGATATCAATCATGGCTGGTGATTTTTACTTTTATCTCCCTCTCTCCTTAGTTACCCCTGCTCCCACTGTCAGTTCAGTTAGAATATTTCACCTACACCTCACAATATGTCGAGAGGAAATAGACACACGCTGTGAAAAGCTGGTAATTTTATTGGGTTCCTTTACCTTTAAAAATCTGTTACTTGGTCAAGTCTGGTTTCTGGGCTCCTTTTTTGCAGGGAAATTGAGGCAAACATTTTTATGTGGTCCTCTGGTGCCTGCTCTGTACTCCGAGAATTATATACACAAGGATCATTAGAGTAGGCTTTTGCCCATTAAGATATAATAACCGTCAGCAGGGACAAAAAGCAGATCAGTATCACAAATTCAAACTAACAGGCGCACATAAAAACTATGCGCCTGCTTCAGGCACAAGGGCGGGGGTCAAGGTCTTACACAATAGGTAAATTCCCTCTCCACTTTGGAGACAGCTTTTCACAAGAGCAGGGTAAGGAGAAAGAACAGGCAAGAATTCTCACAGCCCTCCAGCCATTTTTAACCCTGAACGCTTTTCTATCCCCAAGCACGCCTTGTCCAAATAAAGAACAGTTGTGTTTGCCGTTCTGAAGGGTTTCTAATTAGTAAAAAAAACATGTACTTACTCATGAGAACTGTTCTTGATCAAAGTAGCATCTTTGAGCAAGAAATATATGACAGACTGAGGTAGGAAAGGCATACTCCTTTTATTGTTATTCAGTCGCTAAGTCGTGCCTGGCTCTTTGCGATCCCATAGACTGCAACACACCAGGCTTCCTTGTTCTTCACTATCTCCCGGAGTTTGCCAAATTCATGTCCACTGAGTCAGTGATGCTGCCTAACTATTCTTAGTTTGTTTGATTAGACCAAGTAAGTCTGGTTGTCCAAGGTGTGAAAGATGTCACATGGGCAGGGTAGGGTTGGGTTGGGTTGCTTTGGCTATAGCTGGTTTTAAAACTGGAGCCTCTTATACAGAGTGAAGTAAGTCAGAAAGAAAAACACCAGTATAGTATACTAACACATATGTATGGAATTCAGAAAGATAGTAACAATGACCCTATAAGCGAGACAGCAAAAGAGACACAGACATAGAGAACAGTCTTTTGGACCCTGTGGGAGAAGGCAAGGGTGGGATGATTTGAGAGGGTAGCGATGAAACATGTGTATTATCATATGTGAAGCAGATTACTGGTCCAGGTTCGATGCATGAGACAGGGCGCTCAGGGCTGGGGCGCTGGGATGACCCTGGGGGATGGGATGGGGAGGGAGGTGGGGAGGGTTCTGGATGGGGAACAATATGTGCACCTGTGGCTGATTCAGGTTGATGTAAGGCAAAAACCACTACAATATTGTAAAATAATTAGCCTCCAATTAAAATAAATTAATTAAAAAAATATCCTCTATGTAGCCCATTGTGTGCTTCTTTGCATTACCTTCAGTAGTTGACACATTTTACAAGTGGGTGCTTAAAGATCCTTTTCAAGTGGAATAGATTTATTCTCAGTCCAAGAAAGCAAAGGTGAATATTTGATTATCAATAGAAATTATTTTGTTAGCAATGTTAGCTTCCAAATAGCCAACATAAAACTCAGCTCTTTCAACCAAATTGTGATTTTTTTAGGGCTTGATAAATAATTTGTAAGGAAAAGAGAATGGAATGGAGAAAGCAACATGGAAGACCTTGGGGTTTTTTTGTTTGTTTTTTTTGGCCAATTTAATCATGGCATGTGGGATCTTAGTTTCCTGACTCGGGATCAAATTCATGCCCCCTGTCTTGAAAGCATAGATGGAGTCTTAACCACTGGACCACCAGGGAAGTCCCAAGCCCTGGGGTTTTTTAACTCTCAGGTAATCTAACCCTCAAAACTCCCACAAACCAATTCCTCGAACCTCTCTCAAGAAAAAGGCAAGGATGCGGGGTCCCAGAAAGAAGGCGGTCTTGGCAGAATCTGAAAGCTGAGGAAAGGCAAAGCAGGACTGTTTCCCCACAGTCTCACCTCCACATGAGGCCAGCACTGAGAAGGAAGATCAAGCTCGTGATGAAACTGGGCAAGAGGTGAAAAGAAGGGGGCCAGGCAGAGAGAACTGTCAAAGAACCACAGATGCCAGAGCAAGAGCTGCACAGAACCTGCCCCACAGAAAGCTCAGTACCCAGGTCTCCACACAATGGCCAGAACACTCCTATAACCTCTCCGCCATACGCCTCACTCTGTCCCTACTGACCACCATGCTTCTGCTCCAACGGCGCCAGGGACACCTGGGCAGACACAGGTACAGGCCAAGCCTCATTCCACACACATATCCACAAGAGATGCTGAGGGCAGCAGTTATTAACCAGCTTAAAGGCATCTCTGTGCACTCCACCAGAGGGTGCGGAAAGCAGGCAGGCAGTGCTGGAGATGAGTACTTAATTAGTAGCTTGCCTTTATTGGGAACTTGCTGTGTGCAAGGCATTGTTCTAAGCATTTTACATTTAATCATACAAGGAAGATTCCACTGTTGCCCTCAGTTTTACAGGCAATGAAACTAAGGCATGAAGAATGGTTTCCCAAGCTCAGTTCCATAACCAAATTGACTAGACTTTGTAATTCTTCATCCTTTGTAAGTGTCAGTCTAGAAATAATCATTCCACCTAAAGGAGACCTGAGTTTGATCCCCGGGTTGGGAAGATCCCTTGGAGAAGGGAATGACTACCCACTCCAGTATTCTTGCCTGGAGAATTCTTGGGACAGAGGAGCCTGGTGGGCTACAGTCCAAGGGGTCACAAACAGTCAGACACGACTAAGCAACTAACACTTTCACTTTACAAAATTCTCACCACACACACACACAAAAAAGCGCTAACCAACTACCTATAAAAGTCTGAACAGAAACCTTTGCCTCTGAATGGCATCACATGTTTTGTACATCAATCAGCAGTCTCCCAGTGGGAACCATAGATAGCCCAGGCCACAGAAATGTCATTTGTGTATTATACACATCCATAATGCCACCATTATTTAATTATTGCTAATACTTAATTCATTTCTAATATACTATGGTCTTTTTAAAAAATTTGTAGCCACACCCCATGGGCATGTGGGTCCTTAGTTCCCCAACCAGGGAATGAACTCAAGTCCCCTGCATTGGAAGGTGGAGTCTTAACCACTGGACCACCAGAGAAACCCCTCAGATATGCTATCTTAATATATGTCATAAGATAATCAAACTTCAGTCTTTGTTAATCATTCACAATTACTGACAAGAATCAGTATTGTGGTTCCAATCGTAGCAAAAAAGAACGTCTAAAAACAAAAGGAAACCCAGAACTTGAAAAGGCATTATCTTAGAAGAAAAGAAAGTCTAAAAAGAAATCAACAGTAATATAAAATCCATTTTTCTTAAGAAGATATTACTAACTGCAATTTTATACTGCATGCCAGAACTGACTAAAAAGGGAAGCGAAGGCACAAAGAATGAAGAAACACAAACAAAAGTTGTCTCCAGACACATAAAGAACAGCAACTATCAAGAGAATATATTTTATGATATTATCTACATTGCCAAATGCTTGCTGGATGTGTATCATGTGGGTTGGTACAGACCTTTATTTAAGCTTTGTTGGAGACAGGAGGCAAGTATAAATAACACAGTGTAAACAGGAGCCAGCTAGCAGGTGACAGAAATAACCATCCCAAAAGGGACACATCTAGTCTGTCCCCAAAGCTCCAAATCACTCAATGTCATCAAACAAAAATCCCAATTCTTGTCTAAGTCGAGGCATGTACTCGGCCACAAGGTGCCGTTTTATAGGTGCAATTAAAATTGTCCATGGTTCAAACCTCAAAGAGGGGCACAAGGACAGAATTCACAAAGCTTCCACTCCTTCATTCCCTCCATTCTCTGTAGGGGCAGTGGAATGAGAAACAGTCTGGGTTAAGCTGCTTCGGTTCTTCCATTAGTTCTGGTTCTTTTAAGCCAAAATTACATTCCAGGCAGATTGGATGGTCTCAGCCAGTTGCCTGAAGGTAAAGTACAAAAGAAATGCCACCCTTGGCTTTCTGGACCCAGCTCTGAGAGGGGAGGAATGCACAGGGGTTCAGAGAGAGGTGGGCGGGACCCTGCCACTCAGGTGTTTTAGACTCAGCGGGAAGAAACGGGAGTCGGGCAAGGACATACAGTAGCATTAGAGCTACTGTCTATATTCATCCCCAAACTGAGCTCTGCCCATGCTTAATAAGTTGATTGACCCTGATGTCTTCTTTGGTACATCAGTAGGTCATGACTTCCTGTTCCCATCGGTGGGTAAACTCTTTCACACGTGGCTTCCTCACTTGTTCCTTTACTTCCAATGTACCATGATTTGGTAGCAGTGGCGGAGGGGGGCAGGGGGGATGGGGGGAATTAAATAACATTTTCTGATTCTAAAATCTAGTTTTAACTAAACTTGACAAAATAAACCAGTTGGCTTCAAAATATTCCTGAAGAGAAACCCCAGACTGAAGATAATCCATCAATAATAAGAAAAATGGCAGAGCACAGGCTTGACTGCTAGTACAAGTTCCTCATCAATTGTGGAATGAATTAGAAACGGGGACAGTTGAATTAGGTCTGCCAAGATGCTGACCTCCATACATTATAGTAGAATTTATCAAGAGACTGTTTGAAATGTGGGTTTAAATCTACTATTTTTAATAATAAGCTTCATTTTATGTGTATATTGAGCCGTGAGATACTAGCTGTTGAGAATTTAAAGCCATCAAAATCAGTAACACATTTAAAAATATTAATCTCAATTTAATTTATACCTTTGCATTCATTTTATAATGTGAATATTAGTTCCGTTACACATTTACATGATGTACAAGTTCTTAAAAACATATGCTGAGAAGCATGCTCTAAAATTTTTACTGGCAGAGGTGCACAATAAAAATTTTGCCCTTTGAGTATAGGTCTTCCAGACCAGAATTAGAATGTTCCTCAGGAAGGTCCTGCAGACAGTGACTGCAGCCATGAAACTAAAGACGCTTGCTCCTTGGAAGAGAAGCTATGAAAAACCTAGACAGTGTACTAAAAAGCAGAGACATCCCTTTGCTGACAAAGGTCTATATAGTTAAACTTATGGTTTTTCCAGTAGTCATGCACGGATGTGAGAGTTGGATCATAAAGAAGGCTGAGCGCTGAAGAATTGATGGTTTCTATCTGTGGTGCTGGAGAAGACTCTTGAGAGTCCCTTGGACAGCAAGGAGATCAAACCAGTCAATCCTAAAGGAAATCAACCCTGAGTATTCATTGGAAGGACTGATGCTGAAGTTCCAATAATTTGGCTACCTGATGAGAAGAGCCAACTCACTGGAAAAGACCCTGATGATGGGAAAGACTGAAGGCAGCAGGAGAAGGGGACGACAGAAGGTGAAGATGGTTGGATGGCATCACCAACTCAATGGACATGAGTTTGAGCAAATCGGTGGTGAAGGACAGGCAAGGCTGACATACTGCTGTCCATGGGGCTGCAGAGAGTTGGACACGACTGAGTGACTAAACAACAGGAAAGCCTTAGGCAATTCACAGTGAATTTCAGATGCCTGGAAATTCATTATGTTTTAGACAACTGGCACAAACCTTGACAGAGATTTCTATAAATTATTAGGCAAAAAGAAGCAAAGTACAGTCAGCATTCTCAGATCTGACTTTTAGACTCTGGGTATACAACTAACTTACATTTTGATTTGAGATTCCTCAACAGAAAGATGGGTCTTTGATACAGCTGAACTCTAAACTGAGATTCTGGACTAGTCAGAACTAAAGTGACAAATGCTTTATTTTGATGCTAGATTAAATATTATAAATATGAATTCTGAGAGTGTACGGGAAATTCCAAACGGATGCCAGGAGGTTTCTGGCACCTAGTCTGTTGCAACGCATATGGAGGTTTATATCAAGAATAGTCAACAGCAATTTTCCATCTCCCCTGGGAAAAGAATAAGAGGAAATCACTAACATGGAATGAAAACACTAATTTGCAATCACTTAGGCAGTCGCTGTAGCCAAGGATGCCAAATGCTTTTAAATATAAGTCCCCCTAGTTAAGTAGATGGAAAACCGGCAAGGAGTAAATCACTCGTTCAGGATATCTCCTGGACCAAACACAAGTGGTGTGGTATTATGGCCAGTTTCCTCAAGCCACTCTCCTCCACAGCCAAGGTCTTGTCTCTAGTCACGCAGTGCTTTAAACTACAGTCAGAACAGAGGTTTAAGTTTGCCCTACGAGATACTGCACACCGCCTGGGGTGGAGAGAAACACGCATGGGTGGCTATCTTTGCCACCCAATGGGATGTTTGGTCTCTAACTTAGCCCTTATTTACTTAGTATCAGGCTGGAATTTTCAGACGTTCTTGAACAATTCCACTGAAGTGTCACCAGTCATCTCCAACTTAAATCATGCAAAACAGAACTGATCTTTCAGCTTTTACCCGCTCTTTTCCCCCTCTATTTTCATTTTATGCTTTTGGCACCATTATTCCCATTCTGTTGAAACCAGCAACTTCAAACTTCTCCATCATCATATGAATCTCATGGGGCTAACCATAACAATCTGCTCTTCAAACATCCCTTGTACATGGTTTCATCTACATTTCCACAGACACAGCCTTAGTTCTGACCTTTGTCATTTATTATGTCAACAATCACAATCCCTTTCTATCAGATCTAGCCATGCATATGTGCTAAGTTGCTTCAGTCATGTCTGACTCTTTGCAACCCCATGGACTGTAGCCCACCAGGCTCCTCTGTCCATGGGATTCTCCAGGGAAGAGTACTGGAGTGGGTTGCCATTTCCTCCTCCAGGAGATCTTCCCAAACCAGAGATTGAACCCGCACCTCTTATGTCTCCTGCATTGGCAGGCAGGTTCTTTACGACCAGCACCACCTGGGAAGCCTAGATCTAGTCACCTACATGACTAGTTCTGTTTATTCACTCAACAGACCTTGATGATCCTCATCTCATCGCCAGACACAACAAAGTGTGAGGGACACATCAGTGAGTATTATTGCTCTTGCAGTTTACCTTCTGATGGCAGATGTAAGTGAAAAGTATATGAACAAAGAAAATATTAAGTGCTGGGTAGAAAATAAGATAATTAACTTAGAGTGACTTAAATTAGGGAGGAGGATCTGGGAGGACGTCTTTGAGATGTTCAGCTGAACCCTATGAAATGGCAACCCACTTGCCTGGAGAATCCCATGGACAGAGGAGCCTGGTGGGCTATGGTCCATAGGGTTGCAAAGCGTCAGACACAACTGAGTGACTTAGGAGCAAAGAAAAAGAGTGTGCCACTGAATGGGACTGGAAAAGCATTTCAAACAGAGGGAACATACTATGCCTTCAAAGACACGGAGGAAGGAAAGAACTTGGCCTGTTCAGGAATCAGAGGACCACTGCTGCTGGTCAGCAGTGAGAGAGAAGTGAGCAGTCAAGTACAGGAGAAGATACGGCTGCTGCCAGAGCAGGAAAGGGCGTGGGGGCCAGTCTTCTGTGATCGGAGAAGTATTTCTGCACTCAAAAGGAGACCACAGCACTGCCCCTTTTAACTTCTGCCTCCCTGTTACTGATAGGATAATGTTCAATTTCCGTCTGATGACAGTCAGGATCCTTCCTGGTCTGGATGCTATTTACCCTTCGAGTACTTTGTTCTGAAACCACCCACATTCACATGCAACTTATAGACTCTAGATGTGCCTCCTTTTCACATGCCTTCTTTCATCAACTGGAAAAGCTCCTTCTCTGTGTGATGACCACCATTTCATCCTCTAAGACTCATCTTAAGTTTTACAGGAGGAGCCGATACATTGATCTCTGTTATTTCACAGGTATCTTTATTCTGTGATCTTAGGATACTCTGTACATCTCTCCCACCATCCTGTGAACTCTTGAGAATGTGAAACTCAGGATGTTATGTGCTGTGGTAGTCATGGTGTCTGAAACAGAGCTGGCATTCAGTACCTGCTTATTGAGGGAGAGAGGGAAAGAGGAAGGGAGGAGGTTGGCAGGCAGGAAGAAGTTTGGTCCAAATGCACTAGAATGAAATTTATGACATTCTGATTTCATCTAGTCTAAGGTTTATTCTATTCTTTAAAACCAAATTAAAATTTAAAAGATCCTTTATTGAATGACTTCTATATAGGATACATTAGCCCAGTTCATGGTAAACAATGCTTAATTATCAGAGGAATTCCGAGCAAAGCAATGCTACATGAAGTAAATGACCACACACTGGCTCTGTTACTTGTTATCAGTTAAGACCTTGAGGTACTGAGCCCCCAAATTCCACTTCTTCAATATACACTATAGGCAGTGTCAAACGGACAACAGAGAAGGGCCCACTTTACAAATGAAGATAATAAGGTTGCTTTTTAAGAGCTGAACAAGTAAAAACTGGATTATCCATTACCTCTGTGGGAGGTAATGGTGGGCTGAAACACCCAGAACTATTATTAAGGTGACCAAGCTGCAATCTCAGCAAGAAGAGAAACTGCGTAAGCAAATACCTAACGCCAAGTAGAGGTAAGTGAGGTGGGTGTAACAGTGAATAGATATTACAAACATTTTTGTCATGCTGAAGGAAAATTCTCTATCCTCCTCTGAGTGAATATGCTAGCTTTCTGGTTTATTCACCAGCTTCTTATGAGTCTGCATGAAGTGCACATTAGCGTACCTACCTCTGCTCACTGACGGAGCTGAATATATGACCAAAAGACTGAAGAACAGTCTCTTAGCTGCGGTCACTTCACCATGGCTAACATGCTGTGTGACCCTGCCTGCCTGCCAGCTGGTCTGTTCCAATCCGATCTCATGTCAGCTACTTCTCTCACATTAAAACAAATGTTTTAGGTCAAGGTCAGCACAAGGAGTCCTTTCATCAGGATGAGAACACAAGGCCAAGTGCATTCCATTCATGACCAGACATGGATTCTGAATAAAACGTCACTGACACCGCTCAGGCTCCTGAGTGACCTTCAGATGCCAGTGTCAGTCAAATGATTCTAAAAAGAAATTAAGCTAGAGTTATACTGTTATATTCATCTGGAATGTATTACTAAATGAAAACATGAAGTGGAGATAATTGTTTTTTAGAACTTAGGATCCAACTCTGGTGGATAACAGAGATGCTTGAAGCAAGAGAAAGAACTAAAATGGTGCCCGTGAGTCCTAAAGTCTGTGATGCTACAATCAACATTTCCAGTGCTAAAATTTAAGTTCACATCTACTTCATGAGAGCACATTCCTATCCAGAGCAGAATGTTGAAAAAGGCCTGGGTGAACTAATCTCTTATTCAACTCACCATGAACAGTCAACATTCAACATTCATTCAACATTCAATGTTAGAGCGCCAAGAGAAGAAGGTTTACAGTCCTGAGTTGATAACTGGAATAGCACATTGTTGGAATGAGTCTCATCCATATGGCAATCTGATGTACACTACAACACGACAAGCCTAAAGAGAAATGAATAAAGTGCCGTTGACACTGTAAAGACTAATATCCACAGTGCTACTTGTTATGATAATGAAACCAAGCATACTTGATTTTCACCAGGCTTATAAAGAGCACTGCGGTTTAGGATAAGACTCTGCCACTATGTCTGAAAAATTCCTTTCTAATTTCAATGATCACATCAAAAAAGTTAGTCTCCTTGACAAAAGATTATAAACTTACCTGCCAATATTTCTTGTTTTATTTTTTTCATTTGCCTTAGTATCACAGTTTTCTGTGTGAATTTCAGAAATTCCATCCTAGAGGATCTAAGGCCTAAAGCCACTGACGTATCCTTTTCTAACTGTGACAGTGGACCTTTCCAGCCACCCTCTGCTCCAATCTCAAATCAACTACTGCAACGCTGTTTGAGGTTTAACATTTCACACTTATGTATTCAGTTCTACTACTAAGCTAAAATAGTAAAGACAAGTTTATGTGAATATTCTGCAACTGTCATCTGATTCAGTATACGTTTAGTTTTATGTGGAATTGTAAATGTTTGCAATAAAGCAACATTTTAAGCCTTTAACAAAGCTTATTTCAGAGGAAAAATAATGTATGCATGTTTCTTAAGTGCCTTTCAGTTTAGGACCTCCAGGGGGGAGGGGTGGGGTCCTTCTGCTGTTTTCTAGCGATAACTTGAAGACATCATCAACTAAAACCTGAAGAGAAGTGTGACTTAAGAGTGTCTCCACTGTTACACTGAACCTAAATTTCCTGAAACCACCACTGTATTACCACTTAGAAAATATTATCAGTGATATGTCAAAATGAAGATCTACATTTAACTGATGGCTGAGAAAGGAGCAGAATATCTTCACATAAGACACAGATTTAAAAAATGTTGGAAGATTTTGGGTTTACCTTCCCAGGGCCTAAAAATATATATAAAAGTAAAATGTCCTTGCTTTAAATGTCTTTCAAACTGAGCCAAAGATAACCACGGTGAAATAGTGCCACTCAAAAAAAGAAAAAAAACAAAACAAAACAAACAAGCAGGGGACTAAGAAACAATGACATAACTACATGTATGAAAATGGAGACTGTTACTCTGTAGAGGCATTCCCGCTAATGAAGAAGAAATGAGGGGACTAGGAGATCATTATCTGGCAAACTTCTAATGAAATAATGAACCTAGGCAAAGATCATAGTGCCCACAAACATCATAAAGAGAATATTACATACTTAAGAGAATATTACATAATATTACAGAATATTATGTACTTCTTGATAGAATATACAGTAGCATCTATGAATTATTTTTCTCCCCTGAGATTAACTCTCTTTAGGCTTGTCATGTTGTAGTGTACATCAGATTGCCATATGGATAAGAAAAAGTTTGCAGGAACCACAGGAGACAGAAGAACATAATAAATAAAAACATGGCAATGCAATCAGCAAAACCTAAAATGTGGGAAATTTCACAGGATGAGTGATTTGGATTCTTTACAAAAACAATAACCGCAAAGAAAAAAAAATAGAGGATAGAAACCTCTAGATCAAAAGAAACCTAAGAGATGGACACATCCAAGGCAATGCATGAAATGTGTATGAATCCTCATATTTGATGATATTAGGAAATTATTGCAAATGATTTTAAATGTATGATAATGGCACTGGAGTTATGCTTAAAGTATCCTTATCTTTTTGTGGTCTATTACCAGTTTTAAAGGAGGAACTGTAAAATATCTGAGATTTGCTTCATAATAATCTAGTAGATGGAGTGTTTTAGATGAAACAATCTAGTTAATGAGTTAATGATTTTGCCTCTAGGTACTGGATAAATAGTATTCACTGTGGCCATTCTACTTTTGTATATGTTTGACATTTCTCACAATCAAAGCTGAAAAGTTTTAAAGTCACGGTAAAAAAGTATGAATAAGACTTACCCTGCTGAATATCCTTCATTTCTAAATGCAAACTAGAGATCAAGATTCCCACAGTTTGAGATCGTTTTCCATCCAATAACTTGATGATCTAGAATTTTAAAAAAAAAATCAGTATAAGTGTAAATGACCAGGCAATCTTTTAGTAGCATAACGAAAATATTCATAGCTTTAGACACCCTGATTGGCTAACTGAACTGATGCTACAGTTACTGCATTTTCAAACTTTAATTTGACAAAGCAATCTATAGATTCAATGCAATCCCTATCAAGCTACCAATGGTATTTTTCAGAGAACTAGAACAAATAATTTCACAATTTGTATGGAAATACAAAAAACCTTGAATAGTCAAAGCAATCTTGAGAAAGAAGATTGGAACTGGAGGAATCAACCTGCCTGACTTCAAACTATACTACAAAGCCACAGTCATCAAGACAGTATGGTACTGGCACAAAGACAGAAATATAGATCAATGGAACAAAATAAAAAGTCCAGAGATAAACCCATGCACCTATGGATACCTTATCTTTGACAAAGGAGGCAAGAATATACAATGGAGAAAAGACAATCTCTTTAACAAGTGGTGCTGGGAAAACTGGTCAACCACTTGTAAAAGAATGAAACTAAAACACTTTCTAACACCACACACAAAAATAAACTCAAAATGGATTAAAGATCTAAATGTAAGACCAGAAACATAAAACTCCTAGAGGAAAACATAGGCAAAACACTCTCTGACATGAATCACAGCAGGATCTTCTATGACCCACCTCCCAGAGTAATGGAAATAAAAGCAAAAATAAACAAATGGGACCTAATTAAACTCAAAAGCTTTTGCACAACGAAGGAAGCTATAAGCAAGGTGAAAAGACAGCCTTCAGAATGAGAGAAGATAATAGCAAATGAAGCAACAGACAAAGCATTTATCTCAAAAATATACAAGCAGCTCCTGCATCAATTCCAGAAAAATAAACGACCCAATCAAAAAATGGACCAAAGAACTAAACAGACATTTCTCCAAAGAAGACATACAGATGGCTAACAAACACATGAAAAGATGCTCAACATCACTCATTATCAGAGAAATGCAAATCAAAACCACAATGAGGTACCATCTCACACAGGTCAGAATGGCTGCTATCAAAAAGTCTACAAACAATAAATGCTGGAGAGGGTGTGGAGAAAAGGGAACCCTCTTACACTGTTGGTGGGAATGCAAACTAGTACAGCCACTATGGAGAACAGTGTGGAGATTCCTTAAAAAACTGGAAATAATGGCTGAGTAATATTCCATGGTGTATAGGTACCACAGCTTCCTTATCCATTCGTCTGCTGATGGGCATCTAGCTTGCTTCCATGTCCTGGCTATTATAAAGTAATTAGCCTCAAACTAATAAAAATTAAAAAAAAAAAGACAACTGGAAATAGAACTGCCATATGACCCAGCAATCCCACTTCTGGGCATACACACTGAGGAAACCAGAATTGAGACACATGTACCCCAATATTCATTGCAGCACTGTTTATAATAGTCAGGACTTGGAAGCAACCTAGATGCCCATCAGCAGATGAATGGATAAGAAAGCTGTGGTACATATACACAATGTAATATTACTCAGCTAATAAAAGGAATGCATTTTGAATCAGTTCTAATGAGGTGGATGAAACTGGAGCCTATTATACAGAGTGAAGTAAGTCAGAAAGAAAAACACAATACAGTATACTAACGCATATATATGAAATTTAGAAAGATGGTAATGATGACCCTATATGTGAGACAGCAAAAGAGACACACGTAAAGGACAGACTTTTGGGCTCTGTGGGAGAAGGCAAGGGTGGGATGATTTGAGAGAATAGCATTGAAACATGTATATTATCATATGTGAAACAGATCACCAGTCCAGGTTTGATGCATGAGACAGGGTGCTCAGGGCTGGTGCACTGGGATGACCCAGAGGGATGGGATGGGGAGGGAGCTGGGAGGGGGGTTCAGGATGGGGAACACATGTGCACCCCTGGCTGATTCATGTCAATGTATGGCACAAACCACTACAATATTGTAAAGTAATTAGCCTCCAATTAAAGTAAATTAATTTAAAAAAAACTTTAATTTGAAAGATATCTAGAAAATAAAGGAAAAATACCACCCCAAATTCCACCAATCTAATACAAGCATGCAAACCTCTATAATATTTAATTTACTCTGATTTTTTTATTCAAACACACTTTAACTAAGTTGTAACTGCACCACATATGCAAGTTTTTATCCAACTTTTCAACTTATCACTGGCCTATTTCCATGTCGGACTTTGTAAGTCACTTCATTGCCTCTAACCTCCTTGGCTGTGGACCATCCACTGAGTGTCTTAGGGGAAAGATCACTGTGATCTGGACTCCACTGCTGACCAGTCATATGACCTTGGAAAAGTGACTTAAATTCTAGGAATTCAACTTTTTCATCATGAGTAGGCCCACTCCAGTACTCTTTTGCCTGGAAAATCCCATGGACGGAGGAGCCTGGCAGGCGTCAGTCCATGGGGTCGCTGAGTCGCACACGACTGAGTGACTTCCCTTTCACTTTTCACTTTCATGCACTGGAGAAGGAAATGGCAACCCACTCCAGTGTCCTTGCCTGGAGAATCCCAGGGACGGGGGAGCCTGGTGGGCTGCCGTCTATGGGGTCACACAGAGTCGGACACGACTCAAGCGACTTAGCAGCAGGCTTGACTGTACTGAGTTTGTGTATTTATTCTAGAAATTAAATGACATAATATACAAAAAGCACATAAAATAATTCTGACATAGATATTATTTAAATAAAATGTCTCTATTCAAGAGGGTTAGGTTGCTCTGTGGTTGTGCTATGTTAATAATACTTTGGTACATACAACTTTAGTTTGAAGTTGTTTAGAAGTACTCTTTTATAATAGTAATATTATATATGTATATAAAAACTTTTATAATCTTTTTAGAAACTCTAAATACCTCAGTGACAATTATTTCAACCCTCTATGAATGTTCCATGGAGAGCTCATTATAGTTACATTTCTCTCTAAATCTAGTGAATCAAATCAGCTCCAAAGAACATATCACCCAGTGACCACTAAGGGAAAAAATTTTCTTTTTCTTTCTTGTGGCAGGGCTACAAAAATCAATATGAGATCACATAAAACATCATCAAATCATATGTCTTTAATGCATTTTGTTGGGTGAAATATAAACTAAAAAGCTATGCTTCCTCTCCCACCTATGAGCATATAAGCTTACCAAAAACATAGTGAAGATAAGATTAAATAGTAATAAACATCTACATTTTTACTGGTACTAATTAGCTGAGTTGCTTGCTGGTTGAAAAATAAGGGATAACATTAGTTTGTTCCAACCAAGACTAAAATACTGTCTACCTATCAATCAATCAATGCTGAGTCAATTACTGCCAGCCCCTTAGCTTCCCCTGCTCAGCATGGCTACTCTTACATATACTGTTAGGCCAAAACTACTGTCAGCACAAGCTCTCATCAAGATAAAAGTAAAAACTGATGATCAGCTTAATGTGTTTAATCATTTCAACGTTAGCCTTAGAGAAAGATTCTGGAGGATATAGAAGTTCAATTTCTAAAAGAAATAAAGAAGATACTTGGTATTTTTGTTTATTTTTTATATAAAAGCAAAGGAAGAAGAGATTATATATAATCAAATATCTTCTTTAAAAATGAAATTTCTGGCTTTTTCTTAGAGGACACAAATTTAAAGTGAAACCATCATTAAAGTCCAACACAAAATTAAGAAAATCCAAAGTTTTGTGTATATATTCACGCATGTATTCATTTATTAACAAACATCTGCCATGTACCTGTTATGTGCCTGGCACTGCGCTTTGGATTCGGAGGATGTAGAGGTGACCAAGACAGATCATGTCCTCGATCTTATAAATTTTGTAAAGCTTAATGATTTAATACTGCTGAGAAGAACTAAAACGGCAAATAAAACTATCTGCAAAGCAAATTCAAAGGAAGAAAAGCCTTGAGAACAGACTGGATTTACCCTTAAAAGTCCAAAATAGTGACTGAGACACAACTTTGGTCATGGCATACACATCAATGTCAAGGAGACAGGCACAGGACTCAGATGTAAGACAAGAGGACAAATTGGTTGTAAAAAATGTCTTCAGACAAATATTCACCATGCTATCCAGCTAGGGTTCTGAAAACCCTGGATAACATGGTCTTCCTACAGGAAAAACAAGATTCAAATTAAAGGTTTTCTAATAGTTAATTAAAAGAAGATAAGAGAGCAACCACAAGAGAACAGAGAGGGAAGGATTGAAACTGAAATTGAGATTCTATCATAGGATAAAAAATAAGCAACTACCATCAAAAAGTCTACAAGCAATAAATGCTGGAGAGGGCGTGGAGAAAAGGGAACCCTCCTATACTGCTGATGGGAATGTAAATTGGTACTGCCACGACGACAACAGTGTGAAAGTTCTTTAAAAAACAAAAGTTACTATATGATCCTGTAATCCCATCTCTGGACTTACATCAGGAAAAGACAAAAAGTCTAATTTGAAAAGATACATGCACCCCAATGTTCACTGCATCACTATTTACAGTTGCCAGGATACAGAAACAATCCAAGTGACCATAAGCAGACGATCAGTTTAAGAAGATATAGTGCATATATACAATGGAATATTACTCAGCCATAAAAAGTGAAACATTGCCACTTTCAGCAACATGGATGGACCTAGAGATTACCATACTAAGTAAAGTAGGACAGAGAAAGAAGAGTACCATACATCACTTACATGTGGAATCTAAAAAAAAAAAGATATAAATAAATTTATTTACAAAACAGAATCAGACTCATAGGTGTCAGAAACAAATTTATGGTTTCCAAAGGAGAAAGATGGAGGGAAGGCTAAATTAGGAGTTGGGATTAACATACACATACTACTATACATAAAATAGATAACCAACAAGGACCTACTATGTAGCACAGGGAACTCTACTTAATATTCTATAATAACCTACATGGGGAAGAGTTTGAAAACCAATGGGTATTATGTAAAATGGAACTACTTTGCTGTATACCTGAAATCAACACAACATTGTAAATTAACTATATTCCAATATAAAATATATATTCTTTAAATAAACAAAAGCAAGCAAATCCATTTCCACTTCATTGCTCAACCAGGCTGACCTGTGGAAACAATGTTACTACCCCAGCAGTTCTATTAGCCTGGCACAGCAGGTGTTTGGAAGAAAAGTGTCCCTCACTTTCAGCTAGCTGGACTGAAAAAATTAAATTTTCTGAAATGCGTTGCTGCTTCCTAAAAAGGGGGTCTTGGCAGTGCACAAGTAAGAGCATTTGTATTTTCTTCCTTGTTTGTGTCAAATTCTTTGTCTATCTCTAACTAGACCTTTAAAAATGGACCTAGATACCTTGTAAGAGCATTTGTATTTTCTTCCTTGTTTGTGTCAAATTCTTTGTCTATCTCTAACTAGACCTTTAAAAATGGACCTCGATACGTTTCCGTGTAGTCTCTGATTGTGGAATAATACCATGTTTCTCAAAACCAGCTGAAACGGTAGGAACACAGTGGACATAGTATGGATATATGCTCTAAGCCCTCTTCATTTCTTTCATTTTCATAATTGAAAGGTTTGAAAGACCTTGAAAGATCACAATTGGTCTCTGAAATTATTGTTTTAAAGACCACAATTGAAAATAAAAGGTTTTCTTTTATTACAGTTAAAAAAAAGAGAAATAAAATCATGAAATCTTCCATATCGACACAATTTTAAACAGACAGTACTCACTGTTAAGTATACGCACACTGCTCGACAGCAGATGGCTAGAAGCTTTTCATCCTACAGGACGGATACTCTAAGCCCCTTGAAGCGCTTTCCTCCATTCCCTTCTCCCCCAGCCCCTACGCAGCTTTCTGCTGCTACCAGTTTGACTACTTTAGATACCTCGTGTAAGTAGAATCACACAGTATTAGTCCTTATGTGACTGACTGATTTCACTTAGAATAACGTCCTCAAGGCTCGTATACATTGTAGGGTGTGACAGAATTCTCTTCTTAAGGCTGAATAATATTCTACTGTGTTTGTGTGTGTATATATGTGTGCATATATGGGAGAAGGAGGTGGCAGCCCTGTCCAGTACTCTTGCCTGGGAAACCCCATGGACAGAGGAGCCTGGCAGGCTACAGTCTATGGGTCACAGAGAAGCCGAACATAACTGAGTGACTAAACAACAACAACACACACATGTGTGGAGATGTATATATATATATTTCCTATTGCATATGTGTATGTGCATGCATATATATAAATACATAGGTCAGTGAACATGTAACTTATTTCTATTTCCTGGCTATTTTGAATAATGCTGCAATGAAAAGAGGAGTGCAATATCACTTTGAGATCTTGTTTTTAATTCTTTTGGATAAATACCCAGAAATGGCACTGCTGGATAATGTGGTACTTCTATTTTTCTAATTTTTGGACATCTTTACCAATACTCACTATGTTTTTGTTTTTGACAATAGCCATCCTACTAGACGTCAGGTGATACATCATTGTGGTTCTGATTTGCATTTCCCTGGTGTTAGTGATGTTGAATATCCATTCACAGACCTGTTGGCCATTTGGATGCTTTCTTTGGAAAAATGTGTACACAAGATTTTGCCCATTTTTAAATCAGGTTTTTATTCAACTGAGTTGTAGGAATGCCTCACCTATTCTGGGATATTATACCCCTTGTCAGATATATGTTTTGCAAATATTATATACCATTCCACATAATGCCTTTTCACCCTTGTTTCTTTTGCTGTGTCGAAGCTTCTTAATTTAACATCATCCCCATGTGTCTATTTTTCTTTTGTTGTCTGTTCTTTGGTGTCATATACAGGAAATAACTTCCAAGACCAATGTTATGAAGCTTTCTTCACATTTTCTTGTAGGAATTTTACAGTTTCACACCTTGCATTTAAGTCTTAAATCCATTTTGAACTTGTTTTTGTTTATGCTGAAAGATCCTGGTGCAATTTCATTCTTTTGCATTTGGATATCCAGTTTTCCCTGCATCATTTGTTGAAGAGATTATCCTTTCCCCATTTCTCAGTCTTGGCACTCTTGCTGAAGATCATTTGACCATGTATGGGTGGGTTCATTTCTGAGCTCTCTATTCTGTTCTATTGGTCTATGTCTGTCTTTACATCAGTACCATCCAGTTTTAAACACTGTACAGGCACACCTCAGAAATACTACAGGTTTGGTTCCATACCACTGCAGTAAACTGAACTGCAATAAAGTGAGTCATGCAAATTTTTTGCTTCTCAGTGCATATAAAAATCACATTTACCCTGTAGTCTACTAAATGTACAAGTGTATTATGTCTAGAAAAGCAGCATGCAGTGAAAGTTGCTCAGTCATATCCAACTCTTAACAACGCCATGGACTATACAGGCCATGGAATTCTCCAGGCCAGAATACTGGAGTGGGTAGCCTTTCCCTTCTCCAGGGGATCTTCCCATCCCAGGGATGGAACCCAGGTCTCCTGCATTGCAGGCAGATTCTTTACCAGCTGAGCCACAAGGGAAGCCAAAAAAAACTGGAGTGGGTAGCCTATCCCTTCTCCAGAGAATCTTCCTGACTCAGGAATTGAACCGGGGTCTCTTGCATTGCAGGCGGATTCTTTATCAACTGAGCTATCAGGGAAGCCCTAGAAAAGCAATATATACATACCTTAATAAAAATAACTTATTACTAAAAATGCTATCATCTGAGCCCTTCAGCAAGTGATAATATTTTTGTTGGTGGAGGGTCTTGCCTCAATATTGATGGCTTCTGACTGATCATGGTGGTGGTTGCTGAAGGTTGGGTGGCTGTGGCAACTTATTAAAACAAGACAACAATAAAGTCTGCCATGTCAATTGACTCTTCCTTTCAGAAACAATTTCTCTGTAGCACACAATGCTATTTGATAGCATTTTACCCAGAGTAGAACTTTTGTCAAAACTGAGTTAATCCTCTAAAACTATGCTGCTACTTTATCAACTAAGTTTCTGTCATATTCTAAATCCTCTGTTGCCATTTCAACAGTTTTCACAGCGTTTTCACCAGTGGTAATTCCATATCAAAAAACAGTTTTCTTTGCTCATTTGGAAGAAGCAACTCCTCATCTGTTAAGTTTTATCATAAGGTTGCATCAATTCAATCAGATCTTTAGGCTCCATCTCTAATTCTAGTTCTCCTGCAATTTTTATCCCATCTTTAGTGATTTCCTCCACTGAAGTCCAAATTGAATCCCTCAAAGTTATCCATGAGAGTTTAAATCAACTTCTTAGAAACTCCTGCTCATGTTGATATCTTAGTCTTTTATCATGAGTCACCAGTGTTCTTAATGGCATCTAGAATGATGGATTCTTTGCAGAAGGTTTTCAACTGACTATGACATGATCCATCAGAGGAATCACTATCTACGGCAGCTATAGCCTCATAAAATGTATTCCTTAAAGAATAAAACTTGAAATGAGAAATTACTCCATGATGTATGGGTTGCAAAATGGATATTGTGTTAGCAGGCATGAAAACAAAGTAAATCTCACTGTACATCTCCATCAGAGCTCTTAGGTGACCAGGTACATTGTTCATGAGCAGCAATATTTTGAAAGGAATCTTCTTCCTGAATAACAAGTCCAAACAATGGGCTTAAAATATTCAGTTAACCATGTTGTAAACAGATGTGCTGTGATTCAGGCTTTGTTATTCCATTTATAGAGCACAGGAAGAATAGAATTAGCACAATTCTTAAGGGCCCTAGGATTTTTGGAATGGTGAATGAGCACTGGCTTCAACTTCAAGTCACCAGATGCATTAGCCCCTAACAAAAGAGTCAGGCTGTCCTTTGAAGCTTTGAAGTCAGGCTTTGACTGCTCCTTCTTGAGCTATGAAAGTCCTAGATGGCATCTTCTTCCAACAGAAGGCTGTTTCAGCTACAATAGAAATCTGTCCTTTAGAATAGCCACCTTTATAAATTCTTTTAGCTAGGTCTTCTGGATAACTTGCTGCTTCACCTTGTACTTTTAGGTCATGGAGATGGCTTCTCTCCTTAAACCTCATGAACCAACCCCTGCTAGCTTCAAACTTTCCTTCTGTAGCTTCCTCTCCTCTCTCAGCCTTCACAGAATTGATGAGAGTTAGATCCTTGCTCTGGATTAGGCTTTGGCTTAAGGGAATGTTGCAGCTGATCTGATCTATCTAGACCACTAAAACTTTCACGTTTCACTTTCTTATCATCTGTGTGTTCACTGGAGTAGCACTTTTAATTTCCTTCAAGAATTTTTCCTTTGTGTTCGTAACTTGACTAACTGGCGCAAAAGGTCTTAGCTTTGGGCATATCTCAGCTTTCAGCATGCCTTCGTCACTAAACTTAATCATTTCCAGCTCCTGATTTAAAATGAGAGATGTATGACTCCTCCTTTCACTTGAACACTTAGAGGACATAGTGGGGTTCTTAGTAGGCCCACTTTCAATACTGTGTCTTAAGGAATAGAGAGGCCTAAAGAGGTGAGGAGAGATGGTGGGAGTGGCTGGTTGGTGGAGCAATCAGAGTACATATAACATTGATTCAGCTCTCTATCTTCAATGGGTATAGTTCATGGTGCCTCAAAACAATGACAAGAGTTATGTCAAAGATCATTGATCTCAGATCACCATAACAAATCATAATGCAAAAGTTTGAAACAGTGTGAGAATTACCAAAATTTGACAGAGACATGAAATGAGCAATGCCATGGGAAAAAATGGTACTGATAGACTTGCTAAATGCAGGGTTGCTATAACCCTGAAATTTGTAAATAATGCAGTATCTGCAAAGCGCAATAAATCAAGGGTGCCTGTAGTTTGTAATGCTCTCAATTTAGGAAGTAGAGGACACTACCAAACAAATTACAAGAAAAAAAAATCACAAGTAAAAAGGAGATTAAAAAAACCCACAGAGAGTAGAATAGATAAATATTTTAAAATATCTTTAAGTCCAATATGCAAAAAGACTAAAAAAAATCACATGGAGGAAAACAACACATTAGATTTAACAAACAGACTCACTGAGAGTTCAGCCAGCTAAAAAGTCTGGTCCAAGACTTCAGTATATATTCAGATCATTCCTGAGGTCACTTGAGGTCATATTTCTATAGGACAGACTTACAGAAATTGTTCAACCATGTCCATTTTACATTTTGATAAATATTGTCACGTTGTTTCTAACAAGAACTATCAATTTACACTGCTGCCAAGTATTTGAGAGTGACTGTATGCCTGTTCCTTTATCTACACTGGATATAGCTGGTTTTAAAAATGTTGGCCCATAGGATAGGTAGAATTTTTTTTCCACTATTTTGCATTTTTAATGATTTAATAGCAAGGTTAAACAGTTTGTTACTGGTCATATGTTCTTGGGAATTGTCTCTGTGTCCTTTTTGCTGTTTTCCAATCACTATCTACTGGACTGGTTCAATGCAAAGAAATTTAAATAACAACATGGTTGAATAGCAGGAAGAAAGACTTACACAGAGATGGTGGTAGTAAGAGGCATTGTCTAAGGGAAGAAGAGGGAAGGGACTCACCTTTTACTGCACCCCTACTAAGGTTTTATGTGCCTCTGCCCACGAGCCAACCCAAATGGAGTGCTGTGAATTGGGGGCAGTGAGCACCACGATATTGTAAACTTTTATTCCTTTAGTGGCCCCCTGTGGACTTCCAGAAAAGTAACAATGCTTCACGCTCAAGAGCCCTATAAAGTCAGTGCGGTCACCTCTCTGCTAGGGCATTAAAGCAAGGGGCAAAGAAACAGAAGGACACTTTGTTCTGCTACCCAACTCTCCTTTCTGATCAATCTCTGATTTGTGGTCAAATCTCATTAACTCCTTACTCAGATTTTCACCTCTTACCTTCACAGCAGAGTAGGTAAGAAGAAAACATGGAATAAAAGACAAGATTGAGAAAACTGATGCAAAGAACAAAGGAAAGAAAGAGAACAAAGATTTTTTTTAAAAGATGGTCAATTAGTTATCAACCAATGATTACTACATTGCTTTTGAAATATTTTTTATAATCATGGTCAAGTTTCAAACAACCAGATCCACTGTATGTAGAACCTTTCACTAATTGAAAATACCTCATTTTTCTTTTATTATATTTATATATTGTCTTGATAAGCTAACTTCTACACAGGTTAAAGTCAACTTCACAATTCCTCTTTGATGAGAAAGAAAATATGACAGGAAGATAAACTAATCTTGTATATGCTTCCCCATTCACCAGCTTCTCTAATACATCTTGGGCTTGAAAGAAACCACAATCACCTACACCTTCTGTATCTGCCTTACTGAATAGTATGAACTGGCGATAATAATGGTTATCTGGAAAACTTTTAGAATCCTAAATTGCCTGAGGCTGTCAGATATTCAATAGTCTTTTATTCAGCCTTATACACTTTACTAGTTAATACATTTAAAAAATTACCACAGGACTCTGTGGTAATACAAAAAAATCCGTAACACGTCAAATCATTTATTAACTCAAAAATTTAACCCATCATTAAGCATCCTGGCTGCTATTATCCTGTTAAAACTTTAAGGTTGTCTGGCCCAAGTCAAAAGTTCCCAGCAGTTCAACAACCTAAGTAGAAATGCAAAGAAAACTAAGAACCTGAGCCATAAATACAATGGTCCTTCCCTCTAGCTTTTAGCTTTAGCCTTCCAAGCTGTCATTGTCCCTTGGCTAGCCACGGAAAGTGACAGGCATCATCACCAACGACTAGTTGTTGAGAGAAAAATCAGGAGACCAGCCTTCTATTTCTAGGCCTGCCTTCACACACCAACCCTGAGACACAGTCCAATTCAGCAGCACTCACAAAATGTAAACTCCTATGTTGGTACACTGCAGGGGTATAAAATTAAAAATAACAGATATACATTATGTATATAACACACACATATACATACACATACATATATACACACATACTTGTCCAATGGGAGTTCAAAGATGAGTTTAAAAGAGAAACTCACATAAATAACTCTGACATAAGGGAGCTATTTACAAGAATCAGTTAACATGAAGAATTTCTAACTGTTCTTATGTATATGATCCCTAAAAAAATGCCAGAGCTCTTTAGGGGTTTTAAGTGAAAGGGCTGTTTGGCGCATGGTCTTCCTCCAGGTAGACTGAAATGCATTTCTGGAAGTGCTACATTCACCACCTTTTTCCTGAAACAAAAGTCCATGTCTCACCTGTGGAAAACCTCTCCATGAGGGAGAGCTGAGAAATGAAAAGTTCTGCAGACCAGGGCCCCAGAAGACATTGTGACTTAATCGTCATCTACCTACACAGAAAGGATCCCTTCCATTCTATGCGGCCACTAGGTGAAGGCTTGGCATTAGGCATGCGCACCATCCACAGAGGGGCTTTCAAGCTGCAGACCTTTAGGTCAGTCTTCCACGTCTGACTCTTGGATACTAGTAGGATTCCTGACTTTGCTAGTCCACAGTTTCATAATGTGAATGTCAGATGAACAGTTTTCTATGTGGATATGGAGCCAGTAGGCAGAATTACGCCTTGAAGCTCTCATTGTAACTTCCTTCCAAGTGGGTCCTTGGAATAAAATGCCCATTTCAGGCTGTTTGAGAAAGATATTTCAGAAAACATTTATAAGAGAATATGAGTACTTATAAAAGTTTGCTAACCTAATGAATATTCTGCTTTAAGCGGATTCTGGAATCACTCAGCTGTTGGCATTGAAGAAAACTGCCAATGATTTATCCTCTTTCTTTGGAATGGCCCAGATATTTAAGGAGGGACTATTTTCCCTGACTTCCCTGATGATTCAGACAGTAAAGAATCGGCTTGCAATGCAAGAAACCCAGGTTCAATCTCTGGTTTGGGAAGACCCCCTGGAAAAGGGAATGGCAACCCACTCCCGAAATCTTGCCTTAAGAATTCCATGGACAGAGGAGCCTGGTGGGCTCCAGCCATGGAGTCACAAAGAGTCAGACACAACTGAGAAACTGATACTTTTACTTCTCTGGCGGCTCAGATGGTAAAGCATCTGCCTGTAATGCAGGAGACCTGGGTTCGATCCCTGGATCAGGAAGAGCCCCTGGAGAAAGAAATGGCAACCACTCCAGTATTCTTACCTGGAGAATTCCATGGACAGAAGAGTCTGGCAGGTTACAGCCCACGGGGTTGCAAAGAGTCGGACACAACTGAGCAACTAACACTTTAGAGGAAAGTTCATACTTTAAGAAATTATTGTTAAAGGCTTGTAACACATACATATTTATAGCCATTTTCCATCAAACAAATAAAATAAAATCCTTCCTCAGCTAACTGTCAACACAATCTAAAATTTTCATCCTATTCCTATTCGATGACTGTTCCCAATAACCATTTTTATTCTTCTTTGTCCTAAGGTGCATATTACTTGATTTGTTATAAATCCTCAAAATCATTTTCTAGGATTAAGTAACTTTTAGCACCAAAGCATTTCACTTTGTGTCTGACTTGAATTCTTCATGCTTCCATTTCAAACAACCTTTTTCTGCTCTCAGGGAAGGCAGACAATGGCTGGTCTCACCATCCCCTACACAAAGCTCCTTCATAAACCTCAAGACCATCTTTTTTTTTTTTTTTTAAACAAGAGATGCTTTATACCAAAGCCTTAAAAATCACTTTTTGAGAAGCATTAGCAAGCCCTTAGTTTATCTTGGTCCTATCTGAAGTCAGCTGAACTTGGCAGCCCATGGCCTTCTCCGAGGTGTAATTATAGTCTGGAGGAGAATGCAATTTGTGCAGCATTCCGCTGACCTACAAGCTGACCCCGTGCAGGGGCAAACTCACAGGTTGCATTAAACCCTATTAGACATGCCTAGTTTAAGGCAAAGCCTTTCCAGACCCCCACCGCATGCTAGGATTAGGGCCTGTCACACATGCCCACAATCATCTCGCCTAAGGAACTCGCACCATGCCTTCCAGAGAGGGGAAGGCAGGCCCATACCCCACCCTGTCTAAGTCCGCACCTTGAGCCCGTGCATCCAAATGATCATTATTTCTTACATATGTGGACTTTTAGAAAAACCTGCCTCTCTGAATAAGAATAAAGACAGGAATGGGAAGACAGATCTGCTCCAGTGGAAAAACCACACCCTGGCTGCTCGGCTAGAAAAGTCTTGCCAGACCGACGGAGAAAGAATTCCTGCCAGGTCCGGTGGGATTTTCACATCTACATAAAATCCATATATATCTTCAGCTTTCTGCCTGGGCTTGGCAGATGTGGCCAGAAATAAAAATAAAAATAAATGGTCTGGATAGGCCATGAATGCTGGAAGCATGCTTGGCTGCGTGAGCTCGGCTCAGCTACAAAATAAAGAGAATCACAGAAGCCTTCTTCCAGGGAGCCCTCCCTCCCTGTCTGAAAAAGAGGATTCATTTCCATACTTACACCTTAGCTAAACGCCAAACACATTGAAACCAAAGGTGGAGGAAGGTGGGTAGTCTGTTCTTCGGCTTAGTCCTCACATTTGAACTTTTTCAGTTTCAGTCACAGGATCTCCATCTCCAGTGAACTTGGTTTTATCACAGAGGCCAGAGGACAGGCCCCATGTCTAGTTAAATACAGCCTCATGTGTTATTACCCGTGAACATCAAAATTTGGTCACTTCCCATAAAGTAAGTACGTTTGAAATTTGCTACCTTTCCCTTCCTACATCAAAAACAAACAAATAAATGAAGGATCCATATACATAGGTAGACGTTTACTTTCAAGATAATGAGCTATATCAAATCTCCACATCCACAGGGAGTACATTTTCGACTGTAGAGAACAAATGAGTATGTGCCTGCCTCTCTCAGGGAGATCAAACAACACAATGGAGAATACACAGAAAGGAGACGAGCTGACTCTCCAAAGCAGAATTATGAAAAACATTATTACTATTTTTGTGTCTTCAGACTGGCCATATCTTTTGCTTATGCTTCATATCAACACTCACCAAATTTCACTACTTGGCCCAACTACAGATATTAGGAGGCTGGCATGTAGCACATTCGCTACTGATGACAAGTCAACTTGTCTCATTAACAGTGATCCTTCAAATTTCTAAGTCACCAGCTTCCAAAGGGACTAAGGTGGTTTCATAATGACTGTTGCATTTACCCTGAAGACATTCTTGTGGACTAGGTTGAAAAGCGGGTAGATCCCTATGCTGGAGATGCAGAAATTGGTGCACCTATCCTAGGGGCTTTAAGCTCAGATGATTGAGCTGATCATTTCCTCTGGATTCCTCTAAACCACAAATATAAATAGTATGGAGTCTGAACTTTGGCTGGATTGAGGAACCCCTAGGCTTAATTTTTACTCTCATTTAACTCTCACCCATTCACATACCCCCTACATTGGAAATCCTTATTTTTACAAGAAACGGAAATCTAATTTGGAAAAGAGTATTTCCCAATGAAAATTCCAAAATATTCACTGGAGGAAGTGATGCTGAAGTTGAAGCTCCAATATTTTGGTTACCTGATGTAAAGAGCAGACTCATCAGAAAAGACTCATGCTGGGAGAGATTGAGGGCAGGAGGAGAAGGGGGCAACAGAGGATGAGATGGTTGGATGGCATCACCAACTCGATGGACATGAATCTGGGCAATGTGGGAGACAGTGAACAGGGAAGCCTGGAGTGTTGCAGTCCATGGGGTCATAAAGAGTCAGATATAACTCAGCAACTGAACAACAACACAAGATGATGGGCTTCCTAGGTGGCTCAGATGGTAAAGAATCTACCTGCAATGCAGGAAACACGAGTTCAATCCCTAGATTGGGAAGATTCCCTAGAGAAGGAAATGGCAACTCTCTCCTACATTCTTGCCTAGATAATCCCATGAGCAGAGAAGCCTGGTGGGCTACAGTCCACGGGGTCACAAAGAATTGGACATGACTGAGCATGCAACATTCACTCACAACACAAGATGAAACAGGGCCATGCATGGTAGCCCATGGATGCAGGCCTTATACGCCACCTCCTCCCCACCCAAAACCATGGAAATAAGCAACTGACTCAATCCCAGTTCATAGCTGTGGCCATCCTTGTTCTCTCCTACACACTGCAAGTGTGACAATGACTGGAGATGGGACAGGTAAGCAATTACTTTCCCATCCAGTACCAAGAGCAAGGGCCAGCTGGAGGGGAAGAGCAAGACCACAGTTGGCAGCCATCTTGCTCTCTCCTCAGGGAGAATGAGCATGCATTTGTTTATTGGCAGGTGCCTGGGAAAAATAAATGCTGACTCAGGTTCCTTGTCCCTTCTTCTCCACCCCTGCCACTCTCTGGCATCACACCCACAGGAGCTGGTTGGCTGGCTCCATGGTGCCATATTCTGAAATGTCACCTGACTTGGTATAAACAAGCCCTCGCTGCTGATGGCCAGCACGGCCGGGTACACTGCTGGGTCGTAGCCTCTGTCAACTGGCCTGATAAATGCCATTAAAATAAGCTTTCCACACACAGCCTGATTATCTGTCCCACCAAATGTTTCAACGAAAACTAAGCTTCACTGTTCTGTCAGACTGTTAGGTCTGAACCTCTTCCATGGCCTCATTTCTGGGGACATGTAAAATTGCTCAGATGAAGTTTACTTTAAGGATTTAGGCTCTTCACCAAGAAATGTGAAAAGGCAAATTGTCATCCTGTCCTGCGTCTGAGAACATATTTGGCATCCTGTTCCCTTACTGATGAGACAGAAAAACCCTTTTACTGCTTTTCAGACCAGTGAATTCTGTTCAGAAAGCAAATGGAGAGAAGGCCACAGCAGGTGAAGGCTGAGGCTGGGCTGGGAGAGGAGGCACATGGGATCGGGGTGGGTTTGGCAAGACATACTTCTGTTGGTTTGGGAGTTTTCGTGATCTATAGAAAACAAACTCTAAAGGTAAAACCACAAGCATTTTCTCTTGATCAGAGACTCAGGAGAGAAAATGACCAAGAAACATCAGTGTATTCATTGTCCAGTCTTCAAACAGGACCAAAGCTACTGTTATAACCCAGGTACAGATGAGAAACATCTGCCTAGTATTTCTTAGTGCTCAAGATCCCTGAAAGAGTACATGTGTGTGATGAACATGAAAATTCTAAACCACTGAGAAGCATCTAGATAGAGGGCTATACAGCAGAAAAAGGAAAAAAAAAAAATAAAAAAAAACAGAAGACTATGAAGATAATGACTTTTGGTAAAACATAAAAACAAAACTAAATATTCAAAAGTTCAACGTTGAAACTGATAGTGTGAACACTAAGCTATGGTGGTCAGAAAGTGGGGGGAAATAAGAACTCTCTTTGGAACAGACAGTAACACCAGAATAACCTGGAAAAACTCAGTTCTATACTTTCACATGGTCTCCAATCATCATGACTCAACTTTCCCAAAGCCAGGAACTTATTCCATACATGTAACTCCCACTTTAACAGCAGGAGGAAGAATTTATTTAATCTCTTTTAGGAGGGATGGGAGCACAGTGGCTCATTACTCCAGATATACCAGAGGTATGAAGCTATGGGACCTATGAGTCATGTTTCACTTGTTTTCTGTTTTACATTTCTTTATTACAATCTCACTTCAAATTCCCGGCTCAATAATCAATCTGCATGACTATCAAAGACGGGGAGAGTAAATGTTCTTTCTCTTCCCCTTCCCACCTTACTGAACCTAGCATCGAGGAGCAAAGAGAAAGCTTTCTCTCCAGTACTCTTAAGTTTCATGGGAAACATCTCCATCCTACATACCTCTACATCATGTAGGCAAAGCCCTCAGAGGATTCTGGTGGAGACACTGAAAAACTGTCTATGGTACATATGAACAACCTATGGGATATTCTCCTGGGAGTTAAGTGTGCCTGTGAATTACTGGGGCCCTCAATAAAAAGACAAAATTGCATTCGCTATGTATGGATGAGACGGGATTCCCCCTTAAAAAAGATATGTTTATGTCCTAACGCCCAACACCTCACAGTGTGACCTTGTTTGGAAATAGGGTCACTGCAGATGTAATTAAAATGAGGACCATACTGGAGTAGAGTAGTGAAGTGTTAGTTGCTCAGTTGTGTCCGACTCTTTGCAACCCCATGAACTGTAGCCCTCAAGGCTCCTCGGTCCATGGAATTCTCCAGGCAAAAATACTGGAATGGGTTGCCATTTCCTTCTCCAGGGAATCTTCCCAACCCAGGGATCGAACCCGGGTCTCTCGCACTGCAGGCAGAATTCTTTCCTGTCTGAGCCATCAGGGAAGGCCCCGACTGGAGTAGAGTATACCTCTAATCCAATATAACTGGCATCCTTTTGAGAACATGGCCATGTGAGGACACAGAGACACCCAAGGTGAAGATGAAGGTCATGTGTTGATGAAGGCAGCTATATGCCAGAGACTAACAAAGATTGCCAGCAAACCACCAGAAGAAATGGAGAAAGATTCCGTTGCTGGTTTCAGAGGGAGAATGACTTGGCCAACACCTTAATTTCAGACTTTCTGGAACTGTGGAGACAATAAATTTTTGTTGCTTTAAGCCACCCAGTTCGTGGTAATTTAAGCTGGCCTTAGGAAACTAATAAAAGAAGTGAGAATGTTTTATTTCTAATAAGCTTCCAGGTGATACTTCTGCTGTTGGTACATGGATCACACTTTTGAGTAGTCAGGTGACAGCAAATAAATGAATGAAGTACTTTGTTCATTATCACTCACATTTAGCACAGTGCCTGATATATGCTTGTATGTTTATATAATCCCTAATTCCTAGAGTTTTTTCTGCTAACTAACTGGAAATGTACCCTTTCTCTATCAGTATTCATGGAGTCCTCTCTCAAAGCTATGTGCTCAATCAAGGCGTACAGCTTTCCCATATAAAGCCAATCGCAGATATAGATAGCCATATTGCTCTCTGAAGGATTATAAATAACAAAGTTTATCAGGCGTATGGACTTCCTGCCTCATCTATGTAATTTCTCACTATTAAACCACTGAATCTAGTCTCTTAAATATTCTTGGTGGCTCAAATAGGGCTTCTCGCTCCAAAATTTAGAGTGTTAGGCTTTTGAAAAGAACACATGCTAATAATTACTCCAAGCTGGTTAGAGATAATGGGCAACAGAAAAGTTATTATCTTCAATGTCATCGCATGTCTTTGAAATGATAATCATTGCATTCAAGGTATCAGAAATGATGGATGGCCTTTGATTTTGCATGTACCATGATGCAAATTACCTGGCTCTTTCTCACTCCTGCTTGGAAGGTGAAGAGCCAGTGACAGTGGGCACTCCTAGCTTCAGGGCCTTGACCCACTGGATGGCATAATCTGTGACAAAGCTCAAAGAGAAACATTTCCTCTTTAAAGACACCTAAGGCTACTTTCAGTTTTCCTTTTACGGGCATACTTCATCCAGAACAACCTCGCACATAGTTCTACTTTGCAGCCATTGCTGTAACATATACTATTTACAACCTAAGTCATTCGACCCTGTTAATTTTCTGGGTAACAACAGTTGATATAAGTACCACGTCGTTTCAAGGAGGCTCCCTGAGCTCCTTCTATAAACATAAAATGACAATTCCAGGAAATGTTAGTAAGAAAGGAAAGATGAAAGAGCACTGTATACACAGATTTTAGAACTGCTACATGTTTTTGTTAGGGCTTTCAGTCTGTACCCCGGCACATTCCCCCTATAATTAGTCTTTATCATCCTCCTTACCCTCACAGTCCATCTATCATGGAAAGCAAATGCATATTATCTTCTTCAGTCATCCATGAGAATAGAGTAACCCTGTGATCCAAAATATTTACTCGCCAGCATCCATGAAGAGTGAGCCTCTACATCCATCCTGTCTAGAATCGAGAAAATAAATATGTTCCCTGAGGTTCCCTCACACAGACAAGTCACCTTCTGAAAGCATGACAGCAACAAACCCACAGTAAGTGATTCGTCCAAAGTCCTCCAGATGGCCTACTTCAGTTCTGTGTTCTCTCCCTAGCAACACAGCTCGTCCCAGCAAGGATGTACCTGCCTCATCAATCATTGTTACAACAAGGCAACAGCCTCTCCAATGTGAAAATCACAACTACTTTGAGTTTTAAAGCAGCAAACTAAAGGCCTGTTCATTTCCTTTTCTTAAAAAATCAACCTCAAATGATAGGACTGAGAATCAGAAACAGGAAATCTACCTGCAGTGAAACTAGCTATTGTTGTTCAGTTCCTCAGTCAAGTCTATCTCTTTGTAACCCCATGGACTGTAGCCCTCCAGGCTCCTCTGTCCATAGGGTTCTCCAGGCAAGAATACTGGAGTGGGTTGCCATTACTCTCTCCAGGATCAGGGATCAAACCTGTGTCTTCTGCATTGGCTGGCAGATTCTTTACTACTGAGCCACCTGGGAAGCCCAGTGAAACTCGCAGACTCTTCTTAATTTAAAAATAGAAATGTGAAGGTAGAAGTCATTGCAAGAGTGGTTAAATTACATGGCAGAGTGACAGAAGGACAAACCTAATAATCTGCAGGAGAAGGCATAACCGCAGACACACATAAATTAGAGTCCTCATGTGCTGGGGAAGGGTGAAATGAGGAGCTAAAAACTAGGGGATTATTTAAAAGTTGGTTCATGGGTGCAACTGAGTGCCAGGTGTATACTTTTAGACAAATTCAATGAGACAGATTTGGGATTCAACATCAGACACAAGATGCTGTCTTGAACTAGAGTCATTTTTAGAATTCCATACCCTTTCTTGGATCGTCATGCAGAAAACTAGAAGTCAGAATGACACCCCAGGCCCCGGAGTCAGGGGCCTAGAGAAATTCCACCTGGAAAAATAGATCAATCTAAGAGCAAAGACAAGCAGATCCTGTCATTCAAAGCCCATCCAAATGAAATGGCTGGTCTGCAACTGTGAGCCCCATTATTGGGCATACATCATTAATTAATGCTGAGTTTATCATGCTTCAATACTGTATATAAAACAGCAGCTAAGGATTACCAATTCTTTGAGATAATCCTCTAACATGAAATACAGAGGTCAAACCAAGAAATAAAAAAAAGAAACCTGGAAAAAGGTACAGAAGGAAAGTAGGAAGTAAAACAAAATAGGAAGAAACTATAATTGATAACTTCAGAAAGGTAACTGTATTTCTTTAAAAAATGAGCTTTTATGCATTCATATAGAATTCCGAAATACAAAAATCCTTGTCTTCCAAAATAGGAAGCACATGGTGACTGTCTAAAACTCTATTCACAACAGATAGCAGAGTATCAGAGCAACGCCCAAAGGTGTTGAAAACTGGTGCTGCAGGGGGCAGGGTGAGAGTGGAATCGTGGTGGGAGGTGGACAGGAAATCTTTTTTTAACAGTTTTTAAAGCTGTGAAATATTATAGAGAAGTGTAGCACATGCATACAAAAATCATACAAAAAAGATCTTCATGACCCAGATAACCACGATGGTGTGATCACTCACCTAGAGCCAGACATCCTGGAATGCGAAGTCAAGTGGGCCTTAGGAAGCAGCACTATGTACAAAGCTAGTGGAGGTGATGGAATTCCAGTTGAGCTATTTCAAATCCTAAAGGATGATGTTAAAGTGCTGCACTCAATATGCCAGCAAATTTGGACCCAGCAGTGGCCACAGGACTGGAAAAGGTCAGTTTTCATCTCAATCCCAAAGAAACACAATGCCAAAGAATGCTCAAGCTATAGCACAACTGCACTCATCTCACATGTTAGCAAAGCAATGCTCAAAATTCTCCAAGCCAGGCTTCAGCAGTACATGAACTGTGAACATAACAGATGTTCAAGCTGGATTTAGAAAAGGCAGAGGAACCAGAGATCAAATTGCCAACATCTGTTGGAACATAGAAAAAGCAAGAGAGTTCCAGAAAAACATCTATTTCTGTTTTATTGACTACTCCAAAGCCTTCGACTGTGTGGATCACAACAAACTGTGGAAAATTCTTAAAGAGATGGGAATACCAGACCACCTGACCTGCGTCTTGAGAAATCTGTATGCAGGTCAAGAAGGAAGAGTTAGAACCATACATGAACAACAGACTGGCTTCAAATTGGGAAAGGAGTATCTATTTTTCCAGGTGGAATTTCTCCAGGTCCATTACTCTGGGGGCTGGGGTGTCATTCTGACTTCTAGCTTTCTGAGTGACAATCCAAGAAAGGATATGGAATTCTAAAATAAGGCTGTATATTGTCACCCTGCTTATTTAATTTATATGCAGAATATCATGCAAAATGCCGGGTTGGACAAAGCACAAGCTGGAATCAAGATTGTTGGGAGAAATATCAATAACCTCAGATATGCAGATGACACCACCCTTATGGCAGAAAGCAAAGAAGAACTAAAGTGCTTCTTGATGAAAGTGAAAGAGAAGAGTGAAAATGTTGGCTTAAAACTCAGCATTCAGAAAACTAAGATCATGGCATCATCACTTCATGGCAAATAGATGGGGAAACAATGGAAACAAAGACTTTATTTTCTTGGGCTTCAAAATCACTGCAGATGGTGACTGCAGCCATGAAATTAAAAGACACCTGCTCCTTGGAAGAAAAGCCATGACCAACCTAGACAGCATATTAAAAAGCAGAGACATTAGTTTGCCAACAAAGGTTCATCTAGTCAAAGCTACGGTTTTTCCAGTAGTCATGTACAGATATAAGCACTGGACTATAAAGAAAGCTGAGTGCTGAAGAATTGATGCTTTTGAATTGTGGTGTTAAGAGAAGGCTCTCTAGAGTCTCTTGGACTGCAAGGAGATCCAACCAGTTAATCTTAAAGGAAATCAGTCCTGAATATTCATTGGAAGGACTGATGTTGAAGCTGAAACTCCAATACTTTGGCCACCTGATGCAAAGAACTGACTCATTTGAAAAGACCCTGATGCTGGGAAATATTGAAGGCAGGAGGAGAAGGGGCCGACAGAGAATGAGATGGTTGGATGGCATCACCGACTCAATGGACATGAGTTTGAGTAAGCTTTGGGAGTTGGTGAAGGACAGGGAAGCCTGGCGTGCTGCAGTCCATGGGGTCACAAAGAGTCGGACACGACTGACTGGTCTGAACCAAGCACATGCATGTTTATGTATGCATAATTTGCTGTTATTGTTGCTTAATAGCTAAGTTGTGTCCGACTCTTTGCCACCCCAAGAACTGTAGCTCACCAGGCTCCTCTGTCCATGGTATTTCCTAGGCAAGAGCTGGAGGAAGTTTCCATTTCCTTTTCTAGGGGCTCTTCCCAACCCAGGGATTGAACCCAGGTCTCCTGCATTGGCAGATGGATTCTTTACTGCTGAGTCACCAGGGAAATCATACATAGCTTAAAGGACTATGAAAATAAACAATGTATGGACACCCACCTTAAGAAATAGATCTGTTAATACCTTTGAAGGCCCTCTACTTTCCCCTACAGTTTTCCTCTAAAGGAACCATTTTTTTCCAAATTGCATACTTATTATTCCCCCATCCCCGACTTTTTCTTTTAAAGTTTTGCCACAAACATATGATTTCATAAAATTTTTTTACTTTTTATGCTTTTAACTTCAGACCAGTGGAATCATTATTTTGTGACTTGCCTTTTTCATTCAACATCATGTTCAAGAACCATCAATGTGGATGCAAGTAGCGGTTGTTGACTTTTTTTTTTTTAAGTTGTATAGTATTTTACTATGTGATATCCAGCCACTCTAATGATGATGGAACTGTTATCACTTTCAGATTTTTGCTATTATAAAATACTTAGCTTTTACAAAGTACTCTCACAGAGTCTCCTGGCATAAAGATGCAAAAATTTCAGCAGAGGGTGTACATGTGTTCACGTGAACTAGACAGCTGGGTAGTAATTCTTCATTTAAATATGTTAAAGATGTGTCCTCTAAGTTTGTGGCTTATCTTTTCATACGCTGTGGTATCTTTTGATGAGCAAGAGTTTTAAAATTTTTCATGTAATTTTACTTAATGTACTTATTTCTTATTTGATTTATGCTTTTTGTGTCTTTTCCATGTGAGGTTAAAAGATATGCTCCTATATGCTTTTTCAAAAAACTATTAATTTTTTCCTTTCTCATTTAGGAGTCTGATATATCTGGAACTTATCTTTATTCATAATGTGATGGAGGGATCTATTTTCTTTTGGAGATATATACATATAAATATTTTCCAATTTTTAAAATCTTTTTTCAGTAGTCATTTTTACCCACTGATCTGAGAGACTACACTTGTTATATGTTAGTTTCCACTATATTCATGGATCTGCCTCTGAACCCTCAACTCTTTCCACTGATCTTTGTTTTTTCTGTTCAAATTATTATCGCACTATAGCTATTATACTGCCCTGCTTTATTTTTCTTGATATGAGGGACAGTAAGTATCCTACCTGGCTTTTCTTTGTCAGAATATTTAATCTGTTTGAATTTTATGTTTATCACTCCCTTGTTTTTTAAAAAATAGTTTGCTGCAAATATATGATTCCATAACATTCTTTGGCTTTTATGTTCTTTTAACTTCAGATCAATGGAATAATTTTTTGTGTGACTTGCTTTTTTCACTAGACATGATATTTAAGATAGATTTTGTAAGGTTATTTTTGAAATTTTGCTCTTCTATACAAATTTTTTAGAATAAGCTTACCAAATTTCAAATAATCTTATTTAGATTTTGATTGGAATTATTTTGAAACTAGAAGTCAATTTGGGGTTAACTGACATCTGTTACCTAAGTCTACCTCAGTGCTTTCAATGTAATAATCTTTTATTCATTGCTGGATTTCATTTACCAATACTCTGTGTTTAGGACCTCCATATGTAAGAGGACCTCCTTCTATGTGACAGAAAGTGACCTGTAACTTTTGTTTTACTTCCTGCCCTTGTCTGGCAGTGCTATCAAGAGTATATGATAGTTTTAAGTGTATTTTCTATTCTTTCAAGTATTTTGTGTAAGAAGGAAAATGCTTGGGGTAATAAAATCAACTGGGTCTGGAACTTTCTTAGTAAGACGACTTTATGGATCCAATTTCCTTAATATTTATAAGACATTCCAGTGTTGTATTTCTTCTTGATCCTGTTTTGGTAATTTATATTTTTCAAGAAAGTTTAAATTTTCATGTTATTTTCATTTACTGCCAAAAGTTTGGTTATGGGATTATCTTATATATTTCCCTTGCATCTATAGTTACAGTCACTTTTACTTTCCTATTATTTTTATTTATGTTTGCTTGTTTTGCTTAATCTTGCCTATAGTTTTTTAATTTCAAAGAACCAACTTTTGACTTTATCGATCTTCTATATTGCATTAAAGTTTTTACAAAAATTTCCATTCTCATCTTAAAATGCATTTAGTTGAACCATATGAAATTTTAAATCTTTGATCACATTTGATCTGCAAAAATGGCTTTTCTTATTGTTCAACCTAATTTTTCCTTCTAATTTCCTTGGTTTGTTTTTCTTTTTCTAGCTATTTATTTTGAATGCTTTATTTCTGACCTAGCTTTTTTCTAATATAAACACTCGTGACCATGCATTTTAGCTATATCTCTGAACCTTAATAACCATTACTGTTTGAATTATAAGGGTTTTCTCAATCCCCTTATAATTTCCTTCTTGATCCATGAGTTACCTGCAGGAATGAATGTAAATTTTAAAAAGCTAAGGAGAGTTTTGCTAATAATAAATTACTTCTAACTTAATTTCACTTTAACCAGAGGATGTGGTCTGTACAAAAAATGGCTTGAAGTTTGTTGAGACTTTCGGGACCTTTGCTTTTCTTACATCTTTTAATATTGCTTGACTCTTAAAATTATATCCATGCAAGATGTTGATAAAAATAAAAGTCAATTAAATTCTATTATTAATATAGAAACCAATCTAAAATAGCACACTTTAAAGGGTGTCATCATCACCTATATCAGTGATCCTAGACATGATTATATTTATTTATTTATAGCCTATCATATTCTAAAAGGATTTAAGGAAGCACCCTTATGTTGCCTCCCTAGAGCCAACAAACTTAAAACCCGTACTACCAACATAGAATACTTACGAAAGCCAAATAAAAATAGTACTAGAAAATGCAGGCAAATTTATCATTTTGTTCTAGTGCATGGTTTTCTCTTGGCACATCTTGAGGACATGCATCTCTGAGCATCTAGCTTAAACTCATTTAATTACATAGCTGTGTCCCAGTGGGACACAGACATGCACACATACACACACACACACGAGAGGATGAGATGGATCTCTGCTAGCCCTCTGGGGGTTCCAGAGTCATCCCTGCAGGAGAGATGAGGCTTCTGGTTGGAATCCAACCTCCTGATCTCTTTGAGGGGTAACACTAGTGGAGTTCTCATTGTTCTTACTCCTACTCCTGATGGTCATGATGATGGTGGTAATAGTATGGTGGCAGCAGCAGATATGTATGCACCAGACATGCAGTTAAACACGTCACAGATTATTTTAATTCTCACAATCACCTTTTGAAATAGGTACCATTGTTATTCTGACTTTACAGATGAGGAGCTGAAAAGACGAAGCTTAGAAAGATGAAGGGACTAGGCCCACGGATGAATTGATGACTCAAAGAAAAAGAACAAGTGAAGCCTGTGTGGTTTCCAGAAACCCCTGCCGAACCATGACACTACCACCTTCCATACTTAGATGAGGTGTGACTCTTGGTGCCCTGGGTGTGCTGGCAGAAGTGACTGATTGGAAGCCTTGAAACTGGCTTCTTGGTGGCTCTGAGACACACACACACCAAGATCTCAACCAACCGGTGTGATCGACTATGCTGGCCTGTCTTATTTTCTTCTCCATGTACCTTTAGTCTCTGAGGCTCAACCCTTCCACTGGTGGTAAATGAACGGCTGTGTCTTACACAGCTGAACTTCACAGACCTCCACAGCCCAAGAGTGTAAGTAACACACAACAAAAGCATCACATGGCCCCGTTTCTCCAATGCCTTCCTAAATCATTCTAAACATCGCATGCTTTAGGCATCTTGCTGCTATTCTGAATTACATTCTCTAAGCAACCATCTCAGTGTCTCATTTTTTCCATTAGTAAGATGATTATAGTACAGAGTGAACTATTTATAATGAGGCCCAGCTCAAGCACTGTGGCTTTTGGTTGGCTTCATTTTAAATACATCTTTCTTTGTTAATTAATGTACCTTAGCCTAGGGTTGTAAGTAACACTCATTTATGTTTCGGAATTGAGCAGGGAGGAAGAGAGCCACACCCAGAGTGAAAGATCCAAGATCTTCAGAAGCAATACGCACACCATAACCATTTGAAAGTGAAGTTTAAAAGTTAGTATTTGTGTTTGTTGTAAACTAAGGAAGCTGTACAAGAGGGTCTACAAGAGAGTCAAAAGTGATGTGATAATTAGGTCATGAATTAACCCCCTGGTCCTTGCAGCTCTATACCATTTTTAAAGAGCCCTCCCACCTTCTCACCTCCTAGGATATTTTGCACATGCAAAATGTCTAATGTGACTAATAAGGTACCTAGCATAAAAGTTAATGAATGAAAATGAAAACACTAAGACTCAGGTTATTTAGTAACCAGGGCCTGGAGCCAGACCCCAATTAAACCACTCTTGTGGTGAAGGAAGGGATCAAAATGCCCAATAGGTTCCATCTGGCTGCTCCTGTGGGTCAATCTAGAGCCCCGTGGCCTCCCCACCTTCTCTCCCCAGCGATGAGGGGCTGGGGCAGTCCTCCACATGGGGTATGGGGAACTCCATGTAAGGACCTGGCAGTGAAGGAAATCAGCTACAAGCAGCACCACTCCCCAGACCTTCCCAACCCGACCCCTTTGCCATCCACTGCGCTGGAGGGGCCGTAGCCCTCCAATCCCATTTGTACCCCACCGAGGAGATCTGATAATGGTCCTGGCAGAGTCATGGCTTTTCAAAACTTCTGGCAGGGGCCTCGCTGACCCATATCTTGCCTACACACATGATTTCTTCTCATACTGTCTTTGTAAATTGACCATAGCTAACCTTGTTGCCCTAATCAGATCAATCAGAATAACATTTCTTTAGCTGCGGCACGCTGGCAGCCTCCCGGGCTGAGGCGTGACTGTGAGTCAGGCTCAGATACTGAAGGCAGATTTCGGAATTTCCAAAGGTCTCGGGTTTCCTCTGCTTTTATCACAGTTGGTGAGCTTTGTCGGACTGTGTTTACAGCCATGCAAATAAGCCTCAGCTGGAGAGAAATCTGGTCAGGGCTAAAGGAAACCAAGCTCTGGGACAAAGGGTATTTTATAAAAAATTGTAAGTGTAGTCACAGTCCTGGGGTCAAGCCAGACTGTCCTAGGAAACATGCGGATGGCTCTGCCTGGTGTAACCTGAACTCTGGGCTTGGCCTCTGTACCCTGGAAACTCTATCAGAAGATGGAGGGGAGGCTGGAGGGCCACACCAGCTGATAGGAGCTGGTCAGCTCAGCCATTGGCTGCCATCACCAAAGATATTTTTTATTAAGTAGAGACAAGTATGAAAAGGGAAATATTTCATCTCTGGGGGAAGAAACACAGTGTTTGAGAAGAGTATATCCATGTTATTCATTGACTAAACAAGGTTCAAATCCATGGTTTCATTCTACTCTCACACTTGTACAAACTCAGCTTTCAAATGTAAATGGGAAGGTGTCCACATACAGGTATGATCTGATACTTTGCATCTGGAAAGCATCTTTAGAAACATCTGCTCCAGAGGCCATGACAGTTACCAAAATTAAGACCAGAGAGGATACATGATTAGACACAGTGGCTAACCAGTTACCTTCAAGTCAAGACTACTGGAGCCCTTCCACTGCAGTTTTCCCCATCAGATTTCCAGTCCTTCAATACCCGAATACACAGAGAAACTTTGTTTATTTTAAAATAACTCTCCAACACATTTCTGTCTCTTAAGACCGTTGTTGTTGTTTAGTCGCTTAGTCATGTCCGATTCTTTGTGAACCCATGGACTCTAGCCTGCCAGGCTCCTCTGTCCACGTGATTTTCCAGGCAAGAACACTGGATTGAATATGCCATTTCCTTCTGCAGGGGATCTTCCCAACCCAGGGACCGAACCATGTCTCCTGCACTGGCAAGCTGGTTCTTTATCACTGAACCACCCAGAAAGGCTCCTTTTAAGATGAGGGTATTATTAAAACCCTAGCAATTATTCCCTGAGCTTCCATATACCTGTGGCTCATACAACATCGTGCTTATGGTTTCGGGCAGTTTGATCCATGGCTCTGAGCACAAACATGTTGAATCACATGCCTTTGTCTTGTTCAGTCGCTCAGTCATGTCCAAATCTTTGCAACCCCATGGACAGCAGCACGCCAGGCTTTCCTGACTTTCACTATTTTCCCGAGTTTGCTCAGATTCATGTCCATTGAGGCAGTGATGCCATCCAACCATCTCATCCTCTGTCGCCCCCTTCTCCTTCTGCCCTCAATCTTTCCCAGCATCAGGGTCTTTTCCATCTGTTCATTTGCCCTCTAATAAATAAGACAAAAGTTGGTGACTCTTGAGTGTCCCCATCTGCAAAGGAAAAGTAATGACCATATCTTTGGAATTTATCTAATCAAAGTTTATCTTTTGACAGATGTAAGACCTAAGACCCAGAGAAGTTAAAGAATTTGCCCAAGATTCCATAGTTTGCTAAGTTCAGAGCCATAAGTAGAAACCGGGTCTATGGACAACAAAGCCAGCACTCTTTTCACTAAACCAGAAAATACAATTCAGGCTTCTCCAAGTGAATATAAAGTCAGCACTTGTAGTTAAATTCAGACCAACAGAATTGTCAAGTAATTAAGAGCACAGGTTCTGGGATAGTTGGTGAATTCATTTCCTTGCCACTTAAGAGCTGTGTGATGCTGGGCAAGTTATATAAAGCTCTAAGCTCCAGCTTCCTCACTTACAAAATGGGAATAATCATAGAATGATCTCACTGGGTTCTTATGACAACTGGGTAAGTTAACACATGCTAGGCGCATTAACTATCATTATTGCTATTGAAATCTTGTCACCTTCACTTGAAAGATTCTACATCAATACAAAATTATTAAGGCTTCTGCCCATGTTAAGCACATACTTATGAATGTGCACATGTGTGTGTGTGCATGTGGCATGGAGGCTGTTTTGACTTGTGACTGTATCAGAGATGTATATACTTTGCAAAGCATTTATGTGTTCAGTTTTGTAAGCATCCACATGACTTGGGTTTGTGACTTAAACACATTTATAAGATCTTTGCTCATTCTTGTTATTTCCTTACATACTTCTAGCTTAGCACTGGAGGCCAGAGAAGTCACTGACACCATCAAGTTCCCTTCATTGAAACTCATTCTCAAACCACTGTCTAGCTTCAGCCAGTCACAATCTTAGAAAAGGTCTAAATGTGTGTGTGTGTGTGTGTGTGTGTGTGTGTGTATAAATTTATATAAATATATATATATAAATGTGTTAAGTATAAATGAATGAGGTCCAAAAACATAGGCGAGATTTCAAAAATTTTACTCTACTAGGAGTAAAGGATAACATAATTATAAAAAAAAAAAAAAACATATTTAGAAGTGTTCTCTCATAGCACATCTTGTAACATCTAATCAACTTCTTTATTTTCCAATCAGAGAACCCTGAGTCTATATTCAAATACATCTTCACTCCCTTTAGATATGGACAATGTAAAGAACTCTGTGTGTGTGGTGGGGTTGGCGGGGATGGGGGAGGGAGAAGGAAGGTGATCCCAGAGTCAGTCTCAAAGGGGCCAAGTCTAATACTTCATGAATTTTTACACTGCTGTCATTCATTCTAAGGACTGGAACTATGCCTACTAATGATTTCTATTCTACTGATACCTATAAGTCTTTCTAATATGCATTTGGCTCCCAATACTTTGAGTGGATAATTTGCTGTGAAATCTGGCCTCGTGGTCCAAAATAAAGATATTTAACAAGAATAAAGGTAGTGCTGAGGGGCAGTTAACTCTCCTGTAGGTTCTACTGCCCCAGCTCTAGGATAGAAGCTACTTTAGCTCTGGAGCTCAGCATTCGAAGGTGCCCTCTTGTGGTGTGGGTAGGAACTGAACACCCTGCGATCCTCTAGCTGGCTTGAGGTATAAACCCAGATTAAGTTACTGTTTAACAGCCAGCAAGAGAAACATAGTTGAACTCCAAAAATAATACCCAAATTCAACATTCTGAAAGAATCATTGATATCCATACTTGACAAGTTCTAACAACCATTTAAAAAAATAAGTAAATAAAGTAAAAGTACAACTTAACATTCTGGGCTGTCTTATTTCCAAATAAAATTTACAAGACAGAATTTTTGTAAGCTGGTGCTTGCCACAGAATAGAAGCTCCCGTTTGCTTTCAGTACATTTGGCCAGTCAGGGATCTTTAACCCAAAGAACAGGAAAGCCCAGATCATTCCAGATTATCACTCAAAGAATCTGGACACAGCACTATGACCTCAAGGTCATATATTGGTGCAATCAACACACGGGGCAAGTGATTTCACTCACTGCTATAGATGATAACCCCTAACCTCACTGCTCATTTTTCAAACACATGAGAAATAGAAAGGGCTGGGCAAATGCATTCCCATTCCTGGGAGGAGGGGAGCAGGGAGGGGAATAATGCACATACCTTACCAAGGCAGCCCACAGAAATTATCTTTGTACACAAAAGCTGAAATTATATAAACTTGGAAGGCAACAGGTTATGAAAACCCTATAAATTTATGTTCAGGATTCCAAATGATGTTCTCCTTCCACTTTTCTCCCCTCCCCACTAAACTGAGACACCAAGTCTGGGATTTGAGAGTTACAGCTACAATCCTGGCCAAAGTGACCCAATTACAACTGAAAGCTTTTGGCTCCAGGAAGTTTCAACAGAAAAGCGTCTGAGGGACCATCGCCACCCCTCCCTACACCATCACCCCCACCAACGATCAGGAAATAGCCACTATCTCATTAATTCTTAAGAAATCTCTATTAAAATGGCCAAGGGAGAGGAATGATTTTTATGTATCTTACAGGGGAGGGAACAGGCACAGACATTATTCATAATTCAAAGTAAGATTGTGCCATTTCAACAGAGGAAGAATATTGGCAGGTCACGCTGATTTTCTGAACGCTGCTGGGCAAGTTTAGAAAGCAACTGGAAAGTTTATCGGAGTAGCTGCTTCTGTGAGAGGTACCAGGACAAAAAATCTCAGACGATGAAAGCAGGTTTCTGGCTCCTTGTCAAGGCACTGACCTACCTTTCCCCAGAATACATGTAACTTAGAGATAGATATGCCCAGATAAATAAGGGCGTACTGACAGTGAAAACTTACTTCACAGTGCAAAAAGACATATCAACCACTGTAAGATGAACTACTAGATGTCTGCAGTATGTGCCATTAAAGGAATTCTTCCACAAATACTGAAGAACAGGAATGATCTAGAGATGACCATTTGCAAAGTTTCGGGAATGGACACACTTATATTTGAAGGCCCTCTAACAGTGGTTCCACATGCGAAGAGTTGACTCATTGGAAAAGACCCTGGTGCTGGGAGGGATTGGGGGCAGGAGAAGGGGACGGCAGAGGATGAGATGGCTGGATGGCATCATCGACTCGATGGACATGAGTCTGAGTAAACTCCGGGAGTTGGTGATGGACAGGGAGGCCTGGCGTGCTGCGATTCATGGGGTCGCAAAGAGTCGGACACGACTGAGAGACTGAACTGAACTAAAGAGTGGTTCCCAACCCTTTTGGCACAAGGGACTGGTTTCGTGGAAGACAATTTTTCCATGGACTGGGCAGGGGGGTCGGTTGGGATAATTCATCACATTATATTTATTGTGCACTCTGTTGCTATTATTATTACATTAGTTCCACCTCAGATCATCAGGCATTAGATCCCAGAGGCTGGGGACCCCTGCTCTACAAGGTTGTGGGAATCAGTGGTGTTCAAGAATTTCTTCACAGAGTTTTCACATTTGTTCATAAACTAAGAGATTATTACATTTCTAGAGAATACTTAAAAGTACTTTCACAATCATGATTTCATTTTATCCTCAGGGCAACCCTGAAGGGTTGTTATTCCCTATTCTGTAGAGAAAGAATCGTGTGGACAAGTTATACAACTTGCCCTGAAAGCTATCAGAGAGCAAAAACAACAGGAGGTGGTATTAAGCATTGGTGGTACAGACAAGAGATGATGCTTCGAGCTCTGGTTCTCAATTTGGTAAATGTTATGTTTATAGCGGCACAGTGGTCTCAGGTCACAAATGAGGAAGGCTCATGTCTGAGTATGCAATAAGAATTTGTCATAGTTAGTATTTAACTTACTATAGCTGATATTTAGGATAGATAGGATCAAAGGAAAACAGTTCCAATTCTCCATATTATTTTATAGTTGGACTTATACCTAAAGTGTCTTTTTATTCAAAGATTTGGATTCCTATTGAAAGGACCCTGAAGAAAACTCTGGATAATTTCACCACGTAGGACACATTTTAGATTTGCACAAGTGTAGCTGTATCCTGTTGATAATTCTAACAATGGCTATTCTCATTTATAAATGTCAAAATCAATCACCCTAGTAAAATCTATCATCTTTAAGTATGGCAAATTACTGTTTAAATTAAGGAAAAGTGAGACACATACTGAGGCTCTTCTACATCCTTTCAAGGGTCTGTCATTAACGATGACCTCCTGTGAAAAGCGTACAAACCCTAGAAGTCATCTTTATCTTTCTAGGTCTCGTTTCTCATGGGCCAAAATGAAGGTACCGAATTAGTTGATCACGAAGGCTCCTTCCAATTCTTAGACTACATCTTACTAGAAAATAGGATCCTGGCCCAGTTTAAGAAGATACATATCAAAAAGAAAAGAAGCTACATATCTGTTTACTTAAAACCAGCACTAGTGGTGAGAACTTCAAATACTGTTATAAAAGATGGAAGTAGAAACTTGTATCTGAGTTTAGCAGAACCATGACAATTTGAACAGTTCTCAACTAAAGATGTGGGATACACAGATGGATGCACACCAGCTCTACTTAAGAGATGCTCACGTGTATGTCTCAGTTCTAGCAAAGTACCAGAGGCCAAGATTCAGAATGCTGAATTTTTAAAACTCCAACATATACTCCACCTTTGGTCACCATAAAAAGGTGTATTTGGCAAGTGTTTCCTGGTCATATTGTATAGGAACCATTCTGTGGTTCCAGTGCTCAAAGCTGGCCTCCAGTGCTCAAAGTCCTGGTCGCTCACAATGGCTAAAACTCACTTTCATCTTCATCCTCAGAGAAAAGAAAAGAAACATCTGACTTTCAGAAGACCGTGGGATCCATCTTGATGTTGGAAATCTGGTCATGGGCACAGAGGGAAGGAGTATAGGAGGCAGGTTCAGAGTTTTCTTGGCATTGACTCAACTCATTATTTTCTTTAAAACTTAGAATATCTCAGTTCTAAGGTGGGACGAAAGCTCACTGCAGACTTCAAGCAGCCTCAAGATCATCAAAATCCAGTAGTCATTTTACTGGTTAGTCGCTAAGTTGCATGCAACTCTGCAATCTCAGGGACTAGAGCCCACCAGGTTCTTCTGTCCATGGGACTTCCCAGGCAGAAATACTGGAGTGGGTTGCAATTTCCTTTCCAAGGGCCTCTTCCCAACCTACTGATTGACCATGTCTCCTACTTGGCAAGTGGATTCTTTACAACTAAGCTACCAAGAAAGCTCAGCAGACCTACCTTTAAAGAAAAAATAGTGACTTCACATGTGCACAGATTCTTTGGGGTAACAGCAACCTCACTGTTCAGAAAGATTAAAGAGTTTGAATGAAGGATATTTTCCCCCTCAGAAAAACATACACATCAAGTACTAACTGCCTTAGTGAAAATCCTTTGTTGACGAGGCAACCAATTATGAGATAAGAAATAAGAATAAACTAAAAAAATAATGCTTTGATGTTTCAAAAACAAATACTTCAATATTTAAAAAATTCTCATTCACCAGAACAGAAAGAATTAGCTTCATGAAGAACAAACATGTAATCAAGCATCCAGAGAGAGGAAAACACAAGGAATAACAGCAATTTTAAAAGAAAAAGAGAACAAAAGTACATTTTATATGATATTGGGTAAGAACACATTCAGTGGATTTCCTGGATGGTTAGAGAAAACTTCCTAGAAGAGGCAATATGATGCCACCTTTGGAATAGAGAGATTCTGGTTCTGCCTTTTGTATAGAAACAAGCAGTCTTCTGTTCCTATAGATGGCATTTAAAAAGCAAGCTGGCTTGCAAAGCACATTTATTTCCAAGCCATAGGATTCTAACCGCAGATGTATATATTTCATAGTCTATCATTTGACTTCTTGCCTGTAATTAACTTGTTTCATGCAATATGTCCTCTTAAAAGATTTGTTCTGATATTTAATTATAATTGGGATCACATTGTTTTATCAGGAAAACTGATAAATTCCATCAAACAAAACAAAAAATTCCATCAAACTTAAGAGGTAACAAACTTTGATCAAGATTTTCATGTATAATTCAAGTCAGTGGTCCAATTTGACTTGATTAAGCAGAAAACTGTATTCAGACTTTTGCCATTTCCCCCATTATGAAGCATAGCAGATTTCTCAATTATAATGTTATTTGAGATACCAACCAATGCATGAACCTCAGTGTATAATTTAAGAATGAAGCGTTGATGAAACTCTCATTCGATATTACACACTTTTAAAACACTTCTTCCAATCCTCTCGGATTTGAATTTCACAGTAACCTGATGGCTCAGGTAGACTCAGATATTGTTAATCCTGTCTTAAAGAGAAGGGAGAATATGGCCTGAAGCAGTGAGACAAGCTGCCCAAATCACATTGTAAATCAACAGCAGAACCAAGTACGGCAAAGCTGACCCTTGAACAACTAAGGAGTTAATCTGCATATAGCTTAGAGTCAGCCCTCAGCACCCATGGATTCAGCCAAACACAGACTGTTTAGGACTAAAGCATTTACTCCTGAAAAATATCCACGTCCACGTGGACCTGTGCCACTCAAACTCACACTGTTCATGGGCCAAGTGATTTTCTTCAACACCATCTATGTCATCATCACAACACAGAGGCAGAGAAAGAGCAGCAGGGGCTACGAGCAGCAATCACCAGCTGAGGGCTGACGGGGTGCCAGGCACCACGGGAGCACATTGCAGACGTGGCCTCACTTGATTCTCACTTAGAACAACATGGACAGAGGTTGTCACATGTGACGCTGCTTAGGGGGACGAGGCCAGTGAAAGGACTCTGACCTGGGTCACACCGTCAGTGCAAGGCACCCTGGCCACTCACCTCCACACCTGTCTGACTGCTTGACAATCTTGATCTTGTTCTCTGAGGGATGGCTCATGGCCTCAGATTTTTAGCCCTCAAGCCTGCTCAGAGGTCACCTTCTCCATGAGGACTACTCTGAACACTCTGTATTCAAACCTGTAAGCCATCCCCCCACTTCTCCCAAAGCTGATCCTCCTTATGCTGCTCTCATCACATGATCTGACTTTTTGTTTTTGATGTTGATGGTTTATATAGTCTGCACAGGGCAAGGATCTCTGTTTTTTTTTACCAACGTACCGCAGGTGCTCAGACAGTGCTATCCAATAGAACTTTCTATAAAAACAAAAATGCTCTTTAATCTGCTGTATGGTAGCCACCAGCCAGGAGAATAAAACTGAAAAGTAGCAAATGCCACTGAATATTTAAATTTATCTGATTTTATGACATAACCTTGTCACATGTGACTAAGGAATACCCTACTGGATAGCATGGGCCTAAAGCAAAATCTAGCACAAATACACTCTCAATAAATAGTTGTTCAATGAATGAGTTTATAAATAAGTAAGGCATATTTTCCACATAGCCTACAGAACACTTTTCACTAAATTAATTTTTTTTTAATAGAATTCATGGCTGGAAAAAAAGTTCAGATTAAGAAAATAGTTTGAAAATTCAGACAATATGAACAAAATAGTAAGTACAGATTTCTCAAACTATTGGCTCCTTGATGTCATCTGTGACTCAAAACCTTCCAAAATATTTTCTTGAAAACAGAGGGGAAGCAAACCAGCAGCACATAATGAAACCCCATGTAGGACAAAAAATAGTGATATAGTTATGATTACTATAGCCAGGCAATACCTTTTTGACCTTGTTTTTTTTCTCATAGGTCTCTGAGAGAGGTTTTTTCTTCTGCTGAGTTGTGTCTTTGGAGAATAAATACTCAAATTCGCTAGTATCCCGAATATCAGGTTCTTCTAAGGAATCCCATAAAGTTGGCGTAGAATTTTGGCTTAAAAGAGAAAATGGCAAGTTAAATGTTAAGAACCAAACAAAAGAGAATAGAATACAGCGACGCCCTTATTTCATTTTTTAACTCCTTTAAAAACTCCAATAAAGCTTGAAGAAAAGCTTCATATGATTATACATTTTTAAAACAAAATATACTACGAAGCATTAAAGCAAACACAGGTTTCCAAAAGAGAACGGTCCTTGTTGCTGTGAGCAAGAACCAGAGAAACCCCGTGGGGCCAGAACTCCTGGGATGTGTAAGCCACCTCTCCCTCAGTCTGTGGCATTTTCATGATGGGTAAAAATGGGGAGTGTATAAAGGCTGAAAGTGAAGTGAAAGTGAAAGGCTTAGTCACTCAGTCCTTTGTGACTCTTTGTGACCCCATAGACTGTAGCCTGCCAGGCTCCTGTGTCCATGGGATTTCCCAAGCAAGAATACTGGAATGGGTGGCCACTTCCTTCTCCAGGGGATCTTCCCGTCCGTGGGATTGAACCATCGTCACCTGCATTGCAGGCAGATTCTTTACCATCTGAGCCACCATTCTGAGACATTCCATGGGATAATTCCTAAATGTAATGAAAATGGAGTGATAAAGTGAGGATTTATCCTCCTGTAGATTTTTTTCTAAACACTTCAAATATGGTTTTTGGGTTTAGTTCACATCAACTAAGTACAAGGCCCATATATGTATATATACTCATATATATATATGAATAGGCTGTGCTCATTTAGAAATATTTGATTTAAAATACACTATCTCAACAATAGTATTAATAAAAACAAACAATGCCATTTCACCAGCCCCCAAAGAGATCAGCTAAAGCACCCATGTGGAGCCTGTTTTGTTTGTTTTTTTTTTTTCTCTCTCTCTAAAAACAGGTACAGCCTAGTTTTGAAACAAAGGAAGGGAAGAAGATACGGGAAATCAAGTTCAAAAGAACTGCCTCTGAGAATGGCCTTCGATGGATTACTATTCAGGCTCCTTTTAGTCAGAACATATTTTCTCCTAAATATCTACTTTCTTAACTTACTTTCTCACCTTATTTTTAAACACTTTTAATGCCTAAAGACAGTTAAAAAAAAAAGTCTTATCTACCCATCAAACAGACACATCAAATGTGTATGTTTGTTATGATCCATAATATCTACAAATACTTATCTTTGTTTCGATACATATTTTCCCAGTGAATGAAAGGGAAAGGAACTACTATTACACAGTGAGGCCCATACAGTTTTTTGATACTAAATGACAATTTTTTGTATTTGAAACTGTTGGCAACACTGTCTTCTCAGGCCTGAGTGTTCACATTTTGCTGTGTCTGCCTTTCCTGTGAAATAAGACATTTGGGTTCTTGACCATAACAAAACTGAACATTTGCTTTTCTCCACTTTTTGTGTTTTCCTAGTACAATTTCTCTAACATAATATTTTAGGTATTTAAGAATATATATGTGACATATGTAAGTTATAATGTATAACAGATAGTGAGTACCTGTGAAATCATCACCCAAGGGCTAGAATACTCCCAGTGAGGCACATCCATCTGCATGTGCTCCTTCCTCAGCACCACTGCTGCCCCCACTCACTCAACTTCAGTTCACAACATGAACACCTTTAATGCTAAATGCTTTTCTCAGCTGCTCTTGGCAAAGGGATTCTTGGTGGGAGAAGACAACCAGGAAATTTTGGAGCATGCTGCCTCAGACCTGCTGGACAGGGCCTCAGGAAGGTTCTGGGAAGCCAAGGAGAGGGTGCCGTGAGGGAGCTAATGTCATGCACAAGGAAGATTATTCAGACCCATGCCCCCACCTCCTGCACCTGTACCACCTGGCCCCAGCTCCAAGGACTCTGAGCTCAGGTCCGGATGATGAGGGCTGTACCTCACTCATATGCTGAAGTAAATTGGCTTTGGCAGTCATGCTGAGCACCTCGTGACCATTTCCAACATTATTTCTATGGGAAAAGGCATTTCCGAAAACGAATCACAGAATTCTGGAATACCACTTCTCAGCAGGTTGCCGGCAACTGGGTTGGTGGGGCAGTAATAAGGGGTTGCTCACAACGGACCGTCTGCCATCACGGTCAACTTTTTCCTGACCACTGAATCAATTTTAGCTCAAAAGAGGAAGAGGAAGGCAGGAGGAGGAGGAGGTGAGGGAAGAAATAATGGCGAGGGGAAGGATGCAGGCATAAGCAGGAAGGAAAATGGAACAGGAAGAGGGCAGAGGGAGAGAAGATGCTTTCTCATTAGGAAGGTGCTTATGAGGAAGCCAAAAAAGGAAGTTGCATGAGTATTTTTCCTTAAAAAAAATAAAATAAATGGCTTTTCCCTACTCTAGAAACAGAAAACAGACATCAAAGAAAGCAAAACAGCATAAGTTTAAAATCACATTAGCTGGAGGAGAGACAGTGTGTATATAATAGAGAAAATTCATTTTTTATTCCTAATTCCTCAGAAGACCAAGATCAAAATTTATCATGTATATTATGAAGTACTTACTCCTCTGGTGATACAAATAGCACCTCTTTCCAAAGAACAAGCCCAAATAATTTTACTTCTCCCCATAATGAATAGTACTTCAGATCATTTTAACTTAAAAGATGTAGTCATGCTCTGAGATACAAAGATATTTTGAGGGACCCATAATAAGAGACTAAACCCTTGTGCCTAGAACTCAGGCTCAAAGCTGACATGTTCACCAAGTAGAGATTTCCTGAAGTCCCAGGTCAGGAAAGTTGGTACATTCATCTAACTTTTCATTTAGCTCAAAATGGACTTGCTGGTAGCAGCAGGACTTCAAACTCCATATGCAGTTCTCCCTCTGCACCCAGCAGTGTCCACATTTCCCCATTTTATAAGAAAGTTAGTCGTTTTGAATTAGAGGTCGGTCCTACTCCAGTCTGAGCTCATCTTAACCTACCTAATCACATCTTCAACAGGCCTATTTACAAGTAAGGTCACAGTCTGAGTTAAGGGGGAGGGGTCTAGGCCATTAGTAAATCAATTTGGGGGGAAGCAATGCAACTCATAACAAAACCAAAGCCCTAGATTTATGGTGAAGCTGGTAAGAACTTGAGCATTCAATTGTTTTCTCTTTCACAATGTCCAACTGCATAAGGACAGAAAAAATGCAATGATTACCTCCAGCTTGTCTTTGTTGTCTTAAACAGTGAAGAACTCACATCTCCTAGTTGCTACTATTACGCCACTGATATGGTCCAGGCTATTATTTGCTCATGAAGTCTTACGGGAATGAAGTGGAGGCAGGTTAGGGAGACCCAAGTATGGAATGGCTCTGTGTGCCCTCAGAACACACAATGCCAGGGCTGATGGGTGAGGTTCATCACCCTGGAATGACTGCACATTAATCTGAGAGCATAATAAGGGAACACAGCTCCAAATACTCTGAGAAATAATTTCTTAGGAAATGCCAGCTGACCCTTGAGTGGGAAAAGAGGAATGCTAGTACACTGGTTAATGGTAGGAGCTATTTCAGGACTATTTCATGGTTTTTAATTGCTCATTTGGGAAGTTTAAATATAGAGTATTAACTAAAAAAAATACATTTGTGGCTCTTATTTTTTGATGAAAGGAAAGGGGCCAAATACAAAGCATACAATCAACTTGGTTCACCACATGCTAGTGTCAAGGTATGCCCCATCTCTCCTAGAGTGATTTCCATTTACTTGCTCATCAAATTGCATGTTATTTTGTTCAATATCCTACTGTTTCTAAGCAGAATGTTACAGAAATAGAAAAATTTTAAACCACATCTTAATTTGGGGAATAAGTTTGAAAATTTAAGTGTGAAAATCTATTCTATATTTGCTGTTCTTTGCCAACAAATGAAGTTCACACCTAAAGAATAGTCAAGAAGCCACTCAGTATCTTTCTTATTGTCCTCCTGATGGGCTCCAAAATGAGGCAGAAGAAATCCAATCAGATCTGTTTGAGTGGAAATTTTCAAGTAAGCATCTCTTGCTGCCTTATAGACCCACCTTAACAACCTACACAAATGGAAGATGCTTTTTAACTACCTACCTATTGGCACTTTCTCTAGAGGGCAACAAAGCATAAAAATGTGACTGCACTCAGTGGTGAGGGGTATCAGAGTTCAAGCAGACAGAACTGATATTTTAATACTCCCCTCTAAACTCAACATTCAGAAAACTAAGATCATGGCATTTGGTCCCATCACTTCATAGCAAATAGATGGGCAAACAGTGGAAACAGTGACAGACTTTATTTTTGGGGGCTCCAAAATCACTACAGGTGGTGACTGCAGTCATGAAATTAAAAGACACTAGCTCTTTGGAAGAAAGGTTATGACTAACCTAGACAGCATATTAAAAAGCAGAGACATTACTTTGCCAACAAAAGTCCATACAGTCAAAGATATTCATGGTGTTTCCAGTAGTCATTTATGGATATGAGAGTTGGACTATAAAGAAAGCTGAGGGCCAAAGAATTGATGCTTTTAACTGTGGTATTGGAGAAGACTCTTGAAAGTCCCTTGGACTGCAAGGAGATCCAACCGGTCCTTCCTAAAGGAAATCAGTCCTGAATATTCATTGGAAGGACTGATGCTGAAGCTGAAACTCCAATATTTTGGCCACCTGATGCGAAGACCTGACTCATTTGAAAAGACCATGACGCTGGGAAAGATTGAAGGCGGGAGGAGAGGGGATGACAGAGGATGAGATTGTTGGTTGGCATCACCGACTCAATGGACATGAGTCTGAGTAAATTCTGGGAGTTGGTGATGGACAGGGAAGCCTGGTATGCTGCAGTACATGTGGTCGCAAAGAGTCGGACACGACTGAGCAACTGAAATGAACTGAACTGACTTGAAGAGTTAATGACTCAGCTATGTCTGGTTCTTTGAATACAAAATGAAAAATTACACCTACTTGCTGAATATACACATCATAGGGCTGATGATACTATCCTAAAACAAGACAGATATTCTAAAAATCTTCAGTGAACCTGAAGTATAGACTCAGGCTTGGTGTCTTTATGATTTTGCACTAATTTCAGGGATACAGGAGGAAATCCTGACTTAGCTCTGGGTTCTTCTCTAATCCAGCAAATGAATATATGCCTTTGAGAAGGGTCTGACATAGAACATGTCATTTCTCGCAGCCATCAATCCATAGAGAACAGAGAAGACCTGGTGGGGACATTCTTCCCAAAACATTCTAGCCTCATTGATCCAAGGCATTCACTACCATGTTTGAGAATGAGTGTCACACCACAAAGACACTGAACTCATAAGAATACAACATCACCTGTGCAAAATCCTGCAAATTCACAAGCTGAAAATGGACCAGGGAGTTGAATTTACCTCTTATCACTTATTTGTATCCTAGTCCAGTACAGAGGCTTCATTGGACAACTGGGTTCAATGGCTGGCTTCCGAGGACACTGGCTAGAAGAAGGGCCAACTCCGAAGAAGAGTCCAGGAGGAGGTGGGGGTGCAAGTCCTGGGGGTGCTGGAGCAGGAGGAGGACCCCCGCTACTGGGCAGAGGGATAGGGGGAGGGAGAGGCGGAGGCGGCGGAGGTGGGGGAGGTCCAGCACTTGGAGGCAGAGGTGGTGGTGGAGGCGGGGGCGGTCCAGTATTCACAGGTGGCGGCGGAGGTGCTGGTGGCAAAGGGCCAAGTCCAGGTTGGAAGGGAGGCGGGGGAGGGATGGCTGCTGGCAGTGGTGGGGCGGGAGGGGGAGGGGGAGGGGAGGGGGTTGCTTTCTGCTGATTCAATGAGCTGCCTTCCGCAGGTGGTACGCAGGGGTCTTTGTTGTCATTTGGGGGAGAGAGCTGGCTTAAAGAGGAGATGTTCAGCTTTTTAGGTATTATTTGGTTACTTCTGGTTGTCTTGCCTTCACCTTCGCAGGGTTTGAGGAAAGTCTCTCTGTCTGTCTGGATGCACACATTTCTGAAAGTCTTTGGAGGGCAGTCATCATCCGTGGAGACACACACATCTCTCATCTCTTCGCATCCTCCTTGCCGTCGGTGTTCTATCTCGTGTTTGAGATTCTCAATGGTTTCCTCTAGTCTTGCTGTTATCACTGCATGCTCGCCCCGGATGTGAAAGGCTTGAAGTTCAAACTGAGCCTGTAGTGATATCAATGGGAAAGGAAGCAAAAAAATCATAAAAGTTCAATGATCAGAAATAAAATATTCAATAGCATCCCCATACCACCAAAGCATAAGGCCGCACAGACATGGAAAGACAAGAGCCATTCTTCTGAGAATCCTGCAGGGTGTAAATTTCACCTTAGGAATTTTCCAAGGATTTAAATAGCTGGAGTAAAAACATAATTTCATCCAATCTGAGCTCACAGGTAACAACAATAACCATGGATTAAGGATAAAAGTAAAACAGTCATCTAGGGACTTCTACTGGTTTTAATATCAAATGCAAAAGAAAACTTTTAATAAAGATTTAAACATGCTTGAATATACTTTTCATTACTTTTGATTTGAGAAAAAGAACAAAAGAAGGTTTGGAGATCCTTTTGGCTAGGAGCTGCTATTCTCATGGTCATCCATAGAATGTCTCCCCTCTGGAGTTTCCAAAACGACACAGCAGAAAGGAAAAACTCAGGAGGAAGTTATGATGCATGTGCTTTTTTTTTTTTTTTAAGTTTCCATATCAAAGTTGCCCATGATCGGTATTTGTGTCTGTTTTATAATCATTCATAATATAGTAATAAAAAAAAAAAACAATTTAAGTGCAAAGAAAATGAACCTATTAAGATCTGCTATCGATATACTCTATATTTTAAAGTATTTTTTAAGATACCTGTCTTTTTAATGCTTATCTTTTCAGTTACGTCAATGCCTTGAATCCATTACTTTTCACTTACCAGCACAAACTAGCGTACTATTGGTTCTTAACTAGTCCATTTCCCAGCATTTGAAACTAGTTAGCCATTTACAGTTAACTGGGAGGCAATCATTTACAAGTTTATTAGCTTTTCTAAAATTCAATTTAATAGTAATTAAATATTTCTGGTGAACCTGTTTAACTTCTTTCTTCCCCATCAGACTGCAGACTCCACAAGAAGAAATCAGGGGCAGTATCTGTGTTTTTATTTCTGTACCCCAGCGGCTAGATCAGCAAATACACGGTACTGATGAGATGGATGGATAAAAACCACTGTAACAGTCATATTCAGTCACTGTCCCAAGAGCCTTCGTTATGGCTTATAAGATGTTCTTCACTGTAATTTCAGTCCACAAGTATCTAGAACACCATAGTATATATAAGTACAGTTATATCTTACATTAAAAAGGTGAAGAACTATTTTCAATGGCCTAGTCTGTCAAGGTCATGACACACGAAAAGGTAACATTGTTTGGAACATTATTTCTGAGTAAGTGTTACTGCTGCTAAGGATAATATGAGAGGAAGAGACAAATAGATTTCTAATCATTCTTAAAAATTTCCAAACAAGGTCATCTTTGTGGAGTGATAGGCATAAAACTAGAAAAGCTTCAGCAGTCAGGATGAACGATGCACTACAAATACAAAAGTCCATCCAATCTTTCATGAGTTCTATTATTTGAAAGGAACTTCAAGCTTCATTCAACTATGTGCTCAAGATCATCTTTGTTTGGACATCCTACCCATCTCCATCTCTCTCTCCCTCCCCTGCCCACCTCCACCTGTATTTCAGCCCTGATTACCATCCTGAATTATCACCAATATTTAAATTTCATTTTAGTGCCGACTTTAGTTCTGCCATAGCAAACTAAATGCTGAATGTTGTTCCTGACTAACTTGTTCACCTGAGAAGGTGAACAGCCAGATAATATTCATTCATTATTTATTTGGCTGCACCGGGTCTTAGTTGTAGCATGTAGGATTTTTAGTTGTCGAACACAAACTCTTAGCTATGGTATGTAGACTCTAGTTCCCTGACCAGGGATTGAACCCAGGCCCCCTTCATTGGGAGAGCAGAGTCTTCGCCACTAGACCACCAGGGAAGTCTCAACTGTCAGATAATGTTGATGAGCCAATAATTTTACACAATCTTCACCATCTTATTAATATGAAAGAGTTACAAAGACATGCTCCAAAGGGGAACTTTCGTCTCTCACACAACTGGATGATACAGTTTTACACAAAGGTCCCCACCTCTCCCATTTCCCACCTTTCAACCAGTGATCTTTTGAGTTGGCTGAATCTGGTGTACACATCTATACAGACCACTTTGAAGGCTCTGTAATTCATCTGCTTTAGTGTACTGGGTAGAGCACAAATTGGTTAGGCTACTTAACCTCTCTCTATATCAGTTTTCTCATACAGAAAATGAGGGTAATGACAGAACCTACCTCAGAAGGTTACAAGAAGTACAAGAGTTAGTATATGCAAAACCAGAGAGGAGTGTCTGGAACACCAGAGGAAATAAAGAAGCTTGCTACAATGGTAGTATTAATGGTATCACTACCAATGGTATTACTACTTATGGTAGTAATAATACAATGGTATCATTTTGTCTCTTTGCTGCCTGACAGATCACGGAGGCCAGTGGCCATGTCACCTTGCTTTCAGCTCTCAGCGTGTTTTCCAGCACCATGCTCTATCCCTCTAAAGCAAAAAATAAAGATACAAAAATCCTTCTTTAATCCCTTCTAGCTGTTGCGCTTTCTTTTCTCACCCTCCCTCTTTTTCTTCATTTTTTTTTTTTTTAAGAAAACACACAACTCTTGTATTATCTATTTTCTTACCCATGCTTTTTTCAACCAATGACACCTTGCTGCTAGCCCCACTATATTACTGAAATGCCATGATTTGAGTGTTAAATTTGATCAGCACCTTTCAGTGATTTTGCCCTCTCAGCTGCATTGTTAAAGCTGACTGCTGCCTTGCCTAGAATTTCTACTTCCCTGATTGTCAAAACTCTCCACCCGCCCCTATTTTCTTCCTATTTCTTGGCTCTCTCCAGTCAACCAGTGGACTCCTCTCCCTCCATCATCCCTTAAATGTTGTTCCCCAGGCATGCTCCTTCCCATTCTACCTTTCTCACACTATACAATCTCTCTCCATCATCTTGCAAATTATAAGGTAAATGACAGTCACTGACTCTACCACAACTTCCCAACTGGTATCTTAAAACCATAATTCCAACTATCCGCTGGAACTGGTCTACCTGAATATTTCTAATCAGCCACCTCAGAGTCAGTATGTCTGAAAATGAACTCATGATGTCAAAGCTCAGTCTCCTCCTCCTCTGAAATTCTTCTTTGCAATTAATAGCATCAACATCCTCCCAATGATCTCTTTTAGAAACCTGGATATCATAATGAATTCCTTGCTCTCTCTTATTCCTAACAGATTATCAATGAGTTTCATTAATTTCTCTGATTCATTCCTTACCTTCTACCCCAATGCCTCAACTCTTCATTGGGTCTTAGTTACCTGGACAGTGACAAGAGTCACCTCAATAATACTCCTGATCCTGGTTTAGACACATTCATTCCAAGATGATTTTTTTTCTTAATTCATATCTTTACTCCTTAAAATCCCTTCAACAACTAGCCATTACTTATAAGCTAACATCAAAATTGTTTAGCATGGCCACATTGAAAACTCTTCTGTGTTTGCCATTTTGTCCACTCTTGGCTCCTGCCTTTTCTCCAAATATGTCCTAGATTCCAGTTCTATATAACTTCTCTCTCTCCCAGGACCATATTCATGCACATGGCCTTTGCAAATACTGTCCTCCCTTAACACCTCTCCTGTCTACTGCAAGCACCCAAGGTAAGGGGACGGATTACCAAACACAGATGCCATGGGTGGCTTCCTCACAAGCTGTATTGACTAATATAAAGAATAACCAAATAAGAACCATTAAATGTCTATGTATTCCATATCAATATGCCCAAATAAAGAAACCAGTTACCTTTTTTCTTTGCTCTTATCTTTGCTCTTCCCTGTTTCACAACTCATTTTGATCATTCCAATTTCGTGTGCAGAAGCTCAACATGACATAGTAATTCAAAGTGATTAAAGTAATAAGCACCTTATTCATTCTCTATCTGTCCATGTGTAATTGTCATTTAGTCCCTCAGTTGTGTCCTACTCTTTGCTGCTCCACGGACTGTAGCCCACCAGACTCCTCCATCCACAGGATTTCCCAGGCAAGAATACCGGAGTGAGTTGCCATTTCCTCCTCCAGGAATCTTCCCAACCCAGGGATCAAACTCATGTCTCCTGCATTGGCAGGTGGGTGCTTTACCACTGAGCCACCAGGGAGGCCCCTCCATATGTAATAGGAAGAACAAATCTAACTCCATATTAGATTTGTTCCTTTTGCTTTAACCTATGCGCTTCATTGTCTATGCTTAGTCATGCTGGCTCCGTACCTTTTATAAAAGGATGTTGTCTTTAGTCTGAAATAGACAGGACAGCTTATTCTCAGGGATCTGACCTTTAAGAGTCCATTCATAAACAGAAAAAACTTGCAGTAACAAAGAATAGTGTTTGTCTTATTGGAGGTTTACAGGAACATTCTGACCTAGTCTACATGGACAGAGGCAAGAACAAAGGATTCTGACACCAGTAAGCTGGCAACAACTGATCATGCCCCTCCCTCATCTCGCCTATAAAAGTGCTTTGCTGAAACCCTTTGGAGAATCAGGGGCTTTGGGGGCATGAGCTGCCCGTCTCCTTGCATGGTCCTGCATTAAACCTTTGACCTCAACATGTTTGGCCTCACTGTGTGCTGAGCACACAAACTTGCATTCAGTAACATATATCCTATCAATTATTTCAAATTGTTACTGGCTTTATTACAAATGGGGCTTTCCAGGTGGTACCTGCCAATGCAGGAGATGCAAAAGATGTGGGTTCAATCCCTGGGTCAGGAAGATACCTTGGAGCAGGAAATGGCAATCCACTCAGTATTCTTACTTAGAAAATTCTACAGACAAAGGAGCCTGGCGGACTATAGTATGAGGTCATGAAGAGTCGGGCATGACTGAGCACGCAAGTGCTATTACAAATAGACATCTCAAATCTGTGCATATCATAAATCAAGCCTTCGGGAAAAGTATCTTTCAACACTTTTTCACTCTACTTTCTGTGCCACTTTTACTTTGTACCTGGAAATCATATACTGTTTTTCCTCCTTTATCTAGAGCCATAGCTAGAAGGACTGTGAATGATTTGATGAATCAAATACAGAGAGTAGAACTTTCCATTCAATAATCATGTACTCCCAGGAACAACCCTGGATATCTTTATGAAATGTCAAGTCCAGACCCTCACAGTCAAAATTACAGATAAGGCTGGATCAAGGGAACATAATGCTTTTAAAATGGACTGACTCTCCTTTCAGTCTCCTTTACTTTTGCACTGAACATGCTGTTTGTACATGGTAGATAAAACGATTGCAAACCTTCCAATCATTTTTAAATAAATGTTCTTTGGGACATAGGAAGCATTACAAGTTTCCCTTTCCCCAACCTTCTCTGCTAAAAGTCTGTTGTTTTTCTTCATTCACCCTAACATCATTTGAAAGGAGACAGGTCTAAGTTTTGACATCTTTCCAATCTCCCCTAAGTTTTATCTCCAAATTGCACCTGAATTTTTATCTATCTTCCATTATTTTTAACTTGATTGATTCTATTACTTTCATTTTCAATCACATTCTCTTTCCACCTGCCACAGTCTATTAGTCTATATCCATTTCCTTCTAAGCAAGATGCAAATTCTCAATCTTTAAGAGAGCAATCCCAATTAAAACACTGATCCAGTCACCCTTTTCCTTGATTGACACTTTTTATCTGTTTAAGGTAATGGTTCTCAGGCTGCTACCCATTAGAAATATCTAGAGAGCTTTGTAAAAAACTCCTGATGGGGCAATCTCAAAAGATAATCATTCAATTGATCTGAGATGGTGCTCTTACATAGGTGTCCTTAAAGCTCCCCCAAAGGATTCCTGGGCAGTCAGAGCTGAAACCAGAAATAACTGTTCTAAATCTTTATTCTGCTCCAAATACAGCTGAGATAGTATGGCACTACAACATTGGTGGAATTTTTTTGGCAATAACTTTTAACTTGGGTCATTGCAGAATCTCCAAAAGAATATGTGTTACTTGAAAAAGTCCCTTGGTAATTCTGATATATCCGTATAAAGAGACTATCCCTTCATTACCCATATTGAGAATAGTTATTTCATGCAGCAGATAAGCCTAAATTCTTTCCATGACACTCACGGCTCTTTAAAACCTGCCCTCTACTTACTTTTCCACATATTTCTTCATAATTTCCCTATGTTGCACCAGTACAGATTCAAACATCCCATTAACTCCCACATCTTTATGCTTTTGCACACGCTGCTTCCTCTCTGTGAAACACCCTTTCTCTCTATTTTTGCCTAGTGAAGGCCCTGAAGGAAAACTCACTCCATTGCAACTGAACCTTCTGGCTTCAACTTTTCTTGATTCTTCCTGACAAAAGTTTTCCTTTGACTCTGTTGCCAAAGAACTTCCTAGGTTCACATCACATTATAGTCACTTAGGTTTATCTTCTTTGCAAATCTAAACGCTCCAGGCAGTTGGGGACCATGCCTTATTCATGCTTGAACTTTCAGAACACTGCGCACTGCTTGGCTAGTTAGTGATCCTTAAATGCTTATTGAATTGAATTGTTTCTTTAGCTTTAAATATTAAGACTTCCTTGTACCTCTGTATTACCCAACCAACTAGACTCAAAAGCCTAATAAAATGTAAAAACAGAGAGACTTGTGGTCCCCTTCCTTCCCTGGTGGCTCAGACAGTAAAGAATCTGTCTGCAATGCGGGAGACCAGGGTTTGAGCCCTGGGTTGGGAAGATCCCCTGGAGAAAAAAATGGCAACCACTCCAGTACTCTTGCCTGGAGAATTCCAAGGACAGAGGAGCCTAGTGGGGTACAGTCCATGGGGTTGCAAAAAAGTCGGACACGACTGAGCGACTAAAACAAGCACAACATAAACTATGAGATTTCATTGTTGTTAATTACCTAGAAAGTTCAAATAAAACCTCTAGATTTTTTTAACTGTAGGTCTAAAAATTAATGTTGATACTACTTAATTTTAACAATTCAAAATATTTAGGGTAGATAAGTGTTCTCTTCACAATAAGCTTAAAGGTTATTCCCATAAGTATAGTGAACTATGCAGTAGAATCCAACAGTATTTGTCGTTCTAATCTGATTAGGAATTGGGCTCCAGGCAACTCCTGCAGTCTCCCCAGGGACTGGTCCTCCCTCCCCCTACCAAATTCTCATTTTTTAAAAAATATCCTCCACATTACCACTGCTCAGAGATATCATCAAAGGAACACACTGTCCTGAAACCCAAACAACAGAGGGAGACTTTGCTTGTCTGGCCCCCACAAATACGTCTGTCAAAAAGAATTGGAAAAGTGCCTACTGATGAAAGGCATCTTGGTGGTGCCAAGCACTGTGCAAAAATCACCCATTAACATTCTGTTGTTATGAACATCCTCTCCCAGTGGTGCTGCCAGGGGCCACTAGAAATTCAGGTTATCTGCTATACAATCTAAGTCAGCTTCTCCCAGGGACTCTTGGAAATTCTAAATTCTTCCAGGTTGGGGAAAGCAATTACAAGGGACTGCACAGAAGCACAATGAAACTGCATCACTTCAGGCAAGTTCTAAGACAGTAGCAATTTCCACAGCCACAACTTCACCCTATCTCTTTCTCTTCAACTTTCCAGAATACAGACAATCCTGCTCATGAATGCTGTATAAACAAGCAAAGCACAGTATCATCTAAGCCATACAAAGAAACAGTCCCAGCTCTCATGAATGCAAATCAACATGGGAGGTCAAGCAGACTCATTACATCTCTGAAATCATACCAGTGGTTCAGCCTGCAGTTCAGATAAAGTTGAGCATTACATCTGAAATGTGATAGCTATTCCAGACAGGATTCTGAAATATACTCTGAAAATAAGCAAATAAAATTATGGATAGTCGTCCAAGGAAAGAGGAAGTCAAACAGATAAACCTTTGAAATCTGTACTCAAGTTCCTACCTGAGAAACAAGATAAAACCTCATTGTAGCTAGAGTGTTCTTGTGAAACAGAAGAAATAAAATCATGACTCATGGGGGATTCTAATAATGTTTTCTTTCTAAGTTATTAATATCACTAAATCAGTGTAAGTCACAGAACAGATATACCTTGGGACATCCATGGAAATGACTTGCAAGGTTTTTTCCTCTAAAAAATAATTTGAAATCTAATAAGCAAATCCAAGACTGCATACTTTTAGGCAAAGAACCAACATACTAATTCCTTCTCTATTAGGAAAGAGAACTTGGAGTTTTATGTTGTGTTATTATTGTCACTAATGAAGCTGCATCTAGCCCAGTAAGGTAGGTATGACACATTCCAGAATATGCATGCATTTAGAAGCAACAGATGCTAAACCCTGGTCTTTAATACTGTGACAAATTGAGGTTCTTCAAGTAATCACAGCAATCACATTACTGTTTCTTTCTCAATTCATTCATTGTCTATGAGGAGTCCTTACCCTATGACCAGTGCCCATCTGTCCACTAGTATCATTTTGGTAAGTAATTGAAGTAGGTTCCTCAATTAGGTTTGCTTCACATATTCTCAGCTTTGCCTTTTTTTGTCATTTAAATGTCATTTAAATAGCATTATCAAGTAGGAGCAAGTGAGGAGCTAGTTGCTGAGTTCTTTCTGGCATTAAAAGTGAAATTTATGCCTAAGACTGTAGGACTACTGATTAGAAAAATAGTCTTCACATCTTTTACCAACGTAATAGAAAGCTTTCTGCTAGCAAAAAGTTCAGGGGAGTGGTTGTAATAAATTTCCTATTTGTAGGCTTACTTTTCATAGTGATGTTGTATGAACCAGAGACACATTGAACAAGGCTTCATTATATCAAATGAGATGAGACTCTGGTCTCTCTACCATCTAACTTTCAATCTAGCTTTAATGAGCATTTACAATGCACTCAATCTTGCAAATGTATATATATAGAAACAAGTCAGACTTTGAGAGGCTCAAATTCCAGCTGAGAAAAGGTATTCATTTGAGTTGTTCTTAATTTTCAGGAAAGCTGAGCTGGTGTGGATTTTACACTTTTATTCAAACATGACTTTTTCATTGATAACTGAAGAAAACCAAGGACCACAGAGGCCAATTTGTCTGGCAAAGATATCCCCGATTGTCTGTGTTGCTTTCATTATCCAGTAAAGAGTCACTTCAGGGCCCACTCCCTGAATGTATTTTCATAAGTAAGGAGGTATTTGGCTTCCCACCTTAATATTTGAACAAATGACCGATGATGTGTGCCTAGACCACAATCACCTTCTTCTGGCCACTTCCAGTCTTCCCAGGGATTAGTCACTTGATAAATCTGCCATTGAATGGGTTTTAAATTATAGACTAATCGACAGGGAAAACAAACAAGAGGGTTTACGTGTTTTTCATTAAGATCTGGGCTCTGGCCTAGGACGCCTCCTTTGGAGGAAGCTAGAAAGGGAAATGGTTTAAATTTCCAAATATTGCTCACCCCAGCCAAGAGACGCACTCATTATACAAGACATAAGTTGAGATGCCAGAAAAGGGCTCACAAAATTGAGTATAATCTTCATTTCTCTAAGTAATAGACCCAAGGAGAAATATTTTCTGCTCCAATTGGAAAGGCCAGGTCAAGTTAATGGGGGGAGAAAAAAAACCACACTAAAATAGTAATCAGAATGACTGGATTTAGTTCAGCATAAGACTGTTGTATGCCCTTAAATTTGCTTATCTCTGGCCATCTTCTTCATTTGTAAAATAAACAGGTCAGAAAAAGATCAGCAGCTTACCAACCAGGTTTCTAGGGATCCATGGAGGTATTTCAGCAGTTCTGCAAACAGTTGTTGTTTTTGGGGGGGGTTGTTTTGTTTTAATTTAAAAAGGATATTTTTAAATAACCTTAAAAACAATGGGTTTAAAAAATACATATATAGTTACACCAAAACCTACATATGTGGATACCACCAGCACACCTAGTACTCAAGTACTCAGTTTTTTGGTTTGCTTGTTTTTTAGAGCCTTTGAAACACAAAGTTTTCTCTGACATCTTTCTGAATCTATTCAGATGATTTGAAAATGTTTCACTGATCAGGAAAGTAATAACTTTGTACTGGTCTCTCTCCTTTCCTCTCTTCCCCCCTTCCTTGTTTTAAATTCAGGTTTGTACATATACAAGAAGCGAATGGCTACCCACTCCAGTATTTTCACCTAGAGCATCCCATGGACAGAGCAGCTGGTGGGCTACAGTCCATGAGGTTGCAAAGAGTCGGACAAGACTAAGCGCACACACATACATATATATATGTAAGTAAATCCTACAGCACACATGCATCATATTCCACTGTGCATGGCCAAGGTTCAGGCTAATCTGCTCTGTGTAGGACCCTACTTTGGCAAAATGGTCCATTGTTCAATGACAAGCACATGAATGGGCAGACTAACAGATGATTTTAGCATTTAATTTTACACTTGGGGCTTTCTGACAGAGTGATGTTTATGATTAAAACTAATTCCAACAGTTCTTAATTGTTAACTGGTTCAACTGTAAAGTAAAAATTTCCTACAATTCATGTTTCAATCTTAGGGATTATTTTAATTGAATACAACCCTAGGATAGTAAGGGAATTTTTTCCAAAAACTGTTTCCATTTTTAACTATATATTTTGTAAAATGTGGTTTTTGAGATTTTGTTAGTAAAATAAAACATAGAAAGTAATTGGGTGCTGTGGCTAATAAAAGAGCCAACATTGAAAATCCCTAAATTTAAATTGGTGCTCAAATTTTTGCAGAAAACAGCTGTAAAATATGTAAAAGATTTGTACCCAGAACACAGAAGTCCACTAAAATGAAAATAGGCAAACAACCTCCCCTCCTAAAATGGGTAAAAGATGTGAGGGACAGTTCATGAAGATGATACATGGGTAATATATAAACACATAAAATGATGCCCAATGTTAGTCATTAGGGAAATGCATATTAAACCACAATGAGATACCACTGCATACTTATTGGAAGGGAGGGAGGAGGATAAAGAGGGCGAGGTAAACTGGCCCATCTGATAACACCAAGTAATGGGGAACACTCTCAATTTGCAAACAGGAAAGTAAAATGGTATAGCTACTTTGGAAAATAGTTTCTTTCTTAGAAAGTTAGATACACACTTTCCATATAACCCAATAATCTCACTGCTATTTGCCCAAGTGAAATAAAAATATATGTTAACATGAAAATCCATATGCAAATATTTTAACAGCTTTATGTTTAATTGCCTGTAATGGTTGATTTTACTAGGCCATGGGGTGATCAGATATTTGGTCAAATATTATTCTAGGTGCCTCTGTGAGGGTGTTTTGAGATGAGATTAACAATTGAATCAGTAGCTTGAGTAATCTGCTCTCCTTAATGCAAGTAGGTTTTATCCAATCCAGTACTCTTGCCTGGAAAATCTCATGGATGGAGGAGCCTGGTGGGCTACAAGCAGTCCATAGGGTAGCAAAGAGTCGACAGGACTAAGTGACTTCTCTTTTATCCAATCAGTTAAAAACCTGAATGAATACAAAGCTGATTTTATTAAGAAAAAATTTCTCCAGCCTAAATACATTTAAAGTGAGGCATCAGTTAATTTTCTTGGCTTAGGACTGAAATATCAGCATTGGGTCTTTCTGGGTCTCAAGACAGCCAACGCATCCTACAGATCTTGAGATTTACCAGGCTTCATGACTGTTTAAGCCACTTTCTTATAATCTCTTTCTCTCTCTCTCTCTCTCTCTCTCTCTCTCTCTCTATATATATATATATATATATATATATACACACACACACATACCCTATTAGTTCAATTTCTGTGGTGAATGCAGACTAATGCATTGCCTCAAATTGAAGGCCACTTAAATGTTCTTCAGCTGCTGAAGGGTCAACAAACTATTGCACATGCACAAAGTGGAATTCTAACCAGAAACAAAAGGAATGGACCACTGGAAGATGCAACAACACAGATGAATCTCAAATGTATTAGGTTAAGTGCTAGAAGCTGGACTCAAAAGGATACAAACTATTTGATTCCATTTATTTGACATTCTGGGATAGTCAAAGCTGTAAGGGCAGAAAAAGTATCAGCAGAGGGGACAGGGTTCTGAGTTCAACAGAGGAGCTGTCTTTCAAAGGACACAGGGACATTTTCTATGGTGATGAGAATATTCTATGCTTTGATTGTGGTTTGGTTATGTGACTGCATGCCTTGTCAAAACTCATACACTAAAGAGTGATTTTTATTGTATGTAAAATTCTATCTCAATAAAAAAGCATCTTGAAGACTGACATTATGGTAAATCATGTGCACACATTTCTACAGATTTAAAACTGCAAAATAAATGCATTATAAATAAAATGTCACTCATCAATTGGACTTCCAAACAAGATTTTGTTTCTAACCAAATCTTTCTCTTTTAAGAAAACACATGTCAACAGACAGTAGAGTGAAATGAGTCCCCTAAATGCCCACAGAGTTGCCTACGGCTTAACAAGACACAAGTGTCCAAATTTCCTAAGACAAAAGTTTAACTTTTTTCACTGATGCTACAGAATTTTCACCTCTATGGCCCAATTTCCAGAGCTTTCTCTTCCGAGGTCAGGCTTAGGAGGGAGTGAGTGGCAGTCATCCAAGACGGCCACACTCAGCAGCATTTGAAACTTGCAGCTTGTGAGCACATGGCCAGGGGAGAATGAATGACTGACAGCTCACAGTCCTAGGCAGGATGTTACAGTCCCTTGAACACTGTGATGTCGCATCTCTGGTGCTTTCGCACAGCCTACTTTCTATCTCATTACTCATAAGGAGTTCAACTTCCTCATAGCAGTTCATTAATAAGCAGGTTCAAGGACACAAGGTTCTAAGTTTTTTACTTATGTAAGGAAAAATGTACTTAATATCTATTCCCAGGCTACCATGAGAGTTTTCTTTATATTTTTCATGAGCCAGTCTCTAAGGCAAGGATCAAAGCATTACCTTGGATTTTCATTTTCTTTTAAACAATAGATTGACAGTTTTCTTTTTTTTTCTTTAGTTGCAGAGGAACCACCTATCAATACAGATAGTCTGTTACACAGTGCAATTAGAACAGTTTTTTTCCTATACCTAGTGGGTCTCCAAGACACAGGAGGCCTTTCAATTCTATCAGTGTTTGTAAGCTGAATATCACTCTCCAGATTCTTATTCTGTAAAATGAGGATGATACAACCTGTCTTTCTTCATAATATATTTTTCATGGGACGTAAAAGAAACTAAATAATATGTTCAGAACAAATTAAGAAATACACTGACTGAAAAACAATGTAGAGTTTTAAGACAATGGCTAGAACTAACAGCAACTAGTTAGGTTTATAGCATACTGTCAGTTGGAAACTACTAACGTAACTCATATAGCTCCCCATGGGTAAATATATATCTATGTTCAAATGACCTTTAGAGGACAGAGTGTATATGAAGTGGTTAAAGTCAACCTTTCTTCTAAATAAACTGCATTAAGTGGGATCCATATACCATGAGAATGCACAGAAAAATAAACTAGCATTGTATCATACATACAATAAAAGTTAGGCTATTACTTATATACAAGATACATTGATATTTATGCCAAGATTTTTCTCAAGCAATTTAAACATTCATTGATAGCCATTGATAAATACCTCATTTGCCTTTTTACCCCCTACTTGAAAAGTGCTCAAGTTCTCCTTTGTTTTCATCTCTAACTAATCCCCCCAACAAAAATCAGAATAATTGCCTTAACTTTGCCCTCCTCCTCAAGAAAAAAAATCTCCCACTCTATTCAGTGACAAACATCATTCTAAAACATGTGCAGCTAGCTACTCTGCATCTTTATAATACCTTTGTGTAATTTCTCAAAAACCTGGTTTAGGTTGCCACCATTTTACTGAAAATGCTGGCAAAATCACTAATGGCTTCCTAAGTTACCCACTTCAGTGGATTTGTCCTCATTTCTTCCTCTGTGACTTTGCAGCTGAACTTAAAAATGGCCTCTCTTGCTTTCTCTGACAATATCGTTCCATAGTTCTCTTTCTACCTACCTTCTTTCCCCATCCCATCCTCTAAGTATGTCAATTTTATGAGGGCTCACATTTTTGTTTTTCTTGTTCACCAGTGCATTCCTAGAACCACAAGAACAGCCTGGCCTGTAGGACCTCAGGTAGCTGGTGAATGAATGAAGGCATGCCTTTTTCAGGATCCTTGACTCGAGGGCTTCTGCGGTGGCACACTGGTGAAGAATGTGCCTGTAGTGAAGGAGACGTGGGTTCGATTCCTGGGTGAGGAAGATCCCCTGGTGGAGGAAATGGTAACCCACTCCACTGTTTTTGCCAGGAAAATCCTATGGATAGAAGAGCCTGGCGGGCTACAGTCTGTGGGGTCACAAAGAGTCAGGCACAGACACACACACTCAACTGACTCTCAGAAGTCCTTAAAGCTACTGTTCCTGTGATTACTATGTTCAACTATCAAAAGGAAGACAAAGGGGGGAACTATTGAGTAGTACCTACATAAAGCCTATTGACATACATGATTACAAACCTTCTGATGTGCTTAATCACTGCTATTAAACCCTCAGGGATGTCCTAGCTGACAAGGGCAGAGCTGATGGAGACCACATTCTTTCCAACAACTCTCATGAAGTTCATAAGCACGTGTAACTCCAATGTCACAGGTGCATCTCCATTCAGACCTGGTAAGTTTCCTTCATTCAATGAACCTCCAGACTGAGTTATCTTATAATACACACAGGGCCTAGATGAGCGCTAACAACTGTACTGACCCCAAGTGAGTCAGAACAAACATTCTACACCAAAAACACTCATAATACCATCATTGTGAATACCTATTATTAGTAAAGGACTTTTATAGCTCCAAACAAATCTCCATTTCAAAATAATTGAGGAGCCCACAAACATGTGTTATTCCATGTGTATCCAAGTATTATGAGTTATTTTCTCATCTTCCTTTACTGGGACACACACCAAAATGGTTGGAACTGGGTCCATAGAAATGCCTTGATCAACAAAAAAGAACCTTGAAACAGCACCCATAATAACGTGGGTGACCAGTTTATTCTTCATAATGGCTAGGCCTCTTTTTTGAGTTTCTGTATAGTCATGCCCTTTATCTGCCCAAGGATATGGAGGGCTGAGTGTACTATATCATTTTACATAAGGGACTTGAGCATCTGTGGATTTTGTTATTTTGAAGGGGTGCTGGAACCAATCCCTCAGGTACTAAGGGATGACTATATAAGCAGTCAGACTTACAAAACATCTCCAGTCACAGATCCATCTAGAAAGAGGTTGAAATTTCTAGAACTGTGCTTTCTACATTCGGAATATGTTCAATTGAGGATGTAGATGGAATGACAGTATACAACTGATAAAGTTCATCTGCAGCACCTACACTACATACCTTTGAAAGCAGAGAGACCCAAAATAATATTCATTTTGAGTAACCAGAGAATTCTAAAACTCCACAAAGGAAGTTTCCTGACCACAGGGCATCAATACTCATCATTTTTGGAAAGTTTTGGCAAAGTATCACACTGATTTATTTGAGCTCACAAAGATCTGATGTAATATTTAAAAACAGATTTCTTCTTTGTGTAAACATGAATTAGGAAAAATGTAAATCCCCCATCTAGGTTTATTTTTTTAATATGGATTTTAATTATATATTTAGAAATCTGGGGTGCTCAAAGCCTTAAACAGTTAAGATAATAAATGGAATTTGGCAGAACATTTGTTCTGATTACTAGATGTTTAATGATAGTTGGAACGTCAAGATGCATGTGAAATTACACTCAAGTATGATGCACACAAAATAACTTGGAAAGGATCAGATCTCATTTTGACTTGATTCTTTTCTCCTGGAATATGGACAAACCACATTCTTGTTTTCTTCCTGCGTTCTCCCCCTTAGATTAAACTATATTACTTCTGACTGATACTCATCTCTGTAATTTGTGCTTTTTGAAAGGATAATTGTTACACGAATTACATTTTCAGTTTTTTCCAGTAATTGGAAGATACAGCTTTAAATCAGTAGTCTTATTTCCTAGCTGATCAAACGTGGAACATAATTCACGAATTGTTTTCAAAATAAATGTTTAACTACTCTACACAAAGTTTAAATGTCACTTTGAATTGAGTTTGACACAGGTTTATAGATGACTATAATTTTTTCTCTCCAAGAATTTTTCCATGTTAAGTGTTACAGCTATTCCAATTTAAAGTATGAAAAGACAAGGGCACTATTACCTAAAAATGCATGCATAATTTTGACATAAGTTATTCCAAAGTTAATAACTAAATATGAAGGTTAATGATGATATAGGACCAGCTATATAACATTTGTATCAGACCACATACCTGCTGCAGTATTTCATGAACGTGCTGCTGTCTCATTGAATCTGTCTGCTACAAGAGCTTACACGTGCCAATTTTGTGCCATGCACCCTTCATGAAAAAATGAACGGCTCAAGTATCTACACCAGTCATCCATTCTAAATAATTACAAAATATGTACATTCTAAATATTTAGATTACTAGGAGTCTCAGTGTTGGACCATCACCTTTCCTTCAGGGCACTTCAGAGCAATGGAAGGCTTTGTGATTGCATGTCCTTGAACATAAAATTAATACACATATGAAATGGATTAGAATGGTTGAGGTGTTTGAAAGGAAGGAATTTTGATTTTTATAGAGATTGATGCAAAGATCACTTTTCTTGGTCCAAATTTACTTTGTTAAACATACTCTGACCTCAACTGTAGTTGCCAAATGCAAAAGCAAATGCCTATTTTCTTTTGAATCATTTTCTTTTTTATATTTTTTTTCTCATATGTTTTTCAGATTTTTGCTATCAAAACAGCATAGGTAAGATTAAAAATGTAGAATTAAATCCAAACACGATGTACCTATAAGGAAAACAGTTAACAGTCCAGTACTAAAAATTGGGGTCTCATAAAGGAGGAAATATTTAACTTTACTTCTGGGTGTGATCGGTTTTAAAAGCTGGGCTGGGAGGTGGGGGAGGGCAGTTAGCCATGCAAAATCCTCTGGCAACACTTAAAACTGCCATTCACAGTTATGGTGTTTTTAAAAATCCTTTGGTATGGGTGGTGCATGGTTGCAGGCTTTAGAGTAAAAAATGTAAAAATCACTCCAAGAGGTATTTCTGACAGCTGGTAGCCTCTATGTCTCAACCTTTATTATTATCATTATCATCATCATCATGATTATTATTTTGGTAATTAGGTTGCTACTGAGGAAAGAATGAGTGATGTTGTAGGAGTCCAACGTTTGAGTTCAAGTTATAATAGAACAGAGTCCATCTGAACACAATGATCCATATCTCACAAAACTAGACCATCTCATTCAAAAATAATAAAATTATTTCTCAAGCTCCTATTTATAAGTCCTGAATGCAGCTCTTACCCTTGCAGAGATGAGGAATAAAGACAGGAGAAAAAAAGTATTAGACAACCTTCTGAACTGAAAAAGCAAACAACTTAAAAAACTGAAATTGAATGAAAATATTGCAAGAAGTGGTGTTATTTACCTCTAATTGATTTGTACATTTCTAAAAGAATTGTGTTTAATTTTGCTCATGTGCCTCAAGATTTTGGTTTTGAACAAGCTATGTTAAATCTCAAATAGCATATGCTTGATACCACACACCATTGTGGAATATATGATGTTTATACTGCCTATCACAAATTTCAATTAACACAGGGCACTCTGTGTATGGATTAAGTGATGGACCACTGGATTGGGAAAATACCTGACTTCCAGTCAAGGTGCATCTATCAGCTGTCTTCATGGGCTTGGGCTCTATTACTGCTAGTAAGCAGTATCTAGAAGGTGAGTCTCAATGGGTGATCAGCTTCCTTCGTATAAGGAACCTTGTCCTGTTGGGAGCATGTTTTTCCCTCAACGGCATTAGGGAAGAAAAGGCTGAAGAGCATTAAGCTTGATTCAAAGATCAGTACTTTCAGGCTTTCAGACTCATCTATAAAAGGAAAGGGTTTTACAAATTACCAAAAATTCAAATGAGTCCATTTTGCTTTCACTTAAACTATTACAAATGATCAATCACCATAACCTGTCTAGACATACAAAGTCTGATAAACACCATTCTTCCAGTAGAAAGTCATAAACTTTTGAAACTATCTTTAAGAATCCTCGTGGGAACATAGTTTTCCTACTAGAGTCCTCCTATGTCTTTGAATCTGAAAACTACTGCCTGTAAAATCACTTTGGTTTAAACCCATTTTCCACTACAGAGAAAGAAAAAGAAAATCAACCAGTGGTTAATTTATGCATTGATGTATGTGTCACTGTGATGGGAGATTCAACTGTTTGCTGTTCATTGAAAGTTTTTGTCTATCATGGACTTTGGCACTGGGGGTTGGAGGGAAGGGGCTAGAACCTCTGCTTTCATGATTGTAATAGCAGAGTCTGCCAATTGCCTAAGTCTGAGATAAAGAGCCTAAGGTTCCAAAAGAGGGAGCCCTTGGAAGTCAGAGATATGAAAGTTTCATGTATAAAAAGAACTCTTGCTGGGCCACAAAGGATTGACAAGCAGGTGGGGCAGATTGTAAGCAATCAAAGTGAAAGAAAAAGGCAGAGTGACGGAAAAGTATTAGGAAAGAGTAGAAGAGCAAGCTAACTAAAAGCTGTAAGACTGAATCTGACTTCAGAAAGTCTTAAATACCATGCCAGGGACTTGAACTCAACTTAATTATTAGCCACAGTGAGCCATTAAAGGTATGTATGAGAGAAAATTGATGCTTGCAAATTGTGGTGCTGGAGAAGACTCTTGAAAGTCCCTTGGACTACAAGGAGATCAAACCAGTCAATCCAAAAGGAAATCAGTCCTGAATATTCATTGGAAGAACTGATGCTGAAGCACCAATACTTTGGCCACCTGATGGCTGGATGGCATCATCGACACAATGGATATGAGTTTGAGCATACTCTGAGAGGTGGTGAAGGAGAGGGAAGCCTGGTGTGCTGCAGTCCATGGGGTCGAAAGAGTCAGACACGATATAGCAACTGAACAAGAGAGAAACAACAGTCTCTAAGCAATTCATAATACAGCCTGAATATAGGCAAGATAAGATGAGTCAGGACAAGGACGGCATGGTGTCAAGGGATCATGGAGATAAAAATCAGCATCATTTGGCAATCAACTGGATGTAGAAGCTGAGGATACAGGAGCTGCAAAGATGCACCCAAGATTTCTAGTCTGGACTTTAAGAACAGTGGAACCTTAAATAGGACAGCTAAGAAAAGATTGTTCTATGTTGTGTTTACTGAATACATTGTGTAGGGGGAGGTCAGAAGTGGATAAGGAGATGAGTCCTTTCAACCCTGGGATTACTGACATTTTTGATGCTGAGACTTTGAAAAATTATACTAAAGACATTTCCCAGTCTAGCATTTCCAGCAAAAACTCGAACTTTCCTGGAGCTAGAACTAGAGTAAACACTTGAATCTGAATAATAGGTCTGAAAAGCCTTTACATAGACATAAACTTGCAGTAATGAATTGAAATCTCTAAACACAGCATACAGGAAGCCGAGAAACTCATGACCACCTTTTGGAGGATCACATTTAGGACTGCTGCAGAAACAGGGCTAAGGCAGCAGCAAAGAAGATGAAGAAAACACATTCAGAGGAAGAGGAAAAAAGAATTCAGTGTCTTAGATGTTTCGGGAAGAGACTGAGGATTTCAACACTGACATACTAGAATCAAGGCCAATGGAGAGCCAGAGGCGACCAGGACCATGATCACTTTGTGATCTCAGCTTCTTCAGTACGGGCAGCAGAAGGCAAGGGGCAGAGAACCTGAAACACATAACTAGTGTTTGAGAACTATGTCATCAGGAGGACAGATCCAAACTCCAAGATGTAGGAGTCAGTGAAGAGATTTTAAAGTAGAGGAGAGCTGAGTACATTATTATAAGTGGGGGAAGGCACCTGCCAAATAAGGGAACAGTGAAGGAGAGAAAGTGCAGATGGTAGAAGGTAACAGAGAAGGTGGGAGATGGGACTGCATGAAAAAATATCAGGGGTCTCAGTTTCCTTTCCTAGGTACAGTGGGAAAAATTTACAAAGAAAAAGGAAAAAAAAGGCAAAGAAACAGAGGCATTAATAGTCTAGAGACAAAGCATTCAATGTCTATTTTCCTCTGGTCTTAAAAGAAGTGCCCCTCCCGCCACTATATGTATTACATGGTTGAGCCACTCTGCTGTCCAGTGGAGACTAACACAACATTGTAAAGCAACTATACTCCAATCAATTTTTTAAAAATAAATAACATTTTGAGAGAAAGAAAAAGAAGCTCCCCCTTTACCCCTAGAGCTGGTTTAGCCTGTTGGGTCCCTGATTTCACCCTCTCCCACATTCTCAGGAACATTTTCTCATCCCTTTGCTGCTCTCCAGCCAGGCTCTTCCCCTTTACCTACTCAGGTCTCCTGCTGACAATGCAAGGCTGCTCAAACTCGTTCCCCACATAATCGATGCCCAGTGCAAGTCTGTTCTTGCACAGGAGAGCAACCCCACAACCATTCATATATATAATCAGAGCACCACCATGGTGAAGGCAGCATCCCCACTTTACGGACTGTCCAAAGCCACAACCCGACAATATATCCAGGCTAAGACTTAAAGACTGGCTCCGACTCTCAAGCCTTATGTTCTGTCTACTGTGCAGAGCTGTCTCTACACACTTGTCAAGATGCCAGCAGTAGACTGTTTTTGTCTAAACATTACAAAGTACCTGGCTTGCTGTCAGAGGCCAAATTTTAAATGGCTGAAATAGCTTGATAGATTGTGTGAAAATTTTATGGTCCTTCCGTCAGACACCGTAATTTATTGTCACATAATACACAGTTAGAAGAACCAAAAGAAACCATCCCACAAGGGCAAACAATGTGGAGGCAGTGGCCCTTTGACACGCTAAGGCCACAGGCATTATATGGATCCAATAAGAAAGCTGCTTCTACGAGCGAGAAAACAACCTCTTGATCTTGCAAAATGTTTTTGGACACCTAAAGGCTCTTTTATGACTGTGGCTGATTAAAATGAAAAGCTTAAATGACTAAAATGCTCTTTTTGATGAGTTTTTGCCATGAACTATGGACCTTGTGGTCCAGTGGGATTCGAGCCCTTTGATCCTGGGCACTCACATAAATTCAGTCATAAAACAACATTGGATTTGATTTTACTAGTGTGGCTGATGTTGCCAGATTTGTAATGCAATCTTGTTTTCTCCCCTCCTCAGTTTTAGGCCCATCCACTATTATTTTATAGCAAAAGCAAAGGAGTTTCCATTTGTTTCGGCAATAATCAAGCCTCACGATTGAGACACTACTCTAGAATGTGGGAATTTCACAGTAAAAAAAAGATTCTGTATTATGAATATATGAACATTGAAATGAATGTCATTTTATGTGCTGAAAATGTCAAAATGAAAAACCCTTTTCTGCATGAAAATAATTACAGATTTTCATTACCTAAGAGGGTTAGAATATGATGTGATTGAGAATTATAAGTATAAAATAGGAAAAATATGATCAGATTTTAGTATCCATAAATTTCCAGCAGGACTAATTAAAAATGAATTTTTAAAAATTCAAAAGAATCTCCAGATTATTTATTAATGAGTGACAGATCATATCTTAGTTTTAAATTTTCATTTACCTAAAAAAAAAAAAAAAAAACTGGTTATCTGTGGAAGAGGTAAAAGAAATAGTCAACAAAACATTCGTTTAAGAAAAAGACATGCAATAACTAAATGTTTAACTCACTTCCCTTCCTAATCTTCTAATCATTTACCTTTGAATGTGTCTGTATCACAATATGATATTCTTGTAACTTCTCATTTTAGAAGTGAACGTTTTACTATGAAAGGTCTATGAGAGAGCCAAAATACAAATAACTCTGCAAAGACCTGCATTATGGAGGCCAACATGATCAATGGTGGGGCAGCATTATGCATTTTTTAGGGAGTAAAACATCAGTTTGGGCTCGCTTAGGAGGAATCATGATACCTTTAGCCTGTTCACTATACCAGGAAATACTAATTTAAGTTGGGTAAACAGTTGTCAGAAATTTTTTTTTCATGGATTGCTTGGAGGCTGGGAAACTGCTCACCAAGATTATTCTGGAAGTGACATGAGCACTAGAGTCATGAGACTTCTCAACAATAGGTCTCACTTAAAAACAACTGCCCTAGAATATACAGATCCCTATCCTTTGGGAACTAACAACAACAAACCCTTTAGGCAATGCCTTAGGACATTCTCAGTGTAGGCTCTCAGCCCCTGCTGACCCCAGGGAGCAACTCAGCCTACAGCCCATCCAGAAGAATGTCACTGCAGCACACGTTCACCCCCATGCCTTCTGATTCTGTTTTAGAGTCAAAAGTGACCAAGTATCAACAATTTCCTATGATTCAACTTATAAGACCCATCCAAATTTGGGGGGAAAAAAACACTTTGTTCTATGTTTTCTCAATTATGTGAGAAAACTTTAAATATGTGTATTATGGCTATTTGCCGCAGATAGAGGTCATGCTATATGCAGTATTAATAAACAGAACATTACACAGATAATCCACAACAGCTTCCAAAGACTATACAAGTAATTGTCACTGACTTGTTGAGAAAAGTAATTGTCCTGGTTGTATGTATATATTGAGTTAGGATGAGAGAAGAGTATGTAGATACTGAGAAAGAGCTTTCTCATGTCATGCTCAAAAGGGTAATATAGTGTCAGCACCGTTCTCCCACTCTATTAGTTAGTTCATTGAAAAATTATTTATTGTGTACTTACTATGTTCAAATGGGGCTTCCCTGATAGCACAGCTGGTAAAGAATCTACCTGCAATGCGGGAGACCCCAGTTCGATTCCTGGGTCGGGAAGATTCCCTGGAGAAGGGACAGGCTACCCACTCCGGTATTCTTGGGCTTCCCTGGTGGCTCAGACGGTAAAGAATTTGCCTGCAATGTGGGAGACCTGGGTTCGATCCCTGGGTTGAGAAGATCCCCTGGAGGAGGGCATGGCAACCCACTCCAGTATTCTTGCCTGGAGAATCCCCATGAACAGAGGAGGCTGGTGGGCTACAATCCATGGGGTCGCAAACAGTCAGACACTACTGAGTGACTAAGAACAGCACATTACTTTCAAATAGTGGTCTAGGTAGCCAAGGAAAAGAAAATCAAGCTATACAAAATAGAGAAGCAACGGTGGCAGCTTTAGTAGTTCCTGTTTAAGCAGAAGCAACAATTAATCAACACTGGGAGAAAGTCAGTGCTTTTTGTCAGAGTGTGACTTCTCCCACCCATGCCCCTGCCTTCATCAAAGTCAGCGTCACCTCCTACCTGCAAGATGGCCTTGCTTCGCAACTATCCTGTCCACTTCCATTCTGGCTCCACTATTACTGATCTGCTGAAACAGCAGCTAGGGCGGTGTCTTTTGAAAACACAAATCTATTCATGTCACACACTTCTCTGCTCAAACTTAGTAGGTTCCCACTGTACTGAGGATGAAACTGGAAAATTTTAGAGAGACCAAGAAGGCCAAGGCCCCTCCAGAATCTAGCCTCTTGCTCTCCTCCACAGCTAGGGTTTTCAAACCACGGTCTGTGATCACGAGCGGGATAACAAATCATTTTATGCTTTATCACCAGCATTTTTAAAACAAGAGAATTGAATATACCAAAATACATCACATGAAATAGTTTCTGCTTAATAAAATTCCTATTTCACACACATACAGTCGCACACAAACATGTAATCTGGATTTTGATGTAAAATTCATTTCTTATTCTAGGATGCAGCTCAAGAAGTTTGAAAAATCCTACTCCAGAGCTTCACCCCCAAAATCTCTACTATTTGTCACTCACTGCCCTGTGGTCACACTGACCTCCCCACAGTCCTCAAACCAACCACACGCCTCTTCACCTTTCGGATCTCTGCATAAATGCCACATCCTTAAAATATATCTCCCTGACCCCTCAAATCTAAATTATAGCCTATCTGTAGCACCCCATACTGTATTTTTCCTAACAGCATCCATCATATTATATCAACTGATTATTTTATCAACATCTGTCTCTAACTGGACCATAGGCTTCCCTACAAGAAAGTAGGGACCATGTCTGTTGTGGTTCCTCCATCACCTAGTACAGTGCCTGACATCTAGTAGCCACTTACTTATATATAGTGAATGAACGAGTGACAGACCTCTAATTTCTTTTTGCTGAGTCCATTATTAGAGGAAGCATGGATGATCCATTTCAAAAGGCATTGTTTTCTGGTGACGTTTTGCCTTTTGACATACAGAATACGCATGTATATTTATGGACATAAACACATGACACACTGCTTCTGTAATTACATTAAACATTATATACAGTATAGAACCATACATACCTATGAGTATATGCCTATGAGCACAGAACTGTACATATATATTTGTGTAAGCTGTTCTGTGAATAAACTAAGAGTGATATTGTTAGTTATTCATGTATTTAAGGCAAAGCTCTAAACTGGAAAGCTCTTTCAATAATCAACAAAATACTTGGAGCTTTATTAAGAGAAAAAGAGTCAAGCTGACCTCCAGTGGTGAAATTGGGGAATGACTTCTAAAATAATTGTACAGTGTACACAGATTACCAATCACACAAATCCAAAAGTCTACGAAACAGCTTTCTCAATTAACACTTTAAATTATGTGTATATTATATTTTAAACAGATAGAGGTCATGTCACAAAGACTGTTAACAGAAAAAAAGCAGAACTGTATTATAGAGACACCCACAGCAGCTTCTAGAGACAATCAAAAACAATCTCTAAAATATTTAAAAATATTTCATCTAAATTTAAACTAAAACATTTAAAAACATTTAAGACAATCAGAACATCTGAGACTTGAGAATTCTCTTAGTTGAGATCTAAGATCTGAAATTTGCAAGCTCCATTAAAAGAAGATAATTTAAAAGGCAAACACTCACAGAATCTTTCCATTCATCAGTATCTGGGTAGTATTAGGAACTTAGTTTAAACTACCTATTATCTAGCCTCTATGGTATAAATTCTATTTTCTAATTAAACAGTAAATCATCTGAGAACAGAATCCATGAAAGTATTAAATAATCCAGGGTATATGCTAACTAGAGTATCTGGCATATAGTAATACACAATACATGTTAGCTGCTATTATTATTAAATATTTTATTTCTAGCACATTTCATATTTGAAAGGTGCTCAATGAGTATTGAGTATTATTAAAAAGTATAAAAAACACAGCTATGTAAATAAAGTTGTATTTCTAGAAGTTTCTCATTTTTTGGCAATAAAAAATTTTGAAATGCAGTATCTCACAGTACAAACTTAAGAAGCCCTAACTCCTGGGATGTTTTCCCATATCAGATTTTTTTCTTAAAATCATGGCAGCAGCAATATTTTCCTTAACAGGCAGTAATGGAAATAAGAGCATCTCACTTATATCACAAAAATGTTAAAAGCGATGCTCTTGGGAACATTATGACATTAATCACAGAATACTTTTCCTTTACATAGGTACATGGTTTATATCAAAAAAAATTCACTGCCAAAAAATACACATCAATAGCCACTGACTTAAAGTGAACTAAACATGCTGATCCTCAGAACAAATAGTTATTTATCGGTCACCTACCACTGCCATTGTACCTCCAGTCCCACATTTAACTATCACAACAGTTGCCATCAGCATCCTTTTAACCAAGTTACAGTGTCACCATGCTCACAGTTTCAGATGAGAAACTGAAGCTCAGAAAGGTTTAAATAATATATTCAAGACCACACACGCAGGTCTTTGACACTTTTGAACTGTGGTGTTGGAGAAGACTCTTGAGAGTCCCTTGGACTGCACGGAGATCCAACCAGTCCATCCTAAAGGAGATCAGTCCTGAATATTCATTGGAAGGACTGATGCTGAAGCTCTAATACTTTGGCCACCTGATGAGAAAAACTGACTCCTTAGAAAAGACCCTGATGCTGGGAAAGATTGAAGGCAGGAGAAGGAGGTGACAGAGAATGAGATGGTTGGATGGCATCACTGACTCAATGGACATGAGTCTGAGCAAGCTCTCAGAGTTGGTGATGGACAGGGAAGCCTGGCATGCTGCAGTCCATGGGGCTGCCAAGAGTTGGACACGACTGAGCAGCTGAACTGAACTGAACACACATAGGATTCAACCCAAGGAAGACTGCACACTCAGTTGTTTCTACCCAGTTCTTCTGCCTAGAGTTGTGTTACGTTTCATCCAACAAATGGTTACTTAAAGTCATTATGTGGGCTAGCTCTTCAGCAATTTCTGCTGCTAAGGTACATTGCTCTTAAGGACTGATATTTTATCCAAACAGAGATCAAAGGCAAGGGTCAGTCCAGAAACAAGGTCATGTCACAAATCCTTTCCAGGAAAGGACCTTCAAGGTGGAAGAACTTCAAGAGGTTCAGTGTACACGTTGAGTGCCACTTCATAAGGTTGATGTAATAACTCATTTAATCTTCATACAAAAAGATTGGAACATAGTAAATGATCATAAATAGCAGCTATGATTATTACTAATCCTTCATGAGAATCAACAGCAGTGAAATGGTCAAAATGCATACATACACAGACATCATAAATTCACACTCTGGATTCCAAAACCCACAGGAGATTGCACTTGTTAGAAGAGGTTAAAGTGCCACTAATCACATGTGAACCCATCCTACAAATAGACAGCACAGAGAACAGTCACATCACCCATGTGCCCAATGAATCAGTAAACCTGGGACTCCACTGGGGAAGGCAAAGTCTGAAAACAGCTGAGGAATTCCTATGTTCAAACTGTAGAAATCAATGAAATCAGTAGCTGGCAAGATGCAGAAAAGTTCTACCACTGTATTTTTTCAATGGTCTCAGGAATTAATTTGCCTGAGACTCAGGTGTCAAATCTCTCAGATGAATATAGACAGCTATCAAGATTATGGTGATCAATACTAGAGGCTCTTCCTCAAGCTGGATTCAGGACCAGCTATGAGAAATGAGGTTAGAAAGGGCGATCTTCAACGTGCTATTTTCTTCTATACTTAGGCAGGAAGAACAGCTTGTCATTTCTGAAACCAGTGAAATAAGAGAACTCTATTGCTATTTTTTGCTTATAAACATCATAGAAATGTCTCCATCTTTTTTACCCAATAAAGAGCTTATACAGAATAATAATAAGGGATGATCTGCAGAGATCTTAGTCACAGGATGAAGGAAAGAGGGAAACTGAAAAGTTAGAAAACTATCGTACTAGAGAAAGTGCATCAAATCAGCTGATAAGTTGACAGCAGAAACAAAGTATATTCAGAAACCAGACAGGCCTGGTTAGGAGATCCTGGCATTATACTAGCCAGCTATGAAAACTCAGGACAGCACTTAACTTCTGAGCCTCTACTGATTAGAAATCATGTATATAAATAAAGCATGAAGCAGAATGCCTGAAAGTTCATATTTCATATTCAATAATGATGATCATAATCATGTGCATTTAAAGTCAGAAAGCAAAGGGTACTCAACATTTAAATTTTGAAAAATAAAGCAAAGTCTCTCTCTACCCCTTCTTAAAAATGTAATAGAACACCAGCGATACTCAATTTTCTGCCCTAAGAACTATCTTTTTCTCACCTTTCCAACATGGCTGCCCTCTCTATTCCACCAATAACACTTTCAGAGAAGGATGAAAGAAAGAAAGGAAAGGAGGAGGGAAGAGAAAAGAAATATAAAAGTCCACGAAGTTCTAAAAGCAAAAGGGATGTTTGCTTGTTATTCATGAGACCATGGAGAAAGAGGATGAGGACATTCTTATTCAGCTTCTCCAAGCTCAGTATCAGGAGTCACCAATATGGATGTCTACGGGATCAGGCAATTAACATCAACAAGATGATAGGGGATGAGGGGAAGCATTGTGGAAATTAGAGCACAGGTGTTCATTTAAATTGACTGAAGGGTGACTTTTTAAATGGCACTATTATGATCAAACAAACTTCTTTGGATTGTGTCCAACAGCGCCATAAAGTTAAGAACTCCTTGGCCTCCCAATGTGACCTCCAAAATAACATGATACGGAAATACCATGAGTCATGAAGGCATTTCTAGCTATGAAGGCATTTCTAGCAACGTCCAGTCAGATCACTCAGTAACTTTTCAAATTTTGACTCGCCGTTCATCACTGCCTCAGGTAATGTGGAACCAGGGTATCTCAAAGACTTTTGGATTGAGTTGAGGCAGACACATGGGCCCACTCTCCCCAGGTCAGAAATAATTCAGAAGAAAACACAGACTACCTAGTTCTATACTCTTACTTTACTGCTACAGAACCTATTATTCACCCAATGGTACAGGACTAAGACACACACAGCATTACTGAGCAAGGTAGGACATATCTAGGGAGCAGAAAGCACTCCCCATGGGATCTAACACACTTCATTCACTTTCTCATATCTCATGAAAAGTCAAAAGAGCAAAGGTCAATAACTGAACCATGTTGTGGCATACCATAAACTAACACAACACTGTAAAATCAACTCGACTTCAAATTTTAAAAGGTTTTTAAAAAGCAAAGGCCAACATTCAAAAAGTCACCATTCCAGCATCGGCTTGTCCCCTTCCATCAAAAACTATTGAAAAAAGAATAATCACCTTGGCTCACATGAGTGACTCAAGTTCAGAGTTTAAGACTCAAAGGGATTCACAGCACCACTATTTAAGACAGCCAAAACTTGTAAACAACCCAGATGTCCACTGACAGATGAATGGAGAAAGAAGATGTGGTACCTATGTGCAACAGAATACTACTCGGCCACTGAAAAAGAATGAAATGATGCCATTTGCTGCAGCATGGATACAACTAGAGATTATCATACTCAGTGAAGTAAGTCAGAAAAGAGAGACAAATACCATATGTTATCACCATATGATATTGCTTATATGTGGAATCTAAATTATGGCACAAATGAACCTGTCTACAAAACAGAAACAGACTCCCAGACACAGATCAGATTTGTGGTTGCCAAGGACGGGTGGTGAGAAGAGGGATGGACTGGGAATTTGGGGTTGGTAGACGCAAACAATTACATTTAGAATGGATAAATAACAAGGTCATACTCTATAGCACAGGTAACTATATACAATCTTCTGGGATAAACACTAAAGGAAGACAATATTTTAAAAGACTACTCTGCTGAGGTTGGCACAACACTGCAAATCTACTATGCTTCAATTAAAAAAAAAAAAATAAAGACAGTGGGGATGTTTGGAGCCGATGGTGCCTGAAGGAGGCAGACAAAGCCGGCATCAGCCTCGATGATACGAATTCAAGTAAAGCACACAGTCTTCACTCTACAACCAGCTTCCCTCTATCAGCAAATGCAACTTGAAAAAATAGTGGAATTATATGGGGCGAGACAGCATCTTGAAGGCTGAGACAAAGGGCTCCTGGACTAAGTCAGCCAGGGAATTAATCACTTTTTGTTTTTCATCAAAGTTCAATCCCAAAGTTACTTGCATGCTTCTATGTAGCCAGGGAGGCTACAAGGCACATCAACAGAAGCAAACCAGCAAATCCACTAAACTTCTAACACTATACTATATGCACACAATGAAACAATAAATTAAAATATTTCCCAACACTCTCTCATCTTTCCTGGCATCCCAGTAATGAAAAATCAGCACTTAGGGGAATGCCATAAGGGTTTAATGAAATATTTCATATTTGCAAAAGTTTTGTTTATCAGTCTACAAGTTATTTCCCTTCCCTCAAAGTATTCGCCAGGAACTAACAGATTTAAATGTGTTGTGTTGATAGTAAAGAACATAACAAATGGGCTAGGATCAGGGTGTGCATGTCTTTGTAAACTTAGCTGTATCAGCTCAAGTGTAGTTTGTACTCAATTTTGTTTCAACAGCAATGTGTTTACTATTAGAAATGGACCAGTGGGGTGGGCTGGAGAGAAGTAAGAACGTCTACAAGTTTCTCTTAGTGGAGGCCAACATAGCATTTGGTTCTCTGGGGGCCCACAAGGTATAACGTAAGCTAATTTCTAGTTTGGCGCCCATCCCTGGATCATTTCACAGTAGGAGTTACCATATTAGAAATGTGCCTGCATTGCACAATGAGCAGGGGCCTGCTAGAGGCCAGTTTTCAGTCAAGTTTCCCCTCAGTGAGGGACTGTGCCTGTGATGAATGGGGTAAACGGAAAAGGTTCCCGTAAAGGAAATGCGACTGTTGGCTAGTTTTCTTCTATCTCACAACTCAAAGAACATTAGTTACAAACTGATAAAACAATGTGTCATTTCTAAGACACTTACTTCTGAACTGCTGAAAGTGCTAGTCAAAAACAGGATTTTTCATTATCCAAGCTCCTCAAAAGCCAGATATGGGCATGCATTTTTTCCCCCCTCCACTTTCAAAATTGAGGAAGTAGAGAGCCAAAGAAGTCCTACCCATCTTTATGCTTTCCCCCCGTCAGAAGGCAGAGCTGGCCCTCCCATGGAAGCTGCATTTGCCATTCTGAGAGCTGCGCTCCCTCACTGAGTCAGGCACCCTAATCAGCACTGGGGGGACAGAAGGCAGTGACCCAAGGAAGCAAGGAGAGCTGAGAAGAGACTCCCCTGGTGAGAAAGGGGAACCTCCAGAAGGAGGAGGAAAACAAGGAGAGGTGTAAAACACAGGGTTTTACAGATGCTGAGTTAGGTTTGTTCACCCTAGGGCTGAAAGGACAATGTGGTGGACAAACTGAACTTTTTTTACAAGTGTGGTTGGACCAATGATAAAATTCAACACTACTAGTATATGGCCTGGTTCTTCATTTTGTAAATTAGAAAAAATGATTCAAAAAAATTCCCTGAAGGTCACACAGTTCATCGTCCCCAAAGTGAGACCACACTCCAAACTTTGTATTTCTAGATCCAATGTTCTTTCCACTAATGTTGCATTGATTAATAGAAAGAAAGACCTTGGCTTCAAAGTCAGACAGATCTAGATGGATTCAAATTCAGGTTCCCTGGCAACCTACTCCAGCATTCCTGCTCAGATAATCCCATGGACAGAGGAGCCCAGTGGGCTACAGTCCACTGGGTTGCAAAGAATTGGACATGACTAAGGACCCAGCACACATACACATACTAGTCTAGGATTTCTGACAATTCAGAGTCTCTGAAAGCCTCAGGTTTTAAAATCTGAAAATGGGGACAAATCTTTGTTCATACTTCTACATTTACTCTAATACTAGTACCAAATGCAGAGAACAAAGGTTGGCACACAGTGGGGATTTGATTACATTTTAGTCGCTACTTGTTTCTCAATCATAAGTTGTTATTTTAAAAAATATTTGTGCATCATCTACGTGCCAAGAACTTTACTAGGTACTTTCAAAAACAGAGAAAAAAAATTGCTCCCCGCAGGTACCTACAATCGGATTAATAAGCAGGACCTTGGTGGCACAAAAAGGGTAATGAAATCACTCAAAGAACTCAAGACTAAGAAAGAAGATTGTACCCTGAGATAAGATTATACAGATCAACACAGAGCAGTATTCAGAAACATCGATTACTAGGAGGAAGAAAAGAATTATGTGAGAAACAAGCTATACAGCCCTCCCTTCTTCCCTCCCTCCCTCTGCTCTTCTCTATTCACGGTAAAGGTCTAACAGGGGAACAAGATCTTTCTCAAACTTATTAGACTATGAAATATTTTTGTCAAGGAGCATTTTGGAGGCTCATTGTTCAGCATAATGACCCCTGTGAAAGCCTGGTTTAGATCCCCTGATATAGAGCACAGAGGCTAGAGGACAGCTGGGAGACCATGGAAAGAAAAAGTCAAAGTTCCAAAGATGTCCTCAACCAAAAGGGCCTGAGGACTGCTCTAAACTCAAGCTGCCTAATTACAAGGAGACCTGAGCAGAGCAAAGGGAACGAGAAATGGCATTTACTGAACAACTGTTCATAATCGGGCATATGTCATATTGAACAATCCTAGAATGGAGGCATAACCAAAATTACTACATTTTTAACAACTGAGCTACAGTTGACGTACAATATTTTATGTTATAGATGTACAACACAGTGATTCACAATTTTTATAAGTTATATTCCATTTAGAGTTATTGTAAAATATTGGCTATGTTCCTTGCACTGTACTATAAATCCTTGTAGCTTATTTATATTTGGATCCATTCATCTGTTGATGGACAGTTAGGGTCCATGCATATCTTGATAACTGTAAATAATGCTGCTGTGAACACTGAGGTGCACGTAGCTTTCAAATTAAGTGTTTTTGTTTTTTTCAGATATGCACCCAGGAGTGGAACTGCTCTCTCATATAGTAGATCTATTGTAGTTTTTTGAGAAACCTCCATATTGTTCTCCATAGCAGCTGTACCAATTTACATTCCTACCAACAGTTTAGAAGGGTTCCATTTTCTCCACATCTTCTCCAAAATTTGCTACTTGGGCATCAATATGATTATTATTGAACAAATGCTGAAATTGAGAAAACTAAATGCCAGAGAAGTTGATTAATTTCCTAATGTCACAGTGCAAGGAGCTGAACTGAATCCTGGCTACAATAAGACAAAAACCAACTATATAAGATTTTGTACAAGAGCTGTGATGGTGATTTTCAAACCATGCTCCTAGACAATTCCAAAGGAAAAAAATCTTTATTTACACCGTGGGGGAATTAGCTTTATCACATGCCTTGAAAGGGCAGGTGTGAACTATGTTTCTACATAAACCATGAACTTGTTGTGCAATGGCTACCATAGGCAAAATTTTCCCAAATAAATATCTGTAAAGGTGCCACTCTTTCAAAAATAAAATCAGTAACACAGACTTATTCAGAACTGAAAAATGAACTAGATGATGCTGAATATTCTGAAGCGATCAAATACTCTTAGGGCAAAGTTTGCTAAATAAAGGGCATACTTGAACAAAATTTAAGTATTTTGCTGGTTTTAGTATAAATGAGATAGCTAAGCCATGGAAAATGTTGGACCTGCCACAACTCTCCTACTGGAGATTTGCGCAGAAAAGTCAGTCAATGGCTTTGAGTAAAAGGTATATATATAAATTGATAGAATTTGGAAATGAATTCATTCAAATCATCAATAACTTCTTGCTTTTGAATTACAGGGAGGATATGTATCTGAGTTGCTACACATTTTGAAAAGCCAGTCCCAGGACCAAGCCCCTTCTATAGCACGCTGCTGCTGCTAAGTTACTTCAGTCGTGTCCGACTCTATGAGGCCCCAGAGACGGCAGCCCACCAGGCTCCCCCATCCCTGGGATTCTCCAGGCAAGAACACTGGAGTGGGTTGCCATTTCCTTCTCCAATGCGTGAAAGTGAAAAGTGAAAGTAAAGTCACTCAGTCATGTCCAACTCTTAGAGACCCCATGGACTGCAGCCCACCAGGCTCCTCCGTTCATGGGATTTTCCAGGCAAGAGTACTGGAGTGGGGTGCCATTGCCTTCTCCTGCATAGCCTTCCACAAACGTGGGCTACAGAGCATGTCTGAGATAAAAACTCCCCACTTTCAAAAACCTTGAGACTCTGGCTAAAAGTTCCAACCTCCAATCAAAAAGGATTCCATTTTGTAGGTAGGGGAATTTAATAATTAAATGACTTCCTACGAAATTACAGTCAAAAACAGAATAACAAGCTGACATCAGCTTCTCCATTTGTTGAGTCAGGCCATTTTTTTTTTTTTTAAGTCTATGAAAAGAGTCTCAAAAAACTAAACATGACACATATCAATTCTTATATATGGTGACAGAATGAATCACTTTCCCTATTTACTTAAGCACAAACTCTTTCTTACTCTAGAAAGGCATTTTGAAGAGGTCCTGAAACAAATCTGACTTCTCTGTGACCTGTAAGCAGAGAAAGAAAATCTAACAGGCAGGGAAGGCTGCCAGTTGAAATCCATATAAAGAAATGAGCAACAAAAGAGCTGCTCACCAATTGTCTTCCACCAGTCCTGTGACAACAGACGTGACTTTGTCACTTAATGGAATAAAACAGGTGGGGATGATGCTTCAGCGAGTGCCCACAAGTACAACCAAATGGGGTTATAGATTTATGAGCTAACATCTTTTCTGACTTGGTCTGCGCTGCTATACATCTAGTTATTTTCTGCATCTCCCAGGGCTAAAGGAACCAGGCGGGGGAAATGGCCCAGAGTGGGGACGGCAGCAAACTGGAGACCACCTGTCCTAGTTGAAGTGACGTCTGCTCCTCAACCCCAGCGGGTTAAAGTCATACAGGAAAACAAGCGCACCATTACGAGTTTTTCCAACTGTTTTTTTAGACGCAGCTAGAAATCTCTCCCTACTTTGAACTATTTCTAATTCAATCTTTAAAATGTTCTATTTGCCAAGAAGACACTTCTCTAGGTCAGATGAGGAGTAAGAGCTGCTAGTTTCCATATACACTACCATGTATAAAAGATGATAGCCAGAGGGAATTTGCTATGACTCAGGGAACTCAAACTAGGGCTCTGTGACAGCCTAGAAGGGCGGGATGGGGCGGGAGGTTCCCGAGGGAGGGGAAACGTGTACCTATCGCTGATTCATGTTGATGAATGGCAGAAACCAACACAATATTGTAAAGCAATTTCCTTCAATCAAAAATAAATAAATTGAAAAAAAATATGGGACATATTTTTAAGTTTATCAATAGCATTAAAAGAACAGACAATTATTTCAGGTATACTTAAAGAAAGCTTAAAGTATAACCAGGAACATTTTTTAATGTTTACTATTGTCAATCATACCTTGGTCTAACCTTTATTTTAAATGGAGATCATGATAACAATATATATTTTTTTTCCTTTTCACTTATTCATCTTTTCCCTTCTCAAAACTTCTCCTAGTTTGAGATGAAAGATCATGAGACTTGTTTGTGGAGGGAGATGAAAAGACATGAGATAATATATGTACATGCCTAGAAAAATGGCATGAAGGAAGAGCCCCAAGACGGCAAGTACCTGTGGCCCCTGTGAGTATTATTAGTTGTCAAAGTACTCCCAGGGCTGATCTAGAACTTGGGGAAGGTTGTGTTAATTCTTATGGCTGAGCTGTTATAGAATCCTTCTGCTCAGGGACTCACGTCTGTAGCACCCTCTTCAGCAATCTGCTTCTTTAATTAATTCCCACTTCAGCTTCTCTGAGACAGCTGGCAATCTTCTACACCTCAGAACAAAGGGGAAAAGCAAGGTCTCTGTAGAGCATTTTGCAACAAAGGAGATAAGCGCTCCCCTCCCTTCCCCCGCTTTGTCCCCTAGGAGTCAGAGGTACTTTTCCACTTTTTTGTTTCTTTGTGAAATGGACTTATTCCCTCCCCCAAACGATTTAAACCAAGCTGTCCAGGGGTGGCCTGAATTCATACCCCATAAGGCTACCCTGGTAGCTCAGACCATAAAGAATCTGTTTGCAATTCAGGAGGCCCAGGTTTGATCCCTGGGTTGGGAAGATTCCCTGGAGTAGGAAATGGCAATCCACTCCAGTGTTCTTGCATGGAAAATTCCACGGACAGGGGAGCCTGGCGGGCTACAGTCCACGGGGCTGCAAAGAGTCGGACACGACTGAGTGACTAACACAGACATGACTTATTTGATGATCCTTTTTTGCTACCTGCAGTAGTTTCATATAAAATCAAATATACAGTCTTAGTTATTTCTCAGTTACTCAAAAAAGTATACTATCACCTATGGAAAGAAGAATATTTGATCCACAAACTCACTGGCTTAGCATGTAATGACTTAGCACTATACAACTACCAAGTTTGATTTCAATTTCGCTAATGTTCTCTCCTGAGATATGGGGTCAACCCCAGGTATCAGTAAACTGGAATCAGTGCCTGATTCAATATTTAGTTATGTGAGATTATGACTGTGAAACTTCCTGTTACAGGCCCAGCAAGTAAACACCAAACATAGGGGAATGATAATTAGTGGGACAAAGGAAATGATCCTTCAGACTTTCTGGACTTCACAAAGGAGATCAAGTCAGCAGCATCCAAGCACTCTCTGGGGATATGGAATGGCTGATCCAGCACAATTCTTCCTCCTACTAGGACCACTTCCTTAACTGCCTTAATCTGCCTGACATCACATTGCAGACATGTGCTAAGCAACACAGAGAAACGAACACAATGCTGGGAGGACGCCAAACAAAATAATTTGCAATGTGCAAATGTGCAAAGGAAACAATATTTCAGAGCTTTCTTAGAAACAGTAAAAGTCTAAATACTCCATCTTCTTCCCCGCATTCCAAATAAAACCATCATTTTCTCCAATCAAATCTTTCCCCAAATACATCTGTGGTATTTTTTTAAAAACAGGAATTTAATTCCACTAAAAATGGTGTTCAAGACTTTCATCCCCAGTATAAACTCAAGACTTGGTGGCAGGTACAAAGTGGAGATGCTGTCTTGGTAAATGTGTCAAAAAAGCTGAGCATTTACTTCAACACATGAGAAAACCAAGCATCAGTCTCAAATAACCAGTTCAGTAGAATCAAAGAAATATACCTGTAGGTTTTCAATTTCTTCTTTGTGCTCCCTCTTCAAGTGTAAAATAGCAGCTTGGTATTCTGTAAGAACACAAAAGAAGTCAATTACAAAGAAGCACAAAATTATGCACAGAATAGCTCTAAGATTCCATAAGCCCTCATACCAGCCAACTGAGTAAATAAATAGTTTGACATTAACCTGACAAGAGATGATAAAAACTACGGCAAAATGCAACTAGAAACTCAATCTAGAAGGGAGATTTACCCCCCGATTTAGCAAATCCTGAAATATGAAATGTCTGAAATTAAGCAGATAGGGTAGAGTTTTTTTTTTTTTAAGGAATTATGAGTATTCCAGATAAAGACTGATCAGGTGTTTTCTTAAGAAGGAGTTGGAAGCTAAAGACTCACAGAGAACAAATATAGTCATGTTAAGAGGAGACACACAGGAAATAAAAGAAAATGTCTTCGTGTGAGATCAGAGAACTCTATTTTTAACTGTTTCCAAAAAAAAAAAAAAAAAAAAAAATCTCCTTTTGAATGCAAGACTAATAAGTCAGCACCCAGGGCTGACTTTAATCTTTAAGATCACTTCAAAAAGTCAAGACCATTTGTCATGTGGATGAGAGACTCGAGGGTGAGTTGAGGCTGAAAGGAGGATGAAAATAAATTTCTGGTCCAATTTTAGTCTGAGTCTAATAATGTTTATTCCAACAGTCAGTCCCAAGTGTACACAGGAACTCCTGCCAACCACTAAAACTACCATCCCACTGATGAATCAAATTTCCTTCCAGCAGGACGACTTAGAATGAGGGGTCACAGCACTACACAGGCTTTAGAGAACCACTCAGAGAAAACACTGTTGTGGGATAAGTTTCTGTTTTTATTTTTTTACAGATGTGTTTGGGACTGTGACTATAAGAAAGAAATCAGATGTCATTTGAAAGTGTATGAAAAGGCAGGCTATTTCTTCAGGTGGATCCCAGAAATCAAGCAAGAAAGTTTAAGTTTCAATTCAAAAGTAGATAACACACCACTATACATAAAATAGGAACCTACTGTATAGTACAGGCAACCCGTACTATAACTACTAATAAGAACCTACTGTAACTAATAAGAACCTACTGTATAGTACAGGGAACTCTTCTCAATACTCTGTAATGACTGGTCAGGGAAAAGAATCTAAAAAAGAGTCGATATATGTGCATATGTATAACTGATTCACTTTGGTGTACAGCAGAAACTAACAACATTGTAAATCAACTATATTCCAATATATTTTTGTAATATAAAGCCGTAAGAGAAAACAGCGTTGCTGCTGATAATTAAGACTAGCCACACCACTGCTCTGATGGGGAATGTGTTCCACTGAACTACGATCCCTCGGCAAGTTCTGCGGGTTCTACCTCCGAACCCTACCTTCCGTCAAACCACTTCTCACCAACCCCATGAGCACGACTATGATCTAAGCCCCCACCATCTTTTCCCTGGACCACCGTGGTAATCTGCTTTCACTCCCACCACCTCTATAACTCATTCTCTTCACCACAGCCTAAATGATCTACTAAAGTCATAAACCAGATCAGGTCTCAGCCCTGTGCTTTCTACTGTATTTGGACTAAAATAAAACCTCCACGCTGTAGCCCATCAGGTCTGATCCTGCTCCTACGTACCTTCTACATGCCACCTGCCCCTCTCATTACACACCAGGCACGCTGGCTCTCTTCCTATTCCTTGAACTTGTCAAGTTCTTTTCTACTTCAAAATCTTTATTAATAATGTGGACAATAATAGTGGATTGTATTTATTGAGCACGTACTATATATCAGGAATTACCTAAGTATGTCATAGCGATTAACTCATTTCATCCCCACAATAACCCTATCATGTAGGTGCATTATCCCCATTATCCAAAGAAGCAAAATAAGTTGCATAGCTAAAAAATGTGCATAATTCATCTGGTTAATGTATACATAAACTGTGGCACGTCCATAGAATTCAATACTACTCAACAATAATAACAACACATCAACAAAGACAAACATCAAAGGCATTTTGCAGAGTGAAGGAAGTCAGCCTGAGAGGTTAACTGTTGTTTAATTTCATGTAACATTCTGGAAAAGGCAAAACCACGCAGATGAAGAACAGATCAGAGCAGCAGTGGTCACAAGTTAGACACAGGGGAATGTTTGACTACAACAGAGCAGCATACAAAGGAATTTTGAGGGTCACTATTCTCGATCGTGATTATGGTGGTGGTTACATGAATCTACACATCAGGTTAAAACTCAGAATCAGAATTCTTATACTAAAAAAAGTTAACTCTATAGTACATTAAAATTCTTTAAAGCTTACAAATATTTAACTTCCAAATGCTTTCCCTAGGAGATTCACCGTAACACAAGAATACTTATTACCACCACTTCTATTCATTGTTTTCCTAAGGGTACCAGCAGAAGCAGTAGGACAAGAAAAAAGAAAAACACACGTGCACACACACACACACATACACACACATATACATATATTAAAGGAAAACATAAACTCATTATTTAGTATGATTGCGCATTTAGAAAAATCCAAAAGATTCTACAGGTAAAATATTAGAATTAATACATGAGTTTAGTAGAATTGATGGATGTAAAATCAGAATACAAAAATCTTGATATCACCAACAGTTTAAAGAAAAAAACTTGACATTTACAAGTACCTCTAAAAATAAAAAGTACTTAAAAAGAACCTAACCAAAAAAATGGAAGACTTCATGTGAGAAAACAGCAACACTGTATTTAAATATATTACCAAGAAAGACATAGAAAGTAAGCAAGTCATGTTTTGCATGACTCCATAGTATAAAGATGGATCTTCCCAAATTGGTCTAGCAATTCAATGCAATCCCATTCAACATTTCCCAGGGTTTTTGTTTTGTTCAAACTTAAGGCGCTCATTCTGAAATGTATATTGAAGCATGAACACGCAAAAAGCCAAAAAACTTCACAAAAACATTAAGGTAAGACAACATGCCTTACTATGTAACAAGAATTACTTTTTCCTATCACAACCCAATTATGGTGGTGTGGCATTAAAAGAGGAACTAATAGACCAGGAGACTAGAAATACAACATAAACGTATGGTTACTTGGTACAACAGAAGCAGCACAAGTGATCTTTCTTTACAATAAAGAGCAGTCTTTTCAATAATTACTGGTTGGGAAAAGTGGATAGTCTCATGACAAAAACATGAAGCTGGATCCCAACTTTATACCTTGGAATAGTCATTCCAAATTGATAAAGAGCTACACTGTACAAAATTAAGTATCTTATAAGCAACACACAGTAATATTTTTATAACTTCAGGATAGGAAAGAACTTGGGATGCAAAAAAGCATTAAAGGATAAAAGTAACAAATTCAACTATATTAAAATTAAGAACTTTTCATCAATATACTATAAAGCAAGAGAAAAGACAAGCCATAGAGTAGAAGAATATAATTGGAACCAACAATCAAAGATCTAGTATAAATATCTGTATGAATAGTTCCTTAAAAAACTACAGAAAATGAAAATTAGCTAAATGCATCAATAGGCACTCTGAAAGAGGACACGCAAGTAACAGATACATTACATGTGCCTATTCTCATTTAGCAATCAGGAAGAAAGACAGAACTGACTGCTGGTGAAGATGTGAGGCAATGGAAATCCTCAAGCCCTTGTGGTAGGAATGCAAATTGGTACCATCACTATGGAAAATGCTCAACACTTTCTAATAAAGTTGAAGATATCCATACCTCCTTATCCCAAAATTCTATATCTAGGTTCACAAATGAAAGACTATACAAGAAAAACAAACACTATTAACAAAATCAGGAACATGGTGCCATCCAGAGGAAGAGGAGCTGAGATGGGTTACGAGGGAAGAAGGCCTTTCAATGAAAAATCTCTTCTTTAGCCTCCATGGGGATTCCCACGTGGCTTTATGGTAAAGAACCCGCCTGCCAGTGCAGGAGATGTTAAGATGCAGGTTCAGTCCCTGGGTTGAGAAGATCCCCTGGAGAAGGAAATGGCAACTCACTCCAGTATTCTTGCCTGGAGAATTCCACTCACAGAGGAGCCTAGCAGACTATGGTCCATAGACTCACAAAGAGTCTGACAAGACTGAAGTGACTTAGCACTAGCACTAGCTTCTATCTCTTTTATATCATTTTCTTTATGCATACCTAGCATTAAAGTATAAGAAAAAGATTGCTAAGGTTATATTTATATATATTAGCTTCTTCACATGTCATAAAAAGAATATTAAAAAGCAGAGACATCACTTTGCCAACAAAGGTCCGTCTAGCCAAAGCTATGGTTTTTCTAGTAGTCATGTATGGATGTGAGAGTTGGATCATAAAGAAGGCTGAGTGCTGAAGAATTGATGCTTTTGAACTGTGGTGCTGGAGAAGACTCTTGAGAGTCTCCTGGACTGCAAGGAGATCAAACCAGTCAATTCTATAGGAAATCAATCCTGAATATTCATTGTAAGAACTGATGCTGAAGATCCAATACTTTGGCCACCTGATGTGAAGAGCTGACTCATTAGAAAAGACCCTGATGCTGGGAAAGACTGAAGGCGGGAGGAGAAGAGGACAACCAAGGATGAAATGATTGGATGACATCACTGACTCAATGGACATGAGTTTGAGCAAGCTCCAAGAGATGGTGAAGGACAGGGAGTCTGGCATACTGCTGTCCATGGGGTCGCCAAGAGCTGGACATGACTGAGCGACTGACCACCACCACCATGTCATTTAAAAAGATTATCATATAGGTATGAGAGTCTCTAGTTGTTGGGTTGCTAAGTCGTGTCCAATTCTTTGCGACCCCATGGACTGTAGGTGGCCAGGCTCCACTCTCCATGGGATTTCCCAGGCAAGAATACTGGAGAGGGTTGCCATTTCCTTCGCCAGGGGGTCTTCCAGACCCAGGGATCGAGCCCATGTCTCCTGCATTGGCAGGCAGACTCACTACCTCTGAACCACCTGGGAAGCCCCTAAAAGTCCTCTAGGTGGATCAAATAAGAACAATTTAGTAAGTGTGAGTCTTGTATAAGTGTTGAGCCCTAACCAAAGTGATGATCAACATTTAAACCTGAATCAATTCCAAGTCTCCACAAAGTAGGCAAAGGAAGCTTAGCCAAACCAACCTTCTTTCAACACTGATGCCCCTAGGGAATAATGTCCATTTACATCCTAAAGAGAAACCATGTAGAATATATTTTGAAATGATCCTTTTTTTTGGTAAACTGTATCTGGAAGGGCGTGACATATAGTTCTGACTAATCAACAGACTGATGAAGATCACTGCAAAGCTAACACCCAGTAAATCTTGATTCATCTCCTCTTCAAACAACAGTTCTGTACCAACAGTCCCAGTGTGACAGGTGGCAAGAAAACACATCCCCATTCGTGACAAAGATGATAAAATACAATAAGCGGGCAGCACGAAGGAGGAGGACGTTAACACCCTTGCTGGTGGAATACTCCCTTTGAGGGCTCATAAGAGAATGGTAAGAGTATAAAGGTTACAGAATAATGAATCATGGTTGGTGGTTTTCAGCTGTATCCTGTTGGTGGCAGTCCCCTCCCTCCACAGTTTTTGGGTTTGCAAATACCTTGGAGAAGACCAACGCAAATCTTCCCTGTCTCTTGGGGGTGACGATGGGGAGGCAGTGGTCTCTGTTCAACACAAAGGATGTTTTTGTTTCTCAAAAAGAGAACTTGACCCTGAAATTCATTAGCTTTGGGACTCTATGTGTGAAAAAGAGGAATAGAGGTTCTAACTATCAGGACTTGAAAACGGTAGACTTCTCTGAAGCGTCATTAGCCTCAATGGAAATTAAGGAATGGATTTAAATAATCTAGCCCACAAAAGCAGCAGTTTGAATAATGTATTTTAGGGAAATAATACATGATATGGAAAGACAGAAAAAGGATCCTGACTTGCAGGATTCAGCATTTTTGGAGGAAGTAAGGACTTCCTCCCATAAAAATAGAGCTTTTTGTAGTCAAGTACTTGGTCTAATTGGTAGCAACCCCTTTTGCCATACAGACCTTTCTTTTTGATCAGTTCCCAACAACAAAATGTACTTTCTGCAGGTACCATCACAGGGGTGTATTCTTCAACTCACCAAGAACAAAATTAAAGATGACCTCTCTAACATGGGGGTAGTAATCACTACTACAGTTTATCACTGACTGAATGAGTTTCTCTTAATCACATACATTATACACAAGTACAGGTGACATTACTGAGTGCTATTTCTCAAGAACTGTTCTAAGCACTTTACATGGGTTAATTCATGCCATCCTCACATCATACTTAGAAGGTAGATCTTATCATATCAATACCCATTTTACAGATGGATAGACTGAGGTGAATCGTTGAACAACTACCCTTAGACCACATGCTAGTCAGTACCAATGATGTCCTTCAAGCCCAAAGAACCCGTCTTATTTCCTTAACAGAGTTTTGTTTGCTTATTTTGTTTATTTGTGAGCTACTGTTGTTCTTATGGTTGGGTAAGCATCAGGTATGAACAAAATTCCAAATGCCTGAGAACTTAAAGGTTGTTCACATTATCCAATTTCAAGAATCACTTGTAAAATTGGGACAAATTTTCCCTAACTCTTTAAAAGAGACTGCTGCTGCTGCTAAGTCGCTTCATTTGTGTCCGACTCTGTGCGAACCCGTAGATGGCAGCCCACCAGGCTCCTCCGTCCATGGGATTTTCCAGGCAAGAGTACTGGAGTGGGGTGCCATTGCCTTCTCTGTTGAAAGAGGCAGGGGTCTTTTTAATCACAGTGAGGTTTGATGGGTGTGGAGTCAACATGATTAGTGTGATGTGTTATAATGGTTGGTTCCATCAAGTTATATGACTGATCCGTTCATCTTCTCCTTGGGGACTTCCCAGCCTGTAGTCACCAGTTTGTGGTTAAATCTGGTTTTCATTTATACTTTCTTTACACACACATCCAATATATCTCAGCCCCTCCCCAACATACGCACACGACACTGACAGAACTAGATTATGCACACAGCTGGGGAATTAGAGACTTTCTGATTTCCCCCAAGACAAAAAACACAGCTCTATCTCTGCCCACAGACCCCAACGTGAGCACTGTGTGCATCTCACAGTGGCTCTACCCATTGTCTTATACCGTTCAGAGACATGTTCAAGCACGGATCTTCAGTTTTAACGGGAAAGGGTGCTTCCTCTGAATTATATTTGGAGACTATTCAGTGTTCCAAGGCTCTGCAAACACACCAGTGAGGTCATATTTTCAGTAACAGACAGCTGGACTTTATTTTAATAGTTGAATACTTACTTTATGTGCTTTAGAAAAAAGTCAAGCTAGCACATAAAGCCCATGCTATTATGAGTATTACTGCTCTAAGACACTGTTCATAAGACACTGCTAGAAGACACTGCCAGTTTAGTCCCTGGACCCACAGCATCCGTGTCACCTGGAACTTCTTGTTCCGTCATTAAGTCGTGTCTGACTCTCAGCAATCCCCATGGACTGCAGCATGCCTGGCTTCCCTGGCCTTCACTGTCTCCCAAAGTTAGCTCAAACTCATGTCCATTGAGTCAGTGATGCCATCCAACCATCTCATCCTCTGCCGCCCCCTTCTCCTCCTGCCCTCAATCTTTCCCAAGGGTATTTTCCAATGAGTTGGCTCTTTGCATTGGGTGGCTAAAGTGTCGAAGCTTCAGCAACAGTCCTTCCAATGAATATTTAGGAATAATTTCCTTTAGGATTGATTGTTTGATTTCCTTACAGTCCAAGGGACTCTCAAGAGTCTTCTCCAGCACCATAATTAGAAAGCAACTTCTTAGAAATCATCATTCTTAGGCCTATCCTAGGTCTATTGATTAAGAAACTGAGAGAACACTTTAACAAGCTCCCCAAGTAATAAGGCATGCTAAAGTTTGAGAATCATTGCTTAAGATAAAGTTAATTTTATTTAAACTAAAAGGAAACAAAAAATCAATTGGTTTAAAGAAGAAATTTTAAAAAATAATAAAAGCAGTCTAAGGATATACCCCAAATTAAAGAGCTGGGGAGAGGCTGGGACCTGGGACCCCTTGAGTGCAGCGCTCGAGTGCATACATCCTCACTCACTCAGTCATGTCCAACTCTTTGAGACCCCATGGACTGTAGCCCACCTGGCTTCTCTGTCCATGGGATTATCCCAGCAAGAATACTGGCCTGAGCTGCCATTTCCTCCTCCAGGGGGTCTTTCCAACCCAGGAACTGAACCTCAGTCTCCTGCAATTCCTGCAATGTCAGGCGGGTTCTTTACCACTGAGCCATCTGGGAAGATGTCCCAGCCAAGACTTGCCTGAATTTCTCGTTTGCCTTCTGATCAATTTCTCCTGATTTAAGGAGGTCAAGAACCCTGGTCGGTAACTCTGGCACATGATAGATGGCATGTTGGGGAAACATGCTAGTTATTGACAGATTAATAAACATTCAAACTCATCCATGAACAAACGTAGGGACTTCCTCCAACTATCTCTTAACATGAATGAAAACAGTACTGGTCATGGAAGGTAAAGTCACAGATCATTAGCTCTAGTATAAAAGTAAAGTCAAATTTGAGTTCTCATGTTTAATAAGCAAAGTGTGCCACCCAGTCTGGGAGCACAGTAGATCCTCCACGTTCACTTCTCACCAGACACCCATTCACAATGCACTCCGCACAAACGATACCATATGGAGCAGGGACGGCTGCCTGTAATCGTCAGAAATAGTAGACATCAAGAGGACAAAGTTGGGTGAAATCAAATTCTGCGGTTGCCAGCCAGTCCATACAACAACACAATGTCAATACAACATCTTCCATCAGTGAGCCATCAACAATCACACACATGGTGGGAAAAGTATAATGAAGAGTCTAACTTCATTTTCTAATCTTTAATTGCGGACAGTTTTTAAGCTTCACCTCTGCCTCTTCCTCTGTGCTCCGTATCTTGGCACTCTGGTTACAAAGTTTTTGCGACTGGCAAGAAATTTGAACACACAAGATGTGGCCCATGAGAGGCATCCTCAGCCCACTCCTAGCCCCCAACCCTGAACATCATAAAACTCCAGGCCACTCTCCTACCCTTTCTCTCTCAAGGCATTTTTCAGGCAGTTTGAGAGGCCCTGCCCTGCTCTCCCCCAAAGTTTCATTATGCTGGTGATAAACCTTTCCATACGTGTGTGTCTGTGCGTGTGTGTGTGTGTGAGACAGAGACAAAATCATCACTCTTGGCATCTGAATCAAATTTCAGGCCGGAGATCCATCCTGCCTCTTTCAAAAGGAAGAGTGTCATGGTCCACACGTGAGTTGGCAATGAATTTCCACACATGAGGCAGAATGAGAGGAAAATAAAGTTTATTAGAGTGGAAGAAGCTGTTAGAACGCAGGCCAGCTCAAGGGAGAAGAGACGTTGAACAGGAGTCCTTGGTCCATTTTTACAGCCAGGGTTCAAGAGCAGAATAGGGGTCTTGCGGGTCATTTGCGGATTGGATGAGGCATGTATACTGGGTGGGGGGAACAGTAAGGCAGAAACCTTCTCCCTATATGGAGTAGAAGGGGAGACAGGTTATACTGCGCAGGAGGACCTGAAATTCCTTAATAGTTACAACAAGGGGGAGAGAAGGACGATAGGGGCTGTTTTTCCTCTGTTCCTGCATTCTAAGACCTCCCTTGGTTTTATCGATCCCTGCATTCCAAGACTGTCCTCGGTTTTTTCTGGTCTTTCATCCTCGGGACACCACAAAGAAGCCATGTAGAAGTCGTGTAAATCAATAGATCTATGTATTATGTTGCTCTATATACATACAGAAGGGAGACGACTCGCTCCCATGTCAGAAAAAAACAAGATTTGACAACAGAAATTCCATGAACATAGAATTACCATTTTCCAATCTCTCTCAGAAATATACAAATGCCAATATTAAAAAATGGGAGAAAAACCAGTTTGCTTGGGAGCTCTTTCATCTTTGTTTGGTATCTCGATAAGCCCAGCCTGAACTAAGCATTAGGTAAAAGAAAACAAATGGTACACACTTCCAGTCTTAAAAAGCTTCTCAAGGTGTACATCTTTGAAACGTCTAAGAAACTTTTAGCACTTATAACTTCAGTATTCATACATTAAAACTTTATTAAATGACTTCATCTGATTTCATTCAATTATTTTAAACGTAGGTGTGCAAAACTAGAGCACCATTCAGCAATTATTCGTCCACTTCCACCTCCCCATTCCGCTTGGGATGCAGAATACTTCCTAGGGCTCAGGCTCTGGTGAGCAGAATGCGAACTGACAGGATGTAAAGAGTATTCGTATTTGCTTGCACACAGTTTGGCTTGCTTCCGGCACTCCTGCTATTTCACAAGAGAAAGACGCACCCTACAGTCACTACTGACTCAGCCTGGGTCGCGGAGAGCGAGAGCTGGTGCAGACCTAAACCCTCGCCAGAGCCCCCAGCCAAGCCCAGTCTACGCACAGCCTGAGAGAGCCCAGACTAGCTTAGCGGAACCACATTTGACCTTTATGCCTATGCAAATAAATGTTTATTATTGAAAACTACTGGATTTCAGCAAGGTCTGTTACGCAGCATTATTGCGGCAATAGCTGATGAACACGTACGTTAAGTTTCCAGCCAAGTCTACCGTTTAGAGGCTCATACCACTTTGGAAGCTTTAACTAACTGGAATGTAATCTTACCAACAAACATAGAAGAGGGGTCAGGTTGGAAAGATAAATGGTGGGGAGGAACACACACATGTCTATCCTTTCATACACAAAAATGAACTCAGAAAACTTCAGTCTCTGTGTCTGTGGGTGATGATGTAAAGTAGGTACAAAGGTCAGTGAATTTTTGGCTGTTTCTTTGATAAGTACCTGGGTTCCCAAGGTAGGTATTCAGTACCAGGCACCACAGGCATCTCACCGTGGGGAAACAGTTCAAATTCCAGTTGCCAATGCTTGAAAAATTTGCCTTTTTGCTTTGCCCTTTTCTCTTACCCTTATTTTCTGTTCTAGTAAAATGGAGATATCAAGCTCTTTTGAACTCCAGGAACACAAGCTCCTCAAACCTTATTTCCCCCTTTCTATCTCTGTAGTTTTAAAAGACACACACACATACACAAAAATTCAGAGGCTCCCAACTTGTGAGTCTAAAACTTAGGATTTAACTGAAAGTACCCAATGTGTGCCACTAGGTGGCAGTCATATTTCATATGGAAACTTGAAACCTGGTAACAAATAATGCCTTAAATATTTGGTGGGGGTCAGGGGATGGGGGCGATGGGGGTGGGTCAAAACTGTGAAATGAAAATTTTTCTTTGCTATAAAAGATAAAAGATGGACTAGTACAGATATGGTACCTATATGAGAAAAATTTGAACAAGTAAGAGGCATTTCACACACTAGCAAAGTAATGATTCAAAGTCTCCAAGCAAGGATTCAACAGTATGTGAACCGAGAACTTTCAGATGTTAAGCTGGATTTAGAAAAAGCAGAGGAACCAGAGATCAAATTGTCAACATCAGCTGGATCATAGAAAAAGCAAGATAAGTCCAAAAAACATCTACTTCTGCTTCATTCATTACGCTAAAGTCTGTGACTGTGGCATCACAACAAACTGTGGAAAACTCTGAAAGAGATGGGAATACCAGACCACCTGACCTGCCTCCTAAGAAACCTGTATGCAGGTAGGAAGCAACAGCTAGAATCAGACATGGAACAATGGACCGGTCCAAAATTGGGAAAGGAATACATCAAGTATATTGTCACCCTGCTTATTTAATTTATATGAAGAGTACGTCATAGGAAATGCTGGACTGGATGAAGCACAAGCCAGAATCAAGACTGATGGGAGAAAAATCAACAACCTCGGATATGCTTGATGACACTACCCTTATGGCAATAAGCGAAGAGGAACTACAGAGCCTCTTGATGAAAGTGAAAGAGGAGAGTGAAAACACTGGCTTAAAACTCAACATTAAAAAAATGAAGATCATGGCATCTGGTCCCATCACTTCATTGCAAATAGATGGGGAAACAATGGAAACAGTAGCAGACTTCCTTTTCTTGGGCTCCAAAATCACTGCAGATGGTGGTTGCAGCCATGAAATTAAAAGATACTTGCTCCTTGGAAGAAAGCTATGACAAACCTAGACAGCATATTGAAAAGCAGATAAATATTACTTTGCCAACAAAGGTCTGTCGAGTCAAAGCCATGGTTTTTCCAGTAGTCATGCGCTGATGTGAGAACTGGACCACAGAGAAGGCTGAGCACCAAAGAACTGATGCTTTTGAACTGTGGTGTTGGAGAAGGCTCTTGAGAGTCCCTTGGACTGTAAGGAGCTCAAACCAGTCAATCCTAAAGGAAATCAGTCCTGAATATTCATTGGAAGTACTGATGCTGAAGCTGAAATTCCAATACTTTGGCCACCTAATGTGAAGAACTGACTCATTAGAAAAGACCCTGATGCTGGGAAAGACTGAAGGCAAGAGGAGAAGGGGACAACAGAGGACAAGACGGTTGGATGGCATCACTGACTTGATGAACATGAGTTTGAGCAAGCTCCAGGAGATGGTGAAGGATAGGAAAGCCTGGTGTGCCACAGGCCATGGGGTTGCAAACAGTCGGATACAACTGAGCAACTGAACAACAATTCCAAAAAGTTGAGAGGCCCAATAGACTTCAGTTGTCAAAGGCTCACATTTTTTAGTTCCCTCCTTAATCCCCATGGACAGCAGAGCCTAGCGGTCTGCAGTCTCTGAGGGACACAGAGAGTCAGACATGACTGAGCGACTAAGCACAGACTTAACCTGTGTAACAACATCTGAAATAAAAAGCAAGAAAGTTAAGAGTCACTGGTGAGTGCTAGGACAGGGTAACACCTTGGAGAAACCGAAATGGACTAGAGCAGCACGGTGGTGCTTTGGGCCCGAAGCTTGGGCTGGCTGAGCTCAGGTTCCAGGGATAGGCATGATGGCCTGGAGTTCGGTGACTGCAGAGAAGGCGGGCTAACAGGGCCCTCTGTGGGGCAGGAAATCAGGGCTAGGCTTACAGCTTAGAAAAAGGGACAGGGGTGGTGTTCCTAAATGGTCAAGAGGATCCAGAAGTATTAATAGCTGCTGTCAACTGCTGCCTGGGGGCTATAGAAAAGAATATATAAAAAGAAGTAACAACAGGTAACTAAAAACTTTAGAAGAATTCCCTAGTGGCTCAGTGGTAAAGAATCCACCTGCCTATGCAGGAGATGTAGGTTTGATCCCCGGGTTGGGAATATCCCCCAGAAAAGGAAATGACAACCCACTCTAGTGTTCTTTTGCCTGGGAAATGCAATGGATAGAGGAGCGTGGTGGGTTACAGTCCATGGGGTTGCAAAAAGAGCTGAATACAACTTACCTACTAAAAACAAACAAGAAATAACAGAAATGTAAAACATAATAATTGAAAAGTTTAAGAGTGGAATAAACTCTGGCACTGTCAAGGAAAGAGTTTGTGAATAAAAGATAATACTATATAACTAAAAATGCAGCATGAAACAAAAAAGGATCAGAAAGAATCACAATTAAGAAACTCTGACTCTGATACATAAATAACAAGTTAAACCATAAAACAGTACAGAAAACAAAATCTGTAAATAGAGACATGCACATATGGAAACTAAACGTGAAAACTGAGGCTGTTTTGAAATTTGTGATGGAAGCCTAGACTATTTGTAAATCCAAATTTAAGAAAAATATTTATATTTCATACCATACACAAGAATAAATCCCTGTGGCTTAAAAAATCCAAATATGAAAAGTGAAACAGAAAAAATACTTTGAAGAACATTAGGATATCTTTATGCCATTGGAATTTGAAAAGGTTTCTTAAGCAAGACTTTTTTTTTTTTAAGAAAAACATGTTTTAGACTCAGTTTCATTAAAATTACCAAAATTACTTATGCTAAAAGATGCCACTAGAAAGTGATAAGCCACGCTCCTGGAGAAGACATTTGCAAAATATGAACAACAAAAGATGAGCATCCAGGACAAACAATTACTAGAATAAACAAGTAGAAAGAAATAAGAAAAGCAACCGACAGAAAAATGGACAGTACATTCATGGAAGATGGGGCCGCAGAGTGGGACTAGACTGAGTGACTGAACTGAACTGAACATATAAAAAGACACACAATCTAACCTGTCCAGGATGAAGCAAACTACAACTACAGTGAGATGTCAATTCACATCTAACAAACATGAAAATATTAAAAAGACTGCTAATACTAACTACTGGTGAGAAATAAGAATTTCACACTCTATTGACGAAAGTATTAACTGTTACAATCATTTTAAAATTCATTTTGACATACATTAAGCTGAAAGATACACATTAATAAAACCAGAAATTCTACTGTAAAATTTAATCCAAGTGGGGTGTTTACCATGAACACAAATGTATAATAGCACACTTGAGGAAACCCCATTTCCAGTAGTGGAAAATAGGAAGAAACTTAGATTTCCATCACAGCAGTACAGATAAATACTGAACAATATATTCACCCCAAGTGATACTATACAGACATTAAAATGAATGACCTGGAACTATACATACCAACACAGATTAATTTAGCAACTATAATTTTGAGAGAAAAAGTTGCCAAAAAATACAGTTGGATGTCACTTTTAGAATTTTAAAACACACAATCATATTACACATATTTAGGGATTTTATACCTATGTATAAAGAAGTACATGGGATTAATAAACAATTTCACATAAGGGGAAGGTAGAAGGTGCCCAGGAGGGTACAAATGTACTTCTAATGTTTTACTTTTTAACTAAGGCATTGGGTATAGTAATGATATTGAATGTCACTAACATCTTAGCCTTAAAATACATAAAGCAAAAACTGACAAAATAAATTAAATGATAGGAGATAAGCAGAACACTTCTATTAGAAACTATAGATCAAGCAAATAAAAACACAAGTGACTGGCACAAGAAACAAACTTTACTATCTATACCCCAGAATCCAACAGAAACAACATGAATCCTTTTCAGACACATGATGTATTTTCTAAAATTAATCACAGAGACAATCGCTCTAAAAAATTTAAATATTATACAGACTATGTTCACTTTCTATAATACAAATAAAATCAATAAGAGGATAGACTAAAAGTAAAACTAAATTAGCAAATCTAATTAGCCAACATATGAAAATAAGCCACGTAACTAAGCAGGGTTTATTCTAAGAATGTAAGAATTATATATCATCTGAAAACTTATCAGTGATATCTAACATACTAACACACTAAAGGAGAAAAGGCATTGTATCTCAAAATCTCAAAATGATACAGAATGAAACAAAAAGTATCCTAATAAAGCTCAACAGTCACCCTCCATTTTAAAAAGAAAAAGAAAAAAACTCTGAGCTAATTTAGAATAGAAGGAAGTCAAATCCAGGACATTAAGAATTTTTCAGCAAACTTCACATGTCATAGTAAAACCTCAGGAAGCCAGCTTAAGAATACTCACAGTCACTCATGATTTCCTATGTATACTAAAGGTCTGGGACTATGCAGTAAGAAATGAGATGTGAAAACTGGAAAGGAAAAGACAATACTGGTATTATTTACAGTGATATGATTCTCAAAGTATATATGGCAATACCATATATACACGGTTTAGAAAACCCATGCTATAGGAATACACAGATGATGTCATTCACAACTGACCTTCCTGTAATGGTGGTGACCCCCACCCAAACCAGAAAGTGGCTGGGGAGAAAAGCAGAGAAACTGGATTAAGAGAGGTTATAAAAGTGGTCTCAGCCCTGGCTTCACAAGTCTGAAGAAACTGTGGCAAAATGTTTGCGTACAGATGATTAGTATGTAAGTGCTCATTCCACTTCTCTATTTTCCCAGTAGTTTGAAATTACGCAGGACTCTCTTCCACAAAAGATAACGAACGTGTTCAAAATCTCACAGATATACTTTTTCTACATAAAACTTCATTTAAAGTCAGTGAGAAAAATTAGAAAGCATACACAGAGTCCGAGTGAAAATACATTCCTCATGGGGCACACACAAGCATTAGATATCTCACTGAAAACTCTGGGAGAAGTTCTTCACTCTTTAGCTTGCCCCTGGACCCTGTAGCTGACAGAGCCCTTTACAGCCAACGAAAGGAAGCTCAGGAGAAGGGGAGATGAAGGTCAGTCCCTGGAGAGGCAGGTGAAAGCCAGCCAGCTTTAACTTGACTCAGAGTGGAATTTTCTAGTAAACCAGGCCAGACAAGTACCCAGGAGGCCAGGCTACCTGCCCAGATTTCTAAGGGCAACAGGACACTTGTTTCTCCCACATGGTGGAAAAGTACTCCAAAATACAACACATTACACCCGTCACTGCGCTTATTGCCTGTTAAGTGTAAAGTCTTGATTTGCATCGCTTCTACCAGTCAGAATTTAAGAACTGATTTTTCATGTGTATATCTATTTTCAATTCTCTCTCAATCCTAAAACCAAAGATGAGAAAACCTATTAGACATCTAGAAAAACCTCCAATGCATGGGACCCAGGTTTGACTCCTGGTGGGGGAACTAGATCCCTCCTGTTGCAAGCAAGACCTGATGCAGACAAATAAATAAATTAAAATATATATACATATATATATATGTATATAATCATTAAAAAAGTAAAATAGAAACTCAAGATAACTCAGTTAAAAGTGAACTTCAGATACCCAGCAGATCATTTTTAGTGTTAGTGTGTCTCAGGCAATATGTGGTACTTAACACTAAAAAATTATTGTTTATCTGAAAGTCATATTTAACGGGACATCCTATATTTTGTCTGGCAACCCTACTTCAGGATCTCTTGGCACTCTTAGGGAGAACTACGCACAACAGGTCAAGAATTTCTAAAAACCGGAGATTATGCGTGCACAGAGATGGAGTTACAGTAGAAATCTTTTAGCTACCTAGAAACACTGATTCCAAACATTGCAGTTGAGCTCGCTTTCATTGAAATCTCCTGGATTTTGCTGCTTTAGTTTTGTAATGGCAGTTTGAGTTTTGTTTTCTCCCCCAAGTAATCTGATTTTTTCATATGATTTTTCACTGAAAATTACAAGGAAGTCAGTTATCTACTTTTTAAAGTGAACTCAATAAACAATGACATGAAATGAAGGCAACAGAGAACACAAATGCACACATCACCCTCTTCCCCTTCTTGTAGAGAGAGGAAGGCCACTGTTAAGAGCATATGACGACAAAGAGTGATTCAACACACACAACACAGGGGTCCCTCAAACACACACTTCTGAAAAGTCAGTTGCGCCCAGCTGCCCACCTCTGAGCTTGCTCCAGTGTTACTACAGTCAAAAATCAGCCAAGACAAACTGGAGACACAACCAGCTCCCTTGTGAAAGCCAAACTTCTGCATCAGCCAACCAATTTAATCCCTCCCTGTAAAGCCTCTATTCAGTGGTTCTCAGCCTTGGCTACATATTAGAATCACCCAGGGAGGCTGAAAAAACCACTGAAGCAGGAATTCCAGCCCAGAGATAGATTTTGTTGGTATGAGATGCACATTAGGCATTGGATGTTTTAACAGCTTTCCAGGTGATTCTGATAGACAGCCAAGGCTGAGAACCACGGTTACTGTTAGGGTTATCCTCAATGTTGTCGGGGGACGCTATAAGGTGTCACATGTATCTAGATTGTAAAAAGCATGCATCTCCATCTGCTGCTAACTCCAAGCTCTCCTCCATCCAAGCTGATGAGCAAACAGCCAATGCACAGGACTTGGGTTCTTCCCTGCCCTCCTGTACTTCCTCTGAAATTTTAGCATCCTAAAGTAACGTTCAAATGACAGGATGATACAGAAGGAACTACAAATGGGAATAAAAATGGCAAGATCTTCTGGTCAATTCCACTTTACTAGTAAACCCAATGTAACCCGCTAGATTATCATTCTAGAAGTATACTATCTGAGCAGCGTGTAAAGGATATCAGCTCAACTGATAGAAATGTGCAGCTTTTTAACTGAAGTATTTAGCTGTTTTACAATATTGCATGTGTTTCAGGTATACAGAGAAGTGATTCAGTTTTATATACATATACACACATATACATATATATACATATATTTTTTCAGATTATATATACACACACATATGTATCTTCAGATTATTTTCCATTATAAGCTATTACAGGATATTGAGTATAGTTTCTTGTGCTATACAGTAAATCCTTGTTGCTTATCTATTTTATGTATAGTAGTTTATATCTGTTAATCCCATACTACTAATTTATCCCCCACCCTTTCCCCCTTTTATAACCATGTTTGCTTTCCATATCTGTAAATCTGCTTGTTTTGTATATACATTTATCTGTATTAGTTTTTAGATTCTGCATATAAGTGATATCATATAACATAAGTCTTTGTCTTATTTCACTTATTATGATATTCTCTAGGTCTATCCATATTACTGAAAATGGCATCATTTCATTATAGTTTATGGCTGAGTAATATTCCATCATGTGTGTGTATGTAGGTATGTATGTGCATGTATGTACATATATATGTGCACACACACATACTGTATCTTCTTAAACCAGTCAATCATCTGTTGTGGGCACTTCCGTTGTCTCCATATCTTGGTTATTGTAAATAGTGCTGCAGTGAACATTGCAGCGCATGCATCTTTTCGAGTTTTTGAGTTTTTGTCTTTTCTGGTTACAAGCCCAGAAGTGGGATTGCTGGATCATATGGTAGCTCTATTTTTAGTTTTTTAAAGAACCTCCATACTATTCTCCATAGTGGCTATCCCAAGTTACATCACCAACAGCACTGTAGGAAGGTTCTCTTTTTTCCAAGCCCTCTTCGGCATTTATTGTTTGTAGACTTTTTGATGATGGCCATTCTGATCAGTGTAGGGCCAACACTTCCTTGTGGTTTGATTTGCATTTCTCTAATAATTAGCAATACTGAGCATCTTTTCATTTGCCTGTTGGCTATCTGCATGTTTTCTTTGGAGAAATGTCTATTTAGGTCTGACTGGGTTTTAGTTTTTTTGATATTGAGTTGTATAAGCTGTTTGCATAGTTTAGATATTAACCCCGTCACTTACATCATTTGCAAATATTAAGAAATTCGCAGTTTATTCTTGCAGCAAAGCTTCAGGTGCTGCTGGCTGATATACCCAACCCACTCTTCAGTGTGAAACCTGGTCAGGAAACATACATCGTTCTTCCCCAGAAACCCCAGTCTGAGGTTCAAGGCAAAGTCTTGATTAACTCTATTTCAGAAAAACAAAATACTCAAGTTTCTCTTCCTTTCTACTGATAAAATGATAGCCCAAACCACAGGAAATCATTTTTACTAATTCAAAAATAAAATAGGAAAAGGATAAACTTGCTATCACAAAAGGCAACATGCCTTCCAGGTTTCTAAGACAAATGAGAATTTTCTCATTTTACCAAAGAAACGACATTATCAGAAATAATCTCTTCCTGTAAATTAGAGACTGTTCAGAAAACCACACAAAACTTAAATCTTAAAATCACAGATTCTTTTAAAGTTTTTACACAAGTTTGAAGGTTACATTCAATTTATACTTGTTAGAAAACACTGGCTACATGTCCTGTGTGGTACAATACATCCCGGAGGCTATCTTACACTCAAGGGTTTGTACCTCCCCCATGGGATCACAAAGAGTCGGACACAACTGAGCAACTAACACAAACACACACACCCCTCGCCTGCTCCTCCCCATCACTGTCAACCACTAGTTTGTCCTCTGTATCTGTGTGTCTGCTTCTTTTACAAAATTACAGAATTTTTAAAGACAAAATTTCAGAAGTCACTTAGACCAGAGCCTCTCCCTCAAGGTACACAGGAAGAAATTAATATCCAAATAAAATGACTCATTTGCTCTAGAACAGAAGCTCAGATCCATACTCAGGTGAAAACACTTTTTATAACTGCAAGAGGGGAAAAAAGTCACATGGCTGTTCAGCAGAGCTCAGATTTCCTGACTACTTCTAACAAGTATTTTCTACCATACTCTGAAGCCTCTTCATGACTTTTAAATGAGGTCAAATGTTCAGGCTGAAAGGCAAGAGCCAGAAATTTTGAGCGTGTGGTGGAACATACTGGAAAAAGCAGCTGCCGTGGACACAGGAGAGCGGTCTAGCAACACTTATTCAACCGGTGGATAGGGTAGGGCTGCGAGTCTCAGGGGCAGAACCTGGACACTGAATCATTTTCTCCAAAGGCTTCCACAGCCTGGGTCAAAGTAAGAAGAAACAGATGTTTGGATCCCTCCAGGGCTGGGGTTTCGTCAGACGGCTGCCACAGAAGATGACGCGGTCAACAAATGCAGGACATTACCAAGAATTGACTGAAGAAAGAATTTCAGTGTCCTAAAAAGAATTCATTTGAATCAGTTCTAATGAGATGGACGAAACTGGAGCCGATTATACAGAGTGAAGTAAGCCAGAAAGATAAAGAACATTACAGCATACTAACACATATATATGGAATTTAGAAAGATGGTAATGATAACCCTATATGCAAAACAGAAAAAGAGACACAGATGTACAGAACAGACTTTTGAACTCTGTGGGAGAAGGCGAGGGTGGGATGTTTCGAGAGAACAGCATGTATATTATCTATGGTGAAACAGATCACCAGCCCAGGTGGGATGCACGAGTCAAGTGCTCGGGCCTGGTGGGCTGGGAGGACCCAGAGGAATCGGGTGGAGAGGGAGGTGGGAGGGGGGATCGGGATGGGGAATACGTGTAACTCTATGGCTGATTCATGTCAATGTATGACAAAACCCACTGAAATGTTGTGAAGTAATTGGCCTCCAACTAATAAAATAAAATTTAAAAAAAAAAAAAAAAGAAGAAGGAAGGGAAGACAGGAAAGGCTGACAGGCATACAGGAAGATGCCTGGCATCAAGCCCCCAAGGATGAGAAGGAATCTGTGCTTTGGGGGGAACTGAGGCGTAAAGCTGGAATGAAAGAAAGTGGTGGACAGAAACTGGGGTATTAAAATTTATCTTCTCAAAATTAAAGCTCTCTTGAGGAGTAAATGTGGGGCTAGGATACAGACGTCCAGTATTAGCTGACTGAAATGGAAGAGCCTACCATGGGGAGAGCAGAGTGGCCAGAATTTGGAATGTGTTACCCACGTATTAGCGGGAGTGATCTGGGCGGTCAAGACATGAGTAATCTTGAAAGTCATATAACATGTCCTGAAACAGGAGATCACGTGACTCTTTATGGGTACATATTCTAACTTACTTAGATTTTTGTTTTGCCTTTCAGAGCTCTCACAGGACAGGGATAAGGAGCTTGCAATGAATATATTCTTATGTGTTTAGCAGAGTCATTAGGGTCTGGTTGTGATTGTAAAGCCAAATAAATGTTAACACTTACATAGCACTTTCTATTAGCAAGCCATAATTAATGCTCTACTAATAATATACAATATTTCCTCAAACATAAGACACCATTGATTTCAAGATGAATCATTATTTATGTACCACTAAAAGAGAAAAAAAATGCCGCCAATTTTGATTGCAAAATGCCAATTATAACACTGTCATTTGAGATGCAGATAATGTGCATCAGACATTTGATGAAATACATTTTAACTCAATTCCATAAAGTTGTATGTATTTTATGTGGGATGTATTATTATTGCCTCCATATTGGGGCTTTCCAAGTGGCTCTAGTGGTAAAGAACCTGTCTGCCAATGCAGGTGTGTAAGGGATGTGAGTTCGATCCCTGGGTTGGGAAGATGCCCTGGAGCAGGGCATGACAACCCACTCCAGTACTCTTGCCTGGTGAATCCCATGGACAGAGGAGCCTGGCGGGCTACAGTCCATAGGGCTGCAAAGAGTCGGACAAGACTGAAGCCACTTAGCATGCACACAAGCACACCCCCATTTTGGAGAGAAACTGAGACCCAGAGAGGTGAAGTCCTTGCCCACGTTCACAGGGATGATAAGGAATATAGCCAGGATCTGAACCCAGGAAGCCTGGCTATACTCTGTATACTAGTCCAGCTCTATACGTATTCATTGATGAGGACAAAAATCAATCATGATAACACCAACCCAAGCTTTCCAACTCACTACCAGAAGGAGCCAGGATTCTGAAGGGTCTGCCGAGGACACAGCCTGCAGACACGGACTTCCTTGGAGGACTCATCCCACATAACAGATCTGACTCAGGCCCAGTCCTCTGCAGAGGATCCACCCCAATTAGTGGTTTCCTAAAATTCATCCCTCATGGTACCAACTAGTCAGCATGAACTCATCCCCACACGTCCACAGGTTTTTTTCCCACTTGGTCATTACTATACCCATTCATCTTTAGTAATATTTACTCTTCCTCCAACTGTCATCATGTGCTTCATTTTGTGAGGGAGACTCCTGGAGCCACATTCACAGCTGCTCCTAATAGAGAAGCCACAGCTGAATAAGCACCAAGATGCATCCAGCCATCAGATTCTACAGCTTCCAGCTCATCCAGCCCCTTTGGCTCACTCAACCAGCAAGCTGGCGGCCAGGCTCGTGGATTCACACACTCCCTCTCTGATTCACTGCCTTAGTTACTGTGGCAACAGATGTCACAGAAATACAGTCAGAGTCACTGTTTCCATGTCCTCTAAGTGTAGGAGCAAACATTCAACCTTGCTGGTAATCACATAAACATTAATAAAGTGTAAGATACTGTTTCTGTTCCTCTAGTTGGAAACCATTTTTAAACCATGACACCTAATGTTGTCTAAAAAGCAATCAACAGAATCATAAACCGTTAACACCTTTATCAACAAAAATGAACTGCTGTTAGAACATTGATTGTTTTCTGTGAATCGGGCGTTGTGCTAAGTGGTTTGCCGTACTTTCTCTCATCTTAAGAGGGTGACATTCAGTATTTCATTTTGTAGGACACTGAGGGTCACTGGTTAAGGAAGTAAAGTGGGTACCATCTTTGAGAAGGTCAGTTTCGCTGTAGATACTGAGAGCAGACTGTGGACCTAGGATATCTGGTTTGCATGCTAGCTTGGGCACCCACAAGTAGTGGCATCTGGGTCAAGTTATTTCACCTGCTGTGCCTGTTTCCTCATCCTTAAATAAGGATGATGACAATTCCTACCTCACAAAGTTGCTAAAGAGATGAGTTAATATTTGTACAGTACTTATAGCACTGTCTGGTGCATAGGTGTATAACACATATTTTCAGCTGTTATTACTTGTATTAAAAAATATTTTTTTCCCTTTCAATAATTTCATTTTCATTCCAAACTGATAACTTTGCTTCCTACTTCACTGACAAAACTGAAGCTGCTGGAAGAACCTCTACATCGTTTTACCTACCAGCATTGATACCCATAGTCTTTGCTCTTGGGATCAGTTACTAGAGATGACTTTTCATATTCTTATCAAAGCCAACTCCTCTGCTAGTACCTAAGATCTCTATTCAAATCAATTTCTCAAAGATACCATTCCAGGAAGCCTGCCTTCTTCCTACCTCAAATTTCCCCTTTCTGCTAGAACCTTCTCTCTGGCATACAAAAGAACTATTACATCTCCCATCTTAGTTAGAACAAAATGAAACCTTTCTTTTGACCCCACATGCCCCACCAGCTACTACCCCGATTTAGTTCCTTTTGCAAAACGTCTCAAAAAAGTTGCTCACATACTGTCTCCAACTGTCATTCTCTTAAAGTCACTCAGAATGAGACTTCTCCCCAAGCCCCCTCCACCAGGATCCTCTGTGCTTCTAAATTCAATGGTCAATTCTCGGTCCTTATTTTTTTTCTGCTCTACCATTTGGCACACTTTCCCCACTCCTTCATACTCCTTTTTGGACTCAGCATTCAGAATTCCACAATCTCTTGGTTTTCTGGCTACCTCACTGGACACTCATCCTCAGCTTACTTGGTTGATTTTTCCTCTTCACCTCAATCTCTTGCGACTGGAGTTCTCTAGGGTCATGCCCTTCTGGTTCCCCTTTTCTATCTCCACTCAGCATCTCATCAATCTGAGTTTTAAATGTCAACTTTTAGATGTGCAAATGACTCCCCAATACACATCTCAGAAGCCCTCCTCGCCCCCAACTCCACACTCATATAGCATCCAAATGCCTGCTAGCACTTCCTTGTGCATGTCAAATTGATGCCTCAAGTTTCACATCTCAGAAATAATGCTTCATCTTTCCCCTACCACCAAGTCTTCTCCTGTCAACAGCAGTTCTGTCCTTCCATGGCTCAAGTCAAAAACTCTGTGGTCATCCCTGACTACTCTCCCCTATATCCAATCAAGAAGCCCCAATGGTTCTGCCTTTAAAACAAATTCAAAATCTGATTATTTTTTACTGCCTCCTTTTCTACCACCATAGGCCATGCCACTGTGCCGTAAGCAAGTACAGTCTCTTGCCTGGATCACCGTGAAAGTTGCTCAGCCATGTCCGACTCTTTGCGACCCCATTGACTATACAGTCCATGGAATTCTCCAGGCCAGAATACTAGAGTGGGGAGCCTTTCCCTTCTCTAGGAGATCTTCCCAACCCAGGGATCGAACCCAGGTCTCCCGCATTGCAGGCGACCAGCTGAGCCACCAGGGAAGTCCACACATACTGGAGTCGGTAGCCTATCCCTTCTCCAGGGGATCTTTCAACCCAGGAATCAAACCAGGGTCTCCTGCATTGCACATTATATAGAATCAAACTGGGGTCTCCTGCATTGCATATTATGTTATGATAACATAACAATCTGATAACTGCAACCTGGGTCTGCTGGGCCCCACACCCTCCTTCCCCGCCCCCTTGTCCCTAATTAAACACAGCAGCCAGAGTGGGCTCTTCTAGACACAAAGAAAATCATGTCAAGTCTCTGCTCAAAATTCCCTCACAGCTCCCTATTTCACTCTCAACAAAGAGGCCGACCTCAAACAAGATTTCACACTGGCCTGCAAAGCTCTTCGTCAGCGATTCCTCCATGCCTTTTGTGCCACAGGCCTCTCTGGCAGTGGCAATGCCTACTGATCCCTTTAGGCTTCCCAGGTGGCACTAGTGGTCAAGAACCCATCTGCCAACACAGGAGATATAAGAGGCAAGGGTTCAGTCCCTGAGTCGGGAAAATGCCCTGGAGGGAGGCATAGACTTTCTCCGAAGACTATATTTAGATGTATAAAATGAAATACCATAGATCACAGAGGAAACCAACTCAGTGTTATTTTAATTGTGGTATATAATAGTAATACATGTACTCCTTTATTAATACATTAAATAATAGGATCCAGTGGCAGGTCTAATGACTAACGGAACTTTGATGTGATGTGGTGATGAAAATAACCATGTTTTAAGAGGCATACAACAACCATCATGTGATGTGATAATATCTGTGACTTCCATTGCTGACAAGGTCATCAGGTCTGTTATCTAGGATTGGGACCTGATGAAAAATGTTAAAATTCCAGTTAGATGTTATTATGAAAAAAATTGGATGGAATGTTTTCCCATCCAAATTAACAGACCCCCTGAATTTTATCCTTGAACTCCTTAGAGGTCCTCAGACCCCAGGTTAAGAGCCTCTGACTACACTTCTCTTGAATTTCCATTTCTGGCTAACAGGGGCAGCTCCCCAGCCCACACTACACCCATTCGGCACCCAGAGACTTTGCACTGGCGGTTCCCTTCCCCTAAAGCCCCTTACTTCTTTTATTTCTTTGCTCAATTTCTTTTCTCTTTTCTTATTTCTTTGCTCAAATGTCACAGTCTTAAGGAGTTCTATACAGACCATACTATTTAAAGTGGCAATCAAGTCTTCCACCACAATCCCAGTGCCTCTTCTCCAACTTTTCTTTTCCACAGCACTTATCACCATCTAATATACAATCTACCTATTTTATGTCTTCACTATCTGTATTCACCACTAACATGCCCTGCTGTTCCCTTAGAAGCAAGCTTCTAGAAGGCCAAACTTTTTCCTTCTTGATTCACTGATGTATTTCAATGCCTCAAACAAGTCCCGGCATGTAGGAGGTGTTCAGGCAATACCATTTAAATAAATGTTGCATTTCAACTAAAATTAACGTTGAATGTTTATTATGTGAATTACCTCCTCTATACACAATTTCATGTCAGAACACATTACAGGATTTTATCCATTCATCATCATGCGATATCCAATATTTTTTTCCATTCATTTCAAACTGAGCTCTCATTTCAGTTCCTAGAAATGTTCCTATATTTACTCAGAAAGGATGGAGCATGGTGTCAGCTGGTGTGAGCTGATATGTCTGTCAATTTAATGATGCAAAACAGTAGTCTTAGAACCAAGCTACTAAGGTTTCAATACTAGCTTCTCTCTTTACTAGCTATGCAAAGCCCAAGAAAAGTACATAACTTTTTCTAAAGTTCAGTATCCTCTTTAATAAACTATGAATAATGATCTACCTCATAGCATTATACTATGTATTATAGTTATCTACTCTGCATGTTATATTTAGTTCATTTCCATAGGGCTTGGCAGATGTAAAACAGATTATTAGTTGTTATCACTGAAAAATGGAAATATTCTCTTGGAGAACAAGTGATAGAGTATTCATTTGTGCCACTTATGAGTGTCTTATATCCCACCTCTTAGAAAGGATAATTTAGAACAGATTTCTAAATTGTAAAAGCAATATAAGCATGCTTATATTTAAGAATTATAATTTAAAAAACAGGTAAATCCACTCCTCTGAGACACCACTGTTAGCATTTTGCTGTACTCCTTCTATTCTTTGTTCTATAAATCTTATCAGGGTTGTAACCATTCACAACTAGTTTTAAAAATGACTTTGAACTTTGTAGCAACTAACTTATTTCTGATCCTTATTAAAATTAAGAATCCTGAATAGCCAAAACAATCTTGAGAAAGAACAGAACTGGAGGAATCACTTGCCCCGGCTTCAGACTATAGTACAAAGTTATAATAATCAAAACAATATGACACTGGCACAAAAACTGACACACAGATCAATATAACAGGATAGAAAACCCAGAAATAAACTCACACACTTACTGTAACGAGTCTAAGACAAAGGAGGCAAGAATATACAATAGAGAATAGACAGTCTCTTCAATCAGTGGTGCTGAGAAAACTGGACAGTTACATATAAAAGAATAAAATTAGAACATTCCCTAACACTGTACACAAAAATAAAAATCAAAATGGATTAACATTCTAAATGTAAGACTGGATACTATAAAATTTCTAGAGAAAAACATAGGCAAAACATAAACGGCAGCAATATATTTTTGGAACTGTCTCCTAGAGTAATGGAAATAAACAAACGAGACTTAATTAAAAGCTTTCGTATAGCAAAGGAAGCCATAAACAAAATGAAAAGACAACCTACGGAATGGGAGAAAATATCTGCAAGCAATGCAACTGACAATTAAGTTCCAAAATATACAAACATGTCATAGAGCTCCATAAAAATAAGCAATCCCGTCAAAAAAATGGGAGAACACCCGAATAGACATTTCTCCAAGAAGACATAGAGATGGTTAACAGGCATGTGACAAGATAAAAACTACAATGAGATCAAAGCTCAAAACTACCTCATACCATTGAGAATGAACATCATCAAAACATCTACAAATAATGAATGCTGAAGAGGGTATGGAGAAAAGGGAACCCTCCCATCCTGTTAGTGGGAATGTAAAACGTGCAGCCACTGTGAAAAACAGTATGGAGGTTCCCTAAAAAACTAAAAATACAGCTATTATACAACCCCATAATCCCATCTCTGAGCATACATCAAGAAAAGACAAAAATTCTAACTCAAAAAGACACACACACACCAACGTTCATTGCAGTATTATTCACAACTGCCAAGATACAGAAACAACCTAACCACCCACAAACAGATGATTGGTTTAAGATGATATGGTGTATATGTACAACAGAATATTACATAGCCATAAAAAAGAATGAAATGAGGCCATTTGTAGCAACATGGATGGACGGATGATCAGACTAAGTGAAGGAAATCAGAGAAAGACAAATGTCATATGATGTCACTTATATGCAGAATCTTAAAAAGTGATACAGATGAACTCACAAAACTGAAACAGACTCACAGACATAGAAAACAAACTTATGATTTCCAAAGGAGAGACAGTGGCGAGGTATAAGTGGGGAGCTTGGGATGAACAGATACACAGTAATTGGGAAAGGAGTACGTCAAGGCTGTATATTTAACCCTGTTTATTTAACTTCTATGCAGAGTATATCATGTGAAATGCTGGGCTGGATGATTCAAAGGCTGCCACCAAGACTGCTGGGAGAAATAGCAACAATCTCAGATATGCAGATGATACCATGCTAATGGCAGAAAGCAAAGAGGAACTAAACAGCCTCTTGGTAAGGGTAAAAGAAGAGAGTGAAAAAGCTGACTTAAAGTTCAACACTCCAAAAACTAAGATCATGGCATCTGGTCCCATCACTTCATGGCAAATACATGAGGAAAAAGTGGCAACAGTGACAGACCTTATTTTCTTGGACTCCAAAACCACTGTAGGTGGTGACTATAGCCATGAAATTAAAAAGATGCTTGCTCCTTGGAAGAAAAACTATGACAAACCTAGACAGCATATTAAAAAGCAGAAACATCACTTTGTCTACAAAGGTCTGTATAGTCAAAGCTATGGGTTTTCCAGTAGTCATGGATGGATGTGAGAGTTGGACAAAAAAGAAAGCTGAGCACCAAAGAATCAACGCTTTCAAATTGTGGTAATGGAGAAGACTCTTGAGAGTTCCTTGGACAGCAAGGAGATCAAATCAGACCATCTTAAAGGAAATCAGTCCTGAATATTCATCGCAAGGACTGATGCTGAAGATGAAGCTCCAATACTTAGGCCACCTGATGTAAAGAACTGATTCATTGGAAAAGACCCTGAAGCCAGGAAAGATTGAGGGTAGGAGGAGAAAGGGGTGACAGAGAATGAGATGGTTGGATGGCATCACCAACTCAATGGACATGAGTCTGAGCAAAGTCTGGGAGACAGTGAAGAACAGAGAAGCCTGGCATGCTGCAGTTCATGGGATTGCAAAGAATCAGACATAACTGAACAACAACAATTACTATAAACAAAACATATAAACAACAGTGATCTACTATATAGCACAAGGAACTATAATCAGTATTTTGTAATAACCTGTAATGGGAAATAATATGAAAGATAATAAGTATACAAATAAATATAAATCATATATGTATGTATATAACTAAATAACTGCTCTATATCTGAAACTAACAGCATTTTAAATCAACTATACTTCAAAAAATTAATAAAACAAACAAATAAATAAAGGCAGTGACCCACTTTAAAGAAAGCAAAGGAACAAAGCAAGACAGAGACCACACTCCCATCTCGCTGATGCCCCAGAGGTCTGGCTCAGAGTGCTGGAAGCTCAGCTCATACCTGACGCAGAAGCAGGAAGCTCCTCCAGGTACAGCACAAAAGGACAGAATCTGTTTGTTCCTGGCAGTGACATTGACCATCCCACTCTTCTTCGAACACCCTATAGCTGATCTGAGTTTGGGTGAGAAGGGGACAGGTGTGAGGAGCTTGGGGAGGGAGTCCAGACGCTTCTGCCCTGAGACTGTCTAAAGATGGGCTGACTCCACAAGTGCAGGGGTGGGAAGGGAGGGGAGCAAGTTCTCTGAGCAGGCTCATACTTGAGGGGATTGGCTGTGTCCTCTGTAACCTTAGGCTCTGGTTATAGCCACCGAGAACCAAGCAGTAAGCCACAGGGAACAGAGCTCTGCCATGCCCTCAGGAAAGGCAAATAGAATCGACACGTTTGGTAGAAATGAACCTGCCGCTTTCACTTGCTTTGGCACACAGAACTAAATAAATGTCAGCTATTATCACACACATGATCATTCCTGGACCAGACCCAGGGAGCTACATTTTTCACATGGTCACCAGTGCTTCTGATGCAGCGTTTTTCAAAGTACAAACCAGAAAAGTCCTCTTGAAACTCTTGCTCATGCACCCACTACAATTTCTCTAAAAAAATAAACTCACACATTCTACACTGACATTTGAAACTTGTCACTGTAAGTTTAAACAGGACAATTTATAAATACTGATCTGAAAAGTAAAGCTACTGATTTTTTAAATGTAGTTAATGGAATCTAATAACATCACAATTTGCCACTCAGCATTATCTGTTTTAAAAGGCTGTGAACAAATGGCTTTAACATTCAGAAATTTTACCTGGCTCTTTTTCTTCCTTTTAAACATTTCAGTTACTTTTAACAGAATTCAGTAATAAAGCAAGTATCCTCTAATAAAAAAAGGAACCCCCCTCCAAAAAAAAAAAAGCAATAGCTTTTTTATACTTGAATGACTATCATTCACCCTCTTATAATTTTCAAGGAATACAAATACAAAAATGATTTTTAAAACTTTCCTCTGATCACAATCAGTTTTAGGTTTTGTTGTTGTTGTTTAGTTACTAACTCATGTCTGACTGTAGCCCTGCCAGGCTCTTCTGTCCATGGGATTTTCCAGGCAAGAATACTGGAGTGGGGTTGCTATTTCCTTTTCCAGGGGATCTTCTCAACCCAGGGATCAAACCAGTGTCTCCGGCATTGGCAGGCAGATTCTTTACCACTGAGCCATCTGGGAAGCCCAGTTTTAGGTTTAATTCTGGGCTAAGTTATCAAAAATTTTTTAGTATCTAACCTATGAAAACATATTGAAATGTGATCATTATTAAACAATAAAATTTATTTGGAAATATAACTCTTATTGGAATGGATAGGATGAAACTTTTGGTGCTCTAGTAAAGAAGGCTTCATGGATACCATTACTTGGAATTATCATTTGACACCCTGGTGGTTTTTACACCTGAGCAGGTAGAGCAAAATTTGGAATAGGTTAAATACGTTCCCTTTATAAACTGGGTAGGAGGTCCATTTAAATTAAGAAAGCACTAATTTAAGAAGGGCTTCCCTGGTGACTCAGTGGTAGAGAATCCATCTGCCAATGCAGGAGCCTCAGGTTCAATCCCTGATCGGGGAGGATCCCACATGCCACGTTAAAATTAAGTCTGTGTACCACAACTATTAAGCCTGTATTTTGTGGAGTCCGGGAGCCACAACCACGGAGGCCTTGAGCCTGAGCTCTGCAACAAGAGAGGCCACCGTAATGAGAAGCCCACACACCGCAGCTGGAGAGTGGACCCCGCTCACTGCAACTACAGAGGCCTGAGCAGTAACAAAGACCCAGGGCAGCCGAAAATAAACAGATAGATAAACAAACTTAAAAGAAAACGCTAATGAAAGTTGAGGATATGGAAGGTAAATTGCTCAAAATTATCCATGCCTCCCCCTCACCCCTTAGAGGGTCCTTCTGCATCCCCCCATTAGAAGACTACTGATCTAGCACTATATACCTGTGCATCGTGTGAAAAAGGCAGATTCATGGACCTACTCCAGATATCAGTATTATCTGAATTAACAGGCTCCCCAGATTACTTCCTGCCTCTCTAGAGACTGAGAAACGAATTGGGACACAAAACGAACACATAAAATGTTAAATGATGCATAATTTGAATAAAAATTCAACAACAGAAGACCTATCACAGGTAGTACCTAGTGACCAAGGGATTCAGAGGTGCTCATGAGAGGGTGGAATAGTCAAAGGCTTTCTGGAACTGGGGGAAGGACGGGTAGAATGTAAAGAGAAAGAAGCAGGGGAAAATGGTTTACCCAGTTTGATTGTAAGGTACTGACTTTGCTGACCAGCAAGGAGCAGTTGATGTCCTCAGAAAGTAACTGACTCATCAGAGAAAGTCCCTGGTGGGTCAGCAGCAGGTTATTGTGCTTGAGTGTTGCAAACATGATTATTTGCTGTTGAAGACAGTAATGTGTGTGTGTGTGCGCTCAGTCATGTTTGACTCTTCGTGACCCCACAGACTGTAGTCTGCCAGGCTCCTCTGCTCTTGGGATTTTCCTGGCACAAATACTAGAGTAGGTTGCCATTTCCTTCTTCAGGGGATCTTCCTGACCCAGGGATCCAGCCTATGTCCCCTGAGTCTCCTGTGCTGCCGGCATTCTTTACTGCTGAGCTACCAGCGGAGCCCCGAAGACAGAATAAGTGGTTGATAATACTAATCCAGGTAAACTGGTCTTAGACAACTGGTTTTGTACGTTTGTTTCAAGCAAGTTGACCTAGAGCTGAACACATATTTTACCCATGTATTGGATAATCCATAATCAGTGGATTCTCTACCACTGAGCCACCAGGGAAGCCATAAGGATAAATATATACTGCTATTAAGTTGCACATTCATTCCAGGCTGGGCGGGCAATGAATTCAAATTATTTTATTCTTCTAGCAGCTCTGGCTTAGCAAAAGGTATAAACCATCACTTAAAATGCAACCAAGAATATCTAAATTTTTTTTACTAACTTTGATTCCAATGTCACTGAATGTCAAAAATAACAATTTTTTAAAATGCATGTGTTCACAAGAAAGTAGAAATCATTGATTGCCTCTATCATCTATCTTCTGGGTCACTACAAGGATCACACCAAACTGGTCTCCCTACTTCCAGCCACTCACCTCCTTCCCAGATCCATACTCATCCTCAGTATCTCTAAAGTAGTCCTACAACATCTGCATTTGGTTCTGTTACTCCCCTGCCTAAAGCCTTTCAACAGTTCTCCCCACTATCTATGGCCCGAGGTCTTCAGCACAGCATAACACCATATTTTTCTCTCCTGTAAAGACCTGGCCTTCTCCAAGTTTACAGGCAAATAACATCCTTGCATATCATTCCCTTTACTTCTTACCTATCAGTCAAAATAAACTATCCACTATTCTTCAAACAAGCTCTGCTCCATCCTTCCTCTGACTCTTTGGTCTAACCTTGCTTCCCCATGACTTATCCAGACTACTATCTTCCATGTCTGCTCAAGAGGCCTGTCCCAGTTTCCCCAAATAGGATTGACCATACTCTCCTTTGTGTTCTGTGATATGCTAGACACACTTCAATAAGAGCATTAGACTATTTTATTGCACTTATTTGTATACACTTCACCTCTCTCTCCTCTAGGTTACTTTCCATCACCTACCTAGTACCCCTGAATCGCTGGAGTGAAAGGATCTTGCCTCATTCATCTTTGAACTCCAAGCATCTATCAAACTTACCAGTATATAATAGACACTCAGTAAATACTTGCTAAATAAATGCATGTATACTATTCATTGTAATAGTGGAATTGATAATGAACTAGACACTTACAATATGCTAGATGTTACTAAATAACAGTTAGATATGATCTAGAAGCAACAGTGACTCTGATTTCACTGCCATTTACCTGCAACTTCTAAGATTACAATACAAGATAGAACATGTGTTCTGGCTAAGGCAAGGGAAGCCCCCCAGGAGATGTCCTAGCTGTGCCACGCAACTCAACACACAACAGAGCTGCTTTCCAAAGTTCACTTCCACTTAGCTCGATCGGTAGTCCACTGCAGAGGGAACATTAATGCTAAGGAAAAAACATCATCAGAGAAAAACACAAGGGGCAGACCTAAAACCCATTTCGTTGTCATTTCCATCTTAACAAATCCATTGCAGTCACTGCACACTTTGCTACTTAAAATATGAAGAATGTCTCCAGAGCTTCCTTGAGATTACCTTATCTTGAATTCACAAAATTTATGACACTTGGCTAAGACTTTTCTTTATTTAAAATGACCAGAAAATCAGCAAATCAAATTCAGCCTTTCATCATGATGAGATAGTACAGAGAAGGCTCCACACTAACGAATCTAAAATGTAATTACTGGACAATCAGATTTTTTTTAAATAACATGAATCACACAGTCATTTTAATAAATATATCCCTCACATATTAAACTCAAACTACTTTTTGTGATTTCAACACGTAGAAGCCCAGATATATAAATAACATTCCTTAACTTGATAAAAGCTATTGACCAAAAAATGTCCAACCAACATAATGCTTAACTGGAAAATATTAGATGGAAATCTATAAAATCAGGAATAACACAAGGAAGTCTACTAATTTCTACTTTTCTAGCTTTGTTTTGGAGGCTCTAGTCAATAGAAAAAGTCCGTAAAAAGAGATAGGCAACAATTTGTGTTTTTTTTCTAGGTAAAAATTTGACTAAAAATGGGCAATAGTATTTGAATAGACATTCATCCATAGAAGGTATATAAGTGACCAATAGGCACATGAGAAGACATTCAACAGCACTAATAATTAGAGAAATTCAAATCAAAACCCAATGAGACAATACACTGATTGAGGTGGTTACTGCTAAACAAATAAAAAAATCAGAAAGTAACAAGTGTTGACGAGGTGGGTAAATTGGAACTTGCACAATACAGTAGCAATGTATCACATACATTTAGCAGCTATGAAAAACAGTACGGAGGCTCCTCAAAAAGTAAAATAAAATTGCCATATGATCCAACAATCCCACCTCTAGTATATACTCAAAAGAATTCAAAGCAGGGTCCCAAGGAAATATTTGTACATTTATGGTGATAGCAGCATTATTCACAATAGCTCAAAGTAGAAGCAACCCAAGTATTTACTGACGGATGGATAAAGAAAATGACCATATAGAAGAATATTATTCAACCTTAAAAATGGAGAAGAATCTGATACATTCTAACAAAGGGATGAATCTTGAGGATATTTTGCAAAGTGAAATAAACCAGTCACACAAAGACAAATACTGTATGATTCTACTTATGTGAGGTAGCTGAAATAGTCAAATTCATAGAAATAGAAAATAGGATAGTGGTAGCCAGAGTTTGGGAAAACAGGAGAAATGAACAGTTGCTTAATGTGTACAGTTTCAGGTATGAAGATGAAAAAGTTCTAGGTATCTGTTACACAACATAAATATACTTAACACCACTGAACTCTACTTAAGATGGCTAACATCTATTCACCCTTAGGTAAACCATGTGCTACATGTACAGAGTGTTAATAAATGTTTTGAGTAAGTGATCGAAAAATTTTCATGGTTAAGATGATAAATTTTATGTTATATCTATTTTACAACAAATGCAAATTGTCATCATTTGTCTATAAAAAAAATTCTAAGACTCTCAACTGAAAAACTAGAAGATGAAAACAAAATCAAAAACAGAGTCTATAAGCTAAGCACAGTGCCACCTATAACATATCTTTACATATGCCACACACAGAAATAAATTGCAGACTGAATAAAAATCTAAATATACATGCACATGAGTTAAAATACATATATTGTTCAAGTTTAGATTGGGAAAGCCTTCCTTAAGACCAACAACAATAAAAACAACAACTCCCTGAAAAGATATGACTACACAAACAAAATTTCCATATAATGAATGACAGCGAAAGGTAAAAGAAATGGCAAGCTAAAGACTAGGATTGTGATATATATTTACATCTGTATATATAAGGAAATCAAGGACTAATTCCCCTAACATATAAAAGCCTCCTTTTAAATCAGGAAGAATAGAGACTAATGACCCAATTTACAAAAGGGCAAACAAGTCACAAAAGACAATGAAGAGACGTCCAACTATGCAAGTATCGGAGAAATACAAATTAAAAATAGTGGTATGCAATTTTTAACCTTAGATTGGCATAAACTAAATGAATACTGGTGAAATGTGAGTAAAGGACATTCTTGTTTTAGCTGAGTATTAATGGGTTCCATGTTTTGAGAGGGCAGCTGGGTAGTATCTATCAGCGTTTAAGATGGGCAGAAACTCTAAAAATTCCACTTCTATCCTATTGAAACACTCACTGGTATGCACAAATAGATGTATAATAATTTCATTAAAGCACTGTTTGCAACAGTGAAAGATTCTAACAGTTAAAAGGTTCATTAATAAGGAAACAGTTCAATAATTACAGTAACCATTTTATTGAGAGGGACATTCTGACAAAAAGTCACAAAATGGAATTTTTTAAAAATGTGCACAATTGCATCAAAATTTTAGAATACTCAGGAATTGATTTAAGGGAAACTAAAACCTCCACAAGGAAAACTGAACAGAGAAATCAGAAAAGAAAATATACAAATAAGTATTTACAGAAAAGATACACATACTATATGGAATTAAAAACTCAGTATTGTAAAGATGTCGATGCAATCAAAACCATAATGTCCAAATTAATAAGGTAATTTTAAAATGCATATGCAAATACAAAGAGCTGAGAATAACCAAGGTCAAAGGATACACTCTAGTAGATCATGATTTATTATAGTTGTCATTAAGACAGTGCTACACTGTTACAAGGTTAGATAAATCTAGAGAATACTGGAACAGAATACAGGGTCCAGGGGAGGAAGGTAGGTTTCTCAGTAAATAATTCCAGATAATTCTGATATAGAAAAAACAAACTTGATCCCCACCTCAACTTGCACACAAAAACCAATGCCCAATGTATTATAAGCCTAAAGACAAACGAAGAGCATTAATACCTTTATAAGAGAATATTTTCATGACTGAGTTAGGAAAGGATTATTTTAAGAAAGTTTAAACTACCCTAATGATAGAACAAGAATGATTATAATAAAAGTGAGAATTTCTATTCATCAAAAGGCACCATTAAGATAATGAAAAGCTAATCCAGAGAGTAAGAGAAATTACTTCCAACATATTTAACCAAATGGCTGTTAAAATAACAAAAATAACTTCTGTGTAAAATAATAAAAAAGAATCTACTTACTAAAAATGAACATGTGATTCAAACAGGCACTTTACAAAACAGGATACCCAATGGTCGATAAGCATACGAAAAAGTGCTTGAATGGGAAACACCAGTTAACAACAGACTGGCTTGAATTAGAAAAATCAACCAAACGAAATGTTGGCAAAGATGTGGCACAATCAGAACTGTGATGTTTTGGTGATGGGAATATAAATTGATACCATCATTTTGGAAAAGTATTTGGTATCATCGACTAACACTGAAGAATCGATGCTTTTGAATTGTGGTGCTGCGGGCAACTCTGGACAGCAAGGAGATCAAACCAGTTGATCCTAATGGAAATCAACTCCAAGCATTCACTGGGAGAACTGATGCGGAAGCTAAAGCCCCAGGACTTTCGCCACCTGATGCGAGGAGCCAACTCATTGGAAAAGACGGTGATGCTGGGAAAGATTGAGAGCAGGAGGAGAAGGGGGCAACAGAGGATGGGATGGTTGGATGACATCATCAACAGAAGGGACATGAGTTTGAGCAAACTCTGGGAAGGACAGGGAGGCCCGGCACGCTGCAGTCCATGGGGTCACAAAGAGTCAGACACGACTCAGCAACTGAACAACAACTGACAGTGAATACAGACATATCCTACGGCCAGCAATTCCACTCCCTGGCATATACCAAGGAGAAATGTGTTCCTCTGTGTGCCAAAAGACACATACAAGAAAACAAACAGCAACATACTCGTAACAGCCCCAAACCGAGGACAACATGAAGGTCCATCATGGATGAACAAACACAACACAATACATTCATACAGTGAAGCAGTATAGAACAATGAAAACAAATGGATTACAGGTACCTACGATTACATGTTTGGTTCTCACAAGCTTAATGTTGAAGGAAAGAAGTCAGACACAAAATGAATCCATTTAGGTTCAAAAGCACTGAAACTAATCTATAGTGTTAGAAGTCAGAATTGTGGTTTCTTTGGAGGAAAAAGGTAGCTGTGATAGGAAGGGGGCAAGATAGGGGCCTTGGGATTGTAGGCAATGGACTATTTCTTGATTTGCATGGTGGTTATGTTCACTTTGTTATAATTCAAGGAGCTATTAAATTATTTGTTATGAAATAAAAATTTGTATTCTAAAGCAAATCAAGGGAAATTTACAAATTACATTTTTTCTTTGGACTTTGGCTTCCTCTCTCCCCTCTATTGTATATTGTGTATCCGCATTATACACTGACCAAACCTTTCCATCAGAAGAAAGAACTACTCAACCATATAAAACAATATTCTCCGAGCATCAACAAGATTACTCCTTAGGAACACCCTTCCTTAATCTTGTGAGGTGGTCATGACTCAACATCCACTACTCTCTCTAATGAACAGAACAGTTCTTGGAGATTTCTGAAAGTCTATTCCCAGGTTTTAAGTTTTAATTTGGCTCAAATAAAAATTTCCATCTCTTTCTGAGGTTGAGTGACTTTTTTCATCAGCACTTGTAATATGAGCAATTTTCCACATGTATGCTACACTTCAACATTAACTGCTTTTTTAGAAAGCCGATTGTGGGAATTCCTTGACAATCCAGGTTTTCCAGGTGGCACAATGGTAAAGAATCCACCGACAAATGCAGGAAATGCAAGAGATGTAGGTTTGATCCCTGGGTCGGGAAGATCCCCTGGAGCAGGAATGGCAACCCGCTCCAGTATTCTTTCTTGTAAAATTCCATGGATACAGAAGCCTGGTTGCCTACAGTCTGTGGGGTCTCAATGAGTCAGACACAACTGAGCATGCATACACACACACACACACACACACACACACACACACACACACACACACACACACACACACACACACACACACACACACACACACACACACACACACACACACACACACCACCACCCCCCACCCCCGGCAATCCAGTGGTTAGGACTCCATGCAGTCTGTGGGGTCTCAATGAGTCAGACACAACTGAGCATGCATACACACACACACACACACACACACACACACCACACCACCACCGCCCCCCACCCCCGGCAATCCAGTGGTTAGGACTCCATGCTTTCATGCCATGGACCCAGGTACAATCCCTGGTTGGGGATCTAAGACCCTGCAAGCTGCTTGGTGTGGTCAAAAAATAAATAACCTAGTAAGCTAGTTGTTATGCCATTAGCTTCATATATTATCTCATTTTATCTTTACAATAATTGTTTTAAATTATCATCATTGCTCTTTTTAAACAGTTACTACATGGAAGAGCCAAGCTTCAAACCCAACTCTATTTGATGCTCAAATCCATGAAACCCAAAGTAAAGGAAATACCAAACGTAAGCACATCCTTAAGATTTCCCTGGTTCAATTTCTTTCTCTCTGCGATCATCTTCTACTTTTCCCATCTTACATTCTCACGCCTTCCTCTGGGAAAGAGTGCTCAAGAGTTTAGCCATGGGACCTTTGCTTTAGTTACTAGTCAGAAATACAGTCATTTGTTCTTTCTATCAAAGAGGAAAACATTCACCATGTCCCAATTGTTGTTTCTGGGAAGAGGGATCTGAAAGAGTGGGTGCCCTTTCTTGGCTGAGCTGGTGAGTGATCCCAGAACAGTAAAGGTGGGCCAGAGGAAAGAATTCAATGTGTTGCAAGTGAAAGATGTGTGTTGTGGGGGGAGTGGTAGGAGGGAGGGTACAGAGGTTGGAATGGTAGAGTGGTGCTTGGTGGAGGATCCAGAGAACAAGCACTGGGCAGCTGGCAATAGATTTGAAGAAGAGAAGAAAAATGAGGTCGCCTGGATAGAAATTTTCAGTAAAAAAAAATAGTGAAAGGAGGTATTTGTGAAAATGTGGCACAGGATTGGCATGTCAAACTTCAACCTCGTCTCCCCAAAAGAAGCTTCAAAGTGGATTTTAGTGCTTGTTTTACTTTCTCTAAAACATCATAAGACTACTGAAATACACAACCATTAAAATAAAAACATTTGCTCCTGTACCTCCTAAAATCAAATAACGTGCACCCTGCATTTCAGCATACAGACTGAGATCAGCCCTGAGCCCCACCTGAACTTTGCAAGAATCCACAAACCAGAAGCATTTTTATTTGCTTTACATTGCTTAAGTGAGACTAGATCGTGTTAAAGATACCATTAAAATTCCTGTTGACAATTTTCATGAGTCCAAAAGCAGCATGAAATGACCCAGTTAATTTCTGTGGATGTGTCTGGTGAGCTGGCATGGTACCCATATCTCTCCTTTATTATTCAAGTGGACTCACTCCAGCGCCATAATACTTTGTTCTTTTAATAATCAGCATAATTCTTAAATGCTCCTGTTCCGTGTGCTTTTCTTCCTGGGGCTTTAATTGTTGTATGTTGGCAGGAAAAAAAAAACAAAACATCACTCACTCTCCAATGCATTCCCCCACCCCCATCCCCGACGTTAAGCTGTGGTTCTGCTCTTTCTGCTGTCATTTCAGCTCTCTTATTAATTACATGTACCTTTCAGTAAGTCATAACCTCTCTGGCTCTCATTTGTAAAACTAATGGGGTGAATCACACAATTTCTGAGAAGCTTATAGCTCTAAATTTTAAATATTCTAAAGTTTCAGATTCTGTAATCTCTTGCTTTTAGTCCTCTGAGCTAAAGACCTTAACTAATATTTCCTAGGACACAACATATGATTCCTGAGTCGCTGGTCCACATTTTGGAATTCCCTCTGCTTGATATGATTTCTTAGTCCCCATTTGTGTTCAGGATGTCAGTCTCCCTCCCCCACAGCTCCCAGATACATAGTAAGTAGAAGTCTGTAACACTTATGTCACCTCTGGTTTCTCAGTATAAGATGCAAAGTTTTCCTGGGCTGTGTGTACAGCTTCCAATTTCTGGACCATCACCCTAACTCCATTCAAGGGATGGTAACATGTCACAAAGTCCTGTGAAATATATAATGAATTAACCTATTGCCTAGACCATGAAAGAAGACACTTAGGGAAATCTGAATGGACATATGACATTAAAGGAAAATCCATTCATGGCTAACATAGCTTGTCAGCTATGAATGAAGTTTCTGAAAGTACTAGAGGCCAATGAAATAGTCCAAGATATTTATAGCTCTCCCTGGCTGGTGGAGACAAGAATGTCTGACTCACCAGGAAGGGTGGCAAACAGCTCTATCACTTTATAACCAAGAGAACCTAAATTAGAAACAAACCAGAAAGTAGGCGGATCTTTATTATAAAGTTGAGGAACGGGTTACCTAAATTACTCCAAGTAGGGACACTCCTGAGCCACTCCAAGGTTCTGGGTGGTGTGAATGAGCCCAAAGAGATGCCATAAACACTGACAGCTTGCATACTCACAGTAACCCTGATGCCTGCTGTTAGGTTCTATTTACTACAAAAGCCACAGTGTTCCTTGAGTATGGTGGTCCTTGTGCCAGCCCCCAGTCCTAGGTCAGCTCTGAGGTACAGCCAGGAGAGAGAAGGGCAGTTCCAGATGCATGCTGAATAAAAAACTAAAGACGCACAGTTCATTTTGTTTTGGGAAAACATGAGGGCTTTCCTTCTTCGTCCTTTTGTTCTCCTTTTTTTCCTTGAGTAATTAAGAGACTGCCAGTTTCCCGAATGGAACCATTTTAATGGTACCATTAAATGTACCATTAGCTTCATTTCCTCTTCGGATGCTGAACTACACAGCATGATGGTATACTTTTTAAATATCCTAATATTTAAATAATAAAGAAAGAAATGTTTCAGGTCATTAGTTATAACACAAGATAGAGATAAAGAGGAAAGGAAGTCTAGCTCTAGGCTGAGCATTTGTAGCAAAGGTTCTTCAGCTAAACCTTGGGAGGTGGCAGGAGATGGGGGAGGATGTCCACAGATGGTTGTGGGGTGAGGAGGAGGGTCTGAAATACTGTAGATGCAAAATTAACTGCAATGTCTTCTTCCATAGTTTTCTATCATCATTAAGTTTTGAAAGGAGTCTCAGAACACTAAGAATCACCAACCAGAGTAAAACTAAGGAACAGTATCCCTGAGATCAGATGGTCCAAACACGCCCTTCACTCAGGCCAGCCCTGACCTCAGGAGGCAAATTTAAGTATCCAGTGTGTGTGACTTACTAGATTCGAAGGAATGCATTTGACTTTAAGGAAATGTAATCACAAGGCACAATTTCATATCATGTTATTTTTTTTTCCAAAAAAATAACATGCCTGGGAATACATTTAGGAAAAATACAAGATATACCCCTATGTATCCATGTATTTAGTTTATTAAGTCAGAAAAGAAAACTTGAATAGGTTTATAAGATATGTTCCTGGTAAGAAATACTAAGCATTTTAAAGACCTCGATTCTCATTCCCACCTTCTCATTAATTTATAAATAATGCAATTCCAATAGAAGTCCCAAAGGGATTCTTTCAAAACAAGACTAAGTAAGCTAAAGTTTTCTGGAAGAAAAAAAAAAGAAACAAAAAAATTTTTGGAAGTATACCTAAGAACTTGAACAGATTTTGAGATGTATTATAATGGTACAATAATGAAGATACCGGTACAAAATACAAACACAAAGAGAACAGAAAGCTCAAGACTATCCTAAACTTATCCTGGAGAGGAATAGTTACTCCAGAAGCCTGCTGTACAGTTAGTTACTTACAAAACCAGAAGCAGCCATAGCCCTCTACTGCAGGCTAGGCCCTGAAATAAGTTTTCAACATGAAATGGACAAAAAGAAGAGAAGCAAATAAGAGGTAGAAAGAAATCACTTAAGAAATTTAAACATAAAGCTGATATTTGAGTAGGGGAAGTCCTCTTAAGCCAAAAGGAAAGACATACAATAAAATGAGGGTAGATTTGATTATATTTAAAATTTCTATACACCAGAAAATACAAGTAAAATAGAAAGCAAATAAGTGGGAAAAATAATTTCAGTGTTTTAAAAGTATTGATTTCATACTGAACACCTTTAGATAAGAAAATTAAGTTTGGCAATTAACATGCATAAAAACCTGAAAAAGGCATATATACTTTTATTTAGCCATTGCACAAGCAATGCATCTAAATAAAGAAAACACTGATACACAAAAATATTTATAATGTTATTTTCATCATTATACATTTCAAAAAATGAAATCTACAAACTAATCATTGTTCAATGCAGAAATCAAAGATAGTCACATCTTCAAGTATAAAAGGCAGTCTCTACAGTGTGATTAAAAAAAATTTTAAGTATTAAATTCACATAAGACTATCACAATTCAAAATGGTGGAAATGATATCTCTATGGAACACAATTTAAAGATTCTGCTTTACTCTGTGATATTTCTAGAGATTTCCAAACTTATTTTATTTTGCAATATTGGGGAACCACTGAAAGCCTATGGAAGCTTTTCTGAGATGGGTAAACAAAGCCTCTGCACTAAGGTGAAGTGGGTGTGCACAGGGCAAGGCCCTGAGTAATCGCCACTGTCTTCTGTGAACTGACTGGGGAAGAAAACACGCCCTCCCACGGGATACAAGGCAGGAGCTTTTCTTCGCGCCCTCTGTGGTCAGGTATGATGTGGCATGTGTGTGCCAATTCTTCCCACAGACTGTCGGGCTGCAGAACCTTCCCTCACCCAGAGCCAGCCAGCAGTGTAACCGTGCTGGGCATCTTTCATTGGCCTCCCAGATCCACTCTGGCCCCTTCTGGCTCTTTTTCTGGGCTCTGCTGTCTGGCCTAAAGTTGATCCCAGTCCTCTGACTTCTCTTTGGATTTGGCCAAGAGGAGAGATGGCAGGAGACCAGAGAGCAGAGGAGAAAGTCAGAGCATTTATTCGCCCAGCTCCCTCCCACAAGCAGGTCACCATTGACTGGCTGCATCCCTCCACTGAAGGCCACAGCTTCCGATGGGCAGCCCCCTTCACACCACTCAGCCTCCCTCTGACATTCTGGGTTTTCCAGCAGCTTCACCCGACCCTGCCTCTGCAGTTGTAGGGCTGTAAATACCTCCCATGATTACTAGCCCCAGAGAGCTGCCCCTGTCTTTCACTGCTTTTCCCAAACCCCATCCACACCTTTGTAAACCACCTCCAACAAACAGTCAATCAAATCATCCTCACTTGATCCCTGACAAGACCCTGGCTGATACAGTAATAGTATACAGAATTATCCAAAGATGAAATAAGTATAGCTAAGTGCATTTATTCTCCATAAAGCAAAATGAGAAAAAAAGTAGCCTAACAGGGTCTAGAAAATTCTTTCAAGTTTGAGGTAAAAGTTTAACCCCATGTTACCTCTATGATTTGATTATTCTATAACACCTAGATCCTTATTATTTCCAATTTTTTTTTAAAGACGTTGGGCCTGTTACAAACCCTTAAGTAACCTCACCACAGCCCGTTAGAGGATGAACAGAAGAGATCCCTGGGGATCTATCTCTGATAAGACAAACTGCTTTTGCAGCATTAAACTTAAAGGTAGACATTGACTTTTTTCTTTAGGTTCCCCTTGTATTGTTTTACACTTTTCACTTGGTTGTGACTGGGTTTGACTTAGCCCTTTGCTTCACAAGGTAACCAAGTTTATTTCACCCAGATGTTTCTGGTCTGCAGTGCAGGAAAGCAGCAGGGACTCAATATGACTTAACCATTTAAGAATGTGATGAGCCCACTGAAAAATTCTTCCTAAAAAAAGCCATACTATCCCACAAGCTTGTTGCAAGAGCAAACTCCTGTACTCAGGAGGAGGAGGAAAGACAATTCTGAGGACATGAGGACTGTCACTCAGATAGTCCCCAGTCCAATTCCAAGGAATGGTGGGGGGCGGGGTTGGGGGCAGAGTTGGGGGCGAGGGGAGAGAAAATGCTCTTTTCACTCATAAGAGCTGTGAGGCATCCCAAGCACAAAGCAGAACTGCATTGCTAATAATGTATGAAAGGACGGTACAGGGCTTGGGGGAAAGTGATTCTTTCTCATTTGAGCAGAGCACTTCAAATACCGTGTGAATGAACACGGGGAAGCCTCCCTGGTAGAGGTCAACTCCAGCAAGTGCGCAAGTCCCTTGCCTGACAGCTCTGGTGAGCCCTAGTGCCCCTCTCAACTGGCACATCACCTGGGCTCTGAGAGCTTGGAGACTGGCAGCGGAAGGGCCCTTGATGGCGGATGCAGCGTCATCAGAATGGCATCAGAGGCTCCAGTGGGAGCCAGGAGCTTTAGCTGCCAAGGGAGGGAGTGAGTTTGTTGCAGTGTCAGCAGCTATAGATGACGCTGATGGCTTTGGCAGTGGCAGAAGAGCGCATCCTTGACAGCTGGCACCAGCAAGAGCGGTCAGCTTCCCTCACATGGCCACGAGGGCTCCAGAAGCCACAGTTTAAAGGGACAGCTTCCCTTAGATCAGCTCTTTCTTTTTATCCTTGAACAAAAGTGATCTGACCATATCAGATGACCGCCTAAGCCCTCAGAAAGACATCACTGAACGACAAACTCTGAACAGAGGGAAACACAAGCAGTGGCACACCCAAAGCAGCCAAGGGCAGCACAAGGACAGTGAGAGATGCATGACTGAAAAAACCACCTCTGGGCCAGCCCTGCCGAGGACTGGGCTCTGATGTTGACAGCGCAGAACTCTTACATCTGTGTGCGCAATCACTCAGTTGTGTCTGACTCTTCGTGACCCCGTAAACTGCAGCCCACCAGGCTCCTCTGTTCATGGGATTCTCCAGACAAGAATACTGGAGAGGATAGCCATTCCCTTCTCCAGGGGATCTTCCTAACCCAGGGATGGAACCCTAGTCTCCTGCATTGCAGACAGATTCTTTATCATCTGAGTCAATAGCATACTTGAAATATGAATGCTAGACTCCTTCTATCCCATTTCACTAACTTAATGAATTATATATGCCAGGAAAAATTAAAAGCACTTCGAACACCCTGAAATATTTTGGATCTAATTTTTCTATCTCTGTGCTCCCTACTTCCCTAAGGGCAGGGAAACCAATGGAAATTCCACAAAATGTATTAAGTTATAAACTACGTGCTTATAAGACTCCAGATTTCTCAACAACAGAACTTAAAATCACAAGGAAAATGTTAACTTCCTCAAGATTAGCAATAAATGACAAGGCAACCATATGCTGGTATTGAGCCATGGAGTAAAAAGAAGCTTCCTGCAGGCATAGGGTATCTGCTTTAATACTCCGTAAAGTATTATCAGCAGAGTAATTACTGCTACAAGGTTCATAGGAAAATAAGCACCAGACCTGGGAGCACAGAAAGTGAACCACAGGACTGCCACTCGTGGGAACCAGCTGGGGTCCTAGATGCCTTCTCCAGACAACAGGCAGTCTTCTCTCTGTAGCAAGCTGTCCTTGTGCCATCAGAATGCACCCAAGAGGACTGTTACTATTCATTGATTCCCCCCTCCTTTTCCCTCATCTAATCCCAGACCTTAGATAGCTCTGAGAACACACATTTCATGACCAAAAAAAAAAAAAAAAGAGAGAGAGAGAGAGAAAGAGCTTGCAAAGCTACTGACTCCAGGTGTAATAACATAGCAAGGTAATGAGAGAACTCCTCTGAGCTTCTAGAAACAAAAGAGGAGAGAAAGCAAAGACTCAGGAATCTCTACAGAGTATAAATGCCCCCACATATGATTTGACATAGACTGAAAAGTCATTTCAGACATTTCTTTCTCTACTCAGCAAATGCTCATTATCACAAGGAAGACTGCCACCCCACTATATACTAGGAATAAGAACTCACAGAATTCTGGTTTTTCACTAAAGAGGACTTCAGGACTTCTGATTGTTCAAACTGTGCCAGAAAAGACAGCTTGGGAGGTGGTCAGTATTGCAGCCATAAGCATTCTGATTTTTGGAAAAATCAAAGGTAGGCAAGAAGAATGAAATAGTTATATACATTTTCACCAAGGCTATGATAGCTTTCCCTCTGTAAGTCAAGCAGGTCAGAAAAGAATGTCATCAAGTAGTTGTCTTGGGGGTAGTCAGAAGTTTGCAACTGTGTAAGTGGAAGCTAGAACTGAGATCCACTTGTGCTATCACTCACTGATTGTAATTTTATCATCTTTCAAAAAGCCTGTGGATTACTAAACTATCCAAACTTTGATCTACTTATGTCAACCAATCAACCAATAAGAACTGAAAGAAGTACTTCTTTTGTATGACCACACAGACTGGTAATATATACAGATACTTAAGACAATCAGCAAAATGTAAGCCTATGAAGAAATCTTCAAATACCAGGAAGAAGACAAAGAGGTTTCCTCAGTGATACATAAAAACCACACATATATACAATTAAGACATAACCTCCTCCCATTCTTTTTTTTTTTTTAATTTCATGTGAACCCTTCACTTAAAAAGTAAAAATATCTAGATTCCCATTCTATTTAAATACATTCAAGCAAAGCTCTGGGGAAGGTTTCCAGGGAGTTGGATTGCTTCGAAATTGGCCATGCATTAAATAAAGCTTTGTCTAACGAAAGTGAAAGAGTAACTGATGGTATCTGTACATTCACTCTGCACAAGGTTACTGTGACTCAAAAGCATTACTCGAAGACAAAGAACAAATCGGATTCCAGCTCTGGAGACTCACACTCTGCCTCTGCCAGCAGCCCTGCCGGCTCACACACTCTCTGAGGGCCAACCACCTGCTTCCTGAAGAATCTGTAATCTACCTTCCCCATTAGTTCCCCCAAGGTTCTCCTCCTTTACACAAGTGCCCCCCTTCATTCATTTCACTGCATTCACCTTTCATCTCTAAGAGATTCATTCCTGATAAGTGTGCCAGGGTTCACTGTAACATCGAAACCAAAAAGAAAAGCCTTCAGCATTGCATTTTATAGTGAAACAAAAACTCCAATTCTCAGAGTCTACTGAGCTAGAACTAAAAGCCAATGCAGCGAGGGATTCATTCCTGAGACCTGGCTTCTTTTCACATTACCTGCTTCAGTGTACTTCAATCCCACTTTTTCTTCGGTGTCCTTTGTCTTCGGTGGTGGCCAGACAGCCTGGAGTCTGCCAGGAATCCTATCATCCTGCTCAGTGGGACTGTGGTCAGGCTGTGGGAAAAATGGGCAGAGAAAAGTTTAAGTTCAATAAAATGTGACCAGAGTCAACTAAACCCTGAGAATGCACTCGTTCCAAAATTAATTCTAATCGCCAGTTGCATATTGCTTTCACTCGCTGCAACTGAAACAACGCACTACAATACAATCCTTTTCCAGAAACGTAAAGTGATCAGCTGGAGTGGGAAAACGAAAGGACTTAAGGCCAAGTATTACACGACCTTCAATAAATGATTTTTAGCATGTAATTCTTTAAAAAAAAAAAAATTAATACACTTTGAGCTGAAGATACAAATGTACTATAATTTGGTACATTTATAGGTATGTTTACAAATATACCCCAAACAACTCCAGGGTTAAAGATATAAACCAGTTTTGCACTTTCCATGAACACTAGTTCTTGGTCAAGATAACACTTTAAGACATTTACATTGATCAATTCTTTTTTTTTTTTTTCCTTTCCTACAAAAAAAAAAAAAATGAATGAGCTTGCTTTCACATTCAAGCTATTTTTACAGGGGTTGATTTTACAACCAAGAGAATGCTATACTGTATTTAGTTTTTAACTGCAACCCAAGATAATTTTTCTAAAGACCTTAAAGTTAACATTTTAACTAATCAAATGTATGAGGGAATGATAATTATATGCAGGTTGAAACTAAGCAAAAAATTCTACTCACTGCCCTTATGAACTTTTAAGATCCACTGAACAAGTGCTTGCTAGTCCTTACAAATTTCCTGAATACTTTTTTAAACAATTGTCACAGTTTTCACTAATCAGATGGCTACTATGTGCTAACTTCATTTATTCTTCACAACTACCATATAAAATAAAGGTTATTTTCATCACTTCGTTGATGAAGATTGAGGCTCAGAGAAGATCAAGGTCACCCAACCAGTAATTGGTGGAGTTAGAATTATAACCCAGGTCTCATTCTAAACCCAGTCCTCAATCAGGATGCCTTGTAACCAACACAGAACAGTTTAATCACATCACAAACATGTATTTGGCCAAGTGACCAATTTTCAAAGGAAAAACACAGTTTTCACAGAGGTATAATTAAGTGGGAAGGAAGTCTGGGCTACATTTCCATGTTGCATTGATTCTGATGCTGCCTGGTTTTTAGAAGCACATTTACTATTAATGTTTAAACTCAGAGTAACAGTTTCCTTTCTGATCTGCACATCTTCACTTAACACCTTTCTTACAACAACCCAGAGAAATACAAGAAAGAAAGAAAATGCTCCAACTCCAAAATGCTGTCCAACTCCAAACTCCTTACAAGGACCACTTGATAATACCATCTTTCACCTAGACGAGGGTCACTAAGAGTAGGTAACTAAGATTCTCTTTGACAGGAAACCTGAAAAGAAACATGGCCACATCACATTTTATGACAAATCACACAACCCAACTGCTACGTACACTTTTGGAATCTGAGGGGCCATCCGCAGGCCTTGACCTTGACCGCTCAAACACAGCCCTTAGGGACTCCTTCTCGTGCCTCATCTTGCGCTTGAGAGCTTCCAGCTCAGAGGTGTCAGCCGTGGACCCCTTTTTGGGGGGGCGGATGAATAAGGCTTTAAAGGCTTCCAAGGCAGTCTCTGGCGGCTTTGGCTTGACCTCTCCTCCCTGGGTTAGGGCTTCTCCAGGGTCTCTCTGGCTCTCCTGAGGTGCATCACAGCCCATCTCTTCCCCCTTGGGCTGTTCAGGGTCTTCTGCCTTCGGTTCGGCTTTGGGGACGTCAATGTTGAGCAGCTGAGAGAGCTGCTCCAGGAGCGTGGGAGTGGCCTTTGTATAGCTTATTTTCTCTCCCTTCTTCACTGTTGGAGGCCCTGTCTGTGCCAGGGACCGCTGGACTGGTTGGGTCAACTTGAGCAAAGCCAGATCCCCATCCTTTGGTTTAATTTCAGTGATGGTCTCCCCACCCTCAGCTGTGGCTCCCTTCTTCAGCACACGGAGCCCACTGAAAAAAGCTGGAAGCTGGAAGGACTTCTCTCCAGGGACTTCTTTTTTGGAAGAGGTGTTCTCGGTGACACCAACACTTGTGTCCTGGTCTGCTGCCGCAGGTGGAGCTATGGAAGCTTCTTCTCCAGCTTCTCGCTGGCAGGGGCTGTGCTCTGTCCGAAGGCCACCTTTGTCGGGTTCCAACTTACAGCTTATCTCCTGCAAAGTTCTTTGAGGACCTTCTCCACTGAGCTCTGCATCACCCCTGTCACTAAGCGCAGTATTTTCCCTTCCATCTCCTGGCTTTTCTTGGGGTTCCTCAGATGGCTCAGATAAAACACCACCAGGGTATCTGGGGCAGTTGATCTTGCTTCCCTCTTCTGGTTCCTGGCCTCCATCATCAGAGTCAGAATCGCTGGTGGTGTTCACCAGGGTCCCTCGAACCAAAATGACATTGTCTTGGTTCACATTCAAAGCAGCGAGTGGAAGCAGCTCTTGTCCAGGCAGAGAAATCCCGGCCTCCTCTTCTCCCCTAGGACTTCCCTCCAACTCCATCTGCGTCTCCACCTTTGTCTTCCCATCATTTCCATGGTCAGGTGGAACCTGAGCCTCTGCCTCCTGTAGATCCGATCCACTACTGGACTCCACCACTAAATTACGGAAGGCTTTCAGCACCGCGTCTTCCTCTTCGGGTTTCACAGATTCCAATTTACTCGTGAACCCAAAGAGGGATTTCATAGAGAACTTGGTCAGGATCGACAGCGCCGGGTCAAGTCCGGCTTCAGGCTGTTCTGGTTTCGAGCCATCACTGCCACTGAGAACGTTTCCAACTTCCTCCATGTCCCGGCAGTGCCCTGGGTGGCGGTTCTCACTTCTGCTACCTTCCCCTGCTCTCTCAGTTTCTGCACTCCATCAGCCCTTAACTTCCAGAACGGAGAACCACAGGGGCCGGCCGGTGGACTCGGCCGCAGCGCGATCACACTCGGCCCGGCCCTGGTCCCTCCCGAGCCTCCTTCCGGCTTGCGCGGGGATGGGGCGCCCTGGGCAACTGTAAAAAGTCCGCGGGGCTCTGTGCCCAGAAGCGGCTGGGGCTGCGCACCTTACTACACACGGGCTGGGAGGCTGCTCCTCTGGGACTTCCGTATTTATTCCCGGGGACAAAAGGCTTTTTGTCGTAGGGAAAATCAGCCTGCCCCCACTCATCCCAGCCCAGGATTTGCCACGAGCCCCGCCCCAGTGCCGGCGGTAGCCGGGTGGCTTTCAACTTCCTCATTGGTGAGCAAGGGAGGCTCCAGAGAGTGCTGAGCGGGCAAGCTGATCCCGACAGCCTCAACCACCCCGCAGAGCAGCCCAGGAAGTTCAAAAGTGAATCAGCAGAAAATGACTGAAATACTTCTTGCGGGCTCTTTTGGCATCTAAATCACGGTCAGAAGCCTGTGCCATCCAAGCAAAAAAAAAAAAAAAAACCCCAAAACTAGCAGTGCGCACAGACCGACAGCCACTTAGAAAGCCCGAAGCCAAGAAATATTTAAAAGGAAAGAAAGAAATAGATCATCTCAAAGTGCCAAGGACTCTCAAAAGCAGTTAATTTACTACCCTTGAAGCTTTTTTCTTTCTTTTTTAAAGTGCTTTCTTCCGCTTCCCTGCAGGTTTCATCTGGAATGCAGATTTTAGCTTCCAGCGAAGAAAAACCAACAGGACTGGTTTAGATTACTGCTGTTTTAGCTCTGCCTGCCTTCACAGTGTTCTACAAACAGGTACTTAGGCTAGCACGCCCACCACGCCCACTGTTCACCAGCCTCAGGGTGGTAGAGCAAACAGCCCCAGTCAGGAAGGAATGATAACCCTCCACTCTCTTGGGCTAACCTTGGGCTTCTGTTCAGCAGCTCTGACTTCCTAGCTTTCTGAGGAATCCTGCTGGCCAGAGGTCACCCCTCTGTGCGCCAGCCATCCACCCGACAAATTGAAACCTAGCATGGTACAAAGTTACACACAACCTGCCTTGTTAGGCAAAGCAATTCATTAAAAAGGTCCCCAAGGAGCCACATTCCCCTAAAGGGAAAAACATCTGAAAGGTCTCTATCAGGGCTCTGTCACAGACCCATCTACCTAAAACAAAAACAGGAAAGACAAAACCACCACCAGACATCAGGTCAGTGTAGTGTCCAATGCTGTACAGGCTGGGAACCTGGCAATGAAGGACATGGAAAAATTGCAGCTCTGTCTCCTAGCAGCATACCTGCCTCTTGGGGCAGCTTCCTGTTGTGCCTGAATGTCTCTCAGTGTTTACCAGATCCTATTGAGTCAGCAGGCATTTTGTAAGCACCTGGAATGGATAAGGCACTGTGCTGGATCAAGAGAGCCAAACTGGCTTAATAGTTATCATGGTTTAATAGTAATCACCGGCTCTCTGAACAAAGCTTCGAGAAGATTGAGCCCAAGCGTTAAATGCAAACAAATTTATTCTGCAAAACAGAAGCTGTAGCCATAAGCAAAACAGCTGTCTTGCTTCATCTGCAGCAGGGAATGGCTGCGGCTTCCACACTGCTAACTTGAATTGTGTTCTCCACTGAGAAATTCTGATCACAATAATAAATTTCCAGTGTGATGTGTTCAAAAGAAACCTTCACACAAAAAGGGTACATATGATTATAGCCCATCAACTCTTATAGGAAAATTAAAACAGTATTTCCTCATCCCTGATTTGACCTTGTGTCTAAATGGATACTTTCCTGGTTGCTCCTGATCCCAGTATATTTTGAGATTATTAAATAGGGCATGGTTAATCAAAAGGCCACCACAACACTCAGGAAAATTCATTCGTGCCGTCTAAGCTTCATAACAAGCTTCCTATCTAAAGAAAATGCCTATTGATAAAATCATACTTCTGCTTCTTCAGGACAGAAAAAGAAAAAGGAATCATTACATCTGATCATAAGATCAGTCTTCTGAAGAACCATGTAGACCAGTCAACATACGGGTGAGGGGAAGAGACATGGCACATATTTGTTGTTCTTTAACCGAGAAAGCTCCATTTTCTCAGACATAATTATTGACTTCCAGAATAAGTTTTTAAGCACTTTCAGCAAAATGGGACATAAACTAGAAGGCTCTTCTACACTACAGCATGGAGTGGAAATACAAAGTTCTAGCACCTTCTCAATAACCACGGACACAAATACAATATCGTGGGAATCTTGGGTCCCAGGGAGACAATCTGATTCCAGTCCCTTGGTTTAGGGTAGATAAGGTATTATTAGGTTTATTTTAAAAATGAAGCAACCATGGCCAAGAGAATGCAACCAAGCAAAGGCGCACAGCTAATAAGTGGATGATACTAATAATACATAACATTTATTAGGTGTTTACAAGCACTGTTCTAGTTGCTCCATGTGTATTAACTGATTAGTATATAGGTAACTATGGGCTTCCCTGATGGCTTAGTGGTAAAGAATCCACCTGCGAAGCAGGAGACACAGGTCTGATCCCTTGGTGGGGAATATCCCTCAGAGAGGGAAATGGCAACCCACTTCAGTATTCTTGCAGGGGAAATCCTGTGTACAGAGGAATGTGGCAGCTTACAGTGCATGGGGTCACAAAAGAACTGAACAACTTAGCAACAGAACATCAACAACACCTAACTATGAGGTTGGTATTATTTTTCTTTTTCCTGTTTGGGAACTGAGGCATGGAAAGATGATGTAACTTGCTCATATTCACAAGAAGAACTGGAACTTGAATCAAGGCAATCAGGCCACAGAATCCACAATCACTCTTCCAAAACCCTGAGCCCTGCTTCCTGCCATAATTGGACTCCACATAAACCTGCATCTTAAAATGTGCAGGCATGTCAGCCCAGTTAGGTGGTGGGGTCTCACTAGGGCATGTAATGTACCTTACCCTCTGAAATGATACAGAAGACTGACTTCACGAAAAGAAAAAAATATGAGTGGGACCATTCTTTTCCCGTGTAAATTTAGAGGGGAAATCTAGACAGGCTACTTAGAAAAATCAAGCAAAAATTCCCTAGCTGGCTTGTCTACTGCGCACAGACAAGACACATAATCCTCAGGACTCAAACTTACCAAGAGGCTTTCCAGTTTACCTATACAATTCTCCTTCATTTAGGAAAATGAACTACCACAAAGATGCATTCATCCAACAATCATTGTCAAGCACCAACTCTATACGAGGTTTCTGGGACATAAAGATGAAGAAACTCCAGCCCTCCACCTTGATGAAACATGAAGTTTAACAGGGGAAATCAGCCATGAAAGAGGTGATTCTTGTTCAGAGACTGTAACTTAGTACTTTATACTCCAGACTCAGTTTAATTAGCAATAGGCGGACCTAAGACAATTTTGAATGAATGCAAGTTATGACCATAAAAATGTGAAGATAAGTAAGAAAGAGCAGTATGGTAATTTAAAGAGATTTTTGAATAGTGACTCTCAGGACATTCATTTTCATGACTATGAGAAATGTTACAACATCTGGTCATTTAGGGAATGGAAAAATGTTCCAGACCATAGTAGTTTTCAAATAAGCAGCCTATAAATCTGATCTTAGTTGGGCGGTCTTGAAAAATTCATCTATTTAATGCTCTAACATTCTCAGAGGGAAAAATAATCACTTCTTTTGGACATTATTTTTGTCTTATTCTATGATACATGCTTTTAAAGTACCTACCATGCAAAACCAGTAACAGCCAAGACTTTCTCCTTTACAACCTCACCTTATTCTCTTTTGTTCTAACCTCAAGATACTTTAAATTCTCTAATAGCTACCTATGCAAGAGGCCAGATTAAAAATTACCTACTTTGGACAACTAGCTGAAATAGGCATGATCAATATCAGGTAGGATAACTGACATGTTGCTTTTTGTAACTATTTGTTACAAACAATCAGCACCCAGTTATGTGAAAACTGAACAGAATTTATGTGGAGAATTTACTACTAATGAATTCTCCATGTTCCTCCCATCTCACCATCTTCTCAGATTGAGGCTGGAGCTAACTGAACCTCATGGCAATGAGAACATCATTCCAATAAACAACACCTAGTGAGATAAGCCTAAAAAAGGTTGTAATAAACAAAAAGGAAGGGATATCATCTCCCGGAAGTAGTAGAACCTAGCTTCTTGATTCTTATAAAAACTAAAGGAATGAGCATTAAAAAATTTTCAAAATCAATTTGCAGAAATGGCACACAGTCTAAAGCAAAAACTTCCTAAAGCCCCTTGCCCCCCACCTCACACACTCTTTGCAGCACTCTGCCATGTCACTCAGCTTAGAGAATTCCTTCCCACCCATATTCTCATAAAACCCTCTCCCAGTGTTCTCCCAGAAAGGCAAGGGAAAAGTGCAGCAAGTGAGATTAATTTCATGATATCAGGCTAAATGATTCTCATGTTTCTCCTTATCCAATATACTCCAAGTTCTGGGCCTGGTTTTTCATGACTGCTTCCAGCTTCTAGGGATTCAACTAGGTTCATGGAATGACTGCTTAAGAAACGTAGAAGTTAAAATTAGTAAGAGTATGTAAGATTGTAGAAACTATTTCTGTGGAAGAAAAGTGTTTCGAGCAATGGACTGGAAAAAGTAAGTACGCAAACTATGAAGAAAGATGTAAGTGAGGTAATGGGTGGAGATGGGTTTTTGTTCAGGAATTCAGGATGGGGTTCAGGAAGCATGTTTTAAGTAAGTGACAATTAAGTGAGCTCTGAGGAAATACGGACATACAAGTACTCAGACATTTTTTAAATGAATGAGATGTCAGATGAAACAAGTATAAGATAATGGAAGAAGATGGGTAGAATCAAATTGTTGGGAGGCTTAAGAGGACTTCAGAAGGACTAGAAATCAAGAAGCTCAACATTCATGTTTTAAAGATGGAGACACTTGGAGTCAAGAGAAGCTAGCTAACTGTACCCATTCATGAAGCTCAAGTGCAGTCATAAGATAGGAAATGACACATCGCCCTCCTGCCTTGGCATGTGATCTTACCTTCTTCCTGATCAGCAGCTTCTTTAAGTTCATTTTCCACATCTTGAAAATGGAGTTATGAGGCCAAACCAAGGGCAGAACCGGAGGCCTCCCTAGGCTTACTTTACTCCTTCCATTTCAGGCAGCGCTCTGCCAGGCTTCGCTACGCGAAATCCCCCTGCTATCTACTGCAGTGCTTCCAACAGCCCCTCTCGCTCAGCCTCGGAAAAGCTAGCAGCTGTTGTCACTGATTGAAGACAAAACAGGCTGCATCTGCCGACAGCAACAACCGGACTCAGGGATTAAGGCCTTTTTCTGTCCAGCCGTCTTGGTGCTCAATGTTTCTAAGACTGGTTCCGCTGAGTTGTATTCAAAGTCTCTGTGGAACTGGGTTGAATGTTGGTAACAAACATTCCCTTCTCCTCTGAAAAGGAAGAGGAGAGGCCAAGGCATACTCATGAAGCTGAAGAAGAGTTAAGAACCTGGCCCTGGGTCCTGGGCTCACATCCTACCCTACTCCTGCAAGAAACTTGACCTTGGGCAAGTTATATAAGCAACCTGGGTCTCAGCTTCCTCTCCTAGAAACTTGGAATAAGAATGGCTCCTTCTGTGTGGGTTATTAGAAGTATTAAATAAATGAATATGTGTTCTGCATTCTCATCAGTGCCTGACACAAAATAAGTCCCATATGGAAGTGATATGTTTTCAGAACAAAGGAACAGCTTTCTTAGGGGCATCAACTGATATCTAACAATATTTTTTAACCTCGTCAATATGAAGCAACTATTTACCCACGAAATGAAGGCCCAAGCAGGAAACTGCCCCGCCCAGCTCCCTCCTACCTATGCTCCGGGACAGAGGAGCCATTTGGTCTGAAAAAGATTATTCCCTATCAGTTCAGTGCAGTTCAGTTCAGTCGCTCAGTTGTGTCTGACTCTTTGCAACCCCATGAAACCCAGCACGCCAGGCCTCCCTGTCCATCACCAACTCCTGGAGTTTACCAAAACTCATGCCCATCGAGTCAGTGATGCCATCCAGCCATCTTATCCTCTGTCGTCCCCTTCTCCTCCTGCCCCCAATCCCTCCCAGCATCAGGGTCTTTTCCAATGAGTCAACTCTTAGTATGAGGTGGCCAAAGTACTAGAGTTTCAGTTCCAGCATCAGTCCTTCCAATGAACACCCAGGACTGATCTCCTTTAGGATGGACTGGTTGGATCTCCTTGCAGTCCAAGGGACTCTCAAGAGTCTTCTCCAACACCACAGTTCAAAAGCATCAATTTTTGGCCCTCAGCTTTCTTCACAGTCCAACTCTCACATCCATACATGACCACTGGAAAAACCATAGCCTTGACTAGATGGACCTTTGTTGGCAAAGTAATGTCTCTGCCTTTTAATATGCTGTCTAGGTTGGTCATAACTTTCCTTCCTAGGAGTAAGAGTCTTTTAATTTCATGGGTGCAATCACCATCTGCAGTGATTTTGGAGCCCCAAAAAATAAAGTCTGACACTGTTTCCACTGTTTCCCCATCTATGTCCCATGAAGTGATGGGACCAGATGCCATGATCTTAGTTTTCTGAATGTTGAACTTTAAGCCAACTTTTTCACTCTCCTCTTTCACTTTCATCAAGAGGCTTTTTAGTTCCTCTTCACTTTCTGCCATAAGGGTGATGTCATCTGCATATCTGAGGTTATTGATATTTCTCCTGGCAATCTTGATTCCAGCTTGTGCTTCTTCCAGCCCAGCATTTCTCATGATGTACTCTGCATATAAGTTAAATAAGCAGAGTGACAATATACAGACTTGACATACTCCTTTTCCTATTTGGAACCAGTCTGTTGTTCCATGTCCAGTTCTAACTGTTGCTTCCTGACCTGCATATAGGTTTCTTAAGAGGTGGGTCAGGTGGTCTGGGATGCCCATCTCTTTCAGAATTTTCCACAGTTTATTGTCATCTACACAGTCAAAGGCTTTGGCATAGTCAATAAAGCAGAAATAGATGTTTTTCTGGAACTCTCTCGCTTTTTCAATGATCCAGCGGATGTTGGCAATTTAATCTCTGGTTCTCTGCCTTTTCTAAAACCAGCTTGAACATCTGGAAGTTGACGGTTCATGTATTACTAAAGCCTGGCTTGGAGAATTTTGAATTATTCCCTATAGACTTTTGTTATTGTTGTTCAGTCGCTAAGTCATGTCCCACTCTCTGTGACTCCATGGACTGCAGCCCGCCAGGCTCTGCTATCCATGGGGTTTCTCCAGGCAAGAATGCTGGAGAGGGTAGCCATACCCTCCTCCAGGGGAGCTTCCCAACCCAGGGATCTTCTCCTGCTTTGGCAGGTAGGTTCTTTACCACTGAGCCACCAGGGAAGTCCTCATTATAGATAGGCCTACTAAATACCATGCCTCCCGATACCACATCTGTGCCATGAGTGAGTTGAACTCCAAAGAAAATTCTTTCAAGGAGTCAGTGCTCTCTGGATTGTTTTTGTCCATCTGAAGAGAACAATTAGCTTGAAATGTGGCTACTATAGATGGTTACAAAGTTCACCTGTTTTTATTATAATACTTTTCCTCTGTTCCAAGATGATTTTTAAATCAGCTCAATCATTTCAGGGGAAAAAAATCTATGAATTCAGATTTTTTCCAGAAGATCCTTTGCTTAAGAATCTGTTGACACATGCTGATGCTGTGTGTTCCCTTAGTACTGAGACTTCCCTCCCTTTAGGGAAGGGTGTTCCCAGACGATGACTGGCCTGGGAGACCGGCCAAGGTGTCAACAGCAGAGCAAGGACCATTTTTTGTTGTTGTTTTTAGGCCAACTCATTATACTTCAAAGGTGTACCGACTACACTGAAAATGTCCTTACTCTTACAAATACAAAGATCAGGTTTGAAATGGTTATTACATTAGTGCTTAGGGTCTTGTGTGTGTGTATGTGTGGGTGTGCATGGTCTTTGTGATATTATGGACTGTAGCCTGCCAGGCTCCTCTGTCCATGGGATTCTCCAGGCACGAAGACTGGAGTGGGTTGCCAAGCCCTCCTCCAGGGGATCTTCCCAACACAGGAATTGAACCTGCATTTCTGGCATTGTAGGTGGATTCTCTACCCACTGAGTCACCTGGGAAGCCCGCTTAGGGTCTTACTGTCAGATATTTCTAAGACTGACTCCAACAAGCAGTATCAAAGACTTTGGAAATGGATTCAATGTCCATGACAAAATAAAATACTGTAAGGAAAAGGAAAGGCTGTGACTTACTTGTGAAGCTGGAGAGGAAGGGAAAAAGAAGAATTCTTTAAGGTAAAGAATTTCCTGGGACAGGTTTTTTAAGAGTTTGTACCTTTCTCAAATGACTAATAGTTTTGTCCCACAGAAATAACCACTACAGAAGGCATGGAGTCCATGGAAACAGTATTTCACTGTGGCTAAAGTTGTTCATGATAAAAGTTGTAGATACAGATCTGGACTCTAACAAACCATATGCATCTCTTGATACTTTTATTCTCCTTCTTCCTGAGTATGAAGCTAGACAGCCACTGGCTTCACTATAACAAGGTATCTTTTCTGTCCTTCCTTAGTTTTTAAGAAGTAAAAGTTATCTTGAGAATACTTGTTGCAACACCAAAGATCTAGTCATCAATTTATTTTAAAGGAGACAAAAGAAAAATTAGGGAAGATGATAATTTGCCCAAAACAAAACGAAGGTGGATAACAAAGACATGCATGAGGGACATGCATTATTTTAGGGTGTCATTGTCCCAAGTAGGCACCATGCTAGGTTCCTTATGCAACCTTTCTAGTACCTTAATCCTCCCAGAAACTCTAGGAGAAAGGTGTCAGTGACCCCATTTTATTAGTGCTGTTCATGGCAAGCTTCTGTAATGATGGAAAAGCCCTGTATCTGTGTCATGCAATGCAGCAGATACTAGCCACAGGTGGTCTTTGAGCACTTAAAATGTTCCTAATGTAACTGAGGAACTACATTTTAAATTTTATTTCATCTTAATTAATAGTCATAGGTGGCTAGTGACTACTGTTTGGTCACTGCTTTTGATGTTAACATTGAGGTTCAGAAAAATTAGGACACTTCTAAGATTACACAACCAGTGAGTAGCAGAGTCAGGATCTGCACTGGATCAGCCTGATTCTAAATGTACCTTCTTTTCATCACAATAAGTCAAAGAACGATAGAATTTTGTAGTAGTTCTCTTTCACGCTGAAACATCAGAGTGGGAGCAAATATTATAGATGATCACCTGGTTACCAGATGATCTGGGTTACCAGAACCCAATGGCCACTGCAGTTAGAGTTGGCAGAGAGCAGAAAGGACAGAGAATCAATACTGATTCCTTGAAGTTAATACATCATTTAGTCATTTTTAAAGAAAAATATGGAAACCAATGTAAAGGCATTAAAATTACAAAGGAGAAAGTAAGCTAAGCATTGTCACAAAAGTGAAAGCGCTAATTGCTCAGTCCTGTCCAACTCTTTGCAACCTCATGGACTATACAGCCCACCAGACTCCTCTGTCCACGGATTTCCCCAGGCAAGAATACTAGATTGGATAGCCATTTTCTTCTCCAGGGGATCCTCACAAGTGTGATCCTATCCTTAACCACAGTTCAGAGAGGACAAAGGAAAAAAGAGGGGAGCATAGCCATGGCTTTGAAGTGAAACACATTTGGGTTCAACACAGGATCTCACTAGTTACACACAAACTGTGACATGTAGGCAAGACTCTTTAGCTCTATGAACTAGTATTTACATATATAAAATGGGGGAAATATTTAAGTCACGGGATTGCTCTAAGAATTAAATGTGCTAATACCCCTAAACCCAGTGCTTGCTCAGTTCCCCACAACCACTTGATAAATAGTGACCATTATTAATGTGGAGCATGTGTAGCTACAGGGATCAATAAAGTGGGAAAAAGAATCATATTTCCATAATTTTGAAATATAGTCACTGTTGCCTCCACTTTGTACACTATTTTAATTTGGGACTTAAACCAAACAAGTATATATAGTGCTACTGTCATTTTCAACACTCTAAGAATTTTCATGAAATATTCTGGAGAAATATTACAACAGTTCCTAGAATCACGGTCATTTACTTCCTGTAGCTCGAAAGGGACATTTATAATGCTCATACTCAGGACAGTTATAGTGCTGCAGTTCTTAATGAAATTCAGAAGCAATAATCATATATTAAGATGGCTTAATTAAAACATGTAAAAATCAAAAGGCAAGAGAAAAATAACCGGGTCATAAAAACTGGAGCCTTATGTTAGCATAGGAGTACTCTCAAACATTCTCTAGGCAAAGGCTTCTGTGTCTCAAATTCTAAATGGGTCATATGGGATGTAATTTTTTAACCACAAATTCCCATTTCTATCTCAGAAAAGACAGAAAATACTTTCCCGAAATCCACACATGGAACATAAATGATACATGTAGAAAGAGACCAGCTTTAAAGAAATAATGTGAAGCTCATAGTCTAAGCAATGCACACAAAATTGCAGTTTGGGGGGCAGAAAAGGGAGGCTTAAAAAAACGGAACCCATTCTACGGGAACAAAAAAGCAATCATTTGAATTTTAGAGAAGCTAAATGAAATATTTCAGTGCAATATTCCAATCATTTAAATAAAATCCATCTACATGTTTCTTACCGATTTTATAAAACTCAGTTCTAATCTGTGGTCTTTCAGGGTCTGAGAGTGTAAGTGTGTCTACGTGTACACTTCAAGACTCCGGTTTTATGCAAACAGCTATTCTGCTTCATGTCAGGACAGAGGAAATGAGTACAAGTGTTATCAAGATTTAAAAAAAAGTGAATTTCACAATTCCATTAACCACTAAGGTGTCCAATGGTTAAGTGAAACTTACTCTTTTTGTTTTATAAAGAAATCTGGGATGTTATTAGATTTGTTGTGATCTTGCCATTTATAGAGAAGACAAGTACACGTCAAGGGAAGTGTGAGAAATGGCCTAAGAACTGGGCTTTATGACTGGCATAAACTAGGGTTTCAAAAGTGTATACCAACCTTCCACACCAGTTGCAAAACTGAAACTAATTTGAAAGAGATAACTGATTAAATTTCATGGGCTTTAGGAATAAAAGCAGATAACTTTTTTTCAACTGCTTTGTCATGACTTAAAGTGCTGAGGAGTTTATAAGAGGCAAGCATACTTTTCCAGTTCCATGAATAATTCATCCCTTCCAACTGTCCTTTTTGCCCGAATCATTTCTTGATCATTTATCACACAGCCCACAGACACACAATCTCCGTCTCTTTCTCTTTCACACACTCACACATATGTACTCACACATGCGAATACACACACTCCTCCAGAAAACAAACTAGTTGGCTAATTCTGAATTCACTTCACTTGCAAATATAAGCCCCATTGTCCTGAATATGCTAATGGTTGGGGAAGTCCACCTGTGGCCTTTAGCTTTAAGCAGTAGGCTCTCATTGGCTCCCATGAAAGACGAGCCCAAGATGTGGTCCTTTCCACGGACTGCGTGCGTGCTCAGTCGCTTCAGTTGTGTCTGACTCTTGCGACCCGACGGACTATACAGCCCACCAGACTCCTCTGTCTGAGGGGCTCTCCAGGCAAGAATACTGGAGCGACGTTGTCACGCCCTCCTCCAGGGGATCTTCCCGACCCAGGGATCGAACCCATGTCTCCTGCGTCTCCTGCATTGCAGGCAGATTCTTTACTACTTGGCCACCAGGGAAACCCATGCACTGCAAAGACAGAGTATCCCAAAGCCCTCTGCATTCATTCTTTGCGGCTGAAGCTAATTGATGGCTGTGGAGTTTGTCTTTTAGGAGTGAAGGAATGTGGAGGGGCTGAAATCTGCTCATGTTCCCACCAGTGTTCCCCCATTAACTGTAAAGACCAAAGGTCTAAGCCATCCAGTGTTCCATGTGAGAATCTGTTGTAGAATCTTCACTGGACTGAGTTCCGTGTGGTGATTTTGGTTGTGGTTTTAATTCTCAAGCCTTCCACTGATTATGGGGGCTAACTCCTATCTATACAATGAATTTGGTTCTTCAATTAGAAACAAAACAGAAACAAACAAACAAACAAAGCATCCAACTGAGAGAGAGGTAGAGAGGCTCAACATTTAAGCACCTGTGCCCAGAATCAGACAGACTTGGGTTCGAATCCTTGCACCTGACTTTACTGAACCTCTCTCCTAATTTATACAATAGATACAAGGGGTGGTGCCTGGCATTGAGCCAGTAATCAATACATGGCAGTTTTGTCACTGGTGTAGACACTTAAGGTTGGGTGTGGACTTGGTAATTATATCCTTCTGTTCATAAGATGTAATTACTTGGATCCCGATGCTGTGTCCTCCCCCAGACAATGAACCCAGTTCAGCAAGGAGAACTCCAGGCCCCACAGGTGGGGTGACTGGGATGGTCCTTGGAAACCAGCATCTCCCAGAAGAGTGCAAGGTCTGTGTTTTTAAAACCGCACGTGAAACCCTACTTTCAGAATTCATGCCACCAATACAGAATCGCGATGACTAAACATCTCAGGCCACACCTCTATCAGCATCTTTTTTCAACCCTGCCCACATCCCTTGTTTACAGATATTTTACACAGTATCCTCCATGGTGAAAAGTCATCTCAAATGGAATCTTTAAGAAACTGCACCTGTAATAAGAAGTTAGATTTCATTTGCTCTCTAGTCTTTTCAGATTCAGTTGCCTTGAGATGTCTGGCTCAAAGTGCACTAGAAAATGAGAAGCATAGCTAATGATAGCATCCTATAGTGGAATTTCAGAAACTGCACTTTAAGGCTAACTGTGTAATGTTCATGCTCTAAATGGGCACTCTTGGGTGACTGAGGATTTATCATGCATAGATACTACCTTAAGGCAATTCACACATTTGGTTTATTTGGATGGTGCTACCAAATTGATACCTAGGGTTGCCAGATTTAGAAAATAAAATACAGGACAACCAGTTAAGTTTTAATTTCAGACAAACAATAAATAATTTTTCACTATGAGTATATCCTATATCATACTTATGTCCTATATAATACTTTGCAACCTCATGACCTAAAAGTGGAACTGACTGAGCAACGGGTTCTTTCGAGAACTTTCTAGATCACCCAGAATGGTCTACATGGTTTGCCACAGCAAGATGATCACCCAGACAGAACCTCTCTACGTACCAGTCTGGCTGACAGGCAGCCAAGTGGCACCATTGCTGGCAGCACTGGTCACTTAAACACTGAAATATATGCTGGTTGGTAAAAGATGCTGCTCCGAACCTCCCTGGTATTTACCCTCTACCAGCTCCACCTCCTGCCATTCTCCCAAGAAACGCTTGCACCTTCTCGCAGCTCAGTAACTAAATGATGGATGTGACAGCCCACAGCATGGATGGGCTCTGAGAGCACTGTGCTTAGTGGAATAAGTCAGACAGAGAAAGATGAATACTGCATGCTCTCATTTATAGGCAGAATCTAAAAATAACCATATTCATAGAAACAGAAAACAGATTGGTGGTTGCCAGATATGGAGGGATGAAGACAGAGGGAAATGGGTGAGGTGATCAAAAGGTACAGGCTCCCAATGTAAGATTTTTAAGTCCTGGGGATGTAAATACAGGATGGTAACTATAGCTAACAATGCTGTATTATGTATTTGACAGTTACTTAGAGAGTAGATTTTGAAAGTTCTCATTGTAAGAAAAATAATTGAAACTAGATGAGGAGATAAGATGTGAAATTATCGTGGTGATCATTTTATAGTATGTATGTATATCAAAGCATTATGTTAAACATCTAAACACTTGAAACTTATACAATATAACATGTTAATTATACCTCAGTAAAATGGGAGGGGAAAAAAGGATAGCATTGGAGAAACATAAGTGGTATGAGCCTTCACAGTTAAGAGACTATAAATTTTGGTCTCGCTATTGGAGTGGTGACATTGTTCCTCATTTTAAAACAATAATTCACATTGAAAATATTAAGATGTCTTCCTTTTAAATAATTGCCATTTCTTTCTTTACATTTAAATAATTTCCACTCTCCATACATCATATTGCTTAGGTTGATTTATACCCCTTTAATAGAATCAGGAAATTTAATATTATAACAAAAAGGAACTTTGTTTTATCTGTTCCTGTTCATCCCATTCTGTCGGCACACATTTGATAAAGATTGAGGCCCATGGAACTTAGGGTGGTTCCCAGAGTCCCATAGCTCGTTAGTGGCTGAGTCAGCAGTAGAAGTGAAGCAAATGAGATCTGCATCTCCTGGTCCAAAGCAGAGGGGCCCAGATCTGACCCACTGCTTGTTTTTGAATGATTTCTTTAAGAATGATCCTTACATTTTTTAATGGTGGAGGAAAAAATCAAAGATGAACAAAGTTTTCGATAGGTGAAAATTATATGAAATGCATATTTCAGTGTCTACAGACTTTTACTGGAACACAGGCACACTTACTATGTATGTATTCTTTATGGTTACTTTTGTCAACAGAGTGGTTGCAATAGAGACTGTATGATTCCCAAAGCCTGAAATACTTCCTCTCTGGCTCTTGACTTAAAAAAAAAAAAAAAATTAATCTGCAGTTAAATAAGGGCGTTAATAGCAGTTTCAGCCCGAATGCCTGGGGTCATTCTGATTCGTGGATGCCAAATTTCCACCAATTAGTAAATGTTATAGCTATCACCCCTACATACTAATGAAAAGCTACATCTCCACTGAAAAACCCTGATTAAAGTAACTTCTTGATGGTGACACTGCAAATCAGATTCAAAACTGAAAACAGAACAGTCCTGAAACATTTAAGGCTGATCAAAACATCATGCAGCAATACTCTCTGCCCTGACCTTAGTGTTCACAACCCCCAGAGGAAAGAAGTCCTTCTGAGCTGGTATGGTGATCAGTGCGTGCATGCGTGGATGCTACGTCACTGCGGTCGGACTTTGTGACCCTATGGACTGCAGCCCGCCCACCTGGCTCGTCTGCCAATAGGATTCTCCAGGCAAGAATACTAAAGTGGGTTGCCATGCCCTCCTCCAGGGATCTTCTTGACCCAGGGATGGAACCCGTGTCTCACGTCTCCTGCACTGGCAGGTGGGTCCTTTACCACTAGTGCCGGCTGGGAGTCAGTAGCAAGATGCAAACTTTTACTAAATCAGTAGAATCCTCCTCCCCACTGGACATCTTACTTAGAATAACGATATTCAAAACACAGGAGTCAAATTGTAGCATCTAAGGAAGAGGGAGGGTTGGAGGTAGGGAGACTTATGGTCCAAGGTGTAAAACCTGCTAATGCACAAAATAATCTAAAGGAACTATCCCAATGTTTAAAAATTATAATTTAAAAAACTAAGAAGCATGTAAATATATATATTTTTTTAATTGTGTGTTTATATAAATTTCATATATAAATACATGCTATTTATATATGATATATGAATATATTTATATTATAATATGTATAAACATGTGTGTATACATATATATACATGTACAAACACATATACCCCATTAAAGGTTAGTTCAAGATATAGGTCTTGTTTATGTGATGATATGTTTCAAAAGCCTAAAAATAATTATAGACAATAAACCAAAGTTTATCCTAATATTGGCAGAGAGGGGTACAAGAAAAATTATATATGTGGTAGTGCTATTTATTTTCAAGTTGTAGTACTATTTCAAATTTTTTAGAAAACCAACTCTAACTCCAATAATAGGGAAATGATTAAATAAATTTTAGGATACAATGTTGAGGAATACTACACATTAACTTAAAATAAATCCAGAGGAATTTGTAACACCATGGACAAGCAATGTAAGAGTAATAATTAAAGAAAAAAAAAGGTATAAAATCTATGCTTACAAGTTAAAAATAATCCCTCACTGAAAATAAGTCAGACATAGTGAAAAATACAAAGATAATTTATCAAATTTTTACAGTTGTTGTCTTTGGTTACTGAGGTTATGAATTATTTCTTTTCTTTCAATTTAACTACATATTTCAAATTTTCTAAAAGGATTGTAAATGATTTCTATAATTGAAAAAAAGTAAAATTAGGAAATAATTTAATTTATAGGGAAAAGGAAAACCAGGAATACATAGTTTAGCCAATGGGTTAAAAAACACATAAGCCCGGAATTTTTTAAAAACACAGAAGAAAAAGAAACTTTCAAGTTTATTTCAGCACTGCGACATGCCAGACCTCCTGCTGCAGCAAGCTCAGCTTAGTCTGACCAGTAGATGTCGCTGTTACACTGCTTTGGGTGTATCTCAAGCTACATAACTGCTTTTTAGGTAGAGTGACGTTAAAAAAAAGTCAAAAGCCTTTGTGAATCACAACAAACTGTGGAAAATTCTTAAGAGATGGGAAAATCAGACCACCTGACCTGCCTCCTGAGAAATATGTATGCAGGTAAAGAAGCAACAGTTAGAACTGGACATGGAACAACAGACTGGTTCCAGATTGGGAAAGGAATATGTCAAGACTATATATTGTCACCCTGCTTATTTAACTTATATGCAGAGTACATCATGAGAAACCCTGGGCTGGATGAAGCACAAGCTGGAATCAAAATTATCAGGAGAAATATCAATAATTGTAGATATGCAGATGACATCACCATTATGGCAGAAAGCGAAGGAGGACTAAAGAGCCTCTTGATGAAAGTGAATGAGGAGAGTGAAAAAAAATTGGCTTAAAACTCAACATTCACAAAACTAAGATCATGGCATCTGGTCCCTTCACTTCATGGCAAATAGATGGGGAAACAATGGAAACAGTGAGGGACTTTATTTTGGGGGGCTCCCAAATCACTGCAGATGGTAACTGAAGCCATGAAATTAAAAGATGCTTGCTCCTTGGAAGAAAAGTTGTGACCAAACTATACAGCATATTAAAAAGCAGTCGCTGACAAAGGTCTGTCTAGTCAAAGCTATGGTTTTTCCAGTAGTCATGTATGGATGTGAGAGTTGAACTATAAAGAAAGCTAAACACTGAAGAATTGATGCTCTTGAACTGTGGTGTTGGAGAAGACTCTTGAGAGTCCCTTGGACTGCAAGGAGATCCAACCAGTCCACCCTGAAGGAAATCAGTCCTGAATATTCATTGGAAGGACTGATGCTGAAGCTGAAACTCCAATACTTTGGCCACCTGATGCGAAGAACTGACTCATTTGAAAAGATCCTGATGCTGGGAAAGACTGAAGATGGGAGGAGAAGGGGACAACAGAGGATGAGATGGTTGGATGTATCACTGACTCGATGGACATGAGTTTGAGTAAGCTCTGGGTGTTGGTGATGGACAGGGAAGCCTGGCGTGCTGCAGTCCACGGGGTCACAAAGAGTCAGACATGATTGAGCGACTGAACTGAACTGAGGTTGAAAAGAAACTACAAATTTCCAGTTCATCTCATGAAGGGCTGTAGTTTTTACATCTCTCAGCTTCATTCCAAACCTCCTTTTACAATAACTGAGATGTCCAATGCTTTTCTAAAGTGACATACAGCGACTGTGGTTTTATGATTATGAAAAGTACAAGATTCTTGTGCTCTTGAATGCCTGAGAAAATCGTCACCCATGTGAATATTACAGGCCACAACTCATCAGAAACAAACTTCCAGGCTTGAAAGTAATGAATTGGAAGGTGTTAAATGAAATCAGGAACACAAAATTGTCAGTAAGTATTAAAGTTAATGGCAGGGGTTGTGTGGGGGGGTGGGGGGCAGTGTGGTGAGGAAGCGCCTCTTGGATTCCTAATGCCCACTCCCATCTCTGACAGAAAATGGGGAAGTGAAGGGGAGTGGTGACAATTGTGACAGTCTACAATGTGGAAGTAGGTAAAACCCAGCCCTCTGCTTTGTATAGGTCAGTCAGAGCTTCTGTGTCAATGAATCCATACATGAATGGGAAAGAGAAGGCTGTTTTTTTAATGGGTCATCCTGTATTTGGCAGATTTCCTGCCAAACTGTTCACCTGTTATTTGAGTGGCTGCAGAGAAAGGAAGGTGTAGGGATGTGGAAGACAGGCTATCTGAATTCCACTGGAGGATCCAGATCAGTCAGTTACCGTATGTTCTCAAATTTTTAGAGAGTGGCAAATGGCGTCTCCCACAATGAGGTTTAGGCCACAGAGAGATGTTAGCAGGGTACTCTGTAAATGCTCAGATATTTACATAACTGTGTAAACACAGTCACTTTCTAGTGCACAAATTTCAAATCAGCAATGTATATCTGTTTTCTGCAGCTGATTGAATTTTAGACAATGACCCTCACACAAAAGACTGCTTTAGCAGCCTCGCAGATGCACTTTGTGTTAAATACATACTAAATGAATCTCTATCATATACAAAGAGTCACAGCACAAACACAAAGGTTTCTACTCACATGGAGATCCAAGTGCAATTCATTTCTGTTGGGTTTCTCTCTTTCCTCATGGAGCAGAAATGGACAGGCTGGCCCTGCTCTGTAAGCCAGGACCCATGCACCTCCATCTTTGCTGGGAAGGTCTTTAGCTGCTGTCTGCTCACTGAAGCCGTCCCGGGCAAAGCCCTCAGAGGAGATGCCTAGACCAAAGCAGAGAAGACCATGAGTGGCACAGTGGTGGCAATACATCAAGTCAGCCACTTCTGGGGACTCCTATGTGGGCCACTGCATACCACCTCTTACTTCCCTTTCTAGGTTAGATTTTTAGGGTTTGCTTTCCCCCAAAAGTGCTTATCTTAATTACTCTTTCTGTATCACACTCAGAATGAATTAAAATATATGCCCTCATATCCAAGGCATATAAAAACTAAGTCTATTAGTTGGACTCAGTGCTCCCTATTCCTGCTTACCAATCAGGCTATTCAGATCATTCTCTTTCAGAACAGATTCAGAGGATGAGCTACAGGACAGAAAGGAGTCCTGGACTGTTGACTTACAAGTTGGCTTTACTCGCAAAAGGGATCACCTGAACCAAGTCACTAGTATGCATTCTTCAAGGGCAGGAACTGCATTGAGTTCATTTTCATTTCTGGGGACAGCTGGCCTTTGGTCAGTGTGTTGAATGAGCGACACCTACGTGAGTGCACTACTCGGAACTCACTTTCCTGTCTCCAGAATGAGAGTATTGAGCTAGTTCTTTGAACTATGTTAGGGTGATAACAGTCAACTATGTGTCAGGCACGGTTCTTAACCCTGTTCTTTGGTTTTCAAAATAACTCTATAGGTAGGTATTAGGGTTCTCATTTTAGATGGGAAAACTAAGAGTGCAAAGATGTTCAGTGAATTGGTTAAGATCAGTAAATGGTAAAGCCAGGAACTGAACCCAGGCAGTCAAACACTAGCAAGTGTGGTCTTAATGACTAGACTCCACGGTCTCTGCCTGACATTTTTGACATGGCGATACCTGTCCTACAATAAAAGGACTTTGTGGCCAAGTGAGTGGGATAAAAGCTACATGCTTTTATCCCCAGAGCCAAGACTCATGTTAGCATACTAAAGACCTTGAGATGTCCTTTAGCAAAGAAACTTAACTCTATTTAATAGCATTTTCCAAACTTAGTTGACCACAGAATCCAATTAAAGGGACACCCGTGAAACATGTCACAAGCCACCACTGTTCCACTTTAACAGAGTTTGGAAACAAGGAGATCACCCCTCATGTCCCATAGAGCTCTCAGGTTCCTAGACCTCTTCTAGTTCCTGGTAAGCAACCTTGGCAAAATATTAAGCAACCAGGCAGAAGTTAAGAGTTTAGGCTCAGTGTACTTTGCAATACAGATGACTGCTGGATATGTGATAGGGTGTTTATTACACATAATCCTTGTAATAGTGTCTCTTTGGCAGGGACCCAATGCCAGCCAACGACTTCAGCCATGCTGAACATCTGACTCACAAGTAATCTGAGAGTAAGTCAGCAAACAAAAGGACTGTGGGATAACACACTCTTTATATTAGAGTAGCATTTCAGGAGAAAATTTGGAAACACCCAAGGTTTTGCTTTTTGTTTGCCTGTTCGGTTGGTTGGCTTCCAATCACACTTTAAAACTGAAATATGATACAGGTCACAGTATCTCTACAGTTGTCCTCTGGCAGGCTGCCCACAAAACACTGCGGTGAAAACCAAGAAAGTGAAGGTCCAGGGCCTGGGCATCTACTCTGCAGACGTGTGCATCCAGAAGGTTACAACTACGCTCTTTCTTCTCCTGAGTTAGGAGTCTGAGAATGAGGGTCTTTTCAGGAACTTGGCCTCATTCTTTCCACAAGCCTCTTTCTACCTACTGTCTCCAGACAGACTTTCTTCTGGGCTCTTGCTTAGGGGCCTCGTGTGCCTCAGAGTGGCCCCCACTCCTGCTCAGAAGACACGGAGGAATAATGCCTAAAAGAGCCTCAGAGAGGAGACAGTCTGCTAAACTCCTGAACTGTATACTCATGATGACCCCAAGAAGAGGGCAGTGCTGGCCATGCTTTAAAAGATGAAGAGACTAAAGCATGGACCCCTTTTAATTTCCATGTATAAAGCTTATCCCTCTCCTAGAATATTTCTATTTAGATAACTTCTATTTATTTAGCTCATCCCCCCTCATTTTTGGCAAGAAAAGAGAAAATAAGCCTTCTAAAATTTATGATGTACTCTAACCTAGCTACCTTGCCTTTGAAATGTATAAATTACTAATCACACCTCTCATTTCAAACCCCTCCACTTTCCACTTTTATTTTGGAATCGCTTCTGGCTTTGGGTACAGTTTACACGGATTGACAAAACAACATAAAACATGCTGAATACATCACAGAGAACATGCCGTGCAACACCTAAGGTAAGGCATCTTGACCATCAGAGGCACATTGTCTGGTGAGCGGGTCATCGTTTAGGTATATGAGAGTGGTAAATTCCCACAAAGCTAAGGACCTCGTGTCCTTAGATAAAATACAGACGCCCATGGAAATGCATCTACACACCTTTCGTGGCTGTCCACCACTGCATGAAGCAGGTGTGGGGTGCAATCTAGCTCACTTTATGCAAAGGCAAAGACAATGTGAAGTTTAGGCAGAAACAATGAAAAGTAAGTTCATATTAGAAATAGTTTTAATTATGAAGAACCAGTTTTTAATACCTAATTTTAACCAGACAATATCCCTTTGAAGCAAACACTCAACATAAAACTATGATGGGTAGTAATCTGGGGAAAGGTTGTTAGGATGGGAAAGAGCAAGGGCAGAAATAAGGAACAAAACTGTTCTTCTCAAAGGTCTGACAAAGTAGGTTGAGGACACAGGACAAATTCACCACTGGAAAGGACATAAACTAATAAATTATTATTTCATTATTTTTATCAAAGTATAATTGATATACAATGTGTTAATTTCTGCTATAGAGCAAAGTGATTGAGTTATATATATATGTATGTATTTTCTTTTTTTTTTTTCTTGTCAAAGAAGACAATAGTTTAATGAAGAACAAACTTTTATTTTGGACCATCTGTTTTCTTATTCACTCATATAAAAACACTCTTGAAATGTCTGTTTTCTGTCCAGCTAATTGACATTAGATTCTCACTGATTTTATCTTCTAAGGTTATAGACTTATTTGTTTTTGCATAATATCACTGGGGATTCCCTGGTGGTTCAGATGAAAAGAATCCCACCCCCCAACCACAATGCCGGAGACTTGGGTTTCACCCCTGGGTGTGGAAAATCCCCTGGAGGAGGAAATGGCAACGCACTCCAGCATTCCCACCTGGAGAATCCCACGGACAGAGGAGCCTGACGGTCCACAGTCCCTGGTGTCACAAACAGTTGGACATGACTGAGCGACCAACACACACTGCATTTTCATATATTCTAAAAATCGTATTCGTTTGAATCTGCTTACAAGTATCAGGAACCACAGTTTAAGATGCGTCTCACAAATTTGCCATCTATCTATTTCGTACTTATATGTGCTCAGTCGTGGTCCACTCCCTGCGACCCCATGGACTGCAGTCCGCCAGGCTCCTCTGTCCATGCGACCCTCCTGCAAGAATACTGGAGTGGGTCGCCATCTCCTCCCAGGAATCCCAACCTGCATCTCCAGCACAGTAGGCGGAAACCCTACTGCTGAGCCTGCGTGGATAGCCCATTTATTTTTTATAGCAGGAAAACTGCAGGGAGGTTGCTTGGTTGTTGGCATTGATAAACAGCTTAAGGATTCATCTTTCTGGCTTTCTATTACATCATCATCATAGGCTGGCGTTTTGTTTCTTGCCTCCAGATGCCTGTTCCATCTCCAGGCATGAGGAGAAAAGTCAGTGCCAGAGCTGTTGTAACCATTCAGCAGGAAAGAGAAGCGTTTCTAGAAATTTCTTGTCAGGCTTCTGCTTTAGTCTCACTGCCTAAAACTGAAAACATTCTTTTCCATTATGGTTTGTTACAGGATATTGAATATAGTACCCTGTGCTATACAATAGGATCTTGTATATCCATTCTGCACATAATGGTCTGCGAACCCCAACCTCCAATTCCATTATATATATTATAGAATGGATAAACAACAAGGTCCTACTGTATAGCATGGAGAACTGTAGTCAATATGATAAGCCATAATGGAAAAGAATATTTAAAAATAATGTATATATATGTATAACTAAAGTAAGTCTTTGAAGAGTTTTAATAATATCAACTCATTTTCTGAACAGTCAAAGCATATGTCTCTGTCTACTAAAATAGGTAGTGTCCATACTACTCTCATCAACTGAATATATTTAATAAAGAGAGAGAAAAATGATCTGAAATTAGATAAGTATATTCTGTCACAACAGTCAAATATCATTTAAATTTCTAATGCAAATAGATTTTGAGGTGTTAGATTTTCATGGAACATTTTATGAAAAGCTTAAAACAGCCTTATCAACACAATCACGTCTTCCCCATTTCATGTGCATAGACTATAGATCTAATTTTTCCTCAGTATTTATTAGTTATTTTGTTTCTCAAAATCATTTCAACAGCTTGATGGACCACACATACACACACAGGTTAATTCAACAACTGACCATCTGTTAATACAACATAGAGCAGAGTCACAATACAGGAACTTACCTTGGGACCACTTTGAAAGTCTGTGTTTTTCCCATATGAGCTGCACTTCCTGATGCTAACCTACAACATCAAACTGGGATTTTGCTGTCAATTATCAATACAAAGGAAGCAGACAGAAAGGAAAGGTGATGTGCCATTTAAAACTGGAGGCAGTATCCACAGCCCAACTTCCCCACAGGAGTGAGTCTCCCTACGGAAGATATACTGATTTATTGTTACCACATCTTTACTCTTTTGCTTCATTGTGATTATTCACCCAAGGCCTTTCCAGTTGCTTTTGTAGCTTCTCCCACTGATGCAGATGTCATCTATTTCCCCAGGTCCATGGACACTGAGTCCCTGGATGCTGGATGTGGCCCTGTGACTTGTATGGGGAAACTGAATGTGGCCATGTGACAGCGTGTCAGTTCTGAGCCAAGACCTGAAGAGGCACTGTGTGTTTTAACACCCTGCCTTGTGTTTCTGCCATTACCACAAAATGAGCACGTCTAGGGAGCCTGGACTTAGACACAGAGCAGACCCAAATCCTGTCCTACCTCTCTGAGCCAGCATAGCTGAACTCAGATTAGATCAAGTGAACCTTGCCAACTCTTAGACCAATGAACAGAAACAATAAACATTTGCTCTGAGCCACTAAGATTTGAGTTTTGTATGTTGAAATAGCTGTCTTATACACTCTATCATCTGTCCCCACCAGAAACACCCTACCTATTTTTTTAAAAAGTCAAACCATTTCAGCTGAGAGGACTAAAAGACTACAATATTTTTCTTTTATAATTTGTACTGAAAATATTCACTGTATTAGGTTTTGAAGATATCAGGTGAAAAATCACAGCATGCCCATATCCTTATTCATACCACAATCAAACTACATTTCATTAAAAATGATAACCTTATTTACCAGGCATTGGTTTTAATTATCTCTCACACACACATATACACCCCAACTTCCTAAGTATGTATGCAAAAAGTATGTATGCAAAGTATGCAAAGTATGTATGCAAAGTATGCAAAGTATGTATGCAAAGAAGTATGCAAACACTGTATAATCAGATCTGGACAAAAATCTCTAAGGAACAAAATTACAGCAGCTTTCAGCCTTTCTCCTCTAATTTTCCCATCATATTGAGCCCTCACTTGACAGCAATGATGGAGTATTGTGCCTCCGAAAGGAGAAGAGGAAAAAAAAAAACCCTCGCCTGAAACTCTCATGAGTTTTGTTCCTACGCTGTAGCTCCCAAGGCCATCCATCATACTTGACTTAAAATAAATCCAAACAGGTGAAATTTTCTCAACCGTGAATATCAGAACTGATATGTAAAGGGAGACAGGTTGTCTTCCGTTATGTTATTCAAACATGTACTTACAAGCAAGAGAGACAGCAATCTAAATGTGTAGCTAATCGAAAGTGACGTTAAGTACTTGTAAAGAGGGTGTGTGCCTGTGTGTAATTATTCATGTCTATGTCTAGGAAGATGGAGCTTTGGCAAAAGTCTCATGGCTGGTATCTGTCAATTAGAGATCAACCCTCAGCAATCCCACTGCCCCAATTTTCATTCCTTGTGATATTTAATGATATAATGCCATTAAACCAGCCAGGCAGACACAACTCTGAGAAAGCATCTTACTAATTCAGTTCAGCCTCTAACTCTCCTCCTCCTAAAAAGTACATAGAGAGAGAAATGACGAGCACAGACAGACAGTGTCCAGAGGCAGAGAAGGCTGTGGGTAGATCCAGAAGTAAGACAGATGGGGCAGTAGGCATATCAATTTCAGAATCTATGAAGAAAGCATCCAATTCCATCAAACAAATGCGATGTTATTTGGATTTCTAAGAATATGTGCAAATTCAAACGAAATATAATTTAGAGTTAGAAGGGATCTTATGTATCTCCCCTCCCTACTGCTCGTTTTATAATCAAGGGAATAGAAACCCAGGAAGACTGTAATGTTTCTGACATACCCAGATAGCAGCAAAGGCAGAACTAAAATCCAGCTTCCAGGGAAATCTTTCATGCTGTTTAGAAAAGGACATTATGGTCAGTTCCCAGATGGGAATACTGAAGTCTGAGGAAGAAGGAGATGTGAATGGTTTGATAGGTGGGATCGAGTCTTAACTGTGACCTTTATTAATTGTTTTGATGTTAGTGGAATTACCAGACCTCCTTGAATCTTTATTTCCTTATTAGTAAGATGAACATAATAAAAATATGCCTAATAATGAGGGGTGCTCAAAATCATTTTCCTGCAGAAAACTTTTTGTGGACTCAGGGTGATCAATTGATGGAGTATGAAAACAAGACCTTATTTTACATTAAAAAAGAAGAAGAAGAAGAAAGCTGTTTACAACAAAAGCATATTACACATCATATACTTGTGTTAAGAAGTATTTTTTTTTTTTTTTTTGTCAAAGAAGATACAGGGAAGAAAAATTAAGCTCATAAGAATTCACAGTAGCACTCCAGTGCAGCAGATCCCAAATCTGTTCAAGTTCTAAAAATAGAATTCACATCATCAAATGCAATAGCTCTCAGAAAGTGGCTGATCATCTCTAGAAAGTGCAGCTCCTCAGGGCACTTCACAGACACACGATGACACATTTTCCCAAAGTTCAAACACAGGAGATTAGAGCATGAATGAAACTACTTATAGGCATTGCTACAGATGAAATCACTTTTTAAAGAGGTACATGAAATTTTTTTTTTTTTGATTATTACATTAACCTCCTTCCATGATCTTTTCCTGTATAGAATACAAATGTTAGATGAGAGGAAATATTACTCACACCAGGAAATTGAACTGTGGCTATAGTTATACGGGATATTTTAACACCTGAAAACAGGGACGTGTATTTAAAGAAGCACAAATGCTGCTGAGTCGCTTTGCTTTAGAAGTGATACAAGGGAGGAGGAGGAGAACCTAAGTACAGTTTGGTGCAGGAAAGATCAAGAAAGGGTCAAATCCGGAAGGCTGTAATGTTCACTGAGATATTAAGAGCCTCTGTCCATTTGAATATAGTAAATGCTGAAGAAATTGATATTGGTACTTCAAATGCCTAGGTTATCAATACATTTTGGTCTGCTTGGTCATGAGGAATATACTTGCTTATTGAAAAAAAATATTACTGAAGAACAAAAATAAATGTGTTTCTTACAGTATTCATTATAAATAAATTTGAATAACCTTTTTTTCTTTTTAGTCACATTGCCCCAGTTATTATGGGGATATTTCCACCAGTGGGAAACCCAACTCTTGAAGAGATATGACATAATTACTAATTATCTTAACAGCCAAGGTAGTACAAAAACTAAGCCTTGAATGATAAAATATATAATCAACATGTTTTTTATAAATCTCTCTAAAATGAAATTATCTTAAGAAATTCACAAAAAAATGAATCCACATAACAAGACTGATACAAAGAAAAAAAGAAGGCACATATGCCAATTCTATATGTAAACATTTAAGACATTAAGAACAAAATATGGCTTTGAGTGTCCTTATAAAGCAAGAAAGCAGCAGTATTTAGTTATTTCACCTCTATTACCAAAAAGAAGAATCACTAATCCTGTGGCAGACAAAAGTTTTTCTAATATTAAATTCTGAGAGAAACTGCTAGATTACAGAATTGGCACCTAAGCCTTTTCACTGACTATACAGTCAGCCAAAACAAGACTGTGAGCTGACTGTGGCTCAGATCATGAGCTCCGTATTCCAAAATTTAGGCTTATATTGAAGGAAGTAGGGGAAACCAGTAGGCCATTCAAGTATGACCTAAATCAAATCCCTTATGATTATATAGTGGAGGTGACAAATAGATTCAAGGGATTATTAGATCTGATAGACAGTGCCTGAACTACGGGTGGAGGTTTACAACATTGTACATGAGATGGTGACCAAAACCATCCCCAAGGAAAAGAAATGCAAGAAGGCAAAGTGGCTGTCTGAGGAGACCTTACAAATAGCTGAGAAAAGAAGAGAAGCAAAAGGCAAAGGAGAAAAGGAAAGATATATCCAACTGAAGGCAGAGTTCCAGAGAAGAGCAAGGAGAGATAAGAAAGCCTAAGTAAACAATGCAAAGAAATAGAGGGAAACAATAGACTGGGAAAGACTAGAGATCTCTTCAACAAAATCAGAGATCCAAATGGAATATTTCATGCAAAGATGGGCTCAACAAAGGACAGAAAAAGCAAGGACCTAGCAGAAGCAGAAGAGATTAAGAAGAGGTGACAAGAATACACAGAACTATACAAAAAAAAAAGAAAGTTTTCAATGACCTGGATAACAATGGCGTGGTCACTCACCTGGAGAACACATCCTGGAGTGTGAGGTCAGGTGGGCCTTAGGAAGCATCGCTACAAACAAAGCTAGTGGGGGTGATGGAATTCCAGCTGAGCTATTTCAAATCCTAAAAGATGATGCTGTTAAAGTGCTGCATTCAACATGCCAGCAAATTTGGAAAATTCAGCAGTGGACACAGGGTTGGAAAAAGTCAGTTTTCATTCCAATCCCAAAGAAGGGCAATGCCAAAGAATGTTCATACTAGCATACAATTGTGCTCATTTCACATGCTAGCAAGGTAATGCTCAAAATCCTTCTAGCTAGGCTTCAACAGTATGTGAACCAGGAACTTCCAGATGGACAAGCTGGATTTAGAAAAGGCAGAGGAACTAGAGACCAAATTGTCATCAACTGTTGGATCATAGAAAAAGCAAGGGAATTCCAGAAAAACATCTTCTGTTTTCATTGACTATCTAAAGCCTTTGACTGTGGATCACAACAAACTGTGGAATATTCTCAAGGAGATGGGAATACCAGACCACCTTACCTGTCTCCTGAGAAACCTGTATACAGGTCAAGAAGCAACTATTAGAACCAGACAAGGAACAAACAATGGTTCAAAATTTGGAAAGGAGTATGCCAAGGCTATATATTGTTATCCTGTTTATTTAACTTACATGCAGAGTACATCATGTGAAATGCCAGGCTGGATGAATCACAAGCTGGACTCAGATTGCCAGGGGAAGTATTAACAACCTCAGATATGCAGATAGATACCACTCTAATGGCAGAAAGTGCAGAGGAACTAAAGAGCCTCTTGATAAGGGTGAAAGAGTCAAGTGAAAAAGCTGACTTAAAACTCAACATTTAAAAAACAAAGATCATGGCATCCAGTCCCATCACTTCATGGCAAATAGATGGGGAAAAAGTGGAAACAGTGGCAGCTTTTATTTTGGCTCCAAAACCACTGTGGACAGTAACTGCAGTCACAAAATTAAAAGATGCTTGCTCCTTGGAAGAAAAGCAATGATAAGCCTAGACAGCATATTAAAAAGCAGAGACATCACTTTGCCGACAAATGTCCATATAATCAAAGCTGTGGTTTTTCCAGTAGTCATATACAGATGTGAGAGTTGGACCATAAAGAAGGCTCAGTGCCAAAGAATTGATACTTTTGAACTGTGGTGCTGAAGAAGACTCTTAGGAGTGAGTCCCTTGGAAAGCAAGGAGATCAAACCAATCAGTTCTAAAGGTAATCAACCCTGAGTATTCATGGGAAGGACTGATGTTGAAACAAGTGCCAATACTTTGGCCACCTGATGCGAAGAGTTGACATATTAGAAAAGACCCTGATTCTGGAAAAACTGAGGGCAGGAAGAGACGGGGATGACGGAGGATGAGATGGCATCACTGACTCAATCGACGTGAGTTTGAGCAAACTCCAGGACTTAGTGAAGGACAGGTAAGCCTGGCATACTGCAGTCCATGGGGTCGCAAAGAGTTGGACATTACTTACCAACTGCACGACAACACCAGAGCCTTAGCCCTATCCCAGCTGTTAGGACTGGGATAGAACTTCATAGTCAAATATTGGTTGACTTCATAGAGCCAACCGGGCTGGTCTTCTGTCAGTGACCTTTGTCCTTCTAGCCAGAAAGCTTTGGAGATTATCTTGACCAGTCAAAGATTTGGAACTGAAGCGATGAGTTTTTCAGCAGATCAGCTAAAATAGCAGCATCCTAGAAACAGCAGGTTTGTTTAAATGAACCCCTTTTTCTGTGTCTTAGGAAACAGTTTTTCTATCTCCCTTCTCCCCCCAGGCATTAGTACTGAAGAGAAGCCCAGCACTTTATCCCAGCAACCTTAGCTGAGGCCTGATTATCACTTTCTCTCTCCAAAAATTCATTTTCCTAAGGGTAAGCTATGTCCTACATATGGGATGTTTACTATGTATCACACATTTTATGTATTTTGCACCATATTGAGAATCTTCACAATAATGCTGCAAGCTAGATGTAAAACTAATGAAATATAGACATTAACTTTGCCCAGGGCCAAACAGCAAATGGGAGAATTAGGTTCTGAACCCAAAGCCTAGAATTAGCCTCCTGCCATAAACAACTGAAAACTAAGCAAAATATAGGAAATAACTATTTTTAGATATTTTCCAGCAAGCAATACAAGTACTGTAATCCTTGAGAGAGGTAGAACAAATGAAGTGAGCCTCAAAATTGCCTAGGCTTACGGCTAAGAGGTGATTTTGGGACTGAAAGATAATTAAAAGGGCCCCAGTGCCCTATGGGACATTGTCAAGCTGTCTAATGTATGTAAAGTTAGAAGCAGTGGTCTAGGAGAGACAGAATATATCTAAAGAAAAATTGACTTTCACGAGCACTCAGAACATCCAAAACGTTTTTTAATCTCCAGACCTTAAGCATGGACAACCAATGACTGTGAGACAACTGAGGACATCTCATGCACACAGCAGGGACATGGGAGCCAAAGAAGAAGGAGGTTGTGTCACTTTTGACCTGCTGGATCAAGATTTTTAAAGGTGGCTACTTTTTTTACAACCATATCTTTGCCACTTGGCCCTGTTCCATACCTCCAGTTCTTGCCAGCTTACTATAACACTGTCTCTGCCATTTCCCCCTTCACCCCCTTAGGGCTGATAATGGTTTTCTGCTAGTGTCTAGGAACCTCACAAACTCATGCTGGTTTTCTTAATTGATCTGGACATAATCTCTTTATTAAGTTTACTTTTGAATATACACCCTCTGTTTTCTGCCAGGCCTCTGATAGAATAATTAGAATCAGGAATGGGGTTTATTTCCTACCTTTTAGTATGCTTCTATATTATTAAGGCATTTAGGGCACTTGCTATCTGATGCTTCCCATACCCAGCTGGAATAATAGCAGCAATGTAATGGGCTAGCATAATATTTTAAGAGCTACCAAAATGATCAAGCTCCTTCCAGACTTTATGACAGAGAAAAGGTAAACTGTCATACCTTAAAGTAAGGCAGTGACAAGTACACTGCTATCCCTTCCAGAAGAAGACGAATTGGTTGGTATGAAGATAAAGCATTCTCTGTATCAATAAATGAATATTAGCTCCCACAGGCTGTGTTGATATACTCAGAAAGTATACCATATCTGAAACAGCACTTGCAACTTGTATCCCCATGTAATTAAGTTTAGAAGAATCCAGACATTCTCTAAAAGCCATCTGTTTCCTCACTAGCCAAAAGAGAATTTAAATGGGAGTGCAGTATGAGTCACCACCCCTGTATCTTTTAAAGCTTTGGTGGTGTCACAAATCTCTGCAATTACCCCAAAGATATAGTATATGCTTTCAACTAGAAGGAAAAATTTTATGCTCTTTCTCCCAGAACATATGGGTTTGGGGACCAAAAGTAGAAGCGAGAGGGGCCCCCTTACATTATTAGACCGAATTAATCACTTGCATAATTTTAACTTCCTATTCTTGCAACGTTGGACTTGGTGGGTTCAGAGATCTGAGTGCCCAGAGGAGCGAGGCTTCCAACAAGGGAACTATGTCACGGTGCATTAGAAAGACAGGAAGCTAAGAATGCTCCCTGACCACTTTAAGTTTTCATAAACTAAAGATGCATTTATTTCATTTCAGTGCCTCACCAAATGAATGTCTTCAATAGAATATTTTGAACTGGGCCTAGAATATTAAACTTCGGCAATCAAAGAAACAGGAACCAATGTTAAAGCTGCATGTTTTGAAAAATATTCTAGAATGAATGTCCTCACATCAATATTAAAATGATACAAAGAATGTACTGTGAAACAAATACTCTCAAAAATTCCGTGGTGAGAGAGTAAGTTGGCGTACATCCTTGATAAGCTATTTGGCAATATGTATCTGAAACAGGGGTGGACAACTCTGGCACAAGGGCCAGATATAGCACACAGCTTGTTTTCCTACAGCTTGTGAGCTAAGAATGGCTTTTCCATTTTTAAAGGAGGAGGAGGAAGAGGCAGGGAGAGGAGGTAGTGGATGAGGAGGAGAATGGGGGAAAGGAGTGGGGTGAGGAAGAAGTCACAGACATAGAAGAAGCCTTAGCCTACAAAGTAAGAATATTTACTACTTGACTCTTGACAGAAAAAGTTTGCTGATACCTACTTAAAATGTTAAACATGTCCTTATCCTTTAATCACTAAAACCTGACCTGTGTGAATCTATCCCAGAAGAATAATCACTTTGTTATTCAAGCTCTATTATAGGGGATTCCTGGTGGCTCAGTGGTAAACAATCTGCCTGCCAATGCAGGAGACATGGGTTTGATCCCTGATCCGGGAAGATGCCACGTGCCTCAGAGCAGCTGAGCCCATGAGCCACAACTGCTGAGCCTGTGTTCTAGAGCTGGGGGGCCACCACTACCGAGCCCATGTGACGCAACTACTGAAGCCCACGTGCCCTAGGGCGCATGCTCCACCAGAGAAACCACCGCAATGAGAATCCCACTCCACAACTAGAGAAAAGCCCACGCAGCAACGAAGACCCAGCAGAGCCAAAACTAAATAAACCAAAGATCCATTATAAAGATACATTACAAAATATCCATCAAAGAATAATTTATAGTTTAAAAAGGGAGAATATTTATTTGTTCAGTCTAAGTTCACCAACCAGAGATCAAACTCGCACCGCCTGCATTAGAAGCACAGAATCTTATCCACTGGACTTCCAGGGCAGTCTCCAAGAACTGAGGGACTAAATGCTGTAAACACTATATACACACTTGCTATCAGAATGATTTTCTTTATTTGGTACTGAATTAGACCTCACAAAGCAAAAAGGAAGAATGGGGCAGAACTCCATTTCTCCAAAGCGTTCACTTTTAAATTCAAATGAATGGCTCAATAATATGTTTTCATGTTTCATTTGATTCATTTTGAAATATTTCAGTTGTTTCTCATTTTCGCTTCAAGCTAGTATATGCCCAAAAGGGAAAAAAAAAAAAAACTAAAAAAAAAAAAGCAAACAAAACTTAGGCCTCCAAAAAGAATTTCATGTTTTTCCTCAGGAGAGTATTAAAAGAGTCAGGGTCTTTTCAAAATGTTCTGTTTGGCTAAGTTATCATAGTTTCTTTCCTTTATATTTAAAACATAAAATTAATCCTAATCATCTTCAATTTAATAACTTGTTTTTCATATTTTATCACTATCTAAAAATTGCCTTTCCCCCCTCCCCCACGAGGAGACTGTGATAATCTCAAATGTGATTTTACTATGTCTTAGGGCTATTGTTTACTAGAAAATACAGCTCCAATTTAAAACGCATGTCAGTAGAAAAATCAATTTAATAGAAGAAAATTAATTTCATTGGCAAATCTTTCAGGAAAGCAATTGATCCATAAAGTGAGCTAAATCTATACTAAGAAGAGAATTGAGTTCATCATATATTTTTCACCTAAGAAGAACTTATCAATATACTCAAGTTCATGATAAATATTCCCTGGGATGATTCCACCAAACAAATAATAGAATTGAAACCTCTGAGTCTAGCACTGCTGAGAAATTATAAATAAGCACAAGATTGTCAATAATGGCTTCAGAAGGACGAGAAGATTAGACTGATTTGTGCTGAGAGGTATTTCAGGTGTAAGGTTTTTACTGTGGGTTTGCAGTTTATTTACAAACATAGATGTAGATTTTCTTGACAAATTTTCACAATTTATGATTTAAAATAATATGAGACACTGCACCAACTTGTTGCTAATGAGCAAAAGCACCAAATCATTTCTTGTCTTTCGTTTGAAATGACAGCCATACCTATCAATCATAATGACGCAGAAAATTCCTAGGGAAAGCCACAACCACCCTGGTATGAGGTTAGGGGAGATAATACATAACCAAATTCAGCATGATTAAAACATGAGATATACCCATGATGGCTTCAGCCTTTGAGAATAAAAGGAAATGAAAACACAATTACTAGGGAAACCAGTTATATGTATCTACTCTTGCAGCAATGTCTACCAGCTAATTTAATTCTCAAATAGTTCTATAATTTGCCATGGAATCAAGGATAGTGTGAATTAACTGAAAAGAGAAAACAGTAAAGGAAAAGTTGTATAACTTGATTTAGATTAACAAAGGTGTTACTCTGCTGAAGGGATTTGATACTGTTTTCTTTGCAGAAATTTAAAAAATAGTTTCTATTTTTAAAACAATGTGAATTTGAGCCTTAATATTTGCTCCATTAAAAGAAAACAAAATAAATAAATAAAACAAAAACAGCAAGAATGCTGGAATCTCATTGTGATGGTTTCCGTGTTAAATGAGTAAGACCCTCTCCAAAGATTCTCAAATAGTGGAGTTGCCCTGGGAGGCAGCATTTGTAAGCTGGGGAGCTGTCCAAAAACATGAAGTACACGCTCTATTCTGATGATCGATAAAAAATGCCATCTGCCTCACTGCCCACACAGGGCACTAAGCACTGAGGGTTCATAGTAAATGAATCTAGGCCCAAAGGTGCTCAGTGCTCAGACTGTTTCATTGCCAAATGCACCAGGCAGGTGTCCGGGGCAGGAGTCATTTCCCAGAATCAGAAACATATTTTCTCTGGACCATTTCGAGCTTCTTCTACCAGGAAAAGAACAATCAAAAGTTGGTAGGGGTTTTGCTTAAGAGCTAGTATGATTTATCCCATTAGATGGAAGCAGTCTTGCTGGAGATTCTGTGGGTATAAGAGGAATCTGGGGGACAGGTTAGCAGGTGTCTCTTGTAATGTTGTCTAGGCTGTACTGGCAAAGGTTGAGACCCCTCAGAAAAAAAGGTTCAGACCCAAGAAGAATTCAGACCTGCTGAAATGCTGGCTGAAGGCAAGAACAACTTGAAACAGGAAATGAATGGGGAAAGACTCAGTGTAGTTTATGACCTTGTGATTAGGTAAACAGGGTATCTTGACCAAACCTCTATTTTCTTACATACTGTTGGGATATCTAGAGACTGATGAATTCTTCCTATTTATCCTTTCAATTAATACTATTAACTTTTTCTTTGTCTCCCCCCTCCTTTTTGAGGGGTTTCTTTTCTATATGTATGATATATTAATTGCAATAAAAATATTCATTTGATTCAGAAGTTGCAAAACATTTAAATGGAGTATGATGGGACAAGACGAAAAATGAGCATTATCCATGACTGTGAACTCAAAGAATAGGGTTCCCATGACATCACCTCTGGATCCAGTAACTACCGGTCTGTGTTATCTCCAGTGAAGAAGGAAGTGTTTGTGGTTATACATGGTAGAACTAGAGCAAAGCTGTCAAGGACCTACCTGGATGTACAGATGTTTACATCTATACGATAAAGGAGAGATTTCTAGAAGGCATCTCTAGAATGTTGGCCTGTACCTTTCACTCTTCTCCCTTTTCTGGGAAGAGCTCCCAGAATCTAAGGGGGAACCTCTGAACACCAAATGTGGTCTGGATTTTTCAGAAGCGACTGGTCATAAAATAGCTATCTGTGTGTGTGTGTTAGTTGCTCAGTCGTGGCTGACTCTTTGAGACCCCATGGTCTTCTCTAAGCAAGACCATGGAATTCTCTAAGCAAGAATACTGGAGTGGGTTGCCATTCCCTTCTCCGGGGGATCTTCCCAACCCAGGGGTTGAACCCAGGTCTCCTGCATCGCAGGCAGATTCTTTGCCATCTGAGCTACAAGGGAAGCCCAAAATAGCTACCTGACTTAAGTTAATGCCAATGTATATATATATACATTATATTGTATATTGTATATAATTGGCATTATATATATAATATATTTAAAATATATAAATATATATATATATATTTTTTTTTTGCCAAAAAGAAAAAAAAATGGGAACAAGAAACTAAAAGAGACTTAAAGTCATTGGATCTGGGTTATGTAAATGACAGAAAAAACCCATAAAATCTTGCTTACAAGCAGAGCTTTGTGGTTGCCACCTGGCCCAACCCTCAGTTATTCAAATCTTCCTTAATGTCATGAAGTACCATTGCATTTTCCAAATAAATTCCTGTCTTGTTTAAGCAAACCAAAGTCAGTTAGTTGAAATCAGTGCTTCACAAACTAAGGCTAAGAAATGAAAATAAGAAAAATTTCATTTGGAATTGCCTCTGTGGCTTAAAAAAAAAGAGTGGGGGTCAGTTTTCTTTAATGGTATTTAATTTTAGGAAAATGTATATTCTCATCATTTGACTCTATTACCCTTCAAAGGAATCTTGAATCCCAAGACACACCCCCAAATCCTCTGTCTTACTGGATCAGTGATCAAGTCTCAGTCCTCATCTCATGAACTTTTCAGTAGCATTATGCAGGATTGAACACACATTCTTTCCCTTGAAATTCCTTTCTAGAAACCCAAAACCCCATCCTTAGCACTCTTCCAATTTTCCTCCTAGTTCACTACTCACTCTTGCTGGCTTCTTGCCCCCCCCCCCAACCCCCACTTTACCTCCAGGTTATTAACCTTAGTACCACTGACATCTGGGGTCAGATAATTCTTCATCATGGGAGAATGTTCTGTGCATTGTAGGATGCTTAGTAGACTCTCTGGCCTTTGTCCCCTAGTTACTAGTAGCACCCTACCCTCCTCCCTCCTGTCAGTTGTGACAACTAAAAATGTGTCCAGACATTGCCAGATGTTACTGTGTTGAGAACCAAAGCTCTAAATGTTTCAACATCCCAAAGATCTGTACTGAGCCCTCTTCTCCATCTTCACCCACTCCGTTGATCACCTCAACTAGCCTCAAAAGTTTAAATGAGAGAGAGTTGCTTCAGTCGTGTCTGACTCTTTGCAACCCCATGGACTGTAGCCTGCCAGCCTCCTCTGTCTATAGAATTTTCCAGGTAAGAATACTGGAGAGGGTAGCCATTCCCTTCTCCAGGGGATCTTCCTGATCCAGGGATTGAACCCAAGTCTCTTGCATTGCAGGCAGATTCTTTGCCATCTGAGCCACCAGGGAAGCCCCACTGAAATTCTAATATTCCCAAATTAATGTATCCAGCCAGACCTATCACTCTCCTATCTTACAAAGGCATCAATGACTCACTGCATGAAGTATGGATTCCAAACTCATGATTTTCATCCTAAATGTGCACCTTCCTCAGTCTTTCCCGCTTAGTCAAATGGAATCAATATCTAATCTTTCTAAAATTAAGAACCTGCTTCATCCTTGAATCCTCTTTCTCCCACATACCACATTAATGTTAGGAACAAGACTTATTTGATCAGATATTAAATGGTACCCTGCATCTGATCACTTGGTATATTATTATCACCCAGTCCAAGCTACTATCTACTTTCATATGGGCAACTGACATAATCTCCCAGCTCTTTTCACTTCTTCACTCTTGTTCCTCATAATATTATCCCAAAGCATGCAAGGGATCTTTTAAAATGTCATCAGTTCAGTTCAGTCACTCAGTCGTGTCCGACTCTTTGCGACCCCATGAATCGCAGCACGCCAGGCCTCCCTGTCCATCACCAACTCCCGGAGTTTACTCAAACTCATGCCCATCGAGTTGGTGATGTCATCCAGCCATCTCATCCTCTGTCGTCCCCTTCTCCTCCTACCTTCAATCTTTCCCAGCATCAGGGTCTTTTCCAATGAGTCAACTCTTCTCATGAGGTGACCAAAGTATTGAAGTTTCAGCTTCAACATCAGTCATTCCAGTGAACACCCAGGACTGATCTCCTTTAGGATGGACTGGTTGGATCTCCTTGCAGTCCAAGGAACTCTCAAGAGTCTTCTCCAACACCACATACAGTTCCTCAAATTAACATCCTACAAGGGCATCCCATCACAGTTTTAAGAAAAGGCAAATTCTTCGCTTTAAAGGACTCACCTGATCTGACTCCTGCCTACCTCTTTCTCTACCCACCATCTCCCCTTTCCCTTATTCACTTCACTCATTCTGCCATTTCAACCTTCTTGCCATTCTATAAGCCAACCACATTCCTACCTGTGGCATTTATACTTGGTATTTCTTCTGTTGGAATGTTGTCCCCCAGATCATCACATCATTGCTTTCCTGACATCATTCAGATATCTGCTCAAATATACTTCCAACAGAGAAGATTTCTTGTCACTGCCCCTCGGCCAACATTTTCTCTCTGAAATATTTTATCCTTAACACTTAGCATTTCCTGAAACTATATAACTAAGTCTCAGACAAAGTTGCTTTTAGCAATGCCAGTTTTCAGATCAGATTTTATTCTCTACAGATGGCATTATGGTAGTCCTTCTTTTAAGAGAGAGAAAAGAGAAATGTAAGTATATGACAGATATTTTATGTAGGTTACTTCTCAATTACAGTTAACACTTAAAGCCCTAGAGGTATGTTTGTAGGTCTTACATTCAGTTCAGTTCAGTTCAGTCACTAAGTCGTGTCCAACTCTTTGCGACCCCAAGGACTGCAGCACGCCAGGCTTCCCTGACCATCACCAACTCCCGGAGTTTACTCAAACTCATGTCCATCGAGTCCGTGATGCCATTCAACCATCACATCCTCTGTCATCCCCTTCTCCTCCTGCCCCCAATATTTCCCAGCATCAGGGTCTCTTCCAATGAGTCAGTTCTTCGCATCAGGTGGCCAAAGTGTTGGAGTTTCAGCTTCAGCATCAGTCCTTCCAATGAATATTCAGGACTGATTTCCTTTAGGATGGACTGGTTGGATCTCCTTGCAATCCAAGGGACTCTCAAGAGTCTTCTCCAATACCACAGTTCAAAAGCAGATCTTACATTAAGGAGCCAAATCTTACATTAAGAAAATAAAATAGGTTTCAGCTTGGGTGCCCTGATGTTGCGAGTGAATGACTAGAATGTAATATTGGCAAGAATTCTAAGGCCATGTTCAGGCTTGGTAGGAAAGAGTCTTGTGGCTGACTAGCACTGCTTTTCCTAACATGGGAGGGAAGAGTGATGGTAAGCGTACCACATGTTTGCCCATCCTTTGACTAAGCCCTCTGATTCTTTTGTCGGCTCATTTTGGGGCAGCTTAAACTCACTGGCATCCTCGTCAACTTAAAACAGGAGACATATGAAACTCAATCTTTAGTAAAAGATTTGATGGGGGCAGGGAGAGCTAAAAGATATGCTGAAACCATCAGTAGGTGCAATCACCCCTATACCTTTTTTTTTAACCCCTATACCTTTTAACTCTTGTAAATAGAGAAAGGAGATAATGGCAAACAGGAGAAAAGGGAATGAATTCAAAGATCTTTTTCATAAGAGAATGTGACTATTTTACTTTCCTTGCTCTTTAAGAAAAGCCAGATTCAAGGATGAAATTATGAGATACAATGTTGAATATTAAGCAACAGGCCTGGAAAAACTGAAGATAAGGAGAAAAAGGGGAAAGGGAGGGAAAGGATAAAAAAAAAGGTCCCTCTACAACAAAAAGTTTTCCAATTATCCAAACTCCTCTCCCCAGGCTTCAGAAAGGTCAACTGATAGCCCTTGGCTCCTAACATGTAACTGTATCCCATTCCTCTTTTGATCTTCTCACCGAGAGGGATTTAACTGCCCTCTTCTTGATTCATTAGATGGTCACTTCAAAGAGACGCCAGAGAGGCATCACTTGCCCAAACAACTCCTCTTTCTTAGTAAATCTAGGCAGAAAGCCAAAAGCAATTTATCCTAAATTTCACAGTTTATCGTCTTTGGTCCCTGTCAGTGACCTCAGCCTACAGTATTGATTACCCTTTCTGCCTCCCAATATGAATCTTCTAGATGATCAATCAGTTCTCAGAACAAGGAAAGAGTTCTCCAATCTAATACTGAAGAGGTCCTAAGATCCACAATATGTCCAAGGAAAAAACCAAATAACCTAGTAAACTCACAATAACTCTGACATCATTTACATCTCATTTCTTACCCAAAAGTCAAATGGGATCATTCAAAGAGTATTAACATTCAGTTTTAACAGTGCTTCCTTCAAGATGAAGTTGGGTACTCAATTCAGCAACAAATGGACTAAAATATTTTATTTAAATTAATAAATGTCTCTAACCACTCTAATGTAAATAAGACTTGTGCAGTCCCTGTGAAAAGACAACATGAAAATCCATGAGTTTTCATGGATCTTTAAAAAAGACTTTAATGAATAAATGGACAAATGGCAAGTAAGAAAAATGACCAATGAATATGGAGAAATGTTCAACATCACCAGTAAAGAAAGAAATGCCAGTTAAAAGAACAATAAAATACAACATTCTCACCTCAAGTATGAAAGATAAAACTCTGAAAATACGCACTGTTGGTAACAGGGCAGTAAAATTGGCATTCCTCTCTTAAAAAACAGCACAGTGCCTGCCACATTCATTAAGTCAGCCCCAACAGTTTACAAGGTGCCTAGATATAGCAAGCTTCTGTTAAGTATTTGCTGAATGAATAGATGAAATAAGTCCATGGATACTCTGCTGGTGGGAGCATCCTGAACAAAATTTGGAGGGACAATTTGATAATAAGTATTACAATGCACATTTAACAGTCATACTTTTGATACTGTAATTCTTGTAGAAATCCACTCTAAAGAAATTCTTTAAAAATGCAAACATCCTATGCAAAAATGTTTGTCACATTATTCAAACATCAAAAAAGTATAAACAAGCCAAGGATCCAAAATTAGGTAAATGATAGTAAATGGATGACCCAATTCTCTACACAGAATAGTTCATGATAATTAAAACAGTATCTACAAAATGTTTAAAAATGTGGGGAAAGGTTTATAACATGTTAAGCAAAAAAATATTACAAATGAAGTGCAGAAATTTATATAGTAGAAAAATTGAACAGAAAGGTAAAGTTTAACAGTAATTTTTCTATGGACTGTGATGATAGAAAGTTTTCTTTTCTTCTATCCCTATAAATATTTCAGTATTTTCCTATAAGGGTTATAGAATATTTTTACAATTTTTGTAAAAATTAAAATTCTATATTAACAGAATAGGAAGATCACTTTCTGAGGAGGGTTATCCAGTCATGTACCCCAAATAACATTAAGAGGACGAGTACCCACAACCCTCACTGCCCGTGAGGTTTCTCACTGCCCATCACATTGGGGTTTCTCTTCTCATTTCTTTTCCATTCTCATGTTTGACAATATTCAGGATCAGTTCAGTTCACTTCAGTCGCTCAGTCATGTCCAACTCTTTGTGAACCCATGGATTGCAGCATGCCAGGCCTCCCTGTCCATCACCAACTCCCAGAGGTTACTCAAACTCATGTCCCTTGAGCTGGTGATACCATGCAACCATCTCATCCTCTGTCGTCCCCAACTCCTCCTGCCCTCAATCTTTCCCAGCATCAGGGTCTTTTCAAATGAGTCAGCTCTTCGCATCAGGTGGCCAAAGTATTGAGTTTCAGCTTCAACACCAGTCCTTCCAATGAATACTCAGGACTGATTTCCTTTAGGGTGGAATGGTTGGACTCCTTCCAGTCCAAGTGAATCTCAAGAGTCTTCTCCAACCCCACAGTTTAAAAGCATCAATTCTTTGACATTCAGCTTTCTTTATAGTCCAACTCTCACATCTATATATGACTACTGGAAAAACCATAGCCATGACCAAATGGAATTTTGTTGGCAAAGTAATGTCTCTGCTTTTTAATATGCTGTCTAGGTTGGTCATAACTTTCCTTCCAAGGAGTAAGTGTCTTAATTTCATGGACGCAGTCACCATCTTCAGTGATTTTGGAGCCCCCCAAAATAAAGTCTGCCATTGTTTCCCCATCTATTTGCCATGAAGTGATGGAATTGGATGCCATGATGTTAGTTTTCTGAACGTTGAGCTTTAAACCAATGTTTTCACCCTCCTCTTTCACTTTCATCAAGAGGCTCTTTAGTTCTTCTTCACTTTCTGCCATAAGTGTGGTATCATCTGCATATCTGAGGTTATTGACATTTCTCCCGGGAATCTTGATTCCAGCTTGTGCTTAATCTAGCTCAGCATTTTGCATGATTTACTCTGCATATAAGTTAAATAATCAGAGTGACAATATACAGCCTTGACACATTCCTTTTCCTATTTGGAACCAGTCTGTTGTTCCATGTCCAGTTCTAACTGTTGCTTCCTGACCTGCATACAGATTTCTCAAGAGGCAGGTCAGGTGGTCTGGTATTCCCATCTCTTTCAGAATTTTCTACAGTTTATTGTGATCCACACAGTCAAAGGCTTTGGCATAGTCAATAAAGTAGTAGTAGATGTTTTTCTGGAACTTTCTTGCCTTTTCTATGATCCAGCAGATGTTGGCAATTTGATCTCTGGTTCCTCTGCCTTTTCTAAAACCAGCTTGAACATCTGGAAGTTCACAGTTCACATACTATTGAAGCCTGGCTTGGAGAATTTTGAGCATTACTTGACTAGCATGTGAGATGAGTGCAATTGTGTGGTAGTTTGAGCATTCTTTGGCATTGTCTTTCTTTGGGATTGGAATGAAAACTGACCTTTTCCAGTCCTGTGGCCGGCCACTGCTGAGTTTTCCAAATTTGCCAGCGTATTGAGTGCAGCACTTTAAGAGCATCATCTTTTAGGATTTGAAACAGCTCAACTGGAATTCCATCACCTCCACTAGCTTTGTTTGTACTGCTGCTTCCCGAGGCCCACTTGACTTCACATTCCAGGATGTCTGGCTCTAGGTGAGTGCTCACACCATCGTGATTATCTGGGTCGTGAAGATCTTTTTTGTACAGTTCTTAGGTGTATTCTTGCTACCTCTTCTTAGTATCTTCTGCTTCTGTGGGGTCCATACCATTTCTGTCCTTTATTGAGCCCATCTTTGCATGAAATGTTCCCTTGCTATCTCTAGTTTTCTTGAAGAGATTTCTAGTCTTTCCCACTCTATTAGTTTTCCTCTATTTCTTTGCATTGATCACTGAGGAAGGCTTTCTTATCTCTCCTTGCTATTCTTTGGAACCCTGTATTCAAATGTGTATACCTTTCCTTTTCTCTTTTGGTTTTCACTTCTCTTCTTTTCGCAGCTATTTGTAAGGCCTCCTCAGACAGCTATTTTGCTTTTTTGTATTTCTTTTTCTTGCGGATAGTCTTGATCCCTGTCTCCCGTACAATGTCATGAACTTCTGTCCATAGTTCATCAGGCATGTTGTCTATCAGATCTAGTCTATCAGACATCCACCAGAGGGTCAACACCGAAATCAGATTGATTATATTCTTTGCAGCCAAAGAGGGAGAAGATCTATACTGTCAGCAGAAATACGACTGGGACCTGATTGTGGCTCAGATCATGAACTCCCTATTGCTAAATTCAGACTTAAATTGAAGAAAGTAGGGAAAACCACTAGACCATTCAGGTATGACCTAAATCAAATCCCTTATGATTATACGGCGGAATATTCCAGATAGACTTTTATGAATACTCATCAATAAGGCATTTTGATGATTAACAAGTTTTTTCTATTAAAGTTTATTAAATCTCAATCAAAATCCTTCTGCCACACCTTTAGCCATTTTCTATTCACCATTAATGAATATAGAGACAACTTATCAGTATTTTTGGTCAATTAAAATTGTCTATATTAAAATAATTTTTAATACCTTGGCATACAGTATATTTTTATTAACCTTAAAGAAGTTTTAGAAATAAGCCCTTTACATTTTCTTAAAGTTTTCTTTGGCATCTAAAACAATAATTATTCAGAGTAAATGAGATAACATGTATGAATAAGTGCTATGTAATTATAAACTGCTTTCAAATGGTTTTAAATTTCTTGTGCCATGCCATTTCTCACCTTTTATGTATTTCTGATGGAATTTCCCTTCCAATCTATGAACTGTTTCACTCATGTATGTTTTCCATAGTATATGCATTGTATATGCCCTTTATGAATTATATTGACTTTGTTTTTAAGTGTATGTTGTAAAGTGCCTTGAACACTACACAGGTAACTTAAAACACCAAAGAAAACAAAAGTTTAACAGGCCCTGTGACATGCAAACCAAACCACAATGAAATACCATTTTAACATCCAGCAGGGTGGCTATAGTATAAAGTGCAGATAAGAACAAGTATTGAAAAGGGTATAGAAAAATTAGGACTCATACATCACTAGTGGGAATGTAAAATGACCATCAGCTTTAGAAAACAATCTGATATTTCTTCAAAAGTTAAAATAAAGAATTAAAATATAACCCAACAATTCCACTCTTGGTATATATCCAAGTGGAGAAGGAAACGGCAACCCACTCCAGTATTCTTGCCTGGAGAATCCCATGGACAAGGAACTTGGCAGGCTACAGTTCATGGGATAGCAGGAGTCACAATAGCTATGACACGACTTAGCGACTAAGAGAAGAGAAATGAAAACATATATCCACACAAAAACTTGCAGACAAATGTTTATAGAAACATTACTAACAGCCAAAACATAGAAAACAACCCAAATGTCCACCTACTTCCAAATAGATAAACAAAATGTGCTATATCTATACAATGAATGTTTTCTGGCAATAAAATGGATAAATCTTGAAAACAGTATGCTAAGTGAAAGAAGCCAGTTACAAATACCACATATTGAATGATCCCATTTATATACAATTTTCAGGCAGGAAAATCTACACAGGCAACAAGTAAATTAGTGGAAACCTAGAGTTGAAAAAGCTGGCTTAAAACTCAACATTCAGAAAACTAAGATCATGGCTTCTGGTCACATCACTTCATGACAAATAGATGGGGAAACAATGGAAACAGTGAGAGATTTTATTTTGGGGGGCTCTGATATCACTGAAGATGGTGACTGCAGCCATGAAATTAAAAGACGATTGCTCCTTGGAAGAAAAGCTATGACCAACCTAGACAGCATATTAAATAGCAGAGACATTACTTTGCCAAGAAAGGTCTGTCTAGTCAAAGCTATGGTTTTTCCAGTAGTCATATATGGATGTGAGAGTTGGACTCTTGAGAAAGCTGAATGCCAGAGAATTGATGCTTTTGAACCATGGTGTTAGAGAAGACTCTTGAGAGTTCCTTGGACTGCAAGGAAATAAAACAAGTCAATCATAAAGGAAATCAGTCCTGAATATTCATTGGAAGGACTGATGCTGAAGCTGAAACTCCAACACTTTGGCCACCTGATGTGAAGAACTAACTCATGGGAAAAGACCCTGATGCTGGGAAAGATTGAAGGCAGGAGGAGAGGAGATGACAGAGGATGAGATGGTTGGATGGCATTACCGACATGATGGACATGAGTCTGAGCAAGCTCTGGGAGTTGGTGACAGACTGGGATGCTTGGCATGCTGCAGTCCACGGGGTCGCAAAGAGTTGGACACAACTGAGCAATTGAACTGAACTGAGGGCTGAAGGGAATTGTGGGAGATGGAAAGTGACTGCTAATGAGAATTGAGTTTGGGGGAATGATGAAATGTCTAAAATTGATTGTGGTGATGGCTACACACCTCCATGAATATAGTAAAAAATGTGGAATTATATAGCATGTATATTACATATCAATAAAGCTTTTTTTTAAAAAAATAACACCTATGATTTACTAATATATTAATATAATGTTGGGGAAAGAACTGTGGCAGTAACAAGTTATTCATGTCTTTTTACTAATATTTCTATGAATTTACACTAAAGAAATCATTTAAGGAAATGAAAGGCTATGTGAAGAAAGATTTTAACCACAGTATTTTACATTAGTTTCAACTTGGAAACAATTTAAATAACTAACAATGGATTTGGTATTATGGTTCATCACTATGACAAAATATTATTATCCATTAAAGTTACAAAATTATAATTAAGAATATTGTACAGAAATATAAAAAGTTCAAAAATAATCTTAGGTAGATATGGAAGTATGTAAAATCTAAAATAGATTTACTCATTTAAAAATACCTATCTTTATGAAAAGAGTTGAGGTGGTTGGATTATGGAAGATTTTTATTGCTGTCCTTTTGTCTTCTGTAGTAGTTTTCTTATATAATCCCTTTAATTTAAAAAAAATTTGAAATTGTTCTTGCTCTATTAAACCAGTGGTAAGCACAATAATACAATAAAATTTAAAAGTTCCCTGGAAATGCCGAATGAAAGACCATTGGGTACACGTGGAGGAGAATTTCAGGCACCTGTGTTTAAACTGTCACACAAAAGCAATCCTGAGATATTCGGGGCAACAAGTTGCTGACAAAAACTCCAGTCCATTAAGTGACTGACAGATACTCCAGCTATACATCTGGTAACTTCTTTGCCAGTGTTTATCTGTCATCACTCCTCAAGCACTAGAAACTTAAGATGTCATCCTTGGTCTCTTGGAGCTCACGCCTGAAGTTAAGTAATAGCATAATACTTAATTCATACGTAAGTAATAGGAGCATGCACAAAGATGCCATGCATGTGGTTTGCCAGGAAGTGGTATGTGGAGGCGGCAGGAAACCAAGGGCAGTCACAGCAGAGGTACACCAATCTTCCAGGCTATCACACTGTGCTTCCCCTCTCAGAAGGGTCTGACTTCCACATCACGGCTGCCCCCGTTAGGTGGACAGCAGGGTATACAAGAAATGACCTGAAGACAAAGCTACACTAATAGGACTTTTGTTTTTCAGTACATTGACTATATATATATATATACACACACATATATACACACATATATACTTGTGTATATATATATATACATTCACAGTGCCTCAGAGTGTGCAAGGCATCAGGGAACAAAATTCTTATGAGTAAAGTACAATCCAAATATTAAATAAGTTATGTTTTAAATGCCTGCATTTACTGGTGTAGAGGTACAAGTTCGTAGCCAGTTAGGAGCTGGGTTACACAGCAGCAGGTGAGTGAGGGACGCTTCGTCTGCATTTACAGCTGCCCCCCATCACTTGCATTACTGCCTGAGCTCCACCTCTTCTCAGATCAGCAGCGGCATGAGATTCTCATAGGAGCATGAACCCTACAGTGAACTACACATTCAAGGGACCTAGGTTGAACGCTCCTTATGAGAATCTAATGCCTGCTTCCATTTCTAACATCATATCTTTGTGAAGCAGGGTTTTCTCTAGTGACAGCAACCAAAATGAGATTACAGAGTAGACTGAATATAAACAACACACTTGGAATGTCTCCCATCACCTCCAGATGGGACCGTCTAGTTGCAGGAAAACAAGCTCTGGGCCCCCACTGATTCTGCATTATGTTGAGTTGTAAAATTATTTCATTATATATCACAATGCAATAATAATAGAAATAAAGTACACAATAAATGTAATGTGCTTGAATCATCCTAAAACTATCCCTATCCCTCCCCTCGGTCTGTAGGAAAAACTGTCTTCCACAAAACCAGCCCCTAGTGCCAAAAAAGTTGAGGTGTACTGGTGTACATGCCTCACTCCCAAAGCCTGACCTGTATCCTGTGTGACCATTTGTTAATGGATTATTTACTTTCTGACATATTCTTTCCCAAAGGACAGCTGACTCCATCGCATGGATTAAATCATTCCCTCCAGTAAGGAATTAACAAAATGAGTGTTCCCAAGTATTTATGACTTACATCCACTAAACACCGAATCATCTGTTGTTTTGAACTACCCAAGCATCTTATCCTTTCAACTAGTAGTTAGTAAAAATGAAGCAAAGCTTTGAGGCAGCTGAATTTAAGATCCCTCCCATATATCCTTTATTAAATGTATTGTTTTGTTCTTCATTATCAAGGTAAAATTTGCTTATATTGAATATTTTAAAATATCTATGAGTAGAAGGAAAAACAGGTAGTCACAGTCCCCCTATTAAGGAATGATTATCACACTATTTCAGGGCTTCCCTCATAGCTCAGTTGGTAAAGAATCCACCTGCAATGCAGGAGATCCCAGTTCGATTCCTGGGTTGGGAAGATCCGCTGGAGAAGGGACAGGCTACCCACTCCAGTATTCTGGGGCTTCCCTTGTGGCTCAGCTAGTAAAGAATCTGCCTGCAATGCGGGAGACCTGGGTTTGATCCCTGGGTTGGGAAGATCCCCTGGAGAAAAGAAAGGCTACCCACTCCAGTATTCTGGCCTGGAGAATTCCAGGGACTATAAAACCCATGGGGTCGCAAAGAGTTGGACATGACTGAGTGACAAAGTATTTCAGGATTTTATTCTAGGCTTTCTATCTATGTAAAATTTCTGTTGGTATCCTGTTTATTTCTTAAAGCAACATAGCTAGGAACATAGGGCACACACACTTCTGAAGTCTCCAGTCTTCAATGAGAGTTTGCATCTCCATGAAGCACAACCATGCTCCCCCACCTCCAGTCAATACCTGGGCTTCTGCAGGAAATAGAAAAATCACCCTGTGTCAATACACCAAGGGACCTTCCTCCACACTCCATCCCCCACTCCAACTTAAATTGCACCACTGCCCACCTGCTGTTACTCCTCTCTCCCTTACAGATGGGAGCCTCTTGGACAACGACACGAGCCACAGTCAAACCCAAATTTGCCACATTACATTTAACACTGCCCACTGGACACGAGCGGCGCTACCTCATCATCAGCTCCACAGCCAGGTCAGTTCCTCCAGCCTGGATTCCTCCCAGACCATCTCCCTGAGGTACCAGCTGACTTCAAAGCAGAACCTTCTGTACTAATAAAACGCCCACAGAAAACTGCTTCTACTGTCCCTCTAATTACTCTCATTACGCTTTGACACCAAGTGTGAGAAATCAGATAAACGCCACCTGCCTGCTCCTTAGCTCCAGAATTGCTACAGGCTTGGCCCCCCAGGACCAAGTCAAGCTCCTCCCTCGGTGGTTCCCCATTAATGGTCTCCTAAACTGACTTCCTGCCTTCCTTCCCTTCTTGCAGTTCTGTTTTAGAAGGTCAGCCTGGTTTCACTCTGAACCTGGAAGCCCTGCAGGACACTCCTGCTGGTGCCTGCCCCTCACCTCAATGCTTTACAAGTGTGGACAGGAGGCTTCACATGCTTTGTGTGAAGCAAAGTGAAGTGGAAGTCACTCAGTTGTGTCTGACTCTGCGACCCCATCAACTGTAGCCTGCCAAGCTCCTCTGTCCATGGAATTCTCCAGACCAGAATACTGGAGTGGGTAGCCATTCCCTTCTCCAGGGAATCTTTCCAACCCAGGAATCGAACCTACGTCTCCCACATTGCATGTGGATTCTTTAGCACCTGAGCCATCAGGGAAGCCCATGGCAAGCCTGTGGCTATTATCCCCAGAAGCCCCTGCTTGTCTAAGGAGGGAGAATCAAGAGGCCCAGGATATTAAGTAAAGCATCCTAAGTGCCTGATGTCAGGGCAAGGACATAAGCAGAGATAACTGCTCTCTTGCTTCCTGAACATTTGAACCTTGACATAAATATACAGAAATCATGAAAATTTGAATATTTTCCAAGCAAAGTTCAGAAAAGAGTTGAGCATATAATGTGTGGTCCCTGACTCCCAGATGTCTGTCTCTGTCACATCTGTTCTGGAACAAATCATTGCTGGTTCAACCTTTTGAATCATCCAGCAGCGTGTTTGTATACACCCCAAGAACACCAAGCAAATGTGAGTCTCTCCCTGTCTCATGACAAAAGCACTTAGGCTTTCCCTCCCTGCCACGGGAGCAACAATGCTGCCTTTCTTAGACACAGCCAGTAAATAAAGAGTAATGGCTGTTGCAGTGTCTCACCTAAATTATTAAGTCTGTCTTGAACGCACATCCCAAATGCCCGTAAAGTACAACAATTAAAGAATGAAAATGACCCTACATCAACTGCTAAATGGAAGATCTTTCACTTCTGAAAATTATCCTTTTTTCTCTCCCTTATTTTGCCATTTGTGTGAGATTGAAAAGATGCAAAATCCCTATGGTTACCATTGAGCCAGTCACTGGAAAGTTTAAGGATGTGATTGCTGAACATATTTTGGAAGGAAAGTGACCCACGCTCATCTTTAATTCAATGTATGATCAGTGTATCGATTTCACAAGCAATGTGTCTACTATCATTGAAACATTTATCCATTCAGTCAAAATACTGAATAATCACCTACTGAATCTTGTGTGATACAAAGATAACTAAGACAAGTCCAGGAGTCCAGCATCCCATAGAGAAAAAGAAGAAATAAATTCTTGAATTGTATTTGGATTGTATTCAAAGGAGAATACTAAGGGAATTAATGCAGTCCTAAAGGGCAGGGTAGTGTAAGATTCCTCAGGAATGGGCTACTTCTGAGGGAAAATAATACTGGATGCTTGAGAAATGAATAAGATTGAACCTAGCAAACCAGAAGGGACAGTGTGCGTAAAAGAACATACGCACTTGGCAGACGGCATGTATTTCAATGTGACTATGTGCCGCTCATGAAAGAGGCATGCAAGGACCAGGTGGTCAAGGCCCTTGCACACAGCCTTGCTAAAGAGACTGGTATTATACACACAATGGAGTATCACTCAGCCATAACAAAGAATGAAATACTGCCATTTGCGGCAACATGGATGGACCCAGAGGATATTAGCCGTAGTGATGTTAGTCAAACAGAAGAAACCAAATACTATATGGTATCACTTACATGTGGAATCTAAAATATAATACAAATGAATGTATGTCCAAAACGTAAACAGATTCACAGATATAGAGAAGAAACTTGTGGCTGCTCTTAGCTCATTGTGGGCAGGTAATTTTATCAACCTTAGCTTCAAAATAACACGCGTGTATGGGTGCTCAGTTACCCAGTCATCTCTGACTCTTTGTGACCCCATGGACTGTAGCCCACCAGGTTCCTCTGTCCATGGAATTTTCCAGGCAGGAATACTGGAGTGGTTGCCACTTCCTACTCCAAGGGATCTTCCTGACCCAAGGATTGAACCCGAGTCTCCTGCAACTCCTGCATAGGCAGGTGGATTCTTTATCACTGAGCCACCTGGGAAGCCCTCAGTAACAGGCATCTCCACTGTAACTTGAGGCCTTACCAAGTCGACCCATCTGCATTGCTATTCATTTCAAAGAATTCTCTAACACACCACTTGGCTTGCAATAATAGTATCAATAAACTTCTTATTGGCCCTGGGGTGTGTTGAAGAGCTTTATTGAAGAGAATGGGGATTATAGGCTCTCACCTCAAAAGGATATTCAGGAAGACTAGAGATCTAACCATCAGTAATGGGAGCCCACATTTTAGCCATTGTCCCTGTTGTCTAGTTGGTGCTATGATCTTCCTATTGGAGGAAGATCATATGAAGGGCTTCCTATGAAGCCCTACTGAACCAGTGAAGGTGCTCAGTCGTGTCTGACTTTTTGTGATCCCATGGACTGTAGCCTACCAGAATCCTCCATCCATGGAATTTTCCAGTCAAGAGTACTGCAGTGGGTTGTCATTTCCTTCTCCAGGGGATTTTCCTGACCCAGGGATTAAACCCAGGTCTCCTGCATTGCAGGCAGACGCTTTACCGTCTGAGCCACCAGGGAAGCCCCTTAGCCCTATTAATATCATTTAAATCCCCCTTTTACAGAGAAAAAGAAAAATGGAGAGGTAGAGTAACTTTCACTAGAGTTCAACCTATAGAATAGGAAGCCTAACTTTCTACTTTTCCTTACATCTGGTTGGGAAAACCCTCTAGCTATTGTAAAGTACAGTTGGCTCACACTAATTCTTGCTTCACCCAAGGATAAAACTTGGAAATATCTCCCAGGGTTAAATTATTTCTGCTCAATATTTAGCACTCCATTCCAACTTCTTCCAGAAAAACTGCCTGTGATAAAGCAGTTAATAGAGGGAGAATTCATATTGAAGTCCAAATATGACTATAAGCTGCAAAGACAAATAATACAAGATATGATTTTTTTCTCTCAAATAGAACAGTTAGAAAAGCATAGACCTTGGATTCAGAAAGGTTACTATTCACCCATTTGGGCAAGTTCATCATCTATAAAATGGAAATAACAGAGATCCTTCAAGAGTTTTGTGAGGATTAAACAAGATGAAATATTTAAAGTACTTTATAGAGCACTCAATAAATGGTTGTTAACACTTTTATTACCATCAATACTACTACTATTACTTTTACTACCACAGCAAAATATGGCACTAAAGTCAATGACCCAACTACAAGATAAGTTAATGGATTATACTACAGGGACTGAGAAATATTCTATTTGAAATTAAAGTCAGTCTCAGATCCAGGTATGTAATTTATACCTGGAGGAATAACTGTGGTCTTAGGAGAGAATAGAAGATTTAATTTGGGGACTACTCTAGCACTCAAAGGGGACAAGTCTTTACTAGTAGAGTTTCTGGATGATTAATATATGAAAAATGTTTTAACTATTGAATGATGGCAAAGAGCTTACTACCCTCCACGAGCTCTCATCAGCCCCCACCCCCAACTCTGAAAAAGGGAGAAAGAAAACAAACCCAGGTGTCATTGCTGGAAGCTATACGCCCTCAGATTCTGGCAGTAACAACAAAAGCATTTGTAATTTCCTGCCGTAAAGAAGACAATGCAGAATCCTCCGTCCACTTGAGTGAAATTTAAAATCTGGAGGTTGAAGAAATCACAGCTGCATTTTGATTGCTGGCATTCTGGGAAATATAGAGGCTGTGAAACTTACAAGGTGCATTCAATTCTTGGAGCATTCTTATTTAACTAGGATGTGCTTTTGAACTTCTTTTCCCCAAAACAAATGATTTAATCTTGACAGCTACTGTTGGAAAATCTCAGCTATGGATTGAGCTGAATGTCTGCTTCTTGCACCTGGAGAAATTTATTGGGTCCACTTCAGAGACAAAAGTTTATAGACTCATAGAAAAAGAAATTAATGTTTTGCAAGTGATTCCATAAGTAAACAACCTTAATTTAACATGTATTTCACCTACATCTACTAAAAATAGTCATCACACTACAAATAGCATTTCTGTACCATTCTGATGAGATAGGACATACTTTATATCTTTAAAGGAAGAAATATTACAGCAAGCAATAGTTATAAAACAAACTCAGGGTCATATAGCAAATTAGTGTTTGAAGTAGAAATAAAATTTGGATTTACCCTGCACTGCAATGACTATTCTTCATCTATTCTAGGTTGTTGGTGATGGGATGGTAGTGGGGAAGAATAAACAATATTCTCCTTCCTGTTCCTAAATAGGAAATCTTTGCCATCCTAAATCAAAATAGTGATATAACATGTTGTGAATCTGGACAGACTTTTTCTAAAACTGATTCTGATTTCGTAAGATAAAATCATATGAATTCTGAGTAAATGGGAATACCTGTGTATGTATCTCTTTAAGAAATGCTTGGATCATAAAATATAGCTTGTAAACTTAAAATTATTTGATTCATTGCCTAATATCCTCTGTGGGAAACTTTAGCCTTTTCTGTTTTAATTATTAGTTCTCTCTAAGCAATAATAACAAAAGAATTTTTTTCATTTGCTTTATTAACAACTTTCCTCATAGTTTAGTACTGACTCCCATTTGGAAACACTGATAATCCCAAATCTAAAGATAGAGATTCTCAAGGGCATACTAAGAAGTCCAACTAAAAGATTAGAATGAACCAGAAAAATCGAGATCATGGCATCAGCTAAGCACCAGCAGGTAAAAACAAGAGTGCAAAAGAAAAAAAAAAAAAGGTCAGTATCTCCCTTAAGGCTGAAATTACTGTTTTGCATAACTTATCTTTCCTCAGTAACTTCTTTAATTTGAATATAAAATTAGAAAGTACCCCATTATCACAAAACGTGTTTGATAGGGAAGTGGGAGAGTTCTTGTAGGAAAGAAGAAAGCCAAAACCTCACATCCTAACAAGGTCCATATTAAAGCTGAACCGTAAAGAGAAGGATTTAAACAATGTCCATAATAAGGATTAGATACAAAGTGTTTTCACTTACTTTGGCTAAATAATCTAAATTAAATTTATCTGACATCAATACAGCATTTTATTAGAGTAACCCATCTTCGAAGAACTCTATAAAAGCTTCATATTTCAAAAATACAAATTGTCACATTTATACTCCAAAGCCCTTATGATGAAAATAACCTATCTTGAGGAAGACTATTTTTAAATCTTCCGTTACTGAGAAAATTAAAAAAATAAACAGTGCTAATCCTTAGTTTTGTTCAACATAATTAAATGAACATATTCAGATTTTACATAGATATATACAATTCAGATTACATGATTTTAAAAATTTGAGATCAGCAGCCTTGCAGGTTACAATTGGAAGACACCTGATCCAACATGTCAGGCGCCAAACAATGACCCTTCACCAAAAATTCTTCTTTCATAGTTTAGCCCATCAATTCTGATCATCTAAATAGATTTCTCTCTTTCTCCACCTTCAACCCAAAACATGGGCTCTTGCTTTCAAGCTTACCTTCTTCTGGGATTACTGATCTCCTGTGTCGGCACTTCCAAATCTTGGGGACCGAAATTGACTGTCCATGTCTTGGGTTATAATGGTAGCAAGCACCCACGGTGCCAAAGGGTGGGGAGCCTGCAGCAAACATGATGGGTTCTCAGAAAAGCTGGAGAAGAAGGACCAGGTGGGAAGAGGGTGTACTTCCCCTGCTCCATCGTAGGAGCAACTGGTACAGAGCCACGGGGAGAAACTCCACCCAGCATGAATGAGTCAACGCTCGTTCCCTACACACAGTGGGCCAGACAGGTCTCACCACTTTACAGTAGTATGAGTGATGCTTTTTTTTCTTTTTTTACAAAAGGCAGGAGGAGAAGGGGGCACAAAGGAAGAGATGGTTGGATGGCATCACTGACTCAATGGACATGAATTTGAGCAAACTCCAGGAGACAGTGCTGCTGCTGCTGCTGCTGCTGCTAAGTGGCTTCAGTCGTGTCTGACTCTGTGTGATCCCATAGACGGCAGCCCACCAGGCGCCCCGTCCCTGGGATTCTCCAGGCAAGAACACTGGAGTGGGTTGCCATTTCCTTCTCCAGTGCATGAAAGTGCAAAGTGAAAGTGAAGTCACTCAGTCGAGTCTGACTCTTAGCGACCCCATGGACTGCAGCCTGCCAGCCTCCTCCATCCATGGGATTTTCCAGGCAAGTGTATTGGAGTGGGGTACCACTGCCTTCTCCAGGAGATAGTGAAGGACAGGGAAATCTGGGGTGCTGCAGTCCATGGGGTATCAGAGAGGTGAACATGATTTAGCAACTGAACAACAACAACAATATTCCTGAAGAGCTTCCTTTAATTTTCTTCTTTCAGGGGCTAGGAGAAGTGATCCTTTTGCTTTTTAAAGACATTTCCAGTTAAACATAGAAATGATTCTTTTTTAATTTTCAAGTTTTTGATTCAAAACAAAGTCCTCCTGTTCTTAGAATTAGTGATTCTGTTATATTTGTCTTCAACATGGGTTAAGGATTTTATTTTCAAATTTTGAAAGCTAATCTCCTCCCCTGCCTCCATAAAACAACCTTGAATGCAAACCCATACTATGAAAAAAAAATTACTGTATAATTATCTTAATGAGACTTCATGTTTGCATTGCATTTTTATCTGAAGAGCTCAAAGCATTTGGCTAACACAGTCTTACTAAGCTTCATGACACCCTGCTCAAGAATGTGATGGTAAGGATTACTACTACCACATTTAACAGGTGGGGAAACTGAGAGATTAGCACTTAAATGACTCAATTTGAGGCCATAATGCTAGCTGAAGGCACAGTTTGATTCAGGACTCTGACCTTGCTTTCCAAGGACAGACCTACCTGACTTACCGACAGAGAGCTTCATGTGGAAATGAGAATTCAATTCTCAGAAAGAATCTGTTCTTTTCTAAGACTTTACAGAACATAAAAATAAGACAAATAAAATTTATTTTATGTTTGCAAAATTATGGCACAGGTGAGAAAAATAGCACATGTGCTAACTCCAGTCACTTTATTCCTCTCCTTATCCTTTCCAAGGGCCACCATCATCTTCCCCATCAAGGGACCAGGTCACAGACGGTGCTCGCTCTCTCCATACAGAATATTTACTTAGCAGTGCATTTTTTTTCCACGCACTAGGGCAAAGAAGGTGTCGATGTTAGCCACTGTGTGCATGTTGTAAGACAAAGAGTGTGGGATTGTTCCACGAGAAAGGGAAAAAATCTCATATTGCCACCTCCAGAGGTTACCATTGTTAAATGCAGGGATGTATGAATATGCACAGGTAGTGATACCAGACACAATGTTCTCCAGCTTGTTTGATTGTTTTTTAATTTCCCAACATTCCTCAGTCATTGCCCTTTGTCAGTGCATGTACATCTACATCATTCTTTTAAGTGGCCACATATCCATATGGATATGTGCACAAGGACACATGAAAATTCACTTACTCAATCCCTTTTTACTGGACGTTTGGGTCCTTCCTTTGTTTTTCCACCTTATGCATGGTAATAAATAACCTTGCGTGTATAATTTCATGTAATTTTTAAATATTTCTTTTGGATCTACTACCTATTTTTTACATGATCCAGAACTCTTACTTATGTAAATACACACGCCACACTGATAGCGATTGAGTAAAGGGACGAAGTAGGTGATTAGTTAATCCCACTAAGAGACTATAAGTAGGAAAAATATGGGAGACCCCTGTATGTTAATGATTACTCAAGAAAGCAGGTTTGCTTAACCACAAAACCAAGTAGGCTTGCTCAGCAACAAAACCATGCAACAGAACCATGAGGCCCGCCCCCAGACAATCAAACAATGGTGGCCTGAGACCCACGTTGTGTCCAGTGAACATAATAAGTTAATGATCCCCAGGACATGCTCTCTGTACACATAAAATACAATAATGTGAGGACCTAGCTTGACCATGTAGGGACAAGCAAACCCTCCTGCACAACCCGGAGGAGGAGCTGATGACGGAAACATGATGTCTACTCAAGAAAGACAAGGAAGTTCTTCTCCCCCTCCCCACTTCTCCCTTGATTATAAAACTGTAGCACAGTAAATTCTCAGGATAGGGCACTCCCTTGCCCGCCTTCTTGTAAGCTTCACAAGCATCCTATTCTAATAAATCACTTCTTACTTATCACTTTGCTTCTCACTGAATTCTTTCCGTGCTGAGACATAAAGGACTGTGGTACCAGGAGTTCTTTGGAGCCCCCAGGGCATGCCTGCTCAGTCATGCCTGATTCTTTGTGACCCTATTGACTGTAGCCCACCAGGCTCCTGCCCATGGGATTTTCCAGGCAAGAGCACTGGAGTGGGTGGCCATTTCCTTCTCCGGGACCTCCTCCCAACTCAGGGATAGAACCCGAGTCTCTTGCGTCTCCTTGCATTGGCAGGCGGATTCTTGACCACTGAGCCACCTGAGAAGCCCAAAACACCACCAAACAGATTCAGCTCTATACACTGAGCTGCTGATTAAATTGTGACCCTGCAGCCTTGAACGGAAAACTCACTTTCCCTCTTTCCTCCTATCACTGCTTGGCAGAGGTCTTGGCTTTATCTGCAGGGATACTACCCTCTATCCACATGACCCCCAAAAGTGAACTGGAAAACATTCCATGTGGGGCAGATGGAAGGAGAGCCAGGTGATGCTGTAAGAAAATAATTTACAATGACCCATCTATGACTCACAGCCTACATTCTCCAAGGCCTTAGTTCCACAGAAATCCAAAAACTGGCTCTTTACCAATAGATGGAGTGGTGGGTCCTATGTTTTGGAACACAAAGTATTTTACCAGTAAGACTTAGATCATCTGCCTAAGTTTGAGTGCTCATATGACTGGATACTCTGAGACTCTGCTCCCTCAGACCACACGGGAGATTCAGGGTCATATGAAATTCAATACTGAAATCATTTCAAGGTTTTGGATTGCCCATAAAGTGAGAGCCCAAAGGAGTGCTTTCCTCCTTCGTTTCTAGTGGAATTTACACTAGTGTCACATCTATTCCCACATAGATATCCTATCTGTCATCTTACATCCCAATAAAGTACACAGGTGACAGGGATTTCTATTTTAAAAACTGATGAAGGAAAAGAAAGCAATAGACTTAGAGCCACAAGAAAAATTTAAAACATAAGTAGGTCACCATCACTTTTTTCCTGTTAGTTCATTTATCTATTTACTTACTAAATATGTACTGCAAGCAAACAATGTGAGTAAGACACAATTTCTGCTTTAAAGGAGCAGACAGTATAGTCAGGACCATAGATGAACAAGACAGGCAAAAAAAAAAAAAAAAAAAAAAGAAAAATTAACATTCTGGAAGTTCAGTAAAGGGTTCCTGTAAACTTTCATAGCTAACTACACAGAGAAGCAAAACAAAACAAAACTGTCTTGCCAACAGAATGAAGTACAGTGTTTTTGGTCATCTGAAGCCTAAAAGATTCTGAAAAACCTTAGCTCTTCTCATTAAAAAAGTGAATAAGCTGAGACATGAATATTCTTGTCATATTCCAATTCTATGTGTTTCCGTCCCTTCTTAAAATATTGTTGTATTCTCTAAGTACAGGAACCAAGTAATTGTGCTCTTCGAGAAGAAAAAAAATGTTTCAATGTAGTCATTTATTAAGGGATTTCTCCCCCAAAGGTACACACTACAGTGGGAAGATGAGGTAGTTCTGAAGAGGTTTTATAAAATTAATACGGGTTTTAGAATATACACATTAGGCTCACTCTTTAAATGCTTATCTCACAGTAAATTTCATGCATGCCTTCTAGGTGTCCTGAGTTTATAAAACACAACAGGATAAGCAACTAGGTCAAAATCCTGTTACCACCTAAATAGATCTGCTCAATAATCCAGCAATGTGAACGCATGCTTAGTCGCTCATTTGTGTCTGACTCTTTGCGGCCCCATGGACTATAGTCCATCAGGTGCTCCTGTCCATGGACTTTTCCAGGCAAGAATACTGGAATGGGTTGCCATTTCTTACTCCAGGTAGTCTTCCCAATCCAGGGATTCAATCCAGGTCTCCTGGCATCTCCTGCATTAGCAGTCTTTACCACTGCGCCACCTGGGAAGCACAATCCAGCAATATTGGAATCTACCGGCCACTAGCAACACACACAACACGAGAGAGAGAAATCTTAATGTCTCTGTCAAATCCACAAAGGCCAAAACAACCCCTACCAGACTGTCCTACTCCAAGTATGCACCTCCAAAGAGTCAAGAATTAGAGTCTTTGTTCTAATTGCTGCCATAATTTTGCTACATAATCTAAAAGGAGAGGAAACTGCTGATATTTCTTCTATGAAGGGATGGTAAAAGATTGGCGTGGTACAAACTCTCCAATTTTAATAAAGGAAACTAATTATTTATTTAGCATGTGCTATGTACCAGGGGCTTCCCAGAACCCACCTGACAATACAGGAGGGATGCTGGTTCAATCCCCGGTTCAGGAAGATTCCCTGGATGCCCTGGGCAAAGGAAATGGCAACCCCCTCCAGTATTCTTGCCTGGGAAATCCCACGGACAGAGGAAGCCTGGCAGGATACAGTCCACTGGACTACAAAAAAGTTGGACATGACTGAACGACTAAACAACAACAACGTACCCAGACACTGAGCTAAATGCTTTCCAGATGCTGCTCTCAATTCTAGATTCAGGAGATAAGCCTCATTCTTACCACATAACATGAGAAAGTAGGAGTAGGTCCACAAAGGAAAAATGAGTACTATTACTAGACAAAGGGGAAATGTGGACAAAGGACACCGTGTGAGAAAGCATACTGAGGCCCACCATAAACGTTCTCACACTCAGACAGGAGACAGAGGTCGTCAGCTTCCGACTTTGCTGTTTCAGCTTCCCTGTGCCACTCATGGCTTCTGACCACTGAAGGCACCTCTCCGCACACTTCACCGCCTCTATCATTTGCTTCTGCATCCGCAGTGCTTTCCATGGCCCCACTGCGGGGCAGGAGGACGCAGTGCAGTGGCCTTTTGACATTGCACCTGGGGCTGACTGGGATTCTTTAAAGCTCCCTGATCCTACTACGTAGCCAGGGTAGAGACTCCCTGGAGTATAAAAGACTTTGGTCTTCACCATCGACACACACAAATAGCGCTTAACTCTCAGTATCTGCTTGTGCGTACTAAGTTGCTTCAGTCATGTCTGACTGTGACCTTGTGGACAGTAGCCTGCAAGGCTCCTCTGTCCATGAGATTCTCCAGGCAAGAATACTGGAGTGTTTTGCCATGTCCTCCTCCACGGGATCGTCCTGGCCCAGCGATGGAACCTGAATCTCTTACATCTCCTGCATTGGCAGGTGGGTTCTTTACCACTAGCATCTAGTCTAATAATCTGTGTTCTGAAAAACAGATCTGAGATGGTTGCTTCCCTTTTCAGAAACTGATCCACAAAGTTTGTAGGGTGATGGAGCAACATCCATAAATTAAATACTGGACTCAACAGTACTCTTTTGCCCCCCTCATTATGTCTTTGCACCAGATCAATTCAGTACTAGACAGAAGGACAGAAGTGGACTTAGTTTTTATTTCTTAGATTTTTAGGGGGTGAGGAGGAGAAACAAATAATGGAGCCTTGTTTGACACAAGGGAAATTGTTAGAGTTCCCATGTACCTATCGGTTATATTGTTGGAATATACCAAATGCCTTCTCAATCCCACTTCTGCCCTATCAGAGGATTCTGAGATAATTTAAAGGGACCAAGTTCCTCTATACCACTGTCTTTCTAAAACAGCATGACAGCAGCGTGCATGCGTGCTAAGTCACTTCAGTCATGTCCGACTCTGCAACCACAGGCTCCTCTGCCCATGGGATTCTCATGACGGTACGGCACCCTACAAAAGACGATAGCCAGGGAGGCCACATGCTTTGGTGGAATGTAGAACTCAAATCCCTGATCCAACACTGACTACCTCTAGGTAATCAGCTTAAGACAGTTAACCTGAGCCTAATTTTTATCACCCATAAAATGGAGACAATAAATAACCTTTCTCAAAGGCTCCTGAAGGCTTTAGAAATAACACACAGAAAGCATCTGACAGGTAATCAGTTGTCAATAAATGTTAGCTATTACATTCGGGAAAGACATTTTCTTTTAAAATCCAGTCTTGAAGATTAGTGCTAAATGAAGAAAGTTAGAGTCTTCCTGGATTGTAAATACCAAGAGAGTAGGACAGTAAATGAAAATGAATATTCAAAGGAAATATCAAATGGGGTTTCCAAATCAAGAATGTCTACTGTTCAAACAAATAGTTTTTGAATTTAAATATATAAATTATGGCTAATTGAGTATAAGAAGGACTTTCCTGGTGGTCCAGTGAGGTTCATTAAGAATCCACCTGCCAATGCAAGGGACATGGGTTCAATCTCTAGTCCTGGAAGATTCCAAATGCCATGGGACAACAAAACCCATACTCCACAATTGCTGAGCTCGCGCACATCAACCACTGAAGTCCACGCCCCCTACAGCCCATGCTTGGCAACAGGAGAAGCCACTGCAATGAGAAGCCTGCATACATCAACTACAGAGAAGCCCCTGCTCCCTGCAACCAGAGAAAGCCTGCATGCAGCAACAAAGATCCAGCCCAGCTAAAAATAAAATAAATCAAAAATTTTAAATAAGTAAAATAAATGAGTATAAGATAGGCTCGAAGATGTATTCTCTAATGTGGGAAATATAGCCAATAGTTTGTAATAACTGTAAATGGAAAGTAACCTTTAAAATTGTATAAAAATTTTAAAAAAATTTTTTAAGAAACACTATTAAATGTTAGAGGCAAACTGATCATCATAAACACAGAGGATTTTTAGGGCAGTAAAATTATTCTGTAAGATACTTTAATCATGGATATATATCATTATACATGTGTGCAAACCCATAGAATGTACAACACCAAGCACGAACTAAGGCAATCTGTGGATTCTGGGTGATCACGAGGTATCAGAGTAGGTTCATCAATTGTAGCAAATGTCCCCCTCCAGTGGGGGATGCTGGCAGTGGGGAAGGAGGCAGTGCATGTGGGAGGGCAGCAGGTTAATGAGAAACCTCTCTATCTTCCCCTTGATTTTAATGTGAACCTAAAATTTCTCTAAAAATCAGTCTGGAAAAAAGGTTTGGTACTAAAAGCTGTTACATGTCAGAGGCAAATATGCAATTAATTATAGTTAAAAAAATAAGAATAGGGTTCATTAAATGACCAGTAACCAATTTCCTAGGTGAAACTTTTGTTAAAGCTCCCACAGCTTTAGTGACCGAGGCTATCTTCATGTGAGTTTATCAAGGAAGTGTTTCATTATGATTAAACATCTAAATGTTTAACTTCCTAAGTATAATCGATCAGTTATGTATATAGCCCGTTGAAAAATGCCAAATTTCTCCCTAAAACCATCTCTTTTTAATAGTTCACGGTTAAAGGCTCTCCTTTGCAGTAAGTCACTAAACTGGGACAGCAGCTTCTAAAGATCTGTAAACAAGATAAAAATAATAATCATACCAACCTCACAGTGCAATTCTGAAAAACCAGATTAGATAACATAGATGAGAGGGCTTTACAAATGATAATGCACCATGTACATGTTGTGTTTTTGCAGCTGCTGCTGCCACAACTGCTGACTAAAAGGAGTTTATCCCTGGTCATAAGGAGCACTTGTCCTCATTAGAGACACTGGGTGTGATTGACAAATATTATATAAACAGTTCTAGATTCAGAGGAGGACAAGAAGGTGGAATGATCGAGGAAGTAACACCTTGAAGGAGGCAGGATGAGGGCTTCCACCTCTCCGATGGGCAAGAGTTGGATAGAGAAGCAGCAGATGAGTACCATGGACAGGCAGTGTGAAAAAGTAGCACAGAATATTCACGAATAATAGGAAGCCATGAGGCGCACAGTCTGTGCCAGCGAGCTGGGTGTGAGATAAAGCTAGAAAGGAAGGTGGGCACAGATGGTCGAGGGTCGATGCCTAGAATGTCCAGAGTCCTTTCAAGACAGACCGACCCTACACCTACTCTTATTCACTGAGTATGTATATTACTTATATTCAATGTTTTCATATATCAAGCTCTAAAACTCATCAAAAAGGTCCATGAATCTCACTGAGGGTTCTTACACCACTTCTGTTCATTCTGCAGCAGGTCAGAGACAGAAAGGGAAGAGCAGGAAGTCGGCTAAAGGCAGCCGCAAACCCTGGCAGCATGCCCAGCCTGGAGGCAGTTCAGCAGACAGGAAGGGAAGGCAAGAAGGGAGCCATGGAGGCTGCAGGCAGGTTGGAGCGGAGACCAGGGAAAGGCAGGAAGACAAATGACTGTAACCACCAATTTGCAGGGCTGTGAAACCTGAGCTTTTCTGGATCCGCCTTCCTGGAGAGTCCTCTGGCTCCGAAACTTTGGGAAGGAAAACTGATACCCATAAATAACTGGCTGTGTAACTGCAGAGTGGGATGAACGCTTCATCTTGATTAAAGGCAAAGTGGTTTTTCTGACAAAGAAAAACTGTGACTGGCTGACTCTGCAGAGAGGTTACCTACACGGTTACACGTGGGAGTTCGAGAAAATTGCAAGATGCATGTTGTAAAAAGATTTGTGGAGCATTAGGAGCTGGGTGGGGAGAGGCAAACAAAATACAGTCCTGTCAACAAGGGGTAAAGACGAGACTTGACATCTTATGTTCCCTCAAATAGATAGGAGGTCAAGCTGGACCTGCTTTCCTTTGAGACTATGGTCTCAAAATGAATCAAATGGTTGGCTGAACCATCATTAACCAACCACAAATAGCCACTGTTTTCAGTAATGCCATGGTCAATGCTCATCTGGGTCCAACCCAAACCCTGAGACCTCCTAACAACGCAATTCAGTCCTCACATGGACCATCAACTTAAACTACAGGCTCAAGGGAGGGGCCAGGACAACTAATAAGCTGAGTTAATAAGTGAATCCAAATATGTTAACAAAATAATAAAATAAATCACTATTGCTCACTAAATGAAATCCAAGTGTAACCGTCTCTATCAAAGGGAGTAAAGATTTTTTTCAAACACTTGTGAACCTTTTAAAATAGAAGCCAAATCTGCAAGCATCCTAAAGCGACTCAACCAGGATAAAAGTGGCAGTGAAAATATTTTCAAATCAAACCCAGTTCCATTCCCACCAAAGTTCCCTTCTCATTCACTTGATCAAGCTCCCCACTGGGGCTGTAGAGCTTCCTCCTCGGGTGTAGGCTATGCTGAGCCCAAGAGATGATTTCAGGAAGGTCTTTTTATAGTGATGCTTATAAGGACACTGATGCTAGGTTCACTAGCAGTGTCTGTGGAGAAGTAGGTGCCACAATTCCAAGACCCTCTCCTTAGATTTCCTGAAGGTAAAAAGGATGTGCCGCTGAGTGATCTCACACCTCTGCTCATTCAAGAGGAGGATTTGGTAAGAAGAGAAGAGGCCGCAACAGGACAGGAGAGAGAGAGAAATTGAGAGAAGCAGATGATGGCAGAATGCCCAGACATGGAGGCAGAATGCCCAGACATGAAGGCAGGTCTGGAGGCAGAAGAAAGGAAATAAGGAAAGATGGAGGCTACAGGCTTGTCAGAACAGAATCCAGGAATGAGGCAGGAGGAAGAAGGAAGAGGAGGACACGGTGATGGGACCTAGACAGAAGCATAACAGAAGTAGGATGGAGCAACAAGGAAAGCAAACAGCTTGCCGTGGATAAAGAGAGTAAAGGGCAGATTAGTGAACAACTAAAGACCACAATTTCAAACAACTACAGAGACAGGCGATGAGAAGAAGATCAAGGGAAAATCTGGTCATGACTGTTACTTAGATAAGGCCAGCAATGAGGGCTCTGATTCTTGACCATTGATTCTTGAAGGGTCCTAAAGATTCACCAGTCTCTGTCTGTAGTCCCAGGCTTTCTGTTTACTCATCAATGAAAGTGTTCTTTCCACGTCCTAAACAGAGAATTTATGTTGCTATGACATTTCAAGGTCATTTATAAAACATCTCGCTGAAGTTATCATGGTCATTACACTCAGGCATCATATTTTATGTAAGGACATATTTTAAAGCTCGAGTAACACAACTCTCAGTGAAAACAGCAATTAGGCAACACCACAGTGCAATGAGCTACTAGAATTTTGAAGCAAGAATCGAAATTACTTCATGAAATTTGGAAACTGTCAGTCATAAATAAGTGCTTTACACATAAATAATCTGTCATTTTTTTCAAATGAGAAAAGATTGGTAAACCACTCATCTTAACTGAGCTATTCCCTGGTGGCTCAGATGGTAAAGAATTTTCCTACAATGCAGGAGACCCAGGTTCGATCCCTGGGTTGAGAAGATCCCCTGGAGAAGGGAATGGCAACCCACTCCAGTATTCTTGCCTGGAGAATTCCATGGACAGAGGAGCCTGGCGGGCTACAGTCCATGGGTCTCAAAGGTCAGACATGACTGACTGACTAACACTACAAACATAAAAAAGATAAAACATCTTAACTGAGCTGAAATAAATGTGAAGCTGGAGTAGCAGTGTGTATGAATAACCATGGTGCAACCACTGAAACTCTAATTTAAAAAACTCAGTAACTCAGAGATTTCTCAGTGTCTGTGCCATGCCTCACGACTAAATAGAAATACTTCTTGTTTCCAACATACCTTTCAACTGTTAGGTCACACCAGCATTTTCTTAGGTTTACTTCGTGGCATGCGTTATTCTAGGCAGTCCCACGTGCATGACCTCATCTAGTCTTTCAGCAGTCTACTGCAGTAGGTGTCATTACCCCAATTTTCCAGATGGGGAGACTGATGCTCGGGGCACTTAAGGTCACACAGCTGGGAGCTGGCAGAACCAGGATGCAGATTCAGGTCTCTGACTTCAAGTCTAGCACTTTCTGTAAGATACCAGACTGCCTCTGTTCCCATCTCTGGCCAGAAACAAGTTGACTAGCATCCAGAAGGTAGGATGCTGGAATGTAAATGTTATCCTCTTATGCATCTACAAGCATGTCAAGTATTTTACAATAAACATATGTATAGAGTAATGGAAGGGACTGAATTATGCTCCTCTAAATTCATATGTTGAAGCCCTGACCCCTGTGCCCTGTATCCCAAAATGGGATGGTATTTAGAGATGGGACCTTTAAGAGAGGATTAAGTTAAAAAGAGGTCATTATCCTGGGGCCTAACCCAATCTGATTGGTGTTCTGATAAGAAGAGATAAGGACACACTAGAGGCACACAGGTGCACAGAGGGATGACCATGTAGAGAGGCAACAAGACCCCGACAGGCATCTGCAAGCCGAGGAGCAAGCCCTGAGGACATCACTCCTGCCAGCACCTTGATCTTGGCTTCCAGTCTCCAGAACTGCGAGCAAAAATTGTCTGCTGTTTAAGCCACACAGCCTGCGGCATTTTGTTGTGGCTCCTGAAGCAGACTAACACAAGTTCCCACGGTGTGCCTCACACTGCTCGCGTGCAAGAATGCTACAGTAAGTGAGACAGGGTCCCCACTCTCAAGAGTGTGCTGTCTTGTATGGGCTTCTCAGAAGCAAACAATTAGGCGATTTCTTAGGAGATTTCTTAAAAAACTGGAAATAGAACTGCCATATGACCCAGCAATACCACTTCTGGGCATACACACTGAGAAATCCAGATCTGAAAGAGACACGTGCACCCCAATGTTCATCGCAGCACTGTTTATAATAGCCAGGACATGGAAGCAACCTAGATGCCCATCAGCAGATGAATGGATAAGGAAGCTGTGGTACATATACACTATGGAATATTACTCAGCCGTTAAAAAGAATTCATTTGAATCAGTTCTAATGAGATGGATGAAACTGGAGCCCATTATACAGAGTGAGGTGAGCCAGAAAGATAAAGAACATTACAGTATACTAACACATATATACGGAATTTAGAAAGATGGTAACGATGGCCCTATATGCAGGGCAGAAGAAGAGATGCAGAAGTACAGAACAGACTTTTGAACTCTGTGGGAGAAGGGGAGGGTGGGATGTTTCGAAAGAACATTATCTGTGGTGAAACAGACCACCAGCCCAGGTGGGAGGCATGAGTCAAGTGCTCGGGCCTGTTGGGCTGGGAAGATCCAGAGGAATTGGGTGGAGAGGGAGGTGGGATGGGAGACCGGGATGGGGAATTCGTGTAACTCTATGGCTGATTCATATCAATGTATGACAAAACCCACTGAAAAATAAAATTAAAAAAAAAATAAAATAAAAAAAAATAAAATGAACAGAGCAAGATAAGCACTACAAAAAGAGCAGGTGACGAGTGCCGGGGGCACGTGAGACACTCCTATGATCTGATATGCGGTCTGCATGCTGTTGTTCAGTTGTTAAGTCCTCTCTGACTCTTTGTGACCCCACGGACTGCAGCACATCAGGCTCCTCTGTCCCCCACTATCTCCCGGAGTTAGGATGGGCAGCAAGACTTTAAAGAAGGTGATGTCAAAGAAGAGATATAAAAAGATTTTCCCCTTATATCTGCAAGAGCCTCCAATTTCCATTGATCAAAAATCTTTCTATTCTTGATTTCAATTCCCCCAGATTCAGAAAACATTCCTCTTATGCCAATCAGCTACTGCTCTGCTGGTATTTTGTTTCTACTTCAAAAACTAAACATATATACCCTTCTTTAAATACTTAGGTCCAGGAATGGGCTTTATGAAAGTATTTGAAATGGAAAAAAAATTTTAGATGAAGAGTTGTGTGGTGCACTAGTCTCTGATAGTAAAGGCTGATACAACTTAAGAATTTAAGGAAAGAGTAATTTAAAAAATTATGGTGAAGAAAATCAACTTTGTATAGTTTGAAAGTGAAGTTGCTTAATCGTGTCCAACTCTTTGTGACCCCATGGACTGTAGCCTACCAAACTCTTCTGTCCATGGGATTTTCCAGGCAACAGTACTGGAGTGGGTTGCCATTTCCTTCTCCAGAGGATCTTCCTCACTCAGGGATCGAACCCAGGTCTCCCACATTGTAAGCAGACGCTTTTCCGTCTGAGCCACCAGGGAAATCCTTGTATAGTTTATTTCAACCTAAATAAAATGTGAATTTTGTTTAAAAAATTATGGTGAATTTATTCAATGAAATATATGCAAATACTAAAGTTGATCTTAAGAATATTTAATGGCATGGGAATATGTTGTGATACAATATAAACTTATAATTTTGTTAATATAGATATGCAGTTTTAAAAGGTCAAAATATTAAGTGGCTACTACAGGCTTACTTATAGAGTTGATGCAGCTTTAATTATCAATTTTTAAAATAATTTCTATGTTTCCAAAGTTTTATAGAACTATAAATAATTACTATAATTATATATATACACACACTTATACATATTTTAATGAGAGAAAAGAAATATTTTTTTCCAGAAGGCTTGGGAAATTATCTGATTCTTTCAACCACACTATTAGAACCAAACTACCCACATTAGCTCTATCATATATCAACAAACTGTTATCAGTTTAAAAGCTTATACTTGTACTGAGAAAACCTAGATCTAAATTTTGGTTCTATCTCTTACTAGCTGTATTTCCCAAGGGAATTTTCTTAAACTCTGGGCCTCAATTTCTTCACCTTTAAGGCAAATAATAACTGCAGGGACCATCACAGGGTGGGTGGGAAGATCAAATAAGATGTGCGGGGAAATACACTGCAAACTATAAAAAGCTATAGCAAAATGAGGGTGAGGAGGGTTATTATTTTTACTGACTTTCATGGTGCTGTTTCTGAACAAGTCAGTGTCAGTTGAAGATGGAAATAGGTTTTAAAAAACCTCTAATCATAACTGGTCATCACTGTATTTGTTCACTGGGTGTCAGTGTGGCCCAGACCACATTAGGTAGACTTTCATGGGGCAGCGGTCGGTCACATATATTCATACAAATTCCCCTAGTCTGTGAATGGAATATACAAGTGTCAACCCCAGGAAATACCCTTCAAAGACACACAACCAATAAGAGTGCTATACAGGCAGATGATAAATCATTGTAAGTCACCTCCTCAAAGCAACTGCCTGAGTGGCCGGAAGGACAGGTCATCAGGAAAACCATGAAGGTGGCAGATCAGAGCATGGACAAGTGGGAAAAATGCAGTCAACATTTAATAGGCAAAAGCCCACTGGGGGTAATCCAGCTTCAAGTGACAGAAACACCTCTACTGTAATGCTAAGTGTTATTTAAATAGATCTGAGAAAAGCTCTTTCAGATCCCAGGAGAAAGATACTGATCTGATCAGATGTAGCATGCTATCAAGATTTTCACAGACCCTCTCAGACAGAAATAACGGAGGTTAGGACATCTAGGACCTCGGAGGAAGTGCCCTGTGATGACCTCTGCCATCCAGGGTCATCGTCCAGACCAGGGAGGCAAGGACCTGCAATCTACATTTTCCATAGCTGGGTCAGAAGAAGGAAGCCTAGGGTTTTCTTTTTCTTTCTTTCTTCCCCACCACCACTACCTCTCTAACTTTCAAACTTCCCCTCCTTCCTTTTCTACCTTTCTCTCCCTCTTTCTTTCCTGGCCGTAAATAACTTTTTTCAACTCTGATAGCCCAAAATGCGAGCAGCTGAATATTTTCAACAAAATGACACTTCTCCAAAATTATTCCACGGCTTCAGCTTCGCCAGGTAAGATGACATTCTCCTTTCTGCTCTTCCACACTCTGTTCAGGAGAAGTAGGTGTCTCATATTTTTTTCTTTTTTTAATATCAAAGTAGTTTTTTAAAAAATTACTGCTTAATTTGTCTTTCGAGAGGCAGTGAATGAAAATGGGGGAACAAACGTAAAGGTAACAGGTACCTGAGAATAGCTTCATGCTACACAGTTCTATTTCCTTTTCACTTTATGATGGAATCATCATAACCTGTGCTAATAAATAGGAAGAAATTTAAAGGAAGACTGTAGTGGTCATCTTTTTTCTTGAGATTCTATCTTGACCCATGGCCATCTACCATCTTTACTAAACATGAAGGAACCAGCTGGTCTTTCTCAGGCCTTAGCACATAGGCTTCAGCGGTGCAGAAGATGCCTGTGTGCAACTGGGTGTCCAAAGGAGATCTTCTATCTCCGCCTAAGGCAGCCTCATTGTGTCATTTGGAAAAGGAGCTATAGACCAGAACTGGCATGATATACATGCATTACTCCCAGGGTACTCATCACACCTAAGAGCAGAGGATAACTTGGCAACAGGAATATCCAAACCTGGAGCTTCTCAGTTCATCATTCTTCTTGGTGTGGCATTATCATAAAAAGAATTTCTGGGGCCTTGGAGAGCTATTTTCTAAGGATACCTTTAATCTTCTTCGCTAACTCCCAGTTCTTCCATCACTGTCTCCAGCTCCTCCCACATGATGTCTTGCCCAGATCTGCATCTCCTACACTATACCCTCTAGGCGTTTCCACAATAATCCAACCTGGAGTAGCCCAAGGGGCTTAGTCTGTGAGCACACACCCCCCTCTACTGGACAAAACACTAAGACACACACACAGTTGGGAAAGGATCACAGAACTCTCCAGTACAAACATCCAATTGACTGCCCTCACTTTGCACAAGAGAAAGACAGGACAAAAGCCAACAGAACCACAGAAGGAAGGGAAGGCAGAAGCTCTGACTCTGCACCATTGTTATCCCGCGCTCTTCAACAGTTCAACTCACAGGAACAGACGGCTACATGACTGAGTTCACGGAGGTCTCTGCGTTGAAACATTCTCCAAGGTGGAGCCATTGATGAAGAAGCAAGGTATTGGTTGAAAGAGCCTTGGGCTAGGAGTCAGAGGACCTGGTCTCTAGTTCCAGTTCTAGCATCTACAATCTCTGCAATGCTAAGTAAGACACGTAAAAATCTCTGGGCTTCCCTGCCCTCGTGTGAAAGAGTTAGAAGTGAAAGAGTTAGAAGAGGTGATCTCTAAAGGGGCCTCCCACAGTATGAACCCATAAAGTCTAAGACTGTACATAAGTGTGAAAGAGCACAAACAGGATTCAAGAAACAGAGGGAAAATGCATTCACTGGAATGCTGAAGACCCCATCCTAATCCTGAGTCTGGTAACTAGCTACTTGACCATAGGAAAGTCACTTCATCTCTCTGGAATCCTGTCTTTGGCATAAGAATGAAGCTAGATGATCTCAGTAGGAAGATTATAGCTTCTCAACCTGCAAGTTTGTACAATTATGAGTAATGATAACTGGGCACTGATGCTTTCTTCAAAGGATCCTGAAGCCACGGGGGTGTGTTTATACGTCTTTGGGTAAAGAAGGGAGCCATTAACCTTTCTACTTGTTTTATAATAAGTATAGCTAAGAATAAATGCATCAAGCTTCTTGCTTAGAGCTCAGAAGAGCTCAAGCAAATATGCTTCCTTCCAAACTGTACAGTGGACAACACATGAGTTCAAGGCACTACCATCAAATCCCAGAGCTTATATAAGCCACGCTACAAAACAGCAAGGAAGCCACTGCTTTCTTTGCATGATTGTGTGCTTGCATACTCAGTCGCTTCAGTCTTGTCTGACACTTTGCAAAATTATGGACTGTAGACTGCCAGGCTCCTCTGTCCATGGGATTCTCCAGGCAAGAATACTGGAGTGGGTTGCCATGCCCTCCTCCAGGGGATCTTCTCGACCCATGAATCGAACCCAAGTCTCCTGTATCTCCTGCATTACAAGTGGATACTTTACCCACTGAGCCACCTGGGAAGCCCCTGTGAATGATTTATGTAGACCTAATAAATTATCCTTGGAAGAAAAGTTATGACCAACTGAGACAGCATATTAAAAAGCAGAAACATTACTTTGCCAACCGTCTAGTCAAGGTCCATCTAGTCAAGGCTATGGTTTTTCCCATCTAGTCCATCTAGTCAAGATTATGGCTTTTCCAGTAGTCATGTATGGATGTGAGAGTTGGGCTCTAAAGAAAGCTGAGTGCTGAAGAATTGGTGCTTTTGAACTGTGGTGTTGGTGAAGACGGCAAGGAGACCCAACCAGTCCATCCTAAATCAGTCCTGAATATTCACTGAAAGGACTGATGCTGAAGGTGAAACTTCAATACTTTGGCCACCTGATGCGAAGAACTGACTCATTTGAAAAGACCCTGATGCTGGGAAAGATTGAAGGTGGGAGGAGAAGGGAACGACAGAGGATGAGATGGTTGGATGGCATCGCCGATTCAATGGACATGAGTTTGAGTAAACTCCGGGAGCTGGTGATGGACAGGGAGGCCTGGCCTGCTGCAATTCATGTGGTTGCAAAGAGTCAGACATGACTGAGCAACTGAACTGAACTGAATAAGTTATCAAACCAGATCACTAATTCTATTCATTTTAAATGGGGTTGTAGGAATTGACACAAAGTTTAAAAGAAGAGTTGAAACCAAACAATGGTAAAGATGCCTGGGTGGCCTGAATATGGCTCTGGAAGCAGAGGGAAAGGGTGGTACTGAGCTATGAGTTCTAGCTCACAGCACCCCAAACCAGGCAATAAATAATCTAAAAAGAGTAGGCTTGCCATACATGTGCAGTTACTAAACAGGTTCTCTAGCAGCCTCAGCAGCCTACCATACACCTGGCTACTCTTACCCAGGTTTTTGGGATCCACTGAGGACATTAGGGAAAACAGCAGTGGCTGGAGAAAGCTTCATGACCAACTACTAAATTGTTGGCCACAAGGTCAAGAGCAGCACAATGAGAGGAAAAAGAAAACTGTGACCCAGAAGAACTGCTTAACCCTTCTGACGTTCAGCTATCCCGCTTGTCCTAAGAAAACCGTAGAAAGGAAATACATTCGAGTCACAATATTTTACACTAAAATAATAGCAGCCTATGCATTTGAAATATCTTGTTTGCCTTCAAATTACCTTCTGATGCTCCCCCCTGTTCCTTTTGATCCCTCAAAGAATTTTTTTAATTTAGTTTTTATTTTACATCGGAGTACAGTTGATTTACAATGTTGTGTTAGTTTCAGGTGTAGAGCAAAGTGCTTCAGTTATACCTATACACATATCTATTATTTTTCCCAATCTTTTCCATATAAATTATTACAGAGTATCGAATAGAGTTCCCTGTGCTATACAGTAGGTCCTTGTTGATTATCTAGTTTATATACAGTAGTGTATATATGTCAATTTCAAACTGCTAATTTATTCCCCCCTACTTTTCCCAAGGAATGTTTTTAAGTATTAAAATACAAACAATGTGCTACTTGACCCGTAGACACCAAGACCAATAAGCGCTTTAGATGTTAAAGAGATTACTTATTATTTGAGGACCCTGTCCTAGAAGTTTCTCAACATAATTTTCATTTCTAAAGGCCAGTGTCAAGTTTTGAGAGAATTTTCAGAATTGCCCCCCTTTCCTTAAGTCCTCTTTAGTAGGGATGTGTCCTTACCAGAAATCAGAATATTGATTTTAAATGTTGGTACAAACCGAACACCAGTAAGAAGATCTCACTGGAAGATAAGCAGAGCAAAGAATAACCCAGTTAGAGAGGAGAATGTGTGCTCTGTCTGTTGGCCTTCCCTAGTGCTGCTTCTCGTTGGCATCAAGCAGGAAAGATTCTTTTCACACCTGACACAAGCATGCACTGTCCTGCTGAAATATGAGAAAGCAATTCCCTGAGGAACAAAGAGGCCTCTTGGCAGAGGTGAGTGAAGCTGAGAAGTTGAAAAGCTTAGCTGCAGTAAGAAGTGACTCTCTCCAAGGAACAGTATTGCATCAGTTAGTTTACCTTCCCAGGGTGATGCAATAGTCTATATTACTTAAAACTGGACAGAATTATCATGGTGCTTTATATACTGATACTAAGTTCCTCTGCTATGGACCATAAAACAATGGAGCTGACTTGGGCTCTATAACTGCCTGAGGCGCCTTGTTTTTGCCCATCACACATAGGCCCTGCAAACACAGTATAGAATTTACTGATGACTTTATATTCTGGTCCTCACCTCTGTAGGACGGATATGAGCTCTATAAGAATAGGGATTAGCTTTTAATTTTGGCCTGTTTTGTCCACTGCTGTGTCCACTCTACCTAGAACAGTGATGAATCCATGATAGTATTCAATCAATATTGTTGAATGAACGAATGATTTTTGAGTGCCTCCCACATATAAATACAAATTACCACAGTGACAGAGCCGTGTTCACTGTTACAGTTCAGAGAAGATGGGTCCATAGCCAACAGGGGACATGGCAATGTGGTAAACCAGGAGGACAGGTGATTCAACACCAAGTCTTCCCTGTGCCATTTACTTAGCAAGTTACCCTCTCTGAGTCCCAGTTCCATCCTCATTCGAAGGGAGCTAGAACTCCCTGCCTCGGGAACAGGACCATCAGGAATCACATAGCAAGCACATAGTCTTGAGGAGGTTTAAATCTCTTGGGAATGTACAAAAAATGCACATTTTATGCACACATAATGTGCATCCACATAGATGAGGACAGAAGCATGAGCATAAACCAATATGGAAGGGTTTGGAAATCATTTCAAACAGGAATAAAACGTACCCACTTCTCAGTCTCTGGAATAGACCATAACTGCTGCTTCTAATTGTATACGGTGAAATTTTAGGATGAACATGTCTAAACAACTGATTTCTTTGATGAACAATTTTTTAGTTATTTCCTTCTGAAAACAGAGCAAGGGTCATGTTAAGGGTTCCACAGTGTTTTGGATTCAAAATTTGGGAAGGTGCATACAATTCTATCAAAAGAGTGCTTTCTCTCTGATTCTTAACATCTATGTTAAATGTAGTTTATCTGCTATACTGAATGCAAGTCCCTTAAATCTTTTCTGGGACAAAGTAGGAAAAAAAATGATTTAAACCAAGAAAAGACAGAAATATATCCACCCATTTCATGGGGGCTTTTATGAGGCTCTGACGATAACGCACATGGACATTCTGTGTAAGCAATCACGTGTACCCACAGGGGTGACTGCAGTTGGCGGTTCTTGTCCTCGGCTCTCTTTAGTCAATTCCACCCTCACCTTCTCTGCTGCAGTGAGCCCCTTCACCATCACCACCACCCTGCACCCAAGTTGCTCTCCCTCTTCAGGTTGAGAGGCAGAGACAGGCAGGTAGGAGTTTCAGAAGCATTCCAGAATTCTACCTTCTTTCTCTCTGCCCACTTTGAATGAGAAGGGACAGCTCCACATTTCACAGAAGAAAGAAGAAACCAACATGATTCTGAACTAATGTTGGTCCCACAGACTGAGTATGGCGCCAATCAGGAAAGTCCTCGATTCATGACCCCAAGGACAATGTTTACTGATGGACATGTCCTAGCATCCAACATCTCCTCCCAGGGAAGGAAAGAATCAGAGGAATCAGAGAATCAGAATCAGAGGAAATTCTGATTTTTGGTCATAGTCCACTCCAGAAATTAATGTCCCTACTAAGGGCAGACAAAGTACTTCCCATGTACCATGTGAGATGCTCGCACATTTCTTTACACTGGGGAATGACTTCTCCATGTGATTGGGGTCTTTGGGAAAGTAGCGGAGCCCCAGTACTGCAGCCTCTTAAAGGACCCCCCCCAACCACATGGCCCATTCAGAAGCTTGCCCTATTGCACTGGTTCCAGTTTCCCACTCCCTTCCCTGCCACCAATGACAGAAGGGCCAGGAATGAGGGAGGTCGATGAGGGACAACAGTGGCAGCTGGTCAGATCTGGGTTTAACTCTGAGTTCTGCCACTTTCTGGCTGAGTGACTCTGTAATTGGCTTCCCTTCTCTGACTTTCTGTCCCTCATCTGTAAAATGGGGATAACAGCTATTGTAGAGATTGTGGCTTGAATTAAAAGTAATATTTATCAAGCACCCAGTTCAGTGGTTGGTGCTGAGTAGTATTAGTCACTCAGTCATGTCCGACTTTTTGTGACCCCGTGGACTGTAGTCAGCCAGGCTCCTCTGTCCATGGAATTCTCCAGGGAAGAATACTGGAGTGGGTTGCCATTCCCTTCTCCAGGGGATCTTTCTCATCCAGGGATTGAACCTGGGTCTCCTGAATTGCAGGCAGATTCTTTACCCTCTGCACCACCAGGGAAGTGGCTGGTGCTTGAGTTTTCAACAAAACCACTGTTGCAGTTACTGTTGTTTTCAGCCAGGGTCCATGCTCCATTTGCTATGTCCCAGGAAGGACCAAGACCACTAGAGGAAAATGAAAGGGATGGAGGAACATGAGAAGAGAAAAGAAGCAAGTGCCAACACTGGGAAAAGACCTCCAGGAATGGCTCAGCTGGTGGGAACATGATCTACTGATCACCCGCACTGTGGACTGAGGTTTCTATCAGGTAATTAATCTAAAGGGGAGGAGGTGGAGGATGTATCACCTTCGGCTGGCGGTGGACCCTGCAGCTGCTGCTCCCTCTCCCCATGAGCTACTCTTGTTTCAGTCTTCCTCCCTCTTGCCAATGCAACCTGCAGCCTGTGCACACATGAGGCTCCTATTTTCCCCTCACTTCCTCCTTTACCGTCCCCTCCCCAAGATCAGCCCGTGTGCCCCACCCACCCACCCCGAGCCTCCCAGGGCCATACTGCCTTCCCCTTGTCTCATGCTCCCAAGTGGAATGGGAACTTTGAATCTGCCTGGCAATTCTGCATTTTCATGGTTTACTGGGTAACCTGACTCCACCTCGCAGTGAGGACACCATTTCCATCTGTCAAACTGGGAACACGGCTTTGATATTCTAATCCCCAGAGCTCTCCAAGTATGAGAGCTATGAATTAGGGCTCCCGAATCCACTCAGAGTTTACCCCGCTATGGCTAAGTGGCCCGTGCACGAGGAGGTGATGGCCACAGCAGTGGGGAAGGCAAGAGAGAGGGCTCAGGCCCGATGCTAGGAGGGCAGGCCCCAAGCTCTGCTCTGGGCCTTCGCCATCTCTGATCTAGATGGAAGGGCACTCGCCACTGCAGGCCCCCAGAGATCTTCTTCATGAAATGTCACACCTCGTCTACTCAGTCAGAGGGTGATATGCCTGGGCTTCTGTCATCCCAGAGAATGCTGCTGTCCTCTGACATGGCGAATGGATGGAAACCAGAGGAAAGGGGATGGAAGGGAGGAGGGTGGGCAGGAAGAGAGAGGTCACCCCGGAGCACACTTCAGACCCAAGAAGTGCTGAGGAGTCCGACTGCTCACCTGAAAGCTCAGAGAATTAAGAACAGCAGGCTTGAGAGGGCCTTCACAACAGATCATCCACTGAACCTGTTCATCGAACAGACAAGAATGATGAGGTTCCTGGGAAACTGAATTATCGAGACCACCCAGCAAAGTGGTCAGTGGCCAAGTCAAGACTAAAACCAAGTTTGCTCTGGGTAAACTAGAAGCTTTTATAAAATTTAAAACCAAGTTTTTGTTTTCTCACATTCCTCTGTGAGTGTGTATGTGTGTGTGTATGTGTGTGTGTATTGTAAGTTCTCCAAAAGTTTTCCTAATGAATATTCCCAAACATACACAAAAGTAGAGAACCAAATAATGCAGCCTCACAAACACACGACCCCTGACAAAACCATTATCAAGATGTTGCCACACTTGCTTCATCAAACCTTCAACCTATTTTAACTCAAATATTATAAAACCATTCTATAATTTCATTTCAGCCCTGCACACCCCAATATGTACCTCCTTTAGAAAAGTGCGTATTTCTTACACCAGTGATTCCCAGAGTTTTGCAGGGCCCACTTCCCAGAGTTCCTTATTTAGTCAGCTGGGAGCAGTGCTGAGGATTTTCATTTCTAACATATTCCCGGGTGACGCTGCTGACAGACACCAGTCCAAGGCCACACAATGAGATCCACTGTCTTATATACTCACAATGTCATTGTCAAACCTAACAGGTTTAACAGTATACCATAGTATTATCAAAGATCTGTCTATATTCAATTTTCCTGCTTGTCTCCAAAATGCCTTTTTACAGATGGCTTATTTCAGTTGTATTTTCAAGTTCATACATTACATTTGGTTGCTATGTCTCTTAACTTTCTTATATATATTTGCCAGACCAATCAATCTTCCCTCCCCCACTAAACCTGTCTCCTTTGTTTACTGCTTTATAAACGAATCAAGGTTGCTAAGAAACTAGATCTTAATGGCTCTCACCACAAAAGAGAAACAATAATTATAGGATGCGACAGAGGTGTTAGCTAATACTGTGGTGGTAATCATACTGCAGTACATAAATATATTAAATCAACATGCTGTACATCTTAAACTTACACAGTGTTCTATGTCAATTATATCTCAATTAAAAAAAATAAAGAACCCAGTATAGCCCAGGTCACCTGTGAACTTTTCTGTTTGCTTGCTCATGGTGTTGCTTAATTTATTCCTCTAGTTTCCATATTTCCTGTGAACTGAAAGTAGCCCTGAATGTCTGATTACTTATAGATTCAGTTCCCTGGAAAGAATATGCCATAACCCCATAGAGAGAGCTATGTGTGGTAAAGTCAAGGTTTACATTTTAAACTCAGATCTGAATATACACATACATTTTTAATGGGGCTTCCCAGGTGGTGCTAGTGGTAAAGAACCCACCTGCCAATGCAGGAGATGCAAGAGAGGCTGGTTCGATCCGTGGGTTGGGAAGATCCCCTGGAGGAGGGCACAGCACCCCACTCCAGTGCTCTTGCCTGGGAAATCCCATGGACAGAGGAGCCTGCTGGGCTGCAGACCACAGTGTCGCAAAGAGCTGGACACGACTGAAGCGACTTAGCACGAATGCACACACATTTTTACACACTTGGAACGTACATTTTAAAGCCCACCTTATCTATTTTTAAACACTTTATAATAATTCATGCTCTTTATACTAAAGCAAACTCCTTCCCTTGAAACTTTATGGATCCTGTTTTTTCCTGAACAAAAGAAATAAGTTCTCAGACTCTTCAGTAAGCCATACCCCTGGGACCCAGTTCTCAACCACTCTGGTCAGTTTAATCCAAGTATAATAAAACCGTACATAATAAGCATTCCATGAAATGCCTGCCACCTGACAAGGAAAATCATTTAGTTACTAAACAAACAAGGCTGCTATCTGTAGCTATTACTTGTCTTGAAATCCACCTCTAAGCCACTCAGATGCCACCAGAACTGTCCTCTGGCACATCAAACAGGAGAAGCCCGTCTCTCAAACCAAACAGGCAGGGGGGTGTTCTGATGGTACCCAGAGCCAAGGAAGAAACAAAACGGGCGGTTGGGGGATGAAAAGGGACCTAACAGATAAAAGTGTTGAGAATAGGCCAGCAAGTAGAATTCTTGAGAATAAATTTGGATTCCTAACATCTCAAAAACATAGATGGCTCTTGAAGGCAGATTAGACGTTTTGTCAAAATGTTTTCTACTGACAAAATGACCTTCTCGGTCATGAAAGAACACTTACCTAATTAAGCAGTTTTTTTTAAACTCAAAGGATAAATACACAGAAGTCCATATTATACAGTACTGGAGATGTCCTTTCAGTGAAGCTCATTGGTTTTCACATAAAGAGGTAAGATGCTGGTACAAGCGCACACTCCTAAGGGTTAAATGAAATCCTATATAATCAGCCTACCACAGCTGATTAATTCCCCATGTCTCATTCGTTCTATTTTATGAACCTTATTGCTGAATTTTCTAGAATTCTATCTTTAGGGATGGGATAAAGAAGAGCTGGGTTCTGGCCGTCAATTGGTCATTGACAAATAGATTCTTCTAATCTATTCGTCTGTTGAAATGGAGAAATAGGAGAGGTGAGAGGACACGGTGGTCAATGTAAACAGAGATAAAATAAGCCGTGTACGCTGGAGATATTCTATGCAGTTATTTAAAAAAAATAACCTTGAGTTGTAATAACCAGCTCTGAGCAGCAGTGGGGCATTGATCAAAAACTTCATTTTAGATAAGAATTTTCATGGGCAGGAATGAAAATGCTTCAGCAATGCAAGGTCATTATTTGTTGAACCAGTAAACAGTACTTCTAGAGAAAAAAATATTTTGTTATCAGCATTTTTTTAATATTTTTATATGCAGTAAAAAAAATTGGTACTGATGTAATGCATAACATATTTGGTTGGAAATAATCCTCGTTAAAACAGCATTCTATAAAAACAATTATTTATTCTGGTTTCACTTGTTTTAGGCATCAAAATATTACTTACAATAATTAGGTAAGGTCTCTTAATCTGTTATAACATTGCCCAGGGCAGGAGATACTCTCTAAGTTATGCCTTTGTGGTGACAGTAAAATAATTAACTGACAAAGAAGAACTCTATACAATTCAGTTGCGTAAATATATGTAACACATTATAAACGATACAGTGGGTTTTGATGGAAAGTTCTAAATCCTCTTTGTAAAAAAATCATTTGAAAACCCATCACCATTGTGTCTAAGAGAAGAGTCTCAGCTGTGGTCAAATCTGTTTTGGAATCTACCTTCTCCATTGCTTATGCTCTGTGATCAGTGCAGGTTAGCACTACCATTAGCACGGGAGTGCTGTGGTCCCATACATACAAGCCTTCACTGGTTTCAGCTGCTCCTTATACCAGAAACATTATAAATATGGGCATAAAATGATCAGTTTCTCTTTAGGAAACTGATTAAAGTGCCAGTTAAGCACCAAATCTTTACTAGAATTTGGAAGGAAGTTTATTTGCTCCCATATGCTCTATAAAATACTCACTCACTACTGGATTTATTCATGCTGGTTGGGTACTGGAACACAAACATGAAAAAGACAGACTCTGTACTAAAGAAATTCACAGTATTCTGATTCCAGCTTCTAAAGAATCTACCCATTGTTCTTTTCTGAACACTTATATAGAAATCCAGCAATCCTTTGGCTATGCTGTTTCTATAAAGAAACGTGGTGGGGAAAAAAGGCCGAGAAATTTGCTGTGGAACTGAGAACCATAGACTCCTATCCACCAGCAAATCAAATTATGACCAAGTGTTTTGAATACACGATCAAAAAGTAAGTTTTTGAAAATACACACCACAGGACAGTAACAGCAAGTAAAGCTTCAATGAGATCAATAGGAAAGGCAGATGTCAGCACCAAAAAGAAAAATGTTCCTAGCTGTCACAGTTTCTTTTGGTATACCCCAATGCCATGATGGCTTACAGTCTGCCTGACTGTGCCTGGCATCTTCTTCCTCAGAACCCTGTGAAGCGCATCTTGTTATTCTTCACAATGCAGAGAAGAGAAAGCTGAGGCTGAGAGATTGTATAACTTCATTACAGCACAGCAGTGGAGTTCAGACTCGAGTATAAATGTGACTACCCATGTTCTTCCACGATGCCTCCTTCAAACTGTACCTCCAGCCAGTCAAGTACCACATGGTTTGAACAAGTATAATTTATCTAGTTTCTGTAAATCATAGTCTTGCCAAGTACATGAAAAACAGAACACATGTATATGGGATTGATTAATGAGATTCCTAGGAATCTTTCAAAAAGATAAGACAGCACTGTAGTCATAAATCACTTTCCAAACAATAAAATGAAGAAAACCTTTGTTAAGCAACACTTAGGGCTTCCTAGGTGACTCAGGGGTAAACAGTCTCCCTGTCAATGCAGGAGATGCAGGAGACTGGGGTTCGATCATCCCTGGGTCGGGAAGATCCCCTGGAGGAGAAAATGGCAACCCCTTCCAGTACTCTTGCCTGGAAAATTCCAAGGACAGAGGAGCCTGGTGGGCTACAGTCCACAGGGCTGCAAAGAGTTGGACATGACTTAGCAACTAAACACAACAACAAAAGAATACTTAAAGCATCAGTTACCTTTGTAAGACAAGCAACGTCTAGGTGAGTTCTCAGAGAATCACAATATTTAGAGGTAAAAGATCCTCAAATTGTCTTCAGAGATTTATCCTAAGTTATTAATTTTTATCAATGAGCAAATGGAACTCCTGGGACATTACTAATTATATTTCAATTATCATATAAGATTATTATATGCAACAAATTCTTTATTATAAGTTACTTAATTAGGAAGTAAATTTTAAATTTATTTTTCAACTTTTACCTCTTAACTCCATAGTGACCATGAGCCTAAATAATTGTAGTACTCTGGAACTGAGTGGCTTTATCCCCTTGAGTTTGGGTGCTAATGAAAGTTAATTATTAATGGAACAAAGGTCACCAGGCAATTGCTTATTGGGGAAATTTCAAGGACTCCAAAGCAAATACCTAAGTAGCTATTGTAACTCAAATTCCCTGAAAGTCCAAATAAGTTTCCTGTTACCTTCGAACTGGTGTTGGGGACAATATTCGGAGAAAAAGAAAGAACCGGAATTGAAGTTAGAAGATCTGGACTATTCTATCACTAAACAGCTTCAGCCCTTCAGATGGAACCTCACTTTCTTTTCCTATACCATGAAGGCACTGGGCCAAAGGATCCTTCCCAGCTTTAGCAGTTTATAATCACCGTTCAGAGGTGATGAATACCAAGTAAATCTTACATTCCCTTGTAGAGTTTGTAGAACTGCTGCTGGCTTTTCTAAAAGAAAGAAGAAAATTTTCAAATCTTTTGAGGGTGTATACTTCCAAAGACTTAGATTTCCTGAGGGAGACATTTTACTTTTTAAAATATGTCAACATATTTTATCTCTCTAGGCAAAGTATACTTCTTTCATTTCTTCAGGATTAAAAATAAGTCCTGATAGTACCACTAAAGCAGCAATATGCTCAGAAAAAAAGCAAAAAATAAAAAAGAATAATAACATTTAGTTTGTCCCTGTGCAACTTTCTACCTATGGTAAAAAGAACCAGCTTATTTGCTATTCTCTTTAATTAAATTGAGGGTGGAGACCACATTTAACCATATGCTCCTCTGCAGGTAATAAGAAATCAAAAACTCTTTTCAAAAGTAGAGTTAATCTCAAATTCACTTTAGTTGATACATCAAAAAGAAAGCAAAGTAACTACTGCAGAGCATTTGACTTCTCAACTCTCATTTTGAATGGTTCTGATATTCAGAGAAAGCCACTGGGGGCAGAGAACTGGTTCATTCATTTATCTAAAGTCCACATAGTCAAAGCTATGGTTTTTCCAATAGTCATGTACAGATGTAAGGGTTGAACCATAAAGAAGGATGAGTGCCAAAGAACTGATGCTTTTCAAATTGTGGTGCTGGAGAAGACTCTTTAGAGTCCTTTGGACTGCAAGGAGATCAAACCAGTCAATCCTAAAAGAAATCAACCCAGGCTCCAATCCTTTGGCCACCTAATGCAAAAAGTCAACTCATTGGAAAAGACCCTGATGCTGGGAAATATTGAGGGCAAAAGGAGAAGAGGGCAGCAGAGGATGAAATGATTAGCTAGCATCACCAACTCAATGGACATGAATTTGAGCAAACTCTGGGAGACAGTGAAAGACAGGGAAGTCTGGTATGCTGTGGTCCATGAGGTTGCAAAGAATCAGACATGACTTACCAACTGAACAACAACAACAACAAATATGTATTTACCAGTCAAGTGTCAGGCACTGCCATAAATGCCAGAGGCACACAGACAAACATCCTATGGTTTTTGCCATCCAGGGGCTCATAATCTAGTTAGTGTCACAGACTCACATGCAAACAAGTGATCATGACAATGCCAAGTGTTCTGAAATGAAAGAAACACAATGCACTATCTGAAATATATAATAGGAAATGCTTAACTTTAACTAGGAAGGTTAGAAGGGCTTTGTGAAAAAGATGACATTTGTGCTAGGTCTTGACGGATGAGTAGGTAGGTTTTCATGGAAATAGCACATGCAAAGGCACAGAAGTAAAGAAACAAAGGGAGGAAGGAAAAGAAGGGAGGAAGGAAAAGTATCATAAATTTAAAATAATTTTTTTACAACCTGAATTGTCTGAAATAGGATCTTATTTTCATTGTCATTTTCCTAATTGCTTATGAGACTAAGCATATTTCCACTCATTCATAAACTCACTCATTCACATTTTATCTTAAGTGAATTGACTATTTTCTTCTCCTGAGTAGTTTGTCTTTTATTTACTAACTTATATGAATTCTTTATATATTCTCTTTGTTAGTTGTAAGTGCTGCAAATATCTTCTCCCAGCTTTCTATACTACTTTTTAAAAAATATCATTTGTCATAGTGAAATGATTTCCATTTAAATTTTTAAATTTCTGATTATTTTAATACAAATTGACTAATAATCTTTATGATTTGTGTTTTTAGGCATCCCTTCCCTATCTTTGCATATTTTCTACTAAGAACTCTCAAGTTTTGCTTTTCACATCTCGGTTCTAAAGCCACCTGAAATAGATTCTGTGCATGGCGCACGATTTATTTTTTTCTTTCCATATGGCTTACCAATTGGCCCAGCAACGTTTATTGAATAATTTATCCTCTCCCAGTCTTTGTAATGTCAGCTGTTGCAGGCAGGATTTACTGAGAGGAGACTTCCTCTCCGAAGCTTTATTGGAGAGTGCTACTAGAGAGTGAGGGATGCAGGGCTGGGCAGAAGGAGTTGCAGCCACAATAAAGGCCGAATCTGGTCACACAGGGAGCCCTGGAGCTGGATGGCTCTTCAGAGTTGGGTTTTGGTACCCTCACACCCTCATCGCCATTGGATAGGGCTGCCCCTGGGGAGTGGGTGGGGTCTTTGGTGAGGCAGCTCCCTTAGGCAGAGGGCAGGGTCTGAGGAGGGACTCAGACGTCATCCACCACATTATGATTCCAGCATCTGGGTAGCTGAGGGAACTAGGGCTTTGATCTTAGGGGGATCTGTGTGGCACACACAGTATTCACTCCAAGGCCTTTGTCATGTACCTCCTCTCCCATTTTACTGTCTCACTCTTCTTTTGGATTCTTTTTCCTATGAAAACATTTCCAGATAGGTCTGTCTCCTGGTGCCCTAAATGTCATCCAATACATCAACAGCCCCCTTCAAATAAGCCCCCTTCTAATATGTCCATCTGATCACACCATAGGCTTTCCCGGTGGCTCAGTGATAAAGAATCCTCCTACGATGCAGGAGGCCTGGATAGGATCTTTGGGTCAGGAAGACCCCCTGGAGGGCATGACAACCCACTCCAGTATTCTTGCCTGGAGAATCCCCATGGACAGAGGAGGCTAGTGGGCTACAGTCCACAGAATCACAAAGAATTGGAAACAGCTGAAGCGACTTCGCACACACGCACACAGGCATGCAAAGGGTACAATAGCGCATTTTCTCCCTTGATATGAATATATATGAATATCTATCACTAATGTAGGCTGGCTTTTTACTTTAAATAGCCATCTTTCCCAACTGCTTCAAAATCAATATGTTGTCAACTAAAGTTGAAAACGAATTCTCCTGTGTCCTTTACTTGTAAAGAATATTTTAATCTAAATGGAGGATGTTTCCAGTATCTTCTTGACTTAAATCTTGTTCCATTTAGCTTAGGAAAAATTTAACACACCTTGATTCTGTCATGCAACCTCTCCACTTTATCTCCAAAATTGATTATGAATGCCAAAAAGATGTTGAAAGAAAAGATCTGAACACGACAGGGGACAGTGATGAGACTATGACATGCTAGTGATATCTTTCTACATTTTGACATAGGTGCATTCATCAACACTCTATGACTTTTCATCTGGTTGCAGACCCACCGAGTCTCAATAGAGCAGCTGTCTTCCCAGTCACTTGGGGCAGGAACCCTCTGGTGATCCTTCTGTTTTCCCCCTAAATTGTGGATCCAATCAAATTCATCTAGTTTTGAGTCCAAGTGTTTTGAATCTATTCCTTGTTACCACTAACGCCAAGCTGTTTGATTCTTCAGTTCAGTTCAGTTCAGTCACTCAGCCGTGCCCAACTCTTTGTAACTCCTGGAGTTTACTCAAACTCATGTCCATTGAGTTGGTGATGCCATCCAACCATCTCATCCTCTGTGGCCCCCTTCTCCTCTCATCTTCAATCTTTCCCAGCATCAGGGTCTTTTCCAGTGTCAGTTCTTCACATCAGGTGGCCAAAGTATTGGAGTTTCAGCTTCAACATCAGACCTTCCAATGAACACTCAGGACTGAACTCATTTAGGATGGACTGGTTGGATCTCCTTGCAGTCCAAGGCACACTCAAGAGTCTTCTCTAACACCACAGTTCAAAAGCATCAATTCTTCAATGCTCAGCTTTCTTTATAGTCCAACTCTCACATTCATACATGACTACTGGAAAAACCATAGCTTTGACTAGATGAGCTTTTGCTAACAAAGTAATGCTTCTGGTTTTTAATATGCTGTCTAGGTTGGTCATAACTTCTCTTCCAAGGAGCAAGCATCTTTTAATTTCATGGCTGCAGTCACCATCTGCAATGATTTTGGAGCCAAAAAAATAAAGTCTGTCACTGTTTCCATTGTTTCCCCATCTATTTGCCATGAAGTAATGGGACCAGATGCCAGGATCTTAGTTTTCTGACTGTAGGGTTTTAAAGGAACTTTTTCACTGTCCTCTTTCACTTTCATCAAGAGGCTCTTCAGTTCTTCTTTGCTTTCTGCCATAATGGTGGTGTCACTTGCATACCTGAGGTTATTGACACTTCTCCCAACAATCTTGATTCCAGCTTGTGCCTCATGCAGCCCACCATTTTTCATGATGTACCCTGCATATAAGTTAAATAAGTAGAGTGACAATATACAGCCTTGACGTACTCCTTTCTCAATTTGGAAACAGTCTGTTGTTCCATGTCCAGTTCTAACTGTTGCTTCCTGACCTGCATATAGGTTTCTCAAGAGGCAGGTCAGGTGGATTGGTATTCCCATCTCTTTAAGAATTTTCCACAGTTTGTGGTGACCCACACAGTCAAAGGCTTTGGTGTAGTCAATAAAACAGAAGTAGATGTTTTTCTGGAACTCTCTTCCTTTTTCTATGATCCACTGGATGTTGGCAATTTGATCTCTGATTCCTCTGCCTTTCCTAAACCCAGCTTGAACATCTGTTAAGTTCATGGTTCACGTACTGTTGAAGACTGGCTTGGAGAATTTTGAGCATTACTTTGCTAGCATGTGAAATGAGTACAATTGTGCAGTAGTCTGAGCATTCTTTGGCACTGTCTTTCTTTGGGACTAGAATGAAAACTGACATTTCCAATCCTGTGGCCACTGGTGAGTTTTCCAAATTTGCTGGTATATTGAGTGCAGCACTTTCACAGCATCATCTTTTAGGATTTGAAACAGCTCAACTGGAATTCCCTCACCTCCACTAGCTTCGTTCATAGTGATGCTTCCTAAGGCCCACTTGACTTTGCATTCCAGGATGTCTGGCTCTAGGTGAGTGATCACACCATCGTGATTATCTGAGTCATGAAGATTTTTTTTGTATAGTTTAAATGGCAACCCACTCCAGTATTCTTGCCAGGAAAACAACATGGACGGAGGAGCCTGGTAGGCTACCTACCAGGGGTCGCAAAGAGTAGGACACAACTTTACTTTCACTTTCACTTTCTATGTATTCTTGCCACCTTTTCTTAATATCTTCTGCTTCTGTTAGGTCCATACCATTTCTGTCCTTTATTGAACACCTCTTTGCCTGCAATTTTCCCTTGATATCTCTAATTTTCTTGAAGAGATCTCTAGTCTTTCCCATTCTGTTGTTTTCCTCTATTTCTTTGCATTGATGGCTGAGGAAGGCTTTCTTATCTCTCCTGGATATTCTTTGGAACTCTGCATTCAAATGGAAATATCTTTCCTTTTCTCCTTTGCTTTTTCCTTCTCTTCTTTTCACAGCTATTTGTAAGGCCTCCTCAGTCACCCATTTTGCCTTTTTGCATTTCTTTTCCATGGGGATGGTCTTGATCCCTGTCTCCTGTACAATGTCACAAACCTCCATCCATAGTTCTTCAGGCACTCTGTCTCTCTATCATATCGAATCCCTTGAATCTATTTCTCTCTTCTGCTATATAATCATAAGGGATTTGATTTAGGTCATACCTGAATGGTCTAGTGGTTTTCCCTACTTCTTCAATTTAAGTCTGAATTTGGCAATAAGGAGCTCGTGATCTGAGCCACAGTCAGCTCCTGGTCTTGTTTTTGCTGACTGTATACAGCTTCTCCATCTTTGGCTGCAAAGAATATAATCAACCTGATTTCGGTATTGACCATCTGGTGATGTCCATGTGTAGTCTTCTCTTGTGTTGTTGGAAGAGGGTGTTTGTTATGACCAGTGTGTTCTCTTGGCAAAACTCTATTAGCCTTAGGCTTGCTTCATTGTGTACTCCAAGGCCAAATCTGCCTGTTACTCCATGTATTTCTGGACTTCCTACTTTTGCATTCCAGTCCCCTATAATGAAAAGGACATGTTTTTTGTGTGTTAGTTCTAGAACATCTTGTAGGTCTTCGTAGAACTGTTCAACTTCAGCTTCTTTAGCATTACCGGTAGGGGCACAAACTTGGATTACTGTGATACTGAATGGTTTGCCTTGGAAACGAACAAAGATCATTCTGTCATTTTTGAGATTGAATCCAAGTACTGCATTTTGGACTCTTGTTCACTATGATGGTTACTCCATTTCTTCTAAGGGATTCTTGCCCACAATAATGGTCATCTGAGTTAAATTCACCCAGTCCATTTTAGTCCGCTGATTCCTAAAATGTCAAGGTTTACTCTTGCCATTTCCTGTTTGACTACTTCCAATTTGCCTTGATTCATGGACCTAATATTCCAGGCTCCTATGCAATATTGCTCTTTACAGCATCAGACTTTACTTCTATCACCAGTTACATCCACAACTGGGTGTTGTTTTTCCTTTGGCTCCGTCTCCTCATTCTTTCTGGAGTTATTTCTCCACTGATCTCCAATAGCATATTGGGCACCTACTGACCTGGGGAGTTCATCTTTCAGTGTCCTATCTTTTTGCCTTGATTCTTACCTGGTTTTGATTCTTTTTTATTCTTACCTGTTTTCAATCAATCACATTCTCACTACTGAGAAGCCTATTTGCCTTGAAATACAAAGCTGAGAAAGTTAGAGCATGAGTTTGAGCAAGTTCCCGGAGTTGCTGATGGACAAGGAAGCCTGGTGTGCTGCAGTCCATGGGGTCACAAAGAGTCGGACATGTCTGAGCAACTGAACTGAACTGAGAAAGTTATGGATTCCTTTTATGGGTTCCATACATGGAAGAAATGACAGTAAATAGTGCCCCTGAGAATAAGAAAAGAAAAGCAGCTTCCCAGGATGTAGTCGGCAGAGAATGTCCTTTTAACTTTGGGCCTCTTTGGCATAGAGACTATTAGGCTCACTAAGGATAACTGAAGAGCGATTACCCTTTTCAAGGCAGCTATTTGTAATCATAGAAAGAATTCCTTATATTTACAAACCACTCCCATGTATGGTTTCTCACTTGATTTTTACAGCAACTCTGAAAGGGTGATGCTATTAATCCATTGTTAACTATGAGACTTGATGAGGTTGTATCTTACAGTCACACTGCTAGTAATTGACAGAGACAGGTTTTCAACATGGGTTTCCTGATTCCAAGGCACGGTTTTCTTCCCCAGCCCAGCTCAACCAAACAGTTGTGGGAATTATGGTCTGTTTAGCAGGAGAAGGAAAAAGGCATCAAAAGGCAGGTGAGTCCTGAACAGGCAGTCTCTGAAAGGAAAATATTGCCCAAAGGACATAAGGAAGTGATTTTCCTCCAATAACACAGAGGCTACAATTTAGCCACAAAGAGACAAATGCTTTCCTGATTCAGGCTCTTTGTGAGATTAGTCATACATTATCATATGATTTTCTCAGACATTTGCTCTTAAAGGAATTAGAAAGATGGCAACAAAATAGTAGTGCCTCTCTTTAGAAAAAAGCTGCAGATGTGTGATTGTAATATCTTAATTACTCAGTAGATGAAACCCTCTAACTCCACAAATATTTGCTGATAACATAAAACTGGTTACAAAAGCTCTATACTGAAAATCTAATGGACACTCAAAAACAATTTGGAGAAATAGCATCTTGGACCACATGACAGCAGCTGGTCCTTGCCAAGCATCACTAGTTATTGAAAGACATCTGTATTGAGGCCATAATGGTGAATATTATGATTAACAGGAAAAAAGTTGTGATCACAGCAACAAACGTCAGACAGGGAAGTATTCAAAAATAGCATTCTACCTTTCTGTATTAAAGCAATGCACAAGAATTGTCTGTGAGGAAGCTAATAAAGAATATTAAGAATTTTTTCATGTTTATAAGTATATAGGTTCCTATACCTGACAAGTTCTACAATAATTATTCAAAATCATTACAGAAATGGCTAAATGGAAATTCAGTTACTTCTCAAGGATAACTCATCTATATCTTTTCCCTCTAAAAAAACGAAACCTAAAATATTTTGAATTCATATGGTAGCAATACAGTAGTAAATAATTTATGTTATTAATTTTGGTCTCCACTAAATTTTGGTCTCTGGCTAAGCACAGACAGCTTGGCTCTAACTCTCAGAATTTCTGATTCAGTAGGTCTGGGACCCAGGGAACAGCATTTTAACAAGTTTCCAGTTGTGGCTAGTAATGCTGCTACTGTTCTACACCACACTGACCTTCCCATAAGTTCCCATTACCACAGCTCATTTTGCTACTGGTGAATTTCTTGTACACAATTAATAAAAATTTATTTGACAATTACTTATTGAGCTGGTATTTATGTAATTTGTGCTATAAGCAATACCAGATGTGCTACCATACATTAGAGAAAAAAAAGATGAATAAAGCTAAGTCTTTGCATCCATGGAGTTCACATTCTGGAAAGATATGTAAACAAATATTACAATAGAATGTGATAAACATCATATGTAGAGTTTCAGAGAAGTAAAATGAAAGTGTTTATTCTACAATGAGGGGAATCAGAAAGATTTATAAGGGAGATAACATTTAGGACTTTTTAAAAGAACTTTCTATTTTGCAATAATTTTAGGCTTATAAAAAAGTTGAAAAATAGAGAGTCTCCTATACCCTTCATTCAACTTCCCAGCACTGTGCAAACACTGACATTTTGTATAATCAAGGTTAGGATGAATTTTGAAGGATACAGAGGAATCTATTAAGGTATCTAATGTATAGAAATAATAAATGAATAAAACCATTGATACAGGATATATTAAGAACTATATCTAAACATTTATGGAAAACTACATGCTAGACACTTTGCCAAGCCCTTTAGATGTATTATGTCACTTAATTCTTATAACAACCCCTATCTTCTGTATGCATACTATTATCACTTTATTATCACTCTCTTTATAGAAAATGAGGCCACTGTCAATCTTCTAGTAGACAACAAAACTGGGATTTGACAACTAAAATGTTCTACTTTAGCACATACACTCTGAACCGATATACTATGATTATTACGACCCAGAAGTAAGAAGAGTCTGATAAAGATCAGATTCCATGAGGTTCGCTGTAGGGACAGGGTTCTGTCAGTGGAAGCAGAAGACAAGAAGAGACAGGAACGGATACTTCTAGACAATAGAAGGATACTGTGGGAATTTTAAAACAGTCTCCTGAATTTCTGTCTCCTGCATGACCTGTCCAGGATAATCCCCTCTCCTTGAATGAGGAAGGAACCTGTGAAGATAATGGCATATCACGTCCATGACTCAGTTAAGTTATATAGCAACGTCAAAGGAATTGACTGATGTAACTAAGGTCCCTGGTGCTATCATATTGCCCACTGGTTCAGGGTCTCAAGTTCTCATGTCATTTTCTAGGCTTGTTCATTTCTTTCCTGGCCTTGACTTCTGCTTCCATTTTTGGAACCCCATTCTATAACCCATCCTTTAAGGAACCAGCTTTGCTAGGTAATATCAGGAGCTTTATGGGCAAAGCAATCTCTTCAGTTTTGTGCCTAGCCTTGGAAATCAATCACATGGGCTCCACTTACACAACTATTCTAGCAACAATGCTTTCACTGTGTGAAGCTTTAAGGCAAACTTCCATGGTGGGCATCAGACACCCAGCAAGCAGGTCTTTTAGAAGCCTTGAATCACAATCTAGAACAGTGACATGTACCTGCTCAGCCTTCTAGCTCACCAATGTGTTAGGCAATAAAGTGTATCCTGGTGCAAATGTGCTGGCCTTTGATCATGCACAATGAAACATGGTTAATCTGTGACCAGCAAAATACACGGAACAGTAAGCGGCCTCTGGCTTCCATTTCAGGTTTGATCACTTGACCACCTCTCAGCAACTAGTTCTGACAATAAAGTTAAGACTCATTTAAAATTAAAATAACAAAAAAAGGTCTGTTCCTGTAAAACTGATCATGCAAAGTTATTACAATAAAAATAACAGTCTATTTGTTCACAAAAACATTTGCTTTTGAGAATCCAGGTTTCATTTAATTTCATTCCTGTCCTCTGAGTACATTCAGATTCCTAAACTTATGCAGAGATTAACACTTTTAAGGTTACTTTAAAAATAAAAAAATCATCTACCAAAATAATATACTAATCACAAAATAGGGTATGAAACCAGTTTCATTCTGTTTAACTTGAGATAAATGGGAAAATTTTGCCCTTCTTACCAGTTTTCAGACCAAATTTTCCCATCTTTCATTCATTCATGTATTCATTCATTCAATAAAAACATTCACTGAATACATGCCATATGTCATTTACTAAACCTGATTCCAGGGAAATGATGAATGTGACTCCATTTCTAAATTTGAGAGGGCTTTTTTAAAAATAAAAATAAGGAAACATCTGTTTTAATTCTGACATATTCTATCATCAGCAGAAACAGATTCCAAATGAAGATGAGATACCAAGAGAACGGCATAGACAAACCCACTCTACTCTGCTATGTTATATGACACACCAGCTGAAGGAATTTCCAACCATTCTGTCTAACTAGTCTTAGGGAAATTTGTCATAGTCTTAGGGAAATTTGTCACTCATAGTCACTTGCTTTGTCACTTGTAAATTGAAAATTGCTTTTAATTAAAATCAACAACCATAAAAATTTATTTAATACATGCTGACTACCTTGTGGCATGCTATTTAAGGAACTGCAAATCTTTCAACCAAAGTATAAGATAGGGAAAAATCCTGATGGGAACTCAAGATTGACACACAGAACAATGAAAGAATATTATGAAATATATGTAGTAACATAATAAATGCAAATAATAGAGGTCCAAAACCTACTATCTTCACAAAAATATGACATGAAAATCAGGAGGGACAAGATTACTATTAGTTGCAGAAACTAAAAAAGCTCAGTAGCGGAAAGCTATGACTTCAGGTGATTCAGAAGTAATTGGTAGAAAGAAAGGGGACCTTTGTTTTCTTTTGGATTTCATTCTTTAATTTTTTATTTCATATTGGAGTGCAATTAATATTGAAAATGCAGTTTCAACTTCTTTGTTAATTAATTTAAAAATAAAACTTCCCTAATTCAAAAGCTATTGAGTGGACTATTTTTAAGCTATATTCTGGGAAGTGACGCAGAGGTATCATACATGATTACCACCTTCAAGTTTTTTGCAAATTAGGTGAAAATCCATGATTGACCTACATAAAACAAGAAGAGACTGGAGGAGTGGCCAAGAGGCAGAGTTGGAAGACCCTGAGCTCACCTCCTTCCATGAGCATACCACAATTACAACTATTTATTTACAGAGCAACTGTGGATGAGAAAGACCAGAAGACTAGCAGAAGAGATCTTCTACAACTAAAGATTAAAAAAAGGAACCACAATGTGATGGGTAGGCAGACTGAAGATCTGGTATAGTCAAGACTCATATCCCCAGATAGTCAACACACAAATGAGAGGATAATTACAACTGCATAAGTTCTCTCCAAGGAGTGAGGGGTCTGAGCCTCACACTGAGACCCGCAGCCTGGGGTCCTGCACCAGATAGATGAACCCCTAGAACATCTGGTTTGAAGGCCAGTGGGGCTTGCTTTGAGAAGAGCCAGAGGCCTTTAGGAAATAGAGACTCCACTCTTAAAGGGCACACACAAAATCTACATGCTCCAAGACCCAGGGAAGAAACAGTAATTTGCAAGAAGCTTGTGTCAGACCTACCTGATGACCTTTTAGTTTCCTAGAGAGGCCGGAGGCAACTGGAGCTCACCTTGGAGACAAGAGGACTGGCCATTTGGGGAGCCTGTTCTCCTGCAAGGACACTGGCGCTGGCAAGAGCCATTGCGGAACCCTCGCTCCAGCTTGTTAGCTCTGAGACCTGACCCTGCCCACCGGCCTGGAGGAACCAACACTGAAATGCCTCAGGCCAAGCAGCTGGTCAGGGAGAGGGACGGCCCCATCTACCAAAAGGCTTATTACCTAAGACTCTCTGAGCCTACAGAATCCCCTGGACCCAGCCCTGTCTCCAGAGGACCCAAGACCTGTGTCCACCAGAGGACCACACACCAGTGTGGGGTCCACAACCTTCTGGACCTCAGCTCCAGCCACCAGCAGGCGACACAAAGTTTGGGACCCTCAGAATCATGTTGCAGAGACCAAAGAAACCGGTTCCACCCATCAATGAGCAAGTACTAACCCTGCAACGCCCTCCCTCCGCCATACACACACCCTGGCCCCACCCTTCAGCAAACCAACAATAGATCCAGAAACACCAGCCCCACAGCTATGCACCCCAGAACCTGACTCTGCCTACCAGTAAGCCAGCACTAACCCTGAGACCCCTTAGGGCTCAGCAGCCAGTTGCCTCATGACCCAGCACTGCCCCCCAGCAGAAGTGAAGTAAAGTAAGTGAAAGGCACTCAGTCATGTCCAACTCTGTGCAACCCCATGGACTACCTAGTCCACGGAATTCTCCAGGACAGAATACTGGAGTGGGTAGCCGTTCCCTTCTCCAGGGGATCTTCCTAACCCAGGGACTGAACCCAGGTCTCCTACATTGCAGGCAGATTCTTTACCAGCTCAGCCACCAGGGAAGCCCAGTAAAAACACCTTCCATATAAGACAGGGCCTGGCAGCAAACCAAACTAGAGGACCAGAGAGCCTCCGAGACCACCCTCAGCTGTCAGTCTGCCACATCAGAAGGACCCACATAGCCCACATGGGGAGCATCCCTGGATCACACAGTGCTGGTGACCAGAGGAGAGTGTGCTGCTGGCATGCTCTTACATAAAGCCACTCCTCTGTGGTCAAGAAACATAGTCAACCTAACAAATACATACAAATATACACATAAAGAACTAAATGAAATGGGAGACAGGCAATCTACCTGACAAAGAGTTCAAGACAATGATGGTAAAAATGTTCAAAGGATTCCTGGGAGAAGACTAAATGAACAGAGTGAGAAATTAGAGGTTTCAACAAAGAGTTAGAAAATACAAAGACCCAAACAGAGACAAGAAATACGATCAATGAAATGAAAAAGACACTAGAAGTAATCAACAGAAAATTAGATGATGCAAAGGACTGTATCAGTAAGCTGGAAGACACAATAGTGGAAATCACTGAAGCTAAACAGAAAAAAGAATAAAGAGAAATGAAGACAGTTTAAGAGACCTCTGGGATAACATCAAGTGTACTGACCATCGCATTACAGATTTTCCAGAAAAAAAAGACAGAGAGAAAGGGGCAGAGAACATATTTGAAGACATAATAACTGAAAAGTTCCCTAACTTGAAAGAAAACAGACATTTAACCAAAGGAAGCACAGAGAGGCACAGGAAGGATTAACCCAAAAGGACCACACCAAGACACACTCTAATTAAAATCAAAGATAAAAAGAGAAACAAACAAACAAAAAACGATAGAGAATATTAAAAGCAGCAAGGAAAAAGCAACAACTATACATAGGAACTCCCAGGGGCTATCAACTGATTCTTTAGCAGAAACTGCAAGCCAGAAGGAAGTGGCACGATGTATTTAAAGTGATGAAAGTGAAAAACCTACAACCAAGAATAAACTACCTGGCAAGATTTCTGTTCAGATTTGATGAAGAAATTGAAAATTTTACAGACAAGCAAAAGCTGAGAGTGCAGCATCACCAAACCAGTTTTACAAGAAGTGTTAAAGGAATTACTCTAAGCGAAAAAGGCCATACTAGAAACATGAAAATTATGAAAGGAAAAGCTCATTGGGAAAGGAGAATAAACAGTAAAGGTAATAAATCAACCATGTACAAAGCTAAGAGGAAGGTCAAAAGACAAAAGTAATAAAATAATTTATACCTACAATAAGTAGTTAAGGGATACACAAAACAATTAGATGTAAAATATGATGCAGGAAACAGTAAACGTAGTTTGAGGGGAATAAAATGCAGGGTTGTTAAAATGTGTTTGAAATGAAGAGATCACTGACTTAAAATCATCAGATAGATGTAGACAGATCAACAGATAACTATATGTAAGCTTCATAATAACCACAAACCAAAAATCTGTAATAGATACACAAAAAACAGAAAGGAATCCAACAAACAAAACAAAATAGAGTCACAGATACAGAGAACAAACAAGTGGTTCCCAGACGGCAAGGAGATGGGGGAGGAAATAAATAGGTGAGAGAGATTAAGACGTACAAAATAAGTCCAGGGTATGAAATGTACAGTATGGGGAATACAGTCAGTAAATATGTATTATCTTTGTATGGTGACAGATAATAACTAGACTTAGGGTCATGATCAGCTTGAAATGCACAGACACACTGAATCGCTATGCTGAGTAACAGGAAATGACAAAGTGTTGTAGGTTAATTACACTTCAAAAACCAAGAAAATCGAGTAACAGAGACCAGATTTGTGGTTACCACAGTGAGGGGTGGGAAATGGGAGAACTGGATAAAGGTAGTCAAAGTAAAAACTTCCTGTTACAAGACAAATAAGTACTAGGATATAATGTACAACTTGATGAAAATAATTAACGCTGCTGTATGTCAAATATGAAAACTGTTAACAGAGTAAATCCTAAGCATTCTCATCACAAGAAAATAACTCTTTTTTCTATTTCTTTAATATTGCATAGATGTCCACTAAATTCATGTGACAATCATTTTATAGTGTATATAAATCAAGTCATTACACTGTGTACCTTAAACTTATACAGTGTCAATTATATGTCAATAAAACTGGAAGAAAAAAATAAGGGAACAATGTCACTTTAAAAATAGCATGTGACTTAAGAAATAGAGGCAAATGTAGAATCTTTGAGAGCAAATTGGGAAATTCACATAAACCATTGTGACCTATTATTATAGCATCATTTTGTCACTGGAAAACACCAAAGGGAGTAGCTTATTAAAATCCCTTCTGCCCAATGAACCAATAATGGTCTGTAATTATAATAAAGCTAACACTTTCTAACATGTTAGGAAGTATTTTCATCGACATTATTTCATTCAATTCTCAAAAGAACCCTGTGAATTTGATATTCTTCCATCCTTCAAATGCAGCCAAGGGAGTAATAACAGGGTGTAAAGTTAATATTCTGGAGAAGGGCATGGTCACCCACTCCAATATTCCAGCCTGGAGAGTCTCACGAGCAGAGGAGCCCAGCTGGCTGTAGTGCAGAGGGTCACAGAGAGTCAGACACAACTGAAGCGGCTTGGCACGCATACACACAAAGTCAATATTTCTCTGGTTCAACCAATTTAGGGGCTCCCCTCCCCCTAGACACCAATGTCTCCAAACCATTCCAGGAAGCACATGCATGGACCTGATCCCCCTCATCCCTCACTGACACCACCATCCTCACTTGTCTAGTGGCTGAAGGTGCCTCTGGATGCTGCTAGAACTGTTGCTAGGGTGCTGCAGCTAAGGTACCAGGTGCATTGTTTATGCACTCCTACCCACCTCCCCACCTCCCCTCTCCTCTCTGGAACCAGCTCAAATCCGGTTCCCTCCACTGTGTTCCTGGTCACATCCTGCCTCAGCAGCACCAGGAACAAGGCCCCTTAACCCACAGCCTCTCATGAAGACCCTGCCTTTATCACTATCTTAGGGACATTTTAGTAAAATTACTCTTTAAATTTTCACACTACTTTCTTATTGCTGTCCTCCTCCCTATGAGCCAGGTGCAAGTCAGCAGGGCATCAGGAGGACACATTATGCTACTTCCAGCGCTGTTTCTCCTCCGGGTTTGGTACCCTCTCCTGTGTCTCGAATCCTTATTTCCTCTGGAGGGGCTCTGCCCGGTGACCATCCTTTAGGCACTCGAGCAGAAGACTCATGACAGCTCTAACCATCTAATTATTTGGACATGCCCAGACTTGTCTGAATCCCAGGGAAACTCAAGCCTCATGTGGTATTTACTCTCTCCACAATTCCTCTGGGCTAAACTGGAAATCAACAGCTTTTATCAGCCATAGGATTATTTGGGGTTTCTTCCTCCAAATGCAAAATTCTACCTCAAACCTTTAACTTAGGTTTCAAACAGACAAAAGCCCCACATCAGAATATCTTAGGAAAAATGTGTGAATCCTGGATGATCCAACTTACTGCCTCAGAGTAAGACTGTGTCATATGCTGCACAAATATCTGAACCTCCATGTCTGAAGCTTTTCCTCACTTGCCTGGCAGGAAGCCCCATCTTTCCTCAGGCCCTTCCTCCCCAGTGATGCTCTCCAGAGGTCCCTCAAGATCTCTGCATGTGGGGGCCTACTGCCCTTGCCACCCTTCTGCTCTGTTGCTCTGTCACCCTAGTGCCTTTGGGTAGCTAGTAACTTGGGACCATGGAGGCCATGAAATTAAAAGATGCCTGCTCCTTGGAAGAAAAGTTATGACAAACCTAGACAGTGTATTAAAAAGCAGAGACATCTCTTTGCTAACAAAAGTCTGTATAATCAAAGCTATGGTTTTTCCAGTAGTGATGTATGAGAGTTGGACCAAGAAGGTTGAGTGCTGAAGAACTGATCCTTTGGAGCTGTGCTGTTGGAGAAGACTCTTGCGAGTCCCTTGCATTGCAAGGAGATAAAATCAGTCAATCCTAAAGGAAATCAACACTGAATATTCATTAGAAAGACTGATGCTGAAGCTGAAGCTCCAATACTTTGGGCACCTGATGCAAAGAGACAGTTCACTGGAAAAGACCCTGATGCTGGGAAAGATTGAAGGCAGGAGGAGAAGGGGATGGCAGAGGATGAGATGGTTGGATAGCATCACCGACTCAATGGACGTGAGTTTGAGCAAATTCCAGGAGCTAGATGGTGAAGGACAGGGAAACCTGGTGTGCTGCAATTCAAGGGTTCATAAAGAGTTGACATGAGGCTGGGGCTTTGCCCTGCTTCTGGCCAGCAAGAAAGTTTCTTCCTCTTTGGACTCATAGAGAACAGAGTTGTGGTTGCTGATGGGGGAGAGGCAGGAGGGCAGAAGTGGGAGTTAGGGATTAGCAGATGCAAACTATTATACAAAGAATGGATTAACCACAAGGTCCTACTGTATAGTACAGGGAACTATATTCACTAACCTGTGATAAACCATAATGGAAATGAATATGAAAAAGAATATGCATATGAATAACTGAATCACTCTGCATTTTTCAAAGAAGAAATGAACATAACATTGTAAATCAACTATACTTCAATAAAATAAATATTTAAAACAAAAAACTTTCTACTCTTGAATAACTCTTCCACACTGAGAAACTGCTGGGCTCCTGATTCAAAGTTCTTCATTCCCTTCATGCTAAAACTCCTTCTTCCCAGAGTATAAGGGCCCTCTAAGGAGAACAAGGAAATGTCTATATGCAGGCTTTTGGTCCAGACTTGTTTTCTCATGATACTTCTTCCACTGTCCACTGTTCCTCCCTATGGTTCAATAACCTTCAAGGTTCCCACAAGTCCCTCTCCATCCTATACATATCTGAATCCCAACTCTAGTTCTGTCCTAGAAGGCTCTGGGCCAGATAAAAAGCACCAGGTTTGATGCAGTGGAACAATCCAGGAAGGAGAGAAGGAAGGAACTCCAGAACTTTCTGTGGCAGGAGGCTGAGCTGCCAGGCCACACAGAGGAACTCCAGGAGGATGGTATGGCCTAATATCACAGCCCCAATGCCATAAAAATGTACTAAGTATGGATCTAAGCACATTTAAGAACTATCTAACAGAAGCTGCTTTCTTGTACATAATGAGGAATTTGATGAAAGAAGATGGGCAGTAACAGTCATTTACTTGATAAAAGCCATCAAGAGGGAGAGAGTGGCCCAGAGTAGTCTTCACAGTTTCCAAAGCATACCCTCTTCCAGAAGAGCCCATGAGGAATGAAATAAAACACAGAATCTGAGTATTCAGAATTCTGCTTTATCAATTTGATAAAAAAAAAATTTTTGATTAAAAAAAATGCTTCTAATCCAATTACAACTTAAAAATTTTGAGTCTCTTATATCCCACAATCAATGATGCTATGAGATAGAATGGTTGAGTTATAGAAAGGAAGGAAGGGAGGGAGGGAAGGAAGGAAGAAAGAGAGAGAGAGAAAGAAAGGGAGGGAAAAAGAAATGGCAGAAGAAAGAAAGAAAATTTTCTTCAAAATTTAGTGTCTATTTATTTATAAAGATTTTTCAGCAGCTGTAACTTTTCATTACATCATTAATGCTGCCATTTCTACATCTTTGGAATGACTTTAGATGGATGGATAAGGCCTAGGTAGGGCCACAGATTGCCACAGTGCTTTAAATATTGTGCTCTGACTCCAAGAATAGAAAAGAGACAAGTAAAAAACAACTCCACAGAAGGTGCTATCCTCGAAGCACAATTGGACTTTAATTTGGGAAAAAATTCACATATATAGAACTAGCTTGGGGTTTTAAAACGTCAGATCATGGTCATGGTCCTGGCTTTTGAAACTTATTCCCTTTCAAAAAACAAAATTTAAATGAGAGAAACACTCAGCATTTATTTTACAAGGAAACTGACCTCGAAATACAAATTGTTCATTAGTAGAAAATCCATTTTGTATTTCATATGCCATTAGCTATTCTTAACTTGAGATAATTGGGGAAGATATTTTAAAATGCTTTTCATGCTTTTCACAGAAAACAATCAAGCACAATGGGCTATCAATTGATGTTAAATAGAAGAGCTTTGTTTTTAAAATCTAGATGATTTTTTCTCAATCCACAGACTGAAAACTGTATCACAAAATCTTTCAATTATTTCTCTCACTTCCTCTAGTTTGTACTTTAGAGGTAAAAAGGTCAGATGACAAAGAAATGAAATGCTGTAATAATCACTTATTACCAAGATAACCATGGTTCTATATCAAAAACACACCACACATACACACATTCTTTTTCATTCTGTTGGCCTTTTAAAATTCCACTCTATTTTTCTGCATTTCCTAGTCTTCATGGTGCAGCCTATCTGCATCATCTTGTCTCTCATTTGCCCCTCCAGAACTACTCGGACCCTTCTCCCTTCTTCCCTGGGCCCTGGAAGGCTGAGCTTGGAGATACCCACCCATTTCCTTACACTCTGCCCTCTGGGTGGTTCACTTGGAGGAAGTTCTGGAAACCTGAGCTTGGAGACACCCACCCACTTCCTTACACTCTGCCCTCTGGGTGGTTCACTTGAAGGAAGTTCAGGCAGAAGACCAACAGAGTGTGAGGCCAAGGTATTTATTCCTCTCTGCTAAGTACTTCTGCAACAGGATACCATTCCTGCCATGTGGTCCTCCCGTTTAAGCTCCCCTGTTTGGGTTCCATTGATTCCCACTTCCCTTGCTCCTTCAGGCCTGGGTATTTGTTCCCTGTCAGGACCCTGTCTAACCCAGAAGACTTTTCTTTTTTAAAAAATTTATTTTATTGAAGTATAGTTGATTTACAATGTTGTGTTAATACTGATGTACAGCAAAGTGATCAGTTACACATACATATACATTTTTCATATATATATGATAACTGGGGAAGATATTTTATATATATATATAAAAGATGTATATATATATATATATATATATACATTCTTTTCCATTATGGTTTATTACAGGATACTGAATATCGTTCCCTGTGCTATATAATAGGTCTTCACTGTTTACCCAGTCTATACATGCTAGTTTGCATCTACTAATCCCAAATTCCCAATCCATCCCTCTCCTACTCTACCTCCCCCTTGGCAAACACAAGTCTGTTCTCTGTATCTGTGGGTCTGTTTCTGTTTCTTAAATAACTTCATTTGTGTCATATTTTAGATTCCACATATAAGTTATGTCATATGGCATTTGTTTCTTTCTGATTTAATTCACTTAATATGATAAAATCTAGGCCCATCCATGTTGCTGCAAATAGCATTATTTAATTCATTTTTATGACTGAAAGGAATTCCATTGCATATATGTACCACATCTTCTTTATCCATTCCTTTGTCAATGGACATTTCCATGTCCTGGCTACTCTAAATACTATTGCTATGAACACAGGGATGCATTTATCTTTTTGATTACAGTTTTGTGCAGATATATGCCCAGGAGTGAGACTGCTGGATCATACAACAAATCTAGTTTTAGTTTTGTCAGGAACCTCTGCTTGAAACTCAACATTTAAAAAACAAAGATCATGGCATCCAGCCCCATCACTTCATGGTAAATAGATGGAGAAGCAATGGAAACAGTGACAGACTTTATTTTGGGGGGCTTCAAAATCACTGCAAATGGAGACTGCAGTCATGAAATTAAAAGACGCTTGCTCCTTGGAAGAAAAGCTATGAGAAGCCTAGACAGCGTATTAAAAAGCAGAGACATTACTTCGCTGACAAAGGTCTGTCTAGTCAAAGCTATGGTTTTTGCAGTAGTCATGTATGGATGTGAGAGCTGGTCCATAAAGAAAGCTGAAAACCAAAGGATTGATGCTTTTGAACTGTGGTGTTGGAGAAGACTTGGACTTGAGAGTCCCTTGGACAGCAAGGAGATCCAACCAGTCAATCCTAAAGGAGATCAGTCCTGAACATTCACTGGAAGGACTGATGCTGAAGCTGAAGCTCCTATATTTTGGCTACCTGATTCTAAGAACTGACTCATTGGAAAAGACCCTGATGCTGGGAAAGACTGAAGGCAGGAGGAAAAGGGGTAACAGAGGATGAGGTGGTTGGATAGCATCACCAATTTGATGGACATGAGTCTGAGCAAGCTCCGGGAGTTGGTGATGGACAGGGAAGCCTGGCGTGCATGTGCTGCAGTACATGGGGTCTCAAAGAGTTGGACATGACTGAGTGACTGAACTGAACTGAATTGAGGAACCTCTATGGTATTTCCACAGTGGCTCCACCAGTTTACATTCCCACCAACAGAGTAGGAGAGTCAGAAGCCTTTCTGAACTTTCTTCTTCTCTTGGTTTCTGGATACTGCTACCTTTCATCTAATCCTGCCTTCCTGACTAGTCCTTCTGGAGCATGGCTGTCATAGCTCACTGGCAACCTCCATATTCCTTTGTAACAGTGCTCTAACCTCAATACTGAGCTTCTTGCTTCTTTAAACAACATGGGGAAGACCCAGAAAATTGTGGTATAGCTTCACCACCCACCCCAAAACATACACACACACACAACCCCTACAGGTGGTGTATATTTTTCTTTAAAAGTTAGCTCAATAACACTTTAAAAATCATAACAGTGACAGGTTTTATTTTCTTGGGCTCCAAAATCACTGTGGCCAGTAACTGCAGCCATGAAATTAAAAAATGCTTGCTCCTTGGAAGAAAAGCTAGGCAGCATAATAAACAAACCTAGACAGTGTATTAAAAACAGAGACATAAACACAATAATAGCAGGAGACTTTAACACCCACTCATACCAGTGGACAGATCATCAAAACAGAAAATTAATAAGGAAACACAAGTCTTAAATGATACATTAGATGAAATGGATTTCTTTGATATCTTCAGGACATTTCATCCAAATGCAGAATACACCTTCTCAACTGCACATGGAACATTCCCCAGGATAGGCCACATCTTGGGTCACAAATCAAACCTCAGTAAATTTAAGAAATTGAAATCATATCAAGCATCTTCTCCGACCACAATGCAATGAAACTAGATATCAATTACAAGAAGAAAACTGTAAGAAACACAAACACATGGAGATTAAACAACACGTTTCTAAATAACCAACAGGTTACTGAAGAAATCAAAAGGGAAGTCAATAAATTTCTAGAAGCAATTGACAATGAAAACATGACAACTCAAAATCTATGGGATGCAGCAAAAGCAGTTCTAAGAGGGAAGTTTACAGCAATGCAATCTTACCTTAAGAAACAAGAAAAACATTAAATAGGCAACCTAACTTTACATCTAAAACAACTGGAGAAAGAAGAACAACACCCCCCCCCCCCCCAATTAGTAGAAGGAAAGAAATCATAAACATCTGAGCATAAATCAATGAAAAATAAATGAAAGAAACAATAGTAAAGATTAATAAAGCTAAAAGCTGGTTTTTTGAGAAGATAAGCGAAATTGACAAGCCTTTAGCGATACTCAAGAAAAAAAGAGAGAAGAATCAAATCAACAAAATTAGAAATGAAAAAGGAGAGGTTACAACATACAATGCAGAAATGCAAAGGATTATAAGAGACTATTATGAACAATTATATGGCAATAAAACGAATAACCTGGAAGAAATGGACAGATTCTTAGAAAAGTTCAATCTTCCAAGACGGAACCAGGAAGAAATAGAAATTATGAACAACCCAATTACAAGTACTGAAATTGAAGCTGTGATCAAAAATCTCCCAAAAAACAAAAGCCCAGGACCAGACGGCTTCACAGGAGAATTCTATCAAACATTTAGAGAAGAGTTAATGCCTTGCCTTCTAAAACTCTTTCAAAAAATTGCAGAGGAAAGAACACTACCAAACACTACCAAACATTCTATGAGGCCACCATCACCCTGATACCAAAACCACACAAACACAAAAAAAGAAAGCTACATGCCAATATCACTGATGAACAAGATGAAAAAATCTTCAACAAAATTTTAGTAAACAAAATTCAGCAACACATCAAAAAGCTCATACACCATGACCAAGTTGGGTTTATTTCAGTAACACAAGGATTATTCACTATACACAAATCAATCAATGTGATACACCATATTAACAAATTGAAAGATAAAAATCATATGATAATCTTAATAGATGCAGGAAAAGCTTTGACAAAATTCAGCACCTATTATGATTAGAACTCTTCAAAAAATGGGCATAGAAGGAACCTACCTCAACATAGTAAAGGCCATATATGATAAGATCACAGCAAACATTATTCTTGATGGTGAAAAACTGAAAGCACTCCCCCTAAGATTAGGAATAAGACAAAGGTGTCTACTTTCACCATTATTATTCAACATAGTTCTGGAAGTCCTAGCTACATCAATCAGAGAAGAAAAAGAAATAAAAGGAATCCAGATTGGAAAAGAAGTAAAGCTCTCACTGTTTGCAGATGACATGATACTGTACATGGAAAACCCTAAAGATAGTATCAGAAAATTACTAGGGCTAATCAGTGAATTTAGCAAAGTTGCAGGATACAGAATCAATATACAGAAATCATTTGCATTTCTATACACTAACAATGAAAAATCAGAAAGAGAAATTAAGGAATCAATCCCATTCACCACTGCAGCAAAAAGAATTAAATATCTAGGAATAAACTTACCTAAGGAGATGAAAGAACTGTACACAGAAAATTATAAGACACTGATGAAAGAAATCAAAGATGACATAAACATATGGAGAGTTATTCCATGTTCCTGGGTAGGAAAAATCAATATTGTGAAAATGACTATACTACCAAATGCAATCTACAGATTCAATGCAATCCCTATCAAATTACCAGTGGCATTTTTCACAGAACTAGAACAAAAAATTACACAATTCATATGGAAACACAAAAGACCACGAATAGCCAAAACAGTCTTGAGAAAGAAAAATGGAGCTGGAGGAATCAACCTTGACTTCAGATTATACTACAAAGCTACAGTCATCAAGACAGTGTGGTACTGGCACAAAAACAGAAATATAAGCCAATGGAATAAGATAGAAAGCCCAGAAATAAACCCATGCACCTATGGGTACCTTATTTTTGACAAAGGAGGCAAGAATATACAATGGGGTAAAGATAGCGTCTTCAATAAATGATGCTGAGAAAACTGGACAGCTACATGTAAAAGAATGAAATTAGAACATTTCCTAATACCATACACAAAGATAAACTCAAAATTAAAGACATAAATGTAAGCCCAGAAACTATAAAACTCTTAGAGGAAAACATAGGCAGAACCCTTGATGACATAAATAAAAGCAAGGTCCTCTATGACCCACCTCCTAGAGTAATGGAAATAAAAACGAAAGTAAACAAGTGGGAACTGATTAAACTTAAAAGCTTTAGCACAGCAAAGGAAACTATAAGCAAGGTGAAAAGACAACCCTCAGAATGGGAGAAAAAAAATAGCAAATGAAACAACTGACAAAGGATTAATTTCCAAAATATACAAGCAGCTCATACAACTCAATGCTAGAAAAACAAACAACCCAATCAAAAACTGGGAAAAACAGACATTTCTCCAAAGAAGACATATAGATGGCTGACAAACACATGAAAAGATACTCTAACATCACTCATTATTAGAGAAATGCAAATCAAAACCACAATGAGATATCACCTCACACTGGTCAGAATGGCCATCATCAAAAAGTCTACAAACAATAAATGCTGGAGAGGGTGTGGAGAAAAGGGAACGTTCTTGCACTGTTGGTGGGAATGTAAATTGATACACCCACTATGGAAGATGGTATAGAGATTCCTTAAAAAACTAGGAATAAAACCACTATATGACCCAGCAATCCCACTCCTAGGCATATACCCTGAGGAAACCAAGTATCTCCCATTGTTCACTGAAGGACTATTTACAATAGCTAGAACATGGAAGCAACTTAAATGTCCATGGACGGATGAATGGATAAAGAAGTTGTGGTACATATACACAATGGAGTATTACTCAGCCATAAAAGGGAACACACTTGAGTCAGTTCTGATGAGGTAGATGAACCTAGAACCTATTATACAGAGTGAAGTGAGTCAGAAAGAGAAAGATAAATATCATATTCTAATGCACATATATGGAATATAGAAAAATGGTACTGAAAAAAATTATTTACAGGGCAGTAATGGAGAAAAAGACATAGAGAACAGACTTACGGACATGGGGAGGAGAGGGTGAGATGTATGAAGAGAGTAATGTGGGGGAAAAAAAAGAAAGAAAAGAGTAATGTGGAAACTTACATTACCATGGATAAAATAGATAGCCAATGGGAATTTGCTCTATGGCTCAGGAAACTCAAACAGGGGCTCTGTATCAACCTGGAGGGGTGGGATGGGGAGGGAGATGGGAGGGAGGTTCAAAAGGGAGGGGATATATGTATACCTGTGGCTCATTCATATTCAGGTTTGATAGAAAACAACAAAATTCTGTAAAACAACTATCTTTCAATAAAAAAAAATAAATTAAAAAAAGAAAAAAACCACACAGAGACATCACTTTGCCAACAAAGATCCATATAGCCAAAGCTATGTTTTTTCCAGAGAGCTGGACCATAAAGAAGACTGAGCAACAAAGAAATGATCCTTTCGAACTGTGGTGCTGGAGAAGACTCGTGAGAGTCCTTTGGAGAGCAAGGAGATCAAATCAGTCAATCATAAAGGAAATCAACCCTGAATATTCAATGGAAAGACTGATGCAGAAGCTGAAGTTCCAATAATCTGGCCACCTAATGTGAAGAGCTGACTCACTGGAAAAGAACCTGATGCTGGGAAAGATTGAGAGCAGAAGGAAGGGAAGGCAATAGAGAATGAGATGGTGGATGGCATCGCTGACTCAAAGAACATGAGTTTGAGCAAACCTAGGGAGATAGTGAAGGAGAGGGAAGCCCGGCATGCTGCAGTTCGTGGGGTGACAAAGAGTCAGACACTACTTAGCGACTGAACAACAACTCTAAAAATCATGAAAATGATACATTCATTACAACCAATGTAAAAATATGTAAAGAAAAGTCAATGCTCTTCCCCAGTACTTCTGGTTCCTTCCCCTTCCCCTCACTCCCCACCTTCACCTTGCCTTGCCCTTAGATACAGAATGTGAACGCCTTGGGCTATCTTTCTTTACACTGTTTCCATGATATTCAAACCCATACCAAACATATATACTCATATATAGAAAGGAGTGTGATTTGTTGTCTTTAGAAAAACAGAGCATACTACCTTATTTTTCAACTTGCTAAATATCTAGCTCCATTCTTTAGAGATTAAATATATTTAAATTTATGTAGCCATTTCTCTATTGATTGACACTCCTTTTTTTTTTTTTTTCAGCTGCTTTGGGTATCATACACAATGTTGCAACAAGCAACCGTACACATATATTCTTACTAGTGCATCTATTTATGTGTCCTAAAGTTCTAAAATAGGGTTGGTAGGTCAAAGTTACATATAGTTTCAATTACACGTGGAATCTTCCCAGATCAGGGATTGAACCTGTGTCTCCTTCATAGGCAGGCAGATTCTTTACCACTGAGCCACCAGGGAAGCCCTGATCTTACTTTCTGTCAACATAAATTACAGATAATTTTCTATGTGTTATATACTTTCAGTAGTCATCTTCAATGGCTGGATATAGCCAGTGTTGTGGAGCTTCTTAAAAATTTTATTGGGATTTATCAAACCTCAATATCAGTATAGGGAGAATTGATGTCTACTTTCCATAATGTATGTCCAAACAGAAATCAAAGCTTTGACAGTAGCATTAGGTACAACAAAATCTACTATAATTATGCCTCTCAATCCTTAATCAGTTGACATTAATTACATCTTTTGATGGGCACAAGTGAAGTGAAGTCATTCAGTCGTGTCCAATTCTGCGATCCCATGGACTGTAGCCTACCAGGCTCCTCCACCCCTGGGATTTTCAAGGTAAGAGTACTGGAATGGGTTGCCATTTTCTTCTCCAGGGGACCTTCCCGACCCAGGGAGTGAACCCTGGTCTTCCACATTGTAGGCAGATGCTTCTCCCATCTGAGCCACCAGGGAAGTCCCATGATGGGCAGAAGCACTGATCAAATGATTCACAGTATCAAAAGGAACTATGCCTGGGGCATGTGGCTCCATCACCACCTCAGTAACTTCAAAGGAGAAAGATCATGAGATTGTTGAGCAGAGCACTGCAGCACTGGGGATCTTCCTGAGTATGGTAAGCCAAGTTCCATGTGATTCTTCTGGCATTAAAAGGGTCAATTTCAGATCAAAGGTAAAAGAAGGCCAGAAAAACAGAAGAGAATCCCAGCCCCAAGGATATCACATGCAGGTTAACAGTATTTTCTCAGGCTTGAGAAAATACTACATTCCACAAAGGCTTGGGAACATAACATACAGCAGTTTCCATAAAATCAGGGTGGCAGTGTGGTGAGGATGAGGGTGTGGGAAGGGGAGGACCATAGAAGACAAATCTGGCCACCATTCATTGTTAGCATATCCTCTGTTTGATCATATCACCACCAGACAAGAAATTCCTGTGCACAGACCTGGGAATGAAAAGTAAGAAAAATTATAAAGCCAAAAGGAGGTGGACCAAGGGCGGTCATGCTATTTCCTGCGTGGATGGTAATGTTGGCTTTCACTGCCTGGTCTTGTGAGAAGGAGAAGCAGGTTTCAGTCTTTCCTGGGAATTACTACTTGCCCATAACACTAAAGAGCCCTCCAACTGGAAACAGATCTCATTATTTTGCCAGACTTAATCTCTTACTTGAGTAGTTAATAAGCACTTTCAATAACCTTAATCGCATCACTTCAATTAAAAGCCTAGATGCTATTTCCACAGGAAATAAATGTCTACAGACCATAAACTCGACTTGGTTAATAGCTAACGTGGGAGAAAGGTGGGAACTGGACTCAGATAAAGGGCTGCTGTTGGGTGATGGTAAACGAATGATCCACCCTCACATGGGGCTGTCTGAGGCCACCGTTGGGATATGCAAGTAGGAGAAGTGAAATGAAACACAAAGGCAGCCAGAAGCAGGAAAATTCTCCCTGTGTGGACCTACCAGCTGCTGAAAGTCACTGAAGGATCCATAAAACAATGAGGACTCATGGCCACAGAGAGGGGGACCGATGGGAGACAGGAGACAGGAACACGAGATAGATGAAAAATAGTATCTGCAGAACTCCCTCCCTTCACACTTCTCAAAGAAGGATGATGATAGGAAACAATGTTTGGATGTCCCAGAGGATGGTCCCAGCAAAAGAGAAGTTACCCATGCCAGAAAAGCAAGGTTTCTCCTGCTCCCATTTTTCTGTTTTCCAACGCCCTTTTTCTTATAAAATGTTAGAAGCACAGGCAGTCTTCCTACCAAGGAATCCACGTGACTCTAATGATTGAGTCATAAAGTGCTGTGAAGATCCCAGCAGAAGGCTGGGGCCAAAGAAAAGGGAATGGTTCTGAGCAGTTGGATGGAGAGGTCTCGTGAAAGGGTCACCATCTGTTGAACTGGCCCTTCAGTGAGTTCAAGGTCAGTCATTGGAGAAATTGAGTGTCCTCTGTGTGCCTACCTTGACCCAGATACAATAGAACTTTTATAATACCTTTTTTTAATTAATAGAAAAAGGACAACAAAATAAAAAGATAGTTCTAAGTTGGGGTGGGGGGACATTTACTGAAGTTCAGTGTACTTAGTGCAGTTTCTGGAGAAGAGGTACACCCAGTCGTAGGATTTAGTGTGACTTTTAAAAAGAGCCTTTGGGGTTGTGGTGGCTCTTGCATGCCCAGTCTCTAGAAGTCTCTGTCTAATAATTGCAGAGAGTTTCCTTTCCCAGTATTTCGAAGGCTCCAGCATTCACACAGAGAAAGGATTTTCATCACTAGGGTTCAGTGACACATGATATAAAATCTACAATTCTATGACTTTGCTGATGAAGCAGTTTGGTTCTATTAGGAAGTAGCAAGTTTAATCAAGCCAAGAGCATTATACTACAAACACAAAATGAAGAACATTTACTACACTTTAAAGAATCACACCCTGGATCAGTGATTTAGGGAAATTTATAAAATGGCAAGAGTTCAAAATGAACAGAAGCTTTTTACATTTCTCTTTCCTAGATAGATATTTTTAATCTCAAAAATTTCACATGATGTTTCCTCTAACCTTTAAGGGACTCTATGTTATATTATGAGCCTAGACAAAGCATTGACCATATGCTGTGAAATGACTACTGAAAAAGAACCTATTACCTACACAAAGGCATGCAATACCCTGAGCACCTGGCCGCATTGGACTGGAACACGGTATGAATACAGGAGTGGCACTTTAATAAACTGTCTCTTTGGGTCTTATTGAACCCACTTATAGAACCGCCAGAACTATTTTCATGTAAAATTTTAAATCACATGAAACATACAAGCCAAATTAGCTCTTTAGCACCTTCTGCATAAGACATGATGTTATACCAGTAACAGCAAAAACCCATATATATAAAACATAACTTCAGGATAAACATTACTTTGTGCTTAATTTGAGAAATTTTAAAAAAGAGTTAACAAAAAAAACCAGAAAATCTGAACCAAGTTTCTTCAAGTTAGAAGGAATTCATCCCTCTTTTAGTATTAAAAAAAAAGTTTTTGTCATAAAATAAGAACACTTACAAAAGAGATCACTATAAAGAAGCAAAACCAAAACCTGAAACCTCTGACAACAGAAGAGCAAAGACACAGTATGCTTCCACTCTTCTTAGACAGTCCCAACCAATCCAGGCTACCCCAGCAGCGTGAACAGCAGAATTTAGGTCAAGGGGCCAATTAGCATCAAAGGCAGCAACGAGTTGCTACTTCTCCCTGCCCAGTCCTGTTTCCTCTGAGAGTCCTGTGTTCAGGAGCCATGAAGGCAGCTTTGGAGCATACCAAAACAAACAAAAAAATTTAAGGCATTTACAAAATATTGCTTCTAGAAGCAACTACACCCCTAACCCCATAAGTCAACACCATCTTCACACTCCTTAATAACACTCCCAGCTGTGCTGTTACAAGGTGAATTGACTTGGCCAAGGAATATCGATTCATTGTTAATTAGCCAGTCTCTGAATAGCACAAGCAGGTCGCCCGTGAACCACGTAAAGCATTTTAAACCGGGACTAACCTGGAGGCGACTGGTGCTGGGGCTGAGCTGTGGTCCTCCCCGGCCCCAAGGTCTTTTCCAGAGGTTCCCTGGGCACCAACCGAGGTTGGCCCACTCTGAGGGAGGTCGAGCTGGCCCCTTTGGTCTCCGTGACCTTGGCAGAGGATGGTGGCTCCAAGGTGTCAGCAGAGAGGGACCCAGAGAAAGCACAGCTCCTTCTGGAAAGAGAGTCATCAAGAGCGGCTTCCCTCTCTCCAGGCGGTGAGGAGAGCCGGAGGATCCTGTGATGCTGCTGAGGGCTGGGAAGCCTTGGAGAGAGAGGGGAGGGAACAGGTGACATCCGCTTGTGCGTGCTGGGTGGAAAGGATGAATTATTAATTACCGAGCCAAGAGTGGCCAGCACTGGGGGAGGAAGCCTCTTCTCATCACTTCCAGGGTCCACGCCACCACGGGGCAGATCCAGAAACAAGGTTTTGCCTCTTCTAAGCCCAGCTCCCCTCCTGCTCCTGGTTTCTGGGAGGGTGTGGACGCCAATGGTCCCAAAGGGAAAGCCCAGTCGTTTGCCCTCAGCGGCATCATCTAACTTATCGCTCTCTATCACCTTCAGGAGGACTTTGTTCACAGCCCCCTCAGTGCTGACTTGGGGACATTCCCCAGCTGATGGCTGCCATGACTTGTCCCTTCGCTGTTCCTTGTCCAGGCCCCTGGCTCCCCAAGCCCCAGCCTCAGCTCCCGGGAGGGTGAGCAAGTCTGCGCCGGGTATGAACTCAGCTGGGGCTGCTAGGCCAGGGGCAATCTTTCCCTCACCCTCAGGATGCGTTTTGACTACTCTCCGTACCTGAGTGGACAGATCCTGGACTCTGGCCACCACTCTGGAGACTGGCTTCTTCCTGTGAGTCCACTCAGCAGCCTTCGCTCTCTGGGCTCTCTCTGCCTCTGCTTCTTTCTCAGGCTCCTTGTGACCTTCAGTCAAGCCTGTTTGCTGATGCAACAGCCTGCGAGGGGTTCTCTTCAGCTCCCTCGAGCTATCATCCCCTGGCTCCGTGGAGCTGCAGTCAGGGGACAGACCTCCTCTTCCCAGCCCCATATCTTCAGAAGGCTTCTTGATGCTTCCCGAGCCAGAGTCAGCATCCAGTGTCCTGGGGACCTCTAGGGTGCAGCTCTCTCCCCTCCGCAGGGATGAAGTAAGCGTCCCATTGAGGAGCAAGTTGCCTCTCTCCTCCAGAAGCCAAAGATGAGGCCCTGTTCGAGAGACAGGAAGGGAACTGCTGGAATAGACCTGGTCCTTCCCCATCAGAGGAGCCAGTTCCTGGCCCCCATGCCCCTTTCTTCTTGTCCTCTTCTGCAGGGAGCTTTGAGACAGCCCGTCAAAGCTCCCTCTCCTTCCACCAAACCTCCGGGCCTTTTTGATCCCGTGGGAGCTCCTCTTGTTGAGACAGCCCACGGTGGGCTCCCCCAGCCAGTGGCCAGCACTCTGGAAAGAGTCATCCTCGGGGGCCAGGCTCACAGAGAGTTCGGGCAGCTTCCCCTCCTGGTTCCCCATCGTAATCCCCAGGATGTGGTCTGAGCTCAGCAGACCGGCCAGCAGTCTCTCCCTCTCGGCGGTGAGTTTGTACAGCTCAGTCAGAATGTCTTTCGTGGGAGTTGGCTTGAAAAAGATGTCGCCTGGATGTTCGTTTGGCTGCAAGCTGAGGCTGTGGATGTCAGACCCCTCCCTGACTTGGTAGCAGTTATGAAACCCTTTACTGGCTCTGTCTAGAGTTACGGTGTCCTTGTACGAAAATCCTCTGACTTCGCCCCTTGGAAGATAGAAGCTGATGTAGCAGAGTTCCGTAATGGGCTTACGCAATTGGAGGGTGCAGTGAGTGCCTTCCATTATGCCTACCTAATTATTCATGCCTTGGAGATGCTGGTCTGTGGTCAGGCTTCTGAGGCTCCGGTGGTGCGGCATGTGATGGTGGCAGTGTGGGGAAAGCAGCTGACAGTCATCTCCAGCAATGAGCCTGCCTGTGAGGGAAACAGGGAAGGAAAGCAGCTAGTCTAACAGACTGCAGGAATCACATACCGACAGAAATCAAAGCGTAACTGGTCTTACCCTTCCTCTCTGGCTGGCCTCAATCAACTCAAGACATCAGCCAGAAGGCTGATTGCAACCTCTTCCCCACTCCCAGCCCACCCTTGACTAGCAAAGCTTTTCTGAATAGGAGAGTGCTCTAATATTATAGCCCCAAGACAAAGTCCCTTTGCCCCTTTTCCCTATGTGGCAACTTAATGTATACCGTAAGCAGGTCTCTCAACTTCTCAAGGTTTCGTCTAGGTTCTTCTATAAAACAGAGCTAACCTCCCAGAAGTCCTGAGGAGAGGGGACTTTGAGATCCTTAGAAAACATAGCCATTTTAGTAACTCGGGTTTGGAAGATGACTTTGCAAAAATGAGTCAAACCTTTTTACTCTCCAAGAAGCACCTTCTAAGATTTGAGATTATGGATCAAATGGTAAAGAATCTGCCTGCAATGCAAGAGACCTGGGTTCCATCCCTGGGTCAGGAAGATCTCCTAGAGTAGGAAATGGCAACCCACTCCAGTATTCTTGCTTGGAGAATCCCATGGACAAAGTATCTGGTGGGCTATTGTCCATGGGGTCACAAATAGTCAGACATGACAAGTAACTAACACACACTCTATTTAACTTAAAGAAATAAAGAGGAAAGATATTAGGCACAAATCTGACGTCTCTTCTGGATACAATTCATAAATTCTGCTAAAAGTGAAAATTTTTAATTTTAAAGCTAAAAGAAGTAACTCAGGCATCTTAATCAAGTTCTCTTTGTTTTTTGTTTTCCTGCTTCTTGCCTATCTGAAGTCAAATGGAATGGCAGAGAAAAAGGAAAAATCTGTAAGCCATTGCTGGCCCTGTATGGACTTCCAATCAATGTTTTCACCGTCAAAGTGGCCGAAATGTCACATCTCGATGGGGAAGGCAGCTGCTCCCTCCTGTGATGTGAAGTATCCCGGGGGCATCTCTCTGGGTAACATCCCTCCACACAGTCATGAGCTTAGAATTCTATATTATGACACTTCCTTTCTCAATTGAAGGCACTGCCCAGTCTTCAGGACTTGCAAGCTTAAAAAGAAATCCCCTGGGGAGGGCAACATAACAACCATTTATTAACCACTGATATCTTTCGTGATATCTCAGGTCTGTACATAAAACTACAGTTTGAGTGTAGGAAGAGAGAAAGGAGGGAGAGTTTTTCAACAGAGACTCCTTACTGAAGACAGATGAAAACAAGAGGGATAAAATGAAGGTAAAAAGAAAAGAAGAAAAAAAGAAACCATCTGGTCAACCGAGAAGTTCCAAAAAGACTTGGGGTACTCACAGGGGTTAAAGGGCAAGAAGAGAGGAAGCAGAGAAGAAATGGGAGGCCAGCTGAGGCCTTGCCTCTCTCACAGCTTTCTATGGGATTGTTCTCATTCAACTGTAATATCTCTAAATTGTCTAAAATGCTCATTCCTGGCCTTTCTTAAAGGTGCCCCTGTATATAGATTCTTAATACGTAATAGTACAAACTCTCTGAATATATCCAAGAACTCACTTTGGAGGTGGTTTTTTTATTTGGAAGTGGTACAACAGTCATAAACAACCAATTATAAAAGCAATTGCATAGCTGCTAATATCCACTCTTCATGATGCTGAGCATTGAGAGTTCAACATAGGAACTGTCAAAAGAACTGAAGTGAAGCTGCTGAAGTGCTATTATTCTAACTTGCAGAAAGATGTGAAAGGTCTTATCTTGCCTTCAAGTATCACTCTCCTCTAGTTCTTCTTACCTTCTCAATTTCCCTGGATTAGAAGAAGTGTGTGATGTGGGAGAAGGGGAAGAGTCAAAGTTTTTTTTTTTTTTTTTTTTTTAATAATCTGTTCAAAGTAGCAGCAGAAAGTTCATGCTATGATTTCAGATGAAACCATGATTATCTATTTTAAAAGTCTATGCTCTAAGAGAGGGAACTTTATGTATTGAATATATATATGTGCACATTTTTTTTTGCTATCTCATTTAACAAACATATTTCCCTTTTACAGATGAAGAAATTGAAATTCAGAGAGATTAAGGACCTTGTCTAAGGCATATGGCTCAAAAGAAGCAAGAATAAAACCAAGATCTGTCTCACTTCATGGCTTTGTAGGTAAAGTGGCTCCTTATTTACTGTTTTCTAATGCTGAACTAGTTTTTCAAGAAATTTGAATAGAAGAGTTCCTTTATTTTGCTAGCTTAGTATTACTCACATTATTTCTTCAAATATGTCTCACATCTCACTACTTTTACAACTCGTGTTTTGGCATGTCTGATCAGACAAAATACTGTTCTCTAAGGCTGTCCCTTAAACAATATAATTCAGGGTCAGGGCACCAGCAGCTCATTGCAACTGTACCTGTCAAGTAGAACCCTTGAAAATTCTAATACAGAAAATAAGGAGGAACAGACTCATATGAAGGCTATATCTTTTGTGAAAATCATAGACATACAGTGCTCTTTTATAGGGTTAACTACTTTTTTCTCCTTGTCTTTACAAGTCTTGATTATACACATGGAGAAAATGTCATGGTTAGTATTATGTATATTAGTCATGGTTGGGAAACTAAAGCCAAGTTTTAGGAAATTATGAGATTGGATTTTATAGCAATAAAACCACAATTCAAGGCATGAAACAACTATTTTTTTAAAAAAACACTTCCACATAGAAATTTCAATACAGAATGCTCTTTTTGGTGCCCATGTCTAGGGCCAGGGAGGCGCAGAACAGAGAAAGGAAAAAAAACAAAACCAAACGGAAACAGGAGTTTGCTCTTGGGAAACTGCATTTTCTCCAATCTGGGCACTGGGGACTAGAAGTGTGGTAAAAGGCTGTACTGAACACAGGTTAAGGAGCTGGAACATCCCAGGAGCCATAGAGAATCACTAAAGAATCCTAAGCAAGACATGCTGCTTATTTACATTTGTATTATACAAAGATCGCTCCAGAAGCAAAGTGGAGACTAGACCAACAAGGGCTAAGACTAGGGTTATAGGGCTTCCCTAGTGGTTCAGATGGTAAAGAATCTGCCTGCAATGTGGGAGACCCAGGTTGGATCCCTGGGTCTGGAAGATCCCCTGGAGAAGGAAATGGCAACCCACTCTAGTGTTCTTGCCTGGAGAATCCCATGGACAGAGGAGCCTGGTGGGCTGCAGTCCATGGGGTCACAAAGAGTCAGACACGACTGAGCCAACTAACACTTTCACTTTCATATCACATATAAGGAGTTCTATGTAACATAATCACACTTCATCCTGATTCAACCACTAAATACACCTTAAAAATCTACACAGAATGCATGGAGTGGTTATCTGAGTACTCTGAAAAGTAAACCGTAGCAAGCCAACTGGTGAAAGAGACTAGACTTTGAAGTGTCATCCAACTGCTTTATTGCAGTTAAATTTGTCCATTTTTTCCTCCAGTAGCCCCTTAGCCTAGACTCAGATCACCTGAAACATGAAAATGAGTAAAACAGAGAAAGTTCTGGAGGGAATCTTCTAGAACAGAATCAGAAGTAGCAAAGATATCTCCTGACAGCGACAGCAGCAGCAGTAGGAGCCTGCTGGCACCTAAAACTCTAAACGAAGAGAATGTTCCTCTTTGGTCAGAGAAACTGTAGCCCCAAGACAGTGGGGGCAAACTCTGTTCCTTTCTTCCTTTTTGTCTCTCTGTTCTTCCCCTCCTTGGCCCCAGATGTCAGTACAGTCCCAGGAAGTTTGAAGCAGAGGTAGATAAAATCTCAGGTTTATAGCTAGAGGACTGAAAATGCCCAGAGAGTCCCCCAAATATGGGGAGCTTAGAAAATAACCCAATCAGTGATTTATGAACTCCCCAACTGTGTATGTGTGGACCTGATCCTAAGCAGAATTCAAAAGACTTTGGAAAAAAACAGAAAATAAACAAAAAACTAACAGACAGACCTTCAGACTAAGAGACAGACCTCCAGGGCTTCCCTGGTGGTCCAGTGGTTAAGACTCCATTCTTTCAAAGCTGGGGTCCCAGTTCGATCCCCGGGTAGGGAACTAAGATCCTACGTGCTACCCGCCTACAGGTGCAACTGGGTAGCATGTGCATGGGAAAGCTCCAGAGAACACTGCAAAGGCTCTGAATGTTCACATTTAAAACCACAACCAACAGAAGACTGATTGGAACTTTCAGCTTGAACCAAACCAGGTTGGCTGCCTGAAAAGGGGGAAAACATTACTCAGAGTGTATAATATTCCAAATATTCAGGATGCATCTCTAAGCTACTCAGCAATACAAAGAACCAGGACGCAAACAGTATGGAGTTTGGATGGGTCATGGGTTTGGATGAAGTTACTCATGGAGATTATGCAGACTGAGAAAAGGTGACAGAGTATATAGTACTGGGAACACAGATATTTAAGGAATAAATGGAGGAAAAAGAAACCTCAAAAGAGGCTGAGAAAGAAACAGGAAGTAAGATAGCTCCCCAAATTTTGTATCTAAATAAAGTTCAATAGTCTAACTTATTACGTTTTTATTATAAGTTTATAAACTCTAGATTTAAATCTTTTCATCAGTACAAACTGAGACCAAAACTCACATCTCAGAAGCTAAAGCTATATTAAACCATAGGGCTTCCATAATATTGGTAAGGTGCTATGGTAAAATCTATAATATGAATTGAACTTTTGGCCAACACAATCCCATTAATGGCAGAAGTTTCTTTGTCCCTTCTCTGAGAGTAACAGAAGTCCCATATCCAGCTGCATCCATAAATTCTTAGCTTCAGCTTTGTCTGTCATCCCTTCTCAAAGATGTGCTACATTTTCTTCTACAATTACCTTTACTACATTTCTTTTGCAGATCTGCTACATTTTCTTCTACAATTACCTTTACTACATTTCTTTTGCAGAGAAATACCATAAAAAAGTAAAAATCACATGGTTAGTCATACCACGATGGAGACCATTTCAACCAGGGATCAAAACACAGGACATAGAAAATGAAAGGTGTGACTTTGAGGTTATAGATCTCAACACGAGCTGTGGTGCATGGCAGGATACTTGGCAAAAACAAGTCCCCATGAATTGTCAAAGAGAACAGTTCTATTCTTAGTGTCCCGAAAAAAAATTTTTTTTTTTAGTGTCACAGAGGTGTTGCTGCTTCCAAGATGAAATACTATTATACCAGATTCTAGGGGTCCAAATCCAGATGTAAATGTTCATCCCATGTGTTCAGAATTCTTGAGTTTCCAATGATCATAGAGAAGGTATTCCTATTTCTTCTCTCTCTGGGCCTTATCATTTAACAAAAAATTTCAAGCAAAAAACATTATCTGCAGTGGAAGGTAGGGACTGAGAACAATAGTTTAATAATAAGGGAGAATAAGTTGAAAAGAACAAGTGCTTCCACTGAATGCACAAGAACACAAGTTTTGATATACTAGTGGCACAAAGACACTCCAACTTGCTTAAATTTGGCAACCACAGTGCATCTTAGAGGAAATTTATGGAAAAGAAGAGATAATTTCATGTTTTCTGGTCCAAGGATGAATTTTAGAATCACTGGAACATCCAAATTTAAGATAGATTATTGCAAAGAAATACAAACATTTTCAAACTTACTTCCCCATTCTCTTCCACAGTTTGAAATCATTATTATCAAAAAAACTCATTGTGTACATCCTCTACTATCATCAGTGAATAATTATAGAACTGCTTCTGGAGCATGGAATAACTATCTGTGGTTCTCCTTAAATCTCCCTCTCTCAGGCAAGAACAGACTGTCAGAATTCAGCCACCAGTCTAGCATCCCTGCCAGCATCTGGATCTGGATAAACATACCTCATGTTCTTTCTTCCTTCAAATTTTAGGTCCTCTGTGACACAAGAAATTTAATTTCTAAGCTTCCAATCCACGAACTGAAAATACTACTTGGTGATACCTTCAAGATGACCAAAAAATTAGAAAATGTTTCCTTTTGGCAGAAGTCTGCCCTGAACAAATGAACTTCAACCTCAGCACTCCAGGATGGTCCACATCAAAAGCAGGCTTCTGAGCAAAAGCTACTCTGGAACAATCCATTAACAAGTCGGAGTACAATACAATGTTGAATCATTTCATGTATTTTCCATCTGAGAAGCCAGAGAAAAGGAACTGTGAGTCTTAGGAGTGGAAAAAAGAAAAAAAAAGGAAAATACAAGGAAAGGGACTTCCCTGGTGGTGCAGTGGATAAGAATCCGCCTGCCAATGGAGAGGACATGGGTTCGATCTCAGAAGATCCCGCATACAGCAGAGAAACTAAACCTAGCCACAGAGCAACTAAGCCCGTTTACTACAACTGCTGAAGACTGCACGCTCTAAAGCCTGTGCTCCACCACAAGAGAAGTCACTGCAATGAGAAACCTGTGCACCACAACGAAGAACAGCCCTCACTTACAGCAACGAGAAAAAGCCTCTGCAAAGCAAAACAAAGACCCAGCGTAGCCAAACATAAAATAAATAAAATTTTTTTAAAAATATAAAGAAAGGACTATGAAGTGGGATTATATACAATTCCATGCTGAGTTCATAGGCCTATTTCAAGCGGCACTGCCTCACTCTGCTTTGACTAAAACACAGTAGCCCTGCGGGCGCCCCACACTAAATTACACATCTTAATCTGGTCTACCAAGTGACCTTCTCTGGTTCTGCCCACTGCGAAAGCACTTTGTTCCCTGCTAAGTCTTCAGGTTTTTCATTTCCTCTCCCAAACTCCAGGCAGACAGTCTCTCCAAAACAACACTGCTGGACTGATTTCATCCCTGACTCTTTTTCCAGTAAGCAAGTACATGATTTTTCTCTACCCCAAATGGAAAGATCTGTTGTGCCTCATCATAATAGGAAATTATTGCCTTTAGCAGATGCTAGTCAATGCTCATGACATTATTTCACCAATGCCTAAAATTAGATCCAAGAATTAGCTGCAGTCATTCTGTCTGTTTACTGTAGATTTTCTAATTGATTCTGGGCCTAAAAGGCCAATGCAGTCTTTTTTTGCTCAGTCATTGGCCCAGCCATGCCCTGTGACTCCATCTGCATCCAATATTACTAAAATAGATTATCTATAACTTCCATTTTTAAACTGGAAATGGTCCATCTCCATACAGATTCACACTCTCTCTTTTTACACACCAATTTAAGGACCAGGAGACCGACTATTTTGGACTCAGTCTTGCCTGGAAAATCCCATGGACAGAGGAGCCTGGTAGGCTGCAGTCCATGGGGTCCCTAAGAGTCAGACACAACTGAGAGACTTCACTTTCACTTTTCACTTTCATGCATTGGAGAGGGAAATGGCAACCCACTCCAGTGTTCTTGCCTGGAGAATCCCAGGGACGGGGGAGCCTGGTGGGCTGCGTCTATGGGGTCGCACAGAGTCGGACACGACAGAAGCGACTTAGCAGCAGCAGCAACAAGCTCCCCTGCACTCTAGCCACTCGGTTTAGCCACTGTAGCACCAGGTTAGAAGGCAGAATGGGAAAAGGGTCAGGATATCTACTCCCTGGCTCCCTCCCTCCTAGACTATGGTTTTCTAATAGGTGGGTCCTCTACTCATGAAGACCACAGCGGCTCTTGGGGAGTCCTCCTTCAGCTACAGTTACTTCTTCTGGATACCATTGCTGCTCCCTCCCATTGCTCATTCAGGCCTAGGTAGTTTTGAATTCTGCCTCTCACGTGTGATTTTGGACACTTTAGTGCCTGCCTGTCTACCTCCTACCCACCTTAGGTTGGAACACAAGGTCACTGTTCTTCAGATAGAAGATACAAACACAAGGGTAGGTCTGCAACAGCTTTCTAGCTCTTCTTTCCCTGAAGGAATTTTTCTTCAAAGAATCTAAACACAGCGGGAGGAGGAGTACAGGAGTCACAACTAAATGACTTCAATACAAAGGAGAAAGAGATCCATTCAGTAGACATCAAGCAAAAAATCAGAGGTCAAAGAAAGAGGAAAGTACATTAGATTTGTAGGATCAGAAAATCCTTCAGGAGAAGCATTTCAAGCTGCCTCTCATAAAGGGTAAGATCTCAACAAATAGAGATTAAGAAAAGGGAAATACAAGAGGAGGATCATTATATAAGACTGGGAAATTTGCTAACGTGCACAAAGGGAAAAATTACTTTCTTTCCTTTTCAGATGTGTATAAGGATGTATGAAGTGACGCCACATCATAAAAAAAAATTTGAATCCAGATTGGGAGGAAATTAATGCTAACTTCATAAAAAAAAAAATGGGAAACCACTGACGAGTTTTGATCAGGAAAGTAATATGTCCAGGATTAAACTTAAGAGAGATGAATCTAGCAGTAATGTCAGAACAGAATAGAGTAGAGAGAAATCAGAAAGATTGCCAAGAATGAGGAACTCAGGAAAACAGAAAATTTTGCAAAGAAATTGAAAAAGAAACCAACTAGAAGGGGAGATTAGAAGAACAGCTATAGATAGTAATTTTAGCAAAGTAACAGAACACCAAAAAATACTGCATAAAGCAAGAGACAGGCAGATAGTTAAGAGAAGGTAATAAATAATAACCTGTACAAGTATTACAGCTTTGACTTTGTGGTTACTTTTGTTTTTGTTTTTTAAGACAAAGGAAACTTGAGCATGTTTTTAGGCTGAGAAAAAAGTGGTAGCGAAGAGAGAGCTATTGATGATACAAGTGAAAGATGGAATAAAGTATGGAACAATAGATGAAGGAAGGCCCCAAAGGATGAAGACATGGGCCTGAGGATAAATGAGGAGGATTAGCCTTGACAAGAAAGAGAATCATTTCATGGTCAAAGAGTAGGTCTAAGTTAAAAGAAAAAGACAATGATAAGCAGAAAGTAGTGAAACTAAGAGAGTTTACATATCACCTTTCCTCAATGGCTCAACTGGTAAAGAATCTGGCTGCAATGCAGGAGATACAGGAAATGTAGGTTCAACCCCTAGCTTGGGAAGATCTCTGGAGAAGGGAATGGCAACCCACTCCAGTATTCTTGCCTGAAAAATCCTATGGACAGAGGAGCCTAGGAGGTTACAGTCCAAAAGATCTTAAAGAGTTGAACATGACTGAGCATGTATGCATGCACACATATATCACCTCATTGAATTTTTTCTTCGTAAAAACTGCAATTTTATGATTTTCTTTGTAGTCCTACAATGTCACAAGAAGGACAGCACTATGCTAGACTATTCTGTAGAAGCAAAACCTCTACCTTTAAAACTCTGATTTGACTAAGAGTCAAAAGCATTTCAAGCTGGGCCTTATTATAACATACTGGAGAATCTCTGAAATAATTATATAGAGGCGAACTTTTGTTCAGTAGAATTATTTTGGTAAAATTTCTAGCCAAAGTCACAGCTGGTAATCAAAGAATAAGGAAAATGGCTCTTTTTTGCAATTTTTACAAAATCAGTTCAGTTCAGTCACTCAGTGTCTGACTCTTTGTGACCACATGGACTGCAGCACTCCAGGCTTCCCTGTCTATCACCAACACCCAGAGCTTATTTAAACTCAAGTCCATCCAGTCAGTGATGCCACCAACCATCTCATCTTCTGTGGCCCTCTTCTTCTCCCACCTTCAATCTTTCCCAGCATCAGGGTCTTTTCCTATGAGTCAGTTCTTCGCAGCAGGTGGCCAAAATATTGGAGTTTCAGCTTCAGCATCAGTACTTACAAGGAATATTCAGGACTGATTTCCTTTAGGATAGACTGGTTGGATCTCCTTGCAGTCCAAGGGACTCTCGAGTCTTCTCCAACACCACAGATCAAAAGCATCAATTCTTCAGCACTCAGATTTCTTTATAGTCCAACTCTCACATTCATACATGACTACTGGATAAACCATAACTTTGACTAGATGGACCTTTTTTGGCTAAGTAATGTCTCTGCTTTTTAATATGCTGTCTAGGTTGGTCATAACTTTTCTTCCAAGTAGCAAGTGTCTTTTAATTTCATGACTGCAGTCACCATCTGCAGTGATTTGGGAGACCAAGAAAATAAAGTTTGCCACTGTTTCCTCATCTATTTGCAACGAAGTGAGGAGACCACATGCCATGATCTTAGTTTTCTGAATGTTGAGTTTTAAGCCAACTTTTTCACTCTCCTCTTTCACTTTCATCAAGAGGCTCTTTAGTTCTTCTTCACTTTCTGCCATAAGGGTGGTGTCATCTGCTTATCTGAGGTTATTGATATTTCTCCTGACAATCTTGATTCCAGCTTGTGCCTCATCCAGCCCAGCATTTCTCATGATGTATCCTGCATATAACTTAAATAAGGAGGGTGACAATATACAGCCTTGACGTACTCCTTTCCCAATGTGCAACCAGTCTGTTGTTCCATGTCCAGTTCTAACTTTTGCTTCCTGACCTGCATACAGATTACTCAGGAGGCAGGTCAGGTGGTCTGGTATTCCCATCTCTTTCAGAATTTTCCACAGTTTGTTGTGAGCCGCACAGTCAAACGCTTTGGCATAGTCAATAACGCAGAAGTAGATGTTTTTTTTTGGAACTCTCTTGCTTTTTCGATGATCCAATGGATGTTGGCAATTTGATCTCTGGTTCCTCTGCCTTTTCTAAATCCAGCTTGAACATCTAGAATTTCACAGTTCACGTACTGTGAATTATTTCTAAAAATAATTTTACTTATTTATTTTCAGTTGTACTAGGTCTTTGTTGTTGCATGGGCTTTTCTTTAGCTGCAGCAAGTGAGGGATACTCTCTAGCTGCAGTGCCCAGGCTACTCATTGCAGTGGCTTCTCTTTTGCTGAGCATGGGCTCTAGAGCACAGATTGAATAGTTAAGGCGCACAGATTTAGTTGCTCTGGGGCATTGGGATCTTCCTGGATCAGGGATTAAATCTGTGTCTCCTACATTAGCAGGCAGATTCTTAACCAATTAGCCACCTGGAAAGCCCTGTTTGTTTGTTTTTTTAATCCCTGAACCAAGCCACTCAGATACCCATATGTGCTAGAAGGAGTAAACATTGAAGATTCTCCCAAAGACTTCAGAGAATTCTTTCTTCACCTCTCCCTTACCTCTTTAAAACTTCACGACACAAAGATAAATTCCAGCCTACCACACAATCGCCAAGAAAATATCAGATATCGAGATCCTCAACACATCTCTGGGCTCATGCCTCTACTTGGGTTTATATAGTTATCTATTGGAAGTATATGAGTATATTGTGGGAAGAAACCCCTTCCTTGTGATTTTAGAAAAGAATCTGTACATATGAGATACTTACACATCAAATACTTAAGTTTCAAAGGTCAGTGTTTGATTGCACAGCATCCCATAAAGATGGGCTTGGCACATTCTTGGTTAAGACAGGCATAGCTTTCTTTTAAAAAATTAGAAGTGTCTTTTTAAATATGTGAACCCATTCTGTGGAGTTTGCTTTTATGAGAAGTTTAAATCAGGAACAGTCATGGCATGTGTTAAGTCAAATTTGCATTTCCAAATTAAGGACATTGCTCTCGAATAATGACTTTCCAATTATACAGAATAAAGGATTTAAAATAGGCTTTTACATTTTACAGAGGAGAAAAGACCCTGGGAGGGGGCTTTAAGGGCACTCTCTTGTTTAAAGAGCCACCAGAGACCACAGACCTCATGGAGGAAGGGAGAAGGATGGGGACTCAGAGATAAAACAACTCTGCCATCTCTCTTGTTTCCCCTGCAGTCCCTCTGTTACGGAAAAAAATAAAATAAAATAACTACTGTCTCACATTATGCATTCTAACTTTATAAAACACTCCCAAATACCTCCATGAATGTGTGCATGCTAAGTCATTTTGGTAGTGTCTGACTCTTTGTGACCCTGTGGACTGAAACCCACCAGGCTCCTCTATTCATGAGATTCTCCAGGTAAGAATACTGTGGGTCACCATGCCCTACTCCAGGGGATCTTCCTGACCCAGGGATTGAACCCGCATCTATTCTGTCTCCTGCATTGGCATACATTACCATAATATGAGATTTGTATAAACTTCTGTAAAAGAAGTTGTTGGCTCCAATTTCCACTGGAAACATACAACCACTCTCCAAGGCAAGTATGGCAGATGTCGTCATTGTTGCTTATGTACAGAGAGGCGAAAGAGGACCAGAAAGTCTAAAGTGACTTGCCCCTGGTTACACAGCTAGTGAGGAACAGAAACGGGACTCAAATCCAAGTTACTGGATTCCCAGCTTGGTGGTCTTTCTACCATTCCACTATAGCTGAAAACCATTTTTAAAAGTGCCATAAAAAATTTATTGCTGGATAGACTTTTAAATGTAATGTAGTACTACACAGGATGAAGCAAGTGGGCTCAAAGCCACTTTGGTAAGGGTTTCTCATGTAAGTATGATCTTTAAAAGAGTTCTCTGTCTGATTAAATATTCAGAATCCTACATAGGTCAATAATTTATAGGAAATGGCTTCATAAGGTGTATCTGCTTCCTTTCTGTGTTGTTGCTTTTGAAGAAGACATATTGGTATTAAAGGTTCACAAACCCTAATGCTTACTATGGTAATCAAGATAGGCCCTTACTCATCTTAAATCTAGTGTCAGTTCATAAAATCTGCCATGTGAGTTAGTTATTTTGAAATGAATTTTGCACAATACCAGTAACTCTCTCTATAGCAATTTTTAAACAGAAGAATCTCCCAAGAAAGGGACAGGGTAACCCACCACTCCATTCCAACCCAGTGTCAATGTCTGTTTCGGCAAAGCTAGCCGGAATCTCCACTGCTGTCTGGCAAGCTCATTTTCCTTGGTTGACTGAGAGCCGGGAAGGTGACATTTTAAAGACAATCAATAAGAATCTACAAAAATTAAAAACAGGTGAATTCATATTTGGTTGAGAAGGAGGAAGAAAAGAAAGCAGAGGAGGAAGAGGAAGAAGAGATGAGGCAACATCTCATGAAGTCTTAACCAATGCTAGGCCCCACTCAAGTGCTTCCAATGCCTCATTCATTTAATTCTCATAGATCTACGAGATGAGTACTAACAACACTCCCTCTTTACCCATGAGAACCATATAAGCCTAAGTAACTTACACTAAGTCACAAGAACTGGAAATAGAATCCAAGCCTAAACATCTTAAAAATTTGCACATAGAAGTTATAAAATAATGAATTTTCAAAAACTTCAAGGAGAGCAGCTTCCCATATGGCACAGTGGTAAAGAATCCACCTGTCAATACAAGAGATGCAGGAGGACCAGGATTCGATTCCTGGGTAAGGAAGATCTCCTGGAGGAGTAAATGGCCACCCACTCCAGTAATCTTGCCTGGAAAATCTCCTGGACAGGGGAGCCTGGAGGGCTGCAGTACCTGGGGTTGCAGAGAGTCAGACACAATTTAGCAACTGAGCATTCACACACTGGGGAGAGAAAATAAATCTGTTATGGGACACTCACAGGAGAGTCTCCTCTACATAAGGATTATTTCTCTTCTTTGATAATTAAGGCTTCCCTGGTAGCTCAGCTGGTAAAGAATCCGCCTGCAATGCAGGAGACCTGGGTTTGATCCCTGGGTTGGGAAGATTTCCTGGAGAAGGAAATGGCTGCCCACTCCAGTATTCTGGCCTGGAGAATTACATGGACAGTCCATGGGGTCACAAAGACAGTTGATGGTTAAGACATTATGGCAATTACGCAAGTAAGGCCATGATCTACATGCCCCTTAGCCAGCATGTTAATTATCCATCTGGCAGAAAGGAAAAAGCTCATGTAATGTTTACAAAATTCCTGCCAGGAATTCTTCTCTGTTCTAAAAGTATGCAAGTGTTCAGTCTAATGTTTTCACCAGGGCCTAGAGAAAGATTTGTCTCACAATGCCCTAGAGCGGTGAGGACAGTTAAAATTGGACATCACCATTAAATCTGCTTAAGTGAAGTTAACAGAATTATAATTGAATATTAATAAGTTTTAACTGCAGAGACTTCCTGGGCAGTCCAGTGGTTACAACAAACTGGTTCCAAATTGGGAAAGGAGTACGTCAAGGCTGTATACTGTCACCTTGCTTATTTAACTTATATGCAGAGTACATCATGTGAAATGTCGGGATAGATGAAGCACAAGCTGGAATCAAGATTTCTAGGAGAAATATAAATAACCTCATATATGCAGATGACACCACCCTTATGGCAGAAAGCAATGAGGAGCTAAAGAGCCTCTTGATGAAAGTGAAGAGGAGAGTGAAAAAGCTGGCTTAAAACTCAACATTGAAAAAACAAAGATCACGGCATCCAGTTCCGTGACTTCAAGGCAAATAGATGGGGAAAAAATGGAGACAGTGACAGACTTTATTTTCTTGGGCTCCGAAATCACTGCAGATGGTGACTGCAGCCATGAAATCAAAAGGCGTTTGCTCCTTAGAAGAAAGGCTATGACTAACCTAGACAGCATATTAAAACACAAATATTCCTTTGCCAGGACAACTGAGTGACTGAACAGCAACCACCACCACCAGTGGCTAAGACTTTGCACTTCCAGTGCAGAGAGCGGGGGTTCAATCTCCGGTCGGGGAGCTAAGATCTCACATGCTGTGTAATGTGACCAAAAAAATAAATTAACAAATATTTTTTTTTAAATAATCTTTGACTGCAGGTACAACAAAAAATATCAGAGCACCCCCAGAATCTGAAACAGTCCCCGCTGTGAGCCAGAGTTTAGTTGTGGGTATGGACACTTAGAACTATGTCTACTCAAACATTTAAATCCATTCCACCTTTGGCAGAAGGTTGGAAGTTGTAATGGGAATGTCTAAACAATATCTAACTAGTTTTTACCTACTGATATCTGAATTTAAAAGAATTAGAGTCTCACCCCTCATTTCAACAGGTCCTAAGACAAACACCTTACATGTCACAGCAGGTATAACTGGACCCAAAGGTTTGGCAAAGAAAGTAGAATCGGGCTCTAAACAAGTCTTCCTTTTATAAACTGTGCTGCTCTGAGAATCCCCCATTTGACTGCCACTCACAATATCACTACTTTAATCAAAATGCTCATGTCCACAATTCCTATAGCTGGATATGTCACATGGGTGTCTAACAGTTCTCTCACACCATTTACCCACAATCTTAGAAGCATTTCCAGATGATTTCACAAGTTCCTTCTCAAAAATCTATTAATTGACCTCAACTGAAAGGCAGGAACATTAAAAGATATTATATATCAGAAGTCAAAGATTGCACCTATCCAAATGGCAGGTTTAGAAAGAATAAAGGTGAAGATAAGTATAGACTCATGAAACGGATGGAAAAGCCAAAATTTTGAGGTATAGATGGTTACCCAAGATAACCTGTTACAGCAGTCTCATGCTATTTCTAGAAATCTCCTGTGTTCCTAGAATCCAAATAACATCCCCAAATAATCCTTTGAAAAACATTTGTTGTTGTTCAGTCGCTCAGTTGTGTCCAACTCTTTGTGACCCCATGGACTGCAGCACGCCAGGCCTCCCTGTCCCTCACTATCTAGGAAAAACATAAAACAACTTAATAAGACCATTCCTGAATTTGAGATGGCTAAAATTCTGGTAGAATGAATGCATAAATACATGCCACAAAAAAACAGTAATTGAATTTTGAAACAAATGGCTATTGTTCTGATTCCTAACTGAAACTGTGATAGGTCTCCCCCCCTTCTTAGCACACAAGGGAACTCCTGGGAATTCACAAACTCTGAGCACAGTTTTGATGTCAGGAAGAGTTTACATTGTCTGTGACAAGTTTCAAAAGCAAATAAAAGCAAATATATAATAAGCGCAGCAAACAGGCCTGTGATGAAGGGCACGAAGGCCTGGGGTTCCATAATTTTTTGCTGTAGTTCAGTCACTCAGGCATGTCTGACTTTTAGCGACCCCATGAACTGCAGCACACCAGGCTGCCCTGTCTTTCACTGCCTCCCAGAGTTTGTTCAAATTCATGTCCATTGAATTGGTAATGCCACCCTACCATCTTATCCCCTGTTCCCCGCTTCTCCTCCTGCCTTCAATCTTTCACAGCATCAGGGTCTTTCCCAATGAGTCAGCTCTACTTATCAAGTGGCCTAAGTACTGGAGTTTCAGCTTTAGCATCAGTCTTTCCAATGAATATTTAAGGTTGATTTCCTTTAGGATTGACTGGTTTGATCTTCTTGCTGTCCAAGGGACTCTCAAGAGTCTTCTCCAGCACTATGATTTGAAAGCCTTTTATGAAAAGTTGCAACTGACACACATTTCTGTCATACAAATTGCAGACTAAATCTGTGCATCAGATAAGGCTTTTAAAAACACTTTATCATCAGATTAGGCAAAAATGTACTCTAAAGTGAGCATGTACTTGCATGATAAATCAGTTTTCAGTTGGGGGAATTCTGTGTGGATTAAGAGATAAGGATTTACCAAGAAAATCCTTCTTAAAGGGCCTGACATCGTCAGGAGAAGCATTTGTTTGGCTGCCCTGGGGGCCTATTTGAGGTAAACAGATTTACAGCATTCAAGTTATTCTAAAAAGCCTGTTTTGCAACATTAAATATTTCAGTAAATACCAACATTTTATAATATAAGTAACTTCTGGGCAGGCAAATTTAATTCTACCAATGGATCTGAGAGACAAGATACATTTCCCTATTCCTTTTCTTCAGTTGCAACTGCCTTTCCAAACTCAAAATGTCACTTTATAACCTTAACGACAGCTAGTTCTTCTTCAATTCTAAGGTGTTTCCGTAAAATCTGTATGATGAACACATTCACAAATAAAGTTAGACATGTGGTCATGTATACAACTGTCTGTTAATATCACTAGCTGTCATCACACTGCATGGATTTGCATAGTGTGCAAAACACAATGATTCAAATGGGCAACATGAATGATACACCTAGGCTTCCCAGGTAAAGAACCCTCCTGCCAAGCAAGAGACGTGAGTTCAATCACTGGGTCAGGAAGGTCCGCTGGCAAAGGCAATGGCAACCTGCTCCTGTATTCCTGCCTGGGAAATCCCATGGACAGAGGAGCCTGGAGGGCTACAGTACATGGGGTCACAGAAGAGTCAGACACAACTTGGTGACTCAACAATAACAACAACTAAGGTAACAAAGACCAAAGGATCAAGACACATACTAACTCGAGGTTCCATGGCAAACTTGATGCAGAGGCCACTGGTATACTGAGTAGCCTGGAGGGAGGATGGTAAGATGAGAAGGCATTGCAGGAGTGTTATGTGGATCAGCAAGCAGTGATGGACCACAGCCAGTACACAACACAGTGCAACTTGTCACTAAGCGATGGATGGGAAAGGGAAGGAGACTGATATTGGTTATGTGCTTTGATACTGAATTAGAAATTCTGCCTTTGTTATCTCATTTAACTCTAGCAATTATCTCCTGCCTTGTAAGGTTGTTGTTTTTCATTTTATACATCATAATAAATGAAGTTCACAGAAGGACATAATAGAGCTGGGCTTCAACACAAGTCCACAGTCCTTTCAGTACAGAAAATTCAAGTAGCAGGGGCTTGAAGACTGGCTCTCAATCCTCCAGCTTATTAGAAAGGATATCAAGCATGTGGAAAAGGAAAACAGAAAGCAAATCATTTAAATAAAGCTGGAGGAAAATATAAAGGATGGAGAATGAATGATTGTGACTTTGAGGAGGAACAGAATAGGGTGGGGGTGGAGAGTCACATCACTGAAATAATGCAGATAGTACAAGGATGACTTTCCCAGAGATTTTTCAATAAAAGAACAACATCGTATATCCCATAGGAAAATGATGGAGCAGCTGAAGAACACCAGTCTAAAGCTGTCATGTAGCAGAGTGACCTACCTGCACTGGCCTGAGATATCTAGTCCACCTTTTTATGAAACATAGACAAGGAATCCTTCATGAGTTTATTATATGTGTAGATATACAGAAGTTTTGGGGATTGGAAGGACAAGAGGCATGAAGGGGACCTAAATGTTGCAGGAATCTGGAGAGAGAGGGGAAATTGTGGGTAAGGATAGGTGGAGATAGAGATAGAAGAGAACAATGGACAGAAAAGGACAATATCTGACACACACAGAGGAAAAAAGGTAGGAAAATTTCTTGTGTTCATAAAAGACTTTGTAAGACTATGAAACAAGCAGTGCTGCTTCAGGGCCCAGGTTAGAAAGCATGGCCAGGAGTGGAGAAGGAGCTGTTCTTTCCCATGCATCATCTCCTTTGGTGTCCTGGGAACTTAACAAGACCATCACAGAAAACTATTGTGCTCAACAGGGTGTCATTTTAACAGAGGGTTCCTTCAGAAGAGGCCAAAATAAAGACAAGGTGCAGTGAGGACAAGGGTGGAGGATAGTATGATTAGTCTGATGGCTGAGCACACATGAAGCTCCAGGAAATAATGTGAAGTTTAAAGAGGTGGATGAAATCCTATGTAAACAGCAAAAACTAAGATTGATCATATTAAGGTGTTATTATTAATGCGGCTTGACTTTAACGCATAAACAAGTGCTGGCCTCCACACAATTTGAAGAATAAGGGTCACAAAAAAGAATAAGAAATAGACAAAATGCAATGATAAATATGACTCCCACCCCAAAGAGAAGAAAATCAGTCATCCAAATGGAATGGATTTTTTTGAAAGGTTTGCTATAACTGGATATTTTTAAGTGAATGTTGATGACTATTTGATGGAGATTCTGAGGAAATTATTAAGCATTATCTATCCAGTTCCACAGACCTATTAGTCTTCCTTAATATCTGCCCCCTCTCAGAGTTCAATCCATTACCAGCTCCTCTTGGTTTTACCTCCATGATAACTAGGTGCTTGGATGAGTTGGAATTCAGAACACTTCCATCCCAAGCTAGTATAATTTTTTGAATATGTTATGGTACATACTCTTCTTGGAAAGACAAAGAGTCTTTGATCTCTTATTTATGTTCCATAATATTCCATATCATAAAATTTTCATTCCCAACAAAAATAATTGATCCCAATAATTAGTAAAATTTTCTTGGTTCAGTTAATTAGACCACTGAATTCCATAAAACCCAGAATTTTTGATAATTTTTATCTATCAGTATTTGAGGGATCAATCTACTGTGTCTAGATTCCTGGGAGGCTCAAGATCAAATGAGCAAATATCGGGTGTAATAGTTTTTCATGTTCCCAGCTCCCCTATGATATGAACATTATCAATGACAACATCCCTGTGTATGACTGACCCATATTTGGACTTATGGAATGTGGGCAATCAGAAATATTTCCACATTTCACACTGTAGTTTTTCCAAAAGCAAAGTGTAATGGTTTGATTCCACCGTGATTTCTGTTTCAAACTCTGGGAACTGTCCCATGGAGCTAGATCGGGAGCCCATGAAACTGAGCAGGTGTTTCAGATGGAGAGAATTTTTCCTACCACACATCAAGTTTACTTAATAAAACTAGATTCCTGGGGCTTCCCTGGTGGCTCAGTGGTAAAGAATCCAGCTGCCAATGCAGGAGACATGGGTTCGATCCCTGATCTGGGAAGATCCCACATGCCACAGAGCAACGAAGTCCACGCTACAAAGTGCCACAACTACTGAGTGTGTGCTCCAGAGCATGGGAACTGCAACCGATGAGGCCCATATGCCTGACAGCCTGTGTTCTGCAACAAGGGAAGCCACAGCAACGAGGAGCCCCCACTCACATGCAGTAATGACCCAGCACAACCACAAATAAATAAATTAATAAAATATAAAATAAAACTAGATTCATTTCAGAGGAAAGAACTATTTTTTAAAGACTAGAGTCTCAGTCATAGTGGTTGCCTAGGTGGTTACTTATAGGGAGGAAACTGACATTGTAGAAGAAAGCTCCTCAATCTTCTCAGTGCTTTATCTTTTCTTCATTATTTCTTTTCATAAGAAATTTAAGAAGGTAGGTCACCCATATTTTGTCACATCCTTTTCCTCTTTCTCTTCTTTTTAAATAAAGAAAGGAGTCCTCAAAGGCTAAACTTAGATACTTCACATAGAGCTTGCTGTATATCTGCTGGCCTGGGAACTGGAAACCAAAAGTATGGCCCCAGTGAGGTCAAAATTTAGTACACATCAAAGCAGAGAAGCTCTGAAAATACCTACATTCTCCACCCCGGCCCCAACCCAGACACACACACGTAGCAGTATTCTCCCACAGATGTAAAAAGAATCAGGACTTGCCTGGTGGCACAATGGATAGGAATCCATCCACCTGCCAATGTAGGAGACAGTTCAGTCCCTGGTCCAGGGAGATTCCACACACCGCGGGGCAACTAAGCCCATACATCGCTACTACCAAGCCATGTGCCACAGCTACTGAAGCCTTCGTGCCTAAGCCTGTGCTCCGCAAAAAGAGAAGGCCCCGCTGGCTGCAACTGGAGAAAGCCCAGGCAAAGTAACACAGACCCATTGTAGCCAAAAATAAATAAACAAGATTATGTATATATATATAAAGAATCAAGAAATTCTCACCCATATAGCATCCTCCTCAAATGAGAAGTCCTGCCCCAATTGAAATGTTTGTTTATGACTGTCAGAGTTGAACTGAGGCTACAATGCAATAAAATCCCATAATGCCTCATACTTTTTGAACAAATCTCACATGCATATTCTTTTTAAGCAAGCAATTTATCTGATCAGATGTGAGAGATAAATGGACCTTACTGAGAGAGGTTTGACAGAAATACCTGGCTGGAGGGCCAGAGCAAACGGCACATTTCCCATTTAAAAGTTGTTCCTTGAAGGCCAACTATATGTCAAGCATTTTCTTCTTCACTTTTCTAGATGGAGAATGTCTTTGGCACCTCTAACCAACCTCCTCTACTTCCCTTCACCTTGCCGGTAACACATTCTCTCTGCTGCCCCTAAGAAAAGTTACTTTCAACATACGACCAGATAGAAATCATTCAGCTTTTGATGACATGAGTTAGCCATCACAGGAGTATTTTCATTTGCGGCACCGTCCTGTCAAAGGGAATGACAGGCCATGGAGCCAATTTAGGGAATTCAGCTTCACTTATATAGAAGAGGGAGTGATTTGGTCAGAGGTCTCCCCAGCACTGACAAAATCCTAAAGCTGTAGCTTTAGGACAGCTAAAGCTTATCTGCAGCTAAGACACAACTTCTGAGTACCCAGAATATTTCTAAGCTTTGGTTCCCAAACAAAAACTTTAGATACCTAAGGTAAACAGCTTTAGTTCTTTAAATAGTTCATTAAGTAGGTGATTGCTTGTTTAGGGATCACTCACTCCATGTTGGGAACTCTTCTTAGAGCTTTTACCTGTTTTAACACATTTGCTTTCACACACGCAAAAAAGTCTATGAGGTAGTTACTATTATTTATCCCTGTTCTATAATGAAGATCATGTCATGTGCAGGTATAGTCTGTCCATGGGATTCTCCAGGCAGGAATACTGGAATGGGTTGCCATTTCCTCCTGCAGGGGATCTTCCCAATTCAAGGATCAAAACCAAGTCCCCTGAATTTGCAGAGGGACTCTTTACCACTGAGCCACCTGAACCTGAGTCACAGAGAGGGTAAGCAATTTGCTGAGTCACACAGCTGGCAAGGGGCTGAGATGGGATTTGACCACAGATGGTTTTTTCCCAGAGGGGCTCTGAAAATCCCTTACAGGACTAACCAGGGACACCAAGTCTCGTTCTTCTGAATGAGACCCACTTATTCACTAATTCATCTTAAGTCATAGGATATGAGCACTCACCCCATAGTATGACTGATCCAGGACTCATCAATCTTCACATGAGAAAGTTTCCACCCGAGCAGCGCAGACCGAAGGAAAAACAATGAATTCAGAGTCAGAAGGCTTGGTCTCAACTCCAGCTCTGCCAGTTGCTAAAACAATGACCTTCTGAATGTCACTTAGCCTTTCTGCACCTCAATGTCTCCATCTGAAAGACAGATGTCTCCATCTGAAAGAATAAAAATTCTCCCTATTTTCAATGCAGTTCTATAGTCCCTTCTGCAGAGAAATGGAGTCCACTCTCCAAATTACTTTTCTAGGTAGAGTAAATTCAGGGCACACATGGGATCAGAACCTAGACTTCTGAAACCAAAGATACCGCAGGACAATAAGGGGTGGAAGCAGGTAAAGGAAATGGTATGAGAGATTCACAAAAGAACCAAACTTTCATCAGTAATGCAAGACCCAGAAGGAAAGCAAGTGAAGTGTAGGAAACAAGTAAAACTGAAAATTAACATGGGTGAAAAATAGATGAATTAATCAAGGCTCATTATTTCCACCTCTATTAGAAAAGAAAATTCATTATTCGCTTGAGTGAGACCCAGGACACAGTGATCTCTCCACCTCAGCACTACCACAGCCTTTTCTCCTTTGGTCCAAACCCTTGATGGACACATAACAACTACCATCTGAAGAGGTGCTTTGATTGCTCCCTCCTGGCCCATGCACAAAGGAAAAAATCTTCAACTTGAGACCCTTCTCGTGCTCTTACCAACCTATGATGCCTCCATGCTCTGCACTGGGGCTCAAATCTGTTTAGCCTCCTCTGTCAGAATGTTTAGCTTAATCCCAACGATACCCATGAACCCAGACTTCAGATGTCCGTGAGCTCCTTGCCTCATCTGTCTGAGGATCAAGGCATCCCTTCCTTTGCACAACTTTAGGATGAATACGACCTTGGTTCAAATTCCAGCTCTTCCACCTAGCATAGCGACCTTAGCTATGTCATCTCTATGTACTTCAATTTCTCATCCCTAAAATACAGGTAATAATGACACCTGATAGACCTATCAGCAGTGAGAACTGGGTGTCTGATACTTAGCAGGGAGTATAAAAGTAATAGCTATTATTTTGTGTTCCAGACCCATGTTATCCAGGAAAAGACTCCCAACACACACACTGCCTCTGATGGCCAACTGACCTTCTGTGACTTATTTTTTCTGTTTGATCAAAAGCTCCCTAAGGGAAGGGACTGTCATCATCACCATCTCTGTATTCCCTATAGCACACGCTTGAAAGATGGCAGACATTCAGTCAACAGTAGACTAAAGCATCATTATTTGGAAACACAGCTCCAAACTACGTCTGCCTGGAAATTCAAGCATATTTTTTTTCTAGCCATAATTAAACATCAATTGTGGCTTGAGTTTTACTTTCCATCAAACACAACATTTAAAATGGACCCAAAAAATCATTAAAAGGAACAAAATTGGCTTCCATCATTAAAATGTATATCAAGGAGAGAAAAATATGAAAAATACAAAAAGTCAAATTAGAGAGTGAAAGATTAGTTAGTACCAAAATTTCCATTAAAGATCAAAGTGATAGTAGGAAATATAAAAAATGAAGAAAAGAAATTTTTTTTAAAGTGCTCCAAGATTGTAAACAAAGGGGAAAATGTATTTATGAAACCTTGACTAGTGCCTGAGAGAAAAATAAAAGGTGTGATTTCAGAATTTCACCACAAACCATATATAGAAGCTATATGGTTTATATATATATAGATAGATATGTATATGTGCATATATACATATATTATATATATTGTTGTTTCTCCCTTTGCACAAAATTTTCCAGAATCTTTGTGACTCAGTCTCTGGCTGCCTACAGGGATCTGCTCAAATGACACCTCAAGAAAAGGCTTCCTAGGTTATTTGACATGAAAAAGTGCCCACGGCCAACGTCACTCTCCAGCCCTCACCCGAATGCCTCTGTCCCATGGAGCTGACCATCTGCCACATTACATATTCATCAGCTTCTCAATCTCTCCCCACACACTGTAGCAGATAACTACCATGAAAAGAGGAGCTTTGTTGCTGGTTACAATTGACTAGAAAACCTGTCCTTGAGCAATTGACTAGAAAACCATGGGTACTCAGCACAAGTCTCTCCAGTGAGTAATCTCTTTATTAATACAATTATTAATAACCATGTATGTGAAGCATTTAAAAACAGTGCCTGGCACACAGTGGGCCCAGTTAGCCATTGATAGTGAGAGCAGGAGTAGTCAGAAGCAGGAGCAGGAGTAGTCAGTCAACCGAGTCTTCCCTCAGTTCTCTCGGACAATTTAGTAACAAACACCTTCTGCCTCTGGGGACTACAAAAAGTAGGAAGATTAAGCTGAGGAGATGGGGGAAGCAGCTTTGACGTCTCAGCACGGAGCTATTAACTCTATTTAGGGTGCACTTCGGAACCCTCAAAATGCTCAGCAGTACAGCATGGTCAGAAAGTTGGTTTCAGTGGCATTGGGGGCCTAAGAGTATAGGCTGGAAAGCTCAGCTGGAATCGGGAAGCTGGGGGTGAAGAGACAGCACAGAAGTCTGGGGGCAGGGGGTGGCTTGATCATGAGCAGAGGTTCAAGGTGCAGCAATGACTTGAGTCCCCCTTCTTACCTCTATCGACCTTCGCTTGGGCAGGCTCCAGGCTTTGAGATGTCAAAAACGTGATGCCACCCAGCCTGTATAGGAAAAATAATCAAGGCTCACCTACAGCAATTTGCACATGAGGCAAGTGTGTGTACTGCTGTGCTGCCCGTATATTTAAGGAGGCCAATTCGAAGGGGCTTTCAGAAATAGGGACTCATTGTGCTGACCCTTTTGCTTCTAATGTGGGTCCACGGAAGACATGCTCCTGCATCATTCATGAGACCATCGTTATCTCTCACCTGAATGACTACCCAGCACTGGGTGACCAACCAGGCAGGCTTGCCTTTAACTGGAGAACTTCCCGGATGCAGGCCTTTCAGAGATAAACCCCGCCAGGTCCCCGGGCAAACCTGCACCCTTTGCCACTCTCCCACTGCAGTGCCTCCTGACTGGTCTATGCTCACACTGCAACCAGAGTAATCTTTTCAAAATGAAATCTGACCTTGTCTCCTCCTCAACTAGTCACACAGTCAAAACCCCCCAGTGGCAATCTCCCTCTTAAGACAAACTGCAGTCCTTAACATGCCTGGAGATGCCTATGTGACGGGGATCCTGCCTGTTTCTGCAGCAGCGTCTCAAATCCTGCTGCAGCCACAGTTCCCTTCCAGTGGCTCACACGCTGCCCACTCCCTCCCATTGGGGGGCTCTGTGCATGCTGTTCCTTCCGCTCAGACCACAACCACCATTCTCTATCACCCAATTAATGTGTAATCATTTTTCATGTCGCAGTTCCATTACTGTCACTGGTTCTGAGAAGTCCTTCTTGACTTCCCTGAGCACACAAATCCCCTTCTCTCTGCCCTTCCGGTGTTGTATCCACTACTGTCCCTGCTTACCCATATCCTCACCCACACCCTCTCAGCGGTCACTGACACGCACCGAGAGCTTGTCACTGCCAACACCTGTACCTCTGTACCCGACAGCGTCTGTCTGTCCACAAGGCATCCTCCCCGGCATGCAGGCTGGCGTGGAAGAGACCAGAGCGCTTGGAGGGAGACCAGGCTGACTTTGGGGGCCATGATATAAAGTTCAAATTTTATTCTTTGTCCAGTGGGAATGTATTTGAGAGTTTTAAGCAGAGGACAGACACAATCTCACTACATTTTTAAAAGGTCACTTGAGCTGCTATTCCATAAACTGACTGTGAAAGGGCAGGCAAGGTAACACGGACAGAGAGAAACCAGTTGGGAAGCTGGTGCCGTAGCCCACACTATTTTTCTAGAAGGGCTCATTGCAGAAGTGCAACTGAAAGCATAATTTTTTTTAAAAAGTGGCTATTTGGAGGCACAGCAGTTAGAGCTTTCACGTTCAGGGTCAGCTCCAGATCAGCAACTTTCCTGAGAAGGCCCTCTGAAGTCTGTTTCATACAAGTTGGTTCTTGGGGAAAGGGTCAAAAATCTTACTCTTTTTATGTATGAAGTAGGATGAACACTCAGCACATAACCTGAGATGCAGTTATCTGTGCTATTAACATTTCACAGTGGGGTTGGGGACAGCAATTATAGACAAGTCTAATGGAGAAAGAGAATGAAAACAAGGGTGAGAAACGCTCTTCTAGAATGTCTGACAGGCGGATATTCTTCTGAGGACCATCAAGCACTCTTAAGCTGGCCTGGGATGGCCCCTGGCCTCCTGGACCAATAGGCCTAAAAATGCCCCGTCAACTCACATTTCCTCAGAGCAGTACAGACACTGACTAATTCTCCCTGGGAAGATGGTCCAGTAAGATACGACGCTCTATTTGCAAGTCAGCCTTTCTAAACACAGATACTCCTGTTTGGATGCTCCCGAGACGTACAAGTGAAGGAAGGAAGTTTCTGGAGTTGAATAGAGGAATGCAAATACTCAGCAGGATCTCCAGTCCTGTTTCTTTTTTTTTTCATTTATTTTTATTAGTTGGAGGCTAATTACTTTACCATATTGTAGTGGGTTTTGTCATACATTGACATGAATCAGCCATGGTTTTACATGTATTCCCCATCCCGATCCCCCCTCCCACCTCCCTCTCCACCCGATCCCTCTGGATCTTCCTAGTGCACCAGGCCCGAGCACTTGTCTCATGCATCCAATCTGGGCTGGTGATCTGTTTCACCCTGGATAATATACATGTTTCGATGCTGTTCTCTCGAAACATCCCACCCTCCAGTCCTGTTTCATGTTTTTCTTTCTGCTAAGACTCCATCTACCTCTGCCCAGATGAATGCCTATGCTGCCAGTACATCCCAAGTATGAGTGTCTCCTCCCCTGAAAATCCAGGGGGAAAAATGATTCCTTCCTTTGAACTTGCATAGCACGTTGTAGACATAATATGAAATGCTACTCTTTCTTGAGCACCTGTGACAAGTATTATGCTAAACATTTGCCTGAATCATTTGATTTACTCTTCCCACCCTTAATCCTATTTCACACATAGAAAACGTAGGCTTAAAGAATGGAAGGAGCAGACTTCTCTGGTGGTCCAGTGGTTAAGAATCCAGCTTGCAGTGGAGGGGACACAGGTTGGATCCCTGGTCTGGGAAGATTCCATGTGCTTTGCGGCATCTAAGCCCACATGCTGCAACTATTGAAGCCACGTGCCTAGAGCCTGTGCTCTGCAACAAGAGTAAGCCATCACAATGAGAAGCCTCTGCAACAAGAGTAAGCCATCACAATGAGAAGCCTCTGCAACAAGAGTAAGCCATCACAATGAGAAGCCTCTGCAACAAGAGTAAGCCATCACAATGAGAAGCCCAAGCACCACAATTAGAGAGTAGCCCCTGCTCACCGCAACTAGGGAAAGCCTGTGTGCGGCAACAAAGACCCAGCACAGCCATAAATAAACAAATAAAGTGTTTGAAAAAAAGAGGATGAGCTTGCTCTATGTCATCCCACTGAGCGGTATGAGTATAATCAGTAGCTCTAACCAGTAGTTCATGTGCCTCTCTCCTCTATGACTTCCAACATAAATGACCAGGTGTCACGAAAAAAGAATGAGTTCTACAATTAAACTCTGTTGTATAACTTTGGGATATTATTTCTGTGACTCAGCTTCCTCATCTACAAAAGGGAGACAATAAATGCCTACCTAATATGTTTGCTGTCAAAACAAAATTAGATATAATTCATAACACACTTAACCACAGTTTCTGGCACAAAAAGGCCCACTGAATTGAACAAGTATTAATTGCAGGCCAAAGGAATACCAGGTGATTCCCAGGTGGCGCCGAGTGGTGCAGAACCTGACTGCCAATGCAGAAGAGGTAAGAGACCAGGGTTTGATCCCTGGGTTGGGAAGATTTCCTGGAGAAGGAAATGGCGATCCTCTCCAGTATTCTTGTCTAGAGAATCCTATGGACAGAGGAGCCTGGCAGGCTATAGTCCATTGGTTTGAAAAGAGTCAGACATGACTGAAGCAACTTAGCACAAGGAATACCAGGCCACATGATGGGCTCTGATGTTAAGAAAATAATAGCAGTGCTCTCAAGGATCCAACACACTAGGACTTTAAAAATGCTTTGGTTGCTCTCACTTCCTGAAAGTAGGGACTATGAGCTCTCCAACCCTGAATTTTCAGCATTCTGCAAGGCTTAGCATCAACTGGTACTCAACAACTTTTCAGTGATGAGTGATAATGGTTTACACAGCTTTTGAGACCCTACATATGGGGGATGATGAATGACTGTGTCAAGTCAGCGGGTGTTGTTTATCAGACAGTTGATAAAATAACTGAAAGTAAAACACAAAGATATCACTCCCAAAGGTTTATGCTTTCAATCATTTAAGCACAGAGCCACTACTAAATAATTCTCAAAATACATCCCCATAGCAAAATTGAATATATAACCTGAACAATGCAGAAATAATAATAACACCTAAAAACATTCCAGAGGTGAGGAGGAGAGGAACTTTCAGAAGTGCTAACTTTCAAAAAAGGAAGTCAACTGATGCTGTCTGAGGAAGAAAGTTCATAAAAACAATAATATAATTAATAACAAGGACTCCAGCTTCTTAACAGTTTTCATGATACTTCAGCCATATAGAGATTTTTTTTAAAAAGAAATAATGTATCTTGAAAAGGGGTAAACTTATTTGAAGTTTGACTCTAGTTTCAATTATTTAATTGCTTGAAAAATTTTTAAAAATTAATCAAGTTTATTATACACATCATCTCTATTCAACTTCATAAAAGTATTTCTACCTAAATATCCATCCATGCTAATAGATAGATAGATGTCTGAAATGAAGTTCACTAAGTTTAATCATGGAAATTGTTAAGAGATGATTTTTAAAAACTGGCATCTTCATAACTTTCTGCCTTATTTGAAATCTTGATAATCAACATATAGGATATTTTCTAAAGTATGTTCCTTAAAATAAAGGGAGAGAAAATACCAAGGTTTAGTTTCATTTTTCCTGGTGTCAATATGAATCATTGTTATCTTCTTCTTTGTACCTTTTCTATTTTTTTTACATTTCCAAAAATGAGTTTTAAAAGGGTTTTACAAGAGCCTGCAATCATGATTATATTTCTTTCAAGTTAGACTTTAAAATAGGTAGAAAGCATGTTTTTTACTTACGTTGGGAATGGTATCTTTAAGATGACTTGAGAATCCAATTTGCAAACAGAAGAGGCTGGATTCTTTTGAATGCTCTTTATAAATGTAATCCATTTAAATAAACAGAGCAGAGAGCTAATGAATGGTTATGTGTGTGTTTACATTTTCAAAGGTTTTTACATGGAGAGTACGAGATTATGAAAGAGATTATGAAAAGCTTCATGATGTCAGATTCTGTCTGGTGGAGTCTGTAAGACCAGGATTTCAAACTAAGTGGCTTTCCTTGTCCCTTCTTGTTTAAGACATGATTACTGAGTGTCAACATCTGCTTGCTATGTAAATGATAAACTAGAATAACCTAGTTCTTACCCTCTAGTTAAGAACAATAATCGAAAATACACAAACGGTCCCAGAGTCGTGAAAGGGACTAGTTTATGTGAGTGTTTTGGGGAGTGGCGGATAAAATATCTGAGCTATCTGTTTAGGTTTAATAGAATGTGCTCTGGTGACATTCTTTTCATTTATAAGGGTTTGGGAGAAGAGTTCGGATTCTGATTTATTCCTTAAAATAATTCAAAGAATCTTCTCAGTTTCTTACAGCTTAGAAATTTAGAGACAATGGGATTCGGTATTCCCTGGGTTTTGTATGATTGTGTTAACATCACAGAGAGTTTTTTCAAATCAGTGAACCACCTGGCAATGAAACCGTTAATCACTGTCAATGCCATTTAGAGAAAATACATTTTTGTTGCCTTACTTTTTGAAAATGTCTTCCTTCAATAATAGTTTGTAGCCTACAAGGTTTTGTTTTTTTTTTTTAATAAAGGAAGAAATTTTTCATAAAAACTGTATTTGCAAAGTGCTTTAAATCCTATTACATTCTGTCAAAATGTGTGTTGGCATTTTCCTAGTTGAGGAGTTAGTAATATTTATATGGAAAATGATGAAATCTTGGATTTAAAGGAAATTTAGAAGTTATCTGTTTCATCCCAATTCTGGATTCTCTCTTTCATTGAACCTTTGTGAAAGGACATTCAACCTCAACTTGAACTCTTCTATGGCATATTGTTGTCTACTCCCCAAGGAAATCATAGAACGTCAGAGAGCTCTAAATGTTAAAATAAAAAAAAGAAAAATTCCTTTATTTTGAGTTAAAATCCATCTCCATTAATATCTTTTCTTGGGGGCTTTTTCTTACTTCTGGAGCTGAAATGAGTAAATTCAACTTCTCTTCCATCCATTTGTCCTTTAAATACCTGAAAGACAGTCCTGTTTCCTAAGACATGTCATCCTGAATAAACTACCCTAGTCTCTTCAACAAGTCCTCAAATGCAAACACGTTCATCCTTGAAAACCCAGTATACCATCTGACTGTCCTTTAGTGGGTCAAAGTTTCCACTACAAAGCTGTGAGCACAGTTAAAAATGACTCCTCAAAAATATAATTCTTGCAATGGTCACTTTAAGTCATTAGATGAACACACCCTAAATGTCTAAATTCTATTTTACTATCTCTTTGCCTGTTCTGAGTTTCAGATTCCTTGTCACCATGTTTTTCTGCCTTTGTAATTCTAAGGACAATTCTTAAATTACTCTTGGATGCAAGCAACTGAAACTAACTTTGGCTACCTTAACAAAAAGAGAAGCATATCCAAATTCATGAAATTCATGGACAATTTCATGAAATCATAGAAACAGCAGGAAAGCCAAGAGCAAGAAGAATAAATAGGAAGCAGAGACTTCCAAAAGCCACTGGGACAGTTCTCAGGGGCTGCCCTTGGAGCACTTTCTGTGACTTGACTCTCTCACTCTTAGTCACTGCCACCCTTCAACCCTAAACTCTAAATTCTTGAGGAAGAGGCTGCAACTGGCCCAGCTTGGATCAGAATGCTATCCCCAATTTAAGTAGCCCCATCCAGGGGCAGGGTCTTATGTATATGAAGCCCAAGCTTATATATACACTGGAGTTATTTTCAAAGAAAGGAAAATGAATGAGAACAAGACAAGTATACCAAATTACTCTCCTGCTAAAGGAATGTTCAGAGATACTAATCTATGTTTCTTTTCTCCTTGTATTTTTCCCTTTTCTTTGACCCCCAATAAGGCAGGTGTCAGAAGTGGGATTCAATGCATCAGCAGAGGCATGTGGCAAGGGGAAAAGAGAAAATAGTCTGAGAATATTTCTGGGGTTTTGTTTTCCAAAATCCCAAACACTTAGAAGAACACTGGGAATTGCGTGAAGGAGGTAAGAAGGAATAAGATTAATGGACATGGAGACTCTTGAGAAACACAGAATGTTAGTTCCCAGGGCTGTTGGGATAGGAGAGAGGTAGGTTGACGGATTCTGGAGGAAGAGGGGCCAGGCCCTGCTTCCTGTCAGTGTCCGTAAGGAGGCCACATGCCCTTGACCCATGTGTGCTATACCTAGGCAGAAAGAATCATAGGAAATGTCACCAAAATAATTCTGTGGACTAAAGATGACCTGAGCAGCAGCCCCTGAGAGAGCCACAGGAGCAGCAACACTGGGTGCTGCAGTGTAAACTGTGATCAGATGCTCAGTGACCAGAGGGTCCCCTCTCCCCATGCTGCTCCACTGGGTCAGCCCCCTGAAGCCTTGCCATAGCTCTGGGATTATGTATCTAAGACCCTAAGGAGGACTGAGAATAAGTCTTTCACAAGACTTCCTTCCTCCCAGAAGGAAGAGGCTTGAAACAGACATGAACATGGTTTGAAAAAAAATAATAAAGAAATGAGATATTTTTATATACTTGTCCCTGTAGATGGAGACTCTCATCTGCTCACTTGAAAGGAAAAGACAGGAACAAAATGAGAATTGAGTAGCTCTGCTTCCTCCCTGTGAACTCTGACCTCATCTTATTCAAGCAGCAGAATCTATACATCATGCGCTGATTGCACTGTTAAAATCCTTCTCTTATAAAAATTGCCTAAGCAACCTTTTTCAAATCTTCTTGTTCATGACCTTGGTTTTCCTGATGCTATTCTCCTGGGTCCATGCCATACTTCTATATGTGTCATCTCAGACAACATACCCCTTCTCTCCTCTTCTGTGAATTTCTTCCTTCTCAGATGCGAATTGAACACAAGCTCCTAGCAACCACTTGGGAGTCTTCAGCTATCTCCCCCTTTCGTTTTGTCATTTGCCCAGTTTTTGACTGTGATATCAGAATTTTGTTTATCTTTTTATAATTGTTTATTTTGATAAGAGCACAATGAACAATCTACCTTCTTAAATTAAGTGCACAGTACAGTATTATTGACTATAGATACAGAATTCTGCTTTTCTCAACTAATTCTGCCTTAGTTAAGATAGTAAATCCTGCTAACAGTGCTGCAATTTAGCAGCTATTGCTGTATGATTTAATTCAATGTAACATTTTTAAAAAGACCAAGCCTCCAAAACAGAGGCTGAGAGTTGACTGTCCTTTCATTTGTGTGGTTGGCAGGGCTGTCTCTTCCTGAAGAGAGGTTGAGTGATGTAATGAAGAAAGCCCAGAGAGTCTGGTGACCTGGATCTATTTTTGGCTGTGCTGCTGACCATGGGTGACCTTGACCAAGTCACTTTTTATCTCCTTATCTCAGTTTTCTCCACTGTACAATTAGAAAAATATCTTGTCACTTGCCTAGAGAATAACCTGGGTACAAGATTTGTAAAGGAGACAGGATACTTTTTTTTTTTTCACTCTGTCGACTTTATGACACTAGGGTATCATGGAGTTTTGGGTCTTCAAATCATCATGAAAAGTAAAGTTAACCTCTGTTTTCAGAGCATTAAAAAAATCAGAACCACCTTAAGACAGATGAGAAAGTGACCTTAACACAAAGATGATATCCTCTATTACATGAGATGTGCCCTCTTCATATTTGTTTGAGGGGTGGTAGGTAGGAAAGAGTGGTTTCAGAAACCCAGCTGATCTCCTGTAGTGGAAGGTAGAAGACACCACAGCAGAAACAGAGATAAAAGGAGACAAGGACGTTGGCAAATGAGGACAGGATGGATGCCAGTTCTGCAGATAAATTCTGTTTTCTGCAGACTTGTGGGCTTTTAACAAAATTATTTGCAAAGCTTTTTGAATATGAACTAGGCTTAGAAAATTTTCTAAAGTGGCTGCTTTATCTAAAAAGAGAAAGAAAAATCATTTTAATGCCTAAAAACAGCAACTCCTGCTTTTTGCTGAATCCATACCCAGAAACTGCACTATAGTTATGGTTTATTCTGCTTTGAAAGTTAAAAAAAATTAAAGCTAGGAATGTTCTCTATGGCTTAGAAGATACAGACAGAAGGTAGACTGCAAGTCCAGCAGGTAGGGTAAATACTACCCAGTTCCATTAATAGCCATATCCTTCAAAAGCATGGTAACCTCTCCTAACCCTGATTTGCTCATCTATACATAGAATTATAGTACACTTACCTACTGCCCAGAGGTAACCAAGGGAAGGAGTTTAAATGCCCTGTATTAAGCACAGGATGGGCACAGAGGAACACACACTCATACTCACTGCCTGCTCTTGGAAAAGACTTTGATGATATTTTTCCCGGAACAGAGCATCAGCAAGCTATATGGACTCCATGGTATAATGGTGAGATATTGGCTTTACAAGTACTCACAGAGCTATGATCATAGGGTTGAGCTTTCAATCAGTCAGTAGATCAGCGCTGCAATGGACCCTCTGAAAAAGGTTGATAAAGATTTTATTTGTGTCTCCCAGGGACTGAACACATTCAACATAACTACATTTGCCCCAGAAGAACAAGATCATGCAACACTAAGAGAGCACTTGTCATTCCACAATACGTTCCCCATTCTAGCTCAGCGATCTTTACAGCACTGGAGATCAGAAAACCAGAACATAAGACTCAAGAGAATCCAGAACACTGGCAAGAGCTCTCAGGGAGCAGGAGGCAGCTCCGTGACCCTCTATGTGCTGCTCTGAAGGGTTTTCTCTCGGCCACAGGCGATGCTGCTCTTTCGGAGAATCTCACTGGAACTTCACTTGTGCAAATGTCCAGGTTTGGGAAACTGTACGGTTTACCAAAACCACCACGGTTTTTCCTACCATGTTTCACAGAGGAAATCACCGAAGAAACCATCTTAGCCTGGATGAGTGTGAACAGACACTCATATGGGCAAAAACAGAACCACCAAAAAATAAATAAATAAAAGAGAAAGAGAGGGGAAAAATCGACAAAAACAAGGCAACCATAGCTAAAGAAGAGCAGCCATGCCCTTCTCCGTTGGTTGGATTTTTAAATACTAGTCTGCAGGACATCTTGTATTCTTCGTGCTTCTTTCACAAAAACGTGCTAGAGAGCTCCTACTGGGATGGCAGTACTTATACCTTGACAGAATTGTGTGTTGGAGAAGACTCTTGAGAGTCTCTTGGACTGCAAGGAGATCAAACCAGTCCATCCTAAAGGAAATCAACTCTGAATATGCATTGGAAGGACTGATGCTGAAGCTGAAGCTCCAATCCTTTGGTCACCTGATGTGAAGAGCCAACTCATTGGAAAAGACTCTGATGCTGGGAAAGGTTGAGGGCAGGAGGAGAAGAGGGTGACAGAGGATGAGATGGTTGGATGGCATCACTGACTCAATGAACATGAGTTTGAGCAAAATCCAGGAGACAGTGGTCAGGGAAGCCTGGTGTGCTACAATCCATGGGATGGCAGTGTTGAACACAACTTGGCAACAAAACCACAACAACAGCAAGCAACATAACGTGTCCCCTGCCCTGCACTCACAGCCTTATCCACCACCTGCCCCTCGGTCAGTCTTCTGACTACATTTGTGGCTCATCCTTTAATGCCTACATTCTGATGACCCACACAAATATTAAAAAGTCCTGCCTACCAATCTTCATTCTGGTTGCTGGATAGGGTGCTCAGAAAATTCCCTGGAATACCTCATGCCATCACCAGGGATGCAGAAACTGCAGACCAGGAAATTCATCAAATTGACATTGCCTGTCCTCGTTCTACCATTCAAGGATGCTTCAAGTCCAGTATCTAGAAATCTTTTGGACCCAACTGTCCTCTGGACTCAAAAACTGGGTTTAGAGTTTGTTCTAACCATTAATCTTTGTTTTCTCCTCATTTCCAATGAAACGTCCCTTACTAAGTGGAGCATTTATCACACTGTATAGAGGCCTAACTTAGGGGTCACCTTACTCCCACCTACTCTACCACCTCCTGAAATGAGACACAACTGTTTACCTGAACTGACCTGTTCCAGGACTGAGAGAACGACTCAGTGAACCAGGGCACTGCTTTAAATCTGTCCTTTTCTTCTTTCTCATAGATTGTTCCAATCTGTGTTGTTACTCTTGTTTTCTCTCTCCCTTTGTGCATCTCTAATCTCACAAACCCAAACCAGAATCTCCTACAGCTACCAGCTCGATTTTGATATATAAAACCTCTTCCAAAAAAAAAAAAAAAAATGAAGTGTTAAAGGGCAGAATGAGGGGTACCAGAATATGCTACTGCAAAATATGCCTCTTTGGCATGTGGATTACTTTGAGTTAAATACCACTGAATTAAAAAAAAAAAAAAAAGCCACTGAGCACCAGCAGATGCAGGAAAACTCTAAAACCAATGCACATGTTTTCCTTTTATAAGGAAATTTACATTTGTATAAGAAATTTCTGTTTGAAAAAGGTATTTCCTTCTCTCACAAAGAGAACTGTTTAAAATTTTTTTTCAATATTCATTGATTAGTTGTAACAAATGTACCATAGTAATGTAAGGAATCTAAGATGTTACTAATATGGGAAACTGATTGTGGGGCCTATGGGAGCTCTCTGTACTACCTTTACAATTTTTCTGTAAATCTCAAATTGTTTCCAAATAAAAAGTTCATTTTTAAAACAATGCTCCAGTTAAATCATCCCTAAGGCCATTACTGTCTGCAGTTGTTATTTAGTCGTGCCTGACTCTCTGCAACCCTATGGACTGTAAGCCGTGAGTCTCCACTGTCCATGGAACTTCCCAGGCAAGAATACTGGGGTGGGTTGCCATTTCCTTCTCCAGAGAACTCAACTCTTACCAATGGAGAAATTACGGACTGAAATCTGCATAACCTTATTAAAACAACCCTCGTTTACCAAAACTTTTCCAGGTTACTTTCTCATAACTTGCCTCGCCCACCCAGAAGCCCCAAATTCCTTTTCCTTTAACCTAAAATGATCTCAAGCCCAGGTTCTAACTGCCCCTTGGGGTAGCTCATGTCTGAGTCTTCCCATATGTAAGCTCCACACACATCCTAATAAACTTCTGTTTATTTTTCTCTTGTTAAAAAAAAATTCTATCTCCCTCCAAAATATTTCCCCCAATAGTCTGTGACTCAGAAGACCAAGGTAAAATGCATTTAATTTGAAAGATGTTGGTCTTCAACAATGATCTGACAATTTAGAAAGGAGAAACAGATACAGCCCTAATAAGATGGAACATAATACAGGTCAGTTTCAATTAAGGTAAGGATATAGATGAATTGGTTTAAAAAAACAAAAACAAAAAACCTAGCCAATAGCCTGCTTTCTGCAGAGGTGAATTACAGAGGACATTTCAGGAAAACAGTGAGTTGAAGTGGCCTAAAGGAAGACCAACTCTCTGGCCTACCCTAGCCTCATACAAAACTCTGGTATCAGGTGTTGAAAATCTAAAGAAATATAGAAATAAAGATTATTCAGGGACTCATTACACATCTAGCCAGAGAACTTGAGAAAACTAAGTGGGAGGGAATAGTCCATTTCCCAGAGGCTGGCTTTCATATGTTGACAAGGTAAGGAAGTTCTTAGCCTCCTTTCCATCTTTCCACTCTAGCAGTTATATTACAGGGCATACAGACGACTGCTTCGTTAGCACTTCTACACAGACACTAAACACAGGGATGTTTCAATTCCCTCCCATGGCCAGCCTGTTGGTGCAAGCTCACATTTGCTCCGTAAGGATACAATTCCCATGGTTTAGCATCTTTACAAGATCAAGCAAATCAGATTAATGGCTATAACTTCAACAACCCACAGGCTGGGACCTGCTGAGAATAAAGGTGATTTTTAACACAGTGCCTCTAAAAATAATGCTCCTGTTAAACAAAGTCCCAGCAAGAGGCTATGAGCAATCCCTAAACATGATCTACCAACAGTAGAATCACTGTATAGTATTAAATATCTCTGATAAATTTTCACAAGTATACACATCAGGTTTTAATAAGAAAACCATTAAGGGCAAGATCATCTAAAGTACCACTGCCTGGGATGACAGGAATGAGTCCAAAGCTTTAACATAAAATGATTTTGAATCACCACATGTGAGGCAGGAGAGGAGTGTTTCTGAATCCTCTATCAAGGATATTTACCTTCATCACATCAAGCTCTAGTCTGTTCCCATTCTTCCCAACCCTCCTATTTTGGGGACAGCTCTACCAATTTTATGTCTAGAGAGTAAAGAAGCAGATACACCCCCAGACAATCATAGGACCCAAAGGACCCCATCCTCTTAGCCAAGACCTTCATTTTAAACAGTTAAGTCTGTTACCAAGGACTGATGGATCACAGTTCTTCCCTGTGGATTCACTATGGAAATAAGGAGAAGGGGATTATCCTCAGGTTACAGAGCAAGATGGATGTGAATGTAGACATTATGAAGGCACTGAGAAGACAGGCCTGTGATAGGAAGGAATAAAGCCAAGACAGAAATAAGGGCAGAAATAAAAGAATTCAAAGGTATAAAGAAACAGAATGCAAGCTAGCAACCAGAAAAGCATTCGAATCTCAGAAGCTGGGTGTAGACCAACTTCCTCACCACAACATTAGAGTCTGGTCATGGCTCAGTTATATTAGCCACAGTGTTCATTTTTGCTTAGAATTCTTTCTAGCTGGGTTTCCATCCTATACAACAGAAAATACCCTAATGAATATTGATAATATACTCTAAATTTCAAAGTATCCCCAAGAGCAGTTAAGACTGTTAACTTCTCCTTCTACAAAAGAAAACTAAACCACAAAGATGTTCATGTTTTTTACATGAACAAAGAAAAACACACTATTCTTAGAGAACAAAAATACTGTAAAATACAAATTCTTCCATGCTGGCAAGTTAGAATTTCTTCTATTCCCAGGGGCATTTTTGAAGTAGTTTTGCTTTTTCTGGGCAGAAGCCAATGCACTCACTAGTGATTTTGTGAAAAATGCAATTTACCAAGTCAGTGCATTGAACACCCTGGGGAAAATGAGCAACCTAGGACAGGCCCAGAGGTCCAAACACTTTCTCTAAAACTACATCTCTAATGTGTCTTAACAGAGCTTGCTAAGCATTTGCTCAGGTGGAGAGAGAAATATCTGTCCAAACACACGCCACTTCTCTAAGATAGTCTCATGAGGAGCCTGAAGAGTGCCATCCCCCACTGGGATCATCTCTGAGACCAAAAAAGGAGGGAGAAAGACAATGGGGTAAAAATGTACTTTTTAGGGACAGAACACTGGCCTTTATTATCCATGTTGGTAAGTATTATTAATAAAATGTACATTCATTCTTCACTTACAATGTGTCAGGAACTAATGAGCATTTTAACAACATCCCCTATGAGGCAGGTAATATTATGCTCATTTTATAGACAAGAAGCTAAAATTCAAAAGGTTAGTGACTTGCCAAAACCCACTCAGCTAGCAAGTGGTTGAATCAGGACATGAACCCATGTGACAGGTCTCTAAGTTTAACCGTTATGATGTTAACCGTTATGATGCCTTCCAAATTTTATCTATTGTTTTCCTCCAGGGATGACCCTCTGCTCCTTTGATCCTGCAGATATCTAAAGCTGTTTCATTCATGGGTCCTACTGCACTATAAACAGTTGAGAAAAACAAGACTAATGATTATATATGGCTGCCCAAGAAGATCTAGACTTTCATAATACTTTTAAGGCACTATCTTCCATAATGAGTTAATCTGATATGCAACCCTTCGCTTTGCTGTCTTTCCTCCTAATAGTTAAGAAGCATGAGAGCCAAGTGATCTTGGGGTTAGCCCTAAGAACAGCTGAGCAACGATTGCTGAAAACCAGCAGCGTGCCCATAACATAAATCTCTCCCCAGGAGTTTCAATCTCCAAGAAGACACGGTGCATGATGGCACATACCCCGTACAGAGCCACTGCAGAAGAAAGTCAGACGCTAAGCTACTTGACCTGGTCCTCCTAAGGGATCTGAGCATTCACCTCTCCATGACTGAAGCCCCCATACTACACAGGCCTGTATCACTGGTCCACGACTCTGCATTCAGCCCATCAAGAATGTATGAATGCCAATACCAATGTCAAATTCTCCAGGAGCCAGCAAGCAGTAGTGTGAATGATTAAAACAGAGGGTTTTCTGTGGCAATCTCAACAACCCAAAGGGGGATAAAGAAACTCCTCCCATTCAACTCCGTTCCTAGCTACTTGTCCTTGAGTTAAAGGAGTACTTGGCTCTGGCCTCAGGTGGGGCAAGGTCATTGCTTATTATTTGGGGGTCAACACTTACATGCCTGAACAGAGTCTGCTTTTGCAGAACTTGAAGAGCTCTGATGGAGGAAGAGAAATGTTGATGGCGGTGGTCGTGGTGCTGTTGATGATGATGATGATGATGAAAGAAGAAAATACTGATGGTGAATGCCACCTATAAATATAAGCACAAAGCAGCAACAGATAGCCTCCTAGTCACTCCTGGTCAAAACCAGGAAGCAACTTCCGTTCCCAAACCAGCCCCACTTAAGTACTCCCCCTCAGAACTAAACACATCCAGCTTCAAAATACAGCGCTGCATCGCTCCCTCCCCCACCCGCCCTTCCACCCTGCCTGTGCCGAGGTGAGAACGAGACAGCGCTGGCGGGTCGGGAGGGCTGGGAGTTAACAGACAGTTCTGTAATGAGGAGCGTTAGGAAGACCCGGCTGGAGGGCCCAACAACGCACTTCGGAACCTCTTAGTTGCGGAGCTGGAAGAACGGACGCAGTAGGGGAGAGAGATAAGGTAACCGGGCAAAACAGATTTGACGCCTCTTTCCTAGAGCCCTTATAGTCTCAGGAGGCGGAGCAGGCAACCTTCGGTCGGGAAGGAGAAGAGGCGGGGCAGACCGCCAGCAGGACGGACAAGGCTCTCTTTACCTGACTAGGTGCAGCAGCGGTAGCCGCAGCGAGGATGCTGCGCTTGAGTCCGAGAGCGAGAGCCTGAAGCTGCCGCTGTGCCGGCCTCCGTCGAGGCCCCGCCCCAGCCCCACCCCCAAACGTGAGGCCCCGCCTCCCTAGCACGCGCTCGCCCGACGGGCTGTTTGGGGGAGGTAAGCTATGGACTGATCGGCAGGGCTGATGACCAATGGAAACGCGTAGCGGCTCCTTGGAGGGCGGATAGCAAGGTGGGGTGGAAGGTTACAGCGCCCAATCAGGAGCAGAGCGGCAAGATTATTGGGCAACGCATATCCAGGCAGCTGGGTAGGAGGTGATGGTCTCAAGGCTAGATCTAAGGTAGACCGCAAGGGCAACAGCCAATCGCTGGCCACGTGTCCCCAGCTTGCCAGCTCTGGGTTGCCTCTCAGGTGCACGCCCTAGACTGATTCGAAGCAATAGGGGGAAGGGAGCGGGTCCATGGCAAC